>NC_137151.1:54318890-54918890 GCF_951394435.1 Stenella coeruleoalba | reverse complement strand
TAAGCAATGTCCCTACTAAATACCAGTGACTAATGCAAAAGAGCATGTAGTTGACAAGCTGACAGTTGTGCTGGGGCTGCAGGAGGGGGCACGAACTCCTCAGGTCAGATCACAACTCGTCACCGTTTTTTGAAAATGTTTTCTCCGAGTGGCCTTTTCAGTGTCACCCACTTGTGGCATCACAGGGACTGTCTTGCAGGCGAACACCCATGACCAGTGTCAGAAATCGGGACTGTTCTGGGATTATGTGTTTAAGACTTTGCAAATCCTCTTTTGAAATATATCCTCCGCCAAGAAATCCTTTAAGGACGGCAGTGGCTGTCTGTCGATCTCCTACACAGCATTGCTCTGTGTGTGTGTGCGCGTGTGTGTTAATCCTTCAGAACACATATCTCAAACTCAGTGATCTCTTTGGTGAAAAATATAAATGCATATGTAAATTCACAAATGTGGACTCTTAGAAAATGCCGATGTTGATCCTTTATTAAGGGAAGGAATCAAGTAAGTCACTCAGTTAAGCCCCATACACGCTTTTTGGCTTTCATCAACATTGAAATTTCTAAGTTTTACTAACTTTCATGTGCTTTTACAAACCATATGCATTTCATACCTTTTCACAGAGGAATGTAAAGGTAAACTTTGTAATTAGCAGCTCATTGTACAGATGCAGATTCTGAGAGTGTTTCATTTGATAGCACAGTAGGGTGGCCGGGAGGGGCAGTTTCCACCTTATTTTTGGATGTCTTTACAGGCAAAAAGTAGTGGTATTTATACCCCTGAGTTGTGTTTTTCCATGGGAGGGGTTAAGAGTTGCTAGCATGAAGTTCGTTGGCTACCTGCCCTGTTCTGCTGTCCAATGTCACCTCTGTGTTGCTTTCCACAGGGAAAGGCAGGTATGGTGAGGTGTGGAGGGGCAGTTGGCAGGGGGAGAATGTCGCTGTGAAGATCTTCTCCTCCCGGGATGAGAAGTCGTGGTTCAGGGAAACAGAGTTGTACAACACTGTGATGCTGAGGCATGAAAATATTTTAGGTAAGTACAAAAATTATCCCCTCATTAATTTTCTTCTAGGAAGAAATAATTGCCTGCCTTTGCCCTCTCAGATTTGGTGTGTCTGAATTCGCAAGTCTCTCCTAAATGGTGACATAGGGACCATCAGCATTTATACGCTGTTTAATTTTCTTTCCACATGAATTGCTTGTGTAAGTCTGCGAAGAAGCTAAGTTTGAAGATTCTCTGGATGATGAAAAGGAAATTGTTATTGCTAAGTCTTCCTCTGCAGGTTGTTACGTAAATAACAAAAACTTGCCCCATATTGTTCACTTCAAGGCTTCCTCTGTAGTTCTGCTTACCCCACCCTTTTTGAATATTTATTACTTGAATCAAACTAAGAAAGATCTTTGGACGATTTCCTAGAGATTCATAGCTCCCAGGGATATCGTAATTAAATGCACATTCCTTCAAACAAGGCATCGTTTTTAAAGCCCAGATTTCGAGAAGGATTTAGCATACATTTTAATTTGGAAACTAAAGCTTGGAAACATTTGTGAAATATGTGAAGAGCCCATTGAAATACTGCTATGGAAGTATAAAGGGTTAGAATATTCCTTTAGCCTGTTGACTTCTTTGTTTTTGAAAAGTTTTTCTACATGTGTTTATACTAATACATATATGATGAATGCTGCCTGGGGTGCTTCTTTAATAGTGGCTATAAAGTTTCTATAGAACTGGACTCTTTATAGGATAGTGTTGGCCACTGCATGGCTACGGGATCAGGTCTGGCTTATAGGAAGGCCACTGCCAGAATTCATTTCTATTCCAGGATTGCCAGTTCAGTATTAAGCCTGAGTCAGGTTGTCTACAAATCATGGCTTGACAGTTGTCCAAAGGTTTGCTTTAACAGTTTGGTGGTAATGTTCCATCTCAGACTTGTCTCAGTTGCTGTTGTCATTTTCTCCCCTGCCCTTCCCCCTTGGGCCCTCACCATCACCTAGGCCTCCTCACTAGTATCGTTGCTATGGGTCTCCCCTCTCCAGTCCATCTTGCCACACTGAATTATCTTCCACTGGGGAGCTGAGACACTTCTGCTCAGAGTGTCTTTGATGACTCCCACATCACTTGCAACATTTATGACTTCTGAGCCTGGCATTCCAGACTCCCTATTTTGGGGTCCCAAGAGGACTCTGCTACTTCCTGTACAAATATGCCCACGTGCAGTCAGTTCCAATATCTGTCACTCCTTGGGATTGCCCTTGAACATTCAGCTGTCTGTGTCTTCATTCATGTTGCTCTTGGCCACCCACTATCCCCATTCCACCCTCTACCCACTCCTTCCTTCATCAAAACTTCTTAGTTCCCTTCCAGACTCTCCCAAGGGATTTACTTGGGCTTTTCTGCACTCCTGCACTTTTTACCTCCTATATAACTCTTATCGTGACTGCCTTGTATTGCAGTTAGATGCATGTGTGTTAACAACAACAATGACTATAGTTACTATGCAGTAAGCACTGCTTTGTGTCATGCACATTTTCTCATTTAATCTTCACCATGACTGTAAGAGGGCAGATATCCTTATTTTCCTGGTTGTAACTGATAAGGTAACGGAGGTACAGAGAGGTTAACATCACCCAGCAGGTTAAATAATGGAGCTGAGAATCACACCGGATGGTCTAACTCTTAACCACATGGTAGTTATTAGCTCATGGAATTGCTTCTTAGATTCTAGAGTCATAGTGTGAGGTGAAAATTCATCTACAGTCAAAATTACCTTTAAATGTCCCAATATTTCCTCTGCCACTGGAACAGACTGAGGTTGGGTAACAGATAAACCACTGGCTGTATTAAAAGTCATGATGGAAAAAAAAAAAAAAGTCATGATGTACAAGAAGTACTTACCTTTAAACAGTAGAAGTACTCTTTTTTTTTTTTAACATCTTTATTGGGGTATAATTGCTTTACAGTGGTGTGTTAGTTTCTGCTTTATAACAAAGTGAATCAGTTATACATATGCATATGTTCCCATATCTCTTCCCTCTTGCATCTCCCTCCCTCCCACCCTCCCTATCCCACCCCTCCAGGCGGTCACAAAGCACGGAGCTGATCTCCCTGTGCTATGCGGCTGCTTCCCACTAGCTATCTACCTTACGTTTGGTAGTGTATATATGTCCATGCCTCTCTCTCGCTTTGTCACAGCTTACCCTTCCCCCTTCCCATATCCTCAAGTCCGTTCTCTAGTAGGTCTGTGTCTTTATTCCTGTCTTACCCCTAGGTTCTTCATGACATTTTTTTTCTTAAATTCCATGTATATGTGTTAGCATACGGTATTTGTCTTTCTCTTTCTGACTTACTTCACTCTGTATGACAGACTCTAGGTCTATCCACCTCATTACAAATAGCTCAATTTCATTTCTTTTCATGGCTGATTAATCTTCCATTGTATATATGTGTCACATCTTAGTAGAAGTACTCTTAACGGGCAGGTGCACGTACTCTGAGAAGCACGTGGGGTCTGAGACTCACTGAAGGAAGGGCATGTTCAGGCAGCCCCTCTCTTCTCATGGGCTCATGGGCTTATGGGCTCATTGATCAAAATGCTCTAGATGTTGCCGTGCTATGCAAGTAGTCACTTTATCCATGCTCTTGAGTTAAATGACCTGTGATACCACTCCACTGTACACCCAGTACAAGAATTATTTCCATTGTTTTTGCTTTCACACCCAGTCCTGAGGACAGTTCCCTGCACGTGGTAGGTGCTTAGTAAATATTGATTAAATTGGATTTAATCACACAGGAAATTTGAAAGTCACCTTTGCAGTATGATTCATGTGAGAGAAGTTAGGTTCCCTTAGTGTGATCACAGAAGGCAAAACATTGTCCACTTATTACATAATGATCCATGGAAGCTGTGAATTCATGAGATCTTGTTACTCTCATCATAATTACAGCTGTATGGATTAATTTTACTGTGTAGTCGGTCCTCTTAGTTGAGACAGCTCGTAGAAATGTACCACCTTTTTTTTTGGTAAACTTCTTTCCCTGCCTTAGCAGTTTTTTTGGATGTAGAGACTTTAAGGTTTTCTGTGACATTTTCTTTTCTATCAAAAGATTGTTTTGAATATCAGATCATGATTTCCCCCACCCTTGAGTATTGCTAACTCTAGCCCCCTCGAAATACATAATTAAATTACACACACGTATAAAATTATGGGCCCTCATTGTTTATCCCCCCCAAAATGATATCTTTCCAATGACTAGTTTGGATTTCAGCTGTTCCTTCTGCTGTGTCTGGTGTAGAAGTCAGCAGAGAAGTGAATGACGGGAGGCTCTGTTTGGTGGTTGGAACAGTGTCTGGGAGTTTGGGAAGCCAGTTTCTATTCTCAGCATCATTACAGGCCCACTCTGTGACTCTGGGCCAAAGTTGTATGTTTCTGAGCATCCTTTTCCTCATGACTGAAACCAGGGAGTTTCAGTTAATATGACAATTTCACTCCAAAGTCTCATCTTACACTCTTTAAAAAAAAAAAAATGGTACATATGATATCACTTATATCTAAAATATGACATAAATGAACTTATCTATGAAACAGGAGCAGACTCACAGACATAGAGAACAGACTTGTGGTTGCCAAGGGAGAGGGGAGTAGGGGAGTTCAGAATTAGCAGAGGCAAACTAATATATATAGGATGGATAAACAACAAGGTCCTACTGTATTGCACAGGAATATTCAAGATCCTGTGATAAACCGTAATGGAAAAGAATATGAAAAAGAATATATATATATATATATATATATATATATATATATAACTGAATCACTGTGCTGTACAGCAGAAATTAACACATTGTAAATCAACTCTACTTCAATAAAATAAATTTTTAAGAGCGATTATAGCACTAAAAGAAATGGTGCAGTATCCATTAAGTTGACCATTTTAATCATATAAGCGAGATTTAAGTACAGTCATATTGTGCAACCGTCACCACCCTCCATCTCCAGAACTGCCACATACTCTTAAAAGGTACTGCTTAACCATTTAATCAGTCAGAATTCCTTGAGACCAATTGGAAGTGAAGGAAACTACCTGAAAAAGATATTAAATTACAAACTTTGGGGCTGTAATTGAACCCAGGACGATTTTGAACTATAATAGTAACCAGCTACTCTCGAACACTTACTGTGTGGTAGGCATCATATGAAACATTCTACCTACAATAACTCTTTATTTTCACAGTAACCCTTTGAGATACAGGACGGTGCTATCCATATCTTATAAATGAGGAAACCAAGGTGACGATTTTATGTGGCACACGTGGGATCACCCAGCTCAGGATGGTGAGCCGTGTGGATGCCCAGTAGTCTGGCTCTGGGGTTCAACACTCTCAAGCCCTGTGCTCCCCAGCATGGTGGCCTCACTCCTCAGGTATCAGAGCTGCCCAGCACCTGGTTCCCACGAGAGCTGGAGTGAGAGGCTTACAAGGGCACTGCTTACCTCACTTAAGATTTGGGGTTTTATTTTAGTTTATGAGGCACCTGGAAGGATGACTTTGGCTGTTATGTAAGAGGCTTTTGCCCTTATCACGTTCTCTCAGTGTTATGAACACGTCCAATGGCTGGGCCAGGCTTCCAGTGTATGGGCACCTGTTCAGTCTCCACTAACAGTAGAGTGCTTTGACTCAAAATACAAAAGTCCCATAAAAATGGTCTAGCATGTTGAAGCAAATGTAGTTGTACAATTCACACTAGAGTGGTAAATAGTTTTATAAAAAATCTTACTTATTTAAAAGTCAGTTTTCTTGAAGGTCTAGAGCCTAACTAACGGGACAGACAAAAATCCTTCTCTAAGAACTTGGGGACTTAGAGAAGGTGAGAGAATACATTGTATTTATTTATTTATTTAATCAATCACTCAGTCAGTCAGATGCTGCTCTCCCTTGGCCAGAGGAATCAGTGAAGGCTACGCAAATACATAGCAGTAATTTAGTTTCTTTTGAATGGTGCTTCTATAGTTTGGGATATTCATTTTGGAGAAAGTTATTAAAGATGAATATCATGTGGTTTACATATGATCATCTCAATAGATGCAGAAAAAGCTTTCGACAAAATTCAACACCAATTTGTGATAAAAACTCTCAAGAAAGTAGGCACAAAGGGAACCTACCTCAACATAGTAAAGGCCATATATGACAAACCCACAGCCAACATCGTTCTCAGTGGTGAAAAACTGAAGCCATTTCCTCTAAGGTCAGGAACAAGACAAGGTTGCCCACTCTCACCACTATTATTCAAAATAGTATTGGAAGTTTTAGCCACAGCCATGAGAGAAGAAAAAGAAGTAAAAGGAATCCAGATCGGAAAAGAAGAAGTAAAACTGTCACTGTTTGCAGATAACATGATACTATACAAAACAGAATCCTAAAGATGCTATGAGAAAACTACTAGAGCTAATCAATGAATTTGGTAAAGTAGCAGGATACAAAATTAATGCACAGAAATCTCTTGCATTCCTATACACTAATGACGAAAAATCTGAAAGAGAAGTTAAGGAAACACTCCCATTTACCACTGCAACAAAAAGAGTAAAATACCTAGGTATAAACCTACCTAAGGACACACAGAAGACCTGTATGCAGAAAACTATAAGACACTGATGAAAGAAATTAAAGATGATACAAGCAGATGGAGAGATATACCATGTTCTTGGATTGGAAGAATCAACATTGTGAAAATGACTATACTACGCAAAGCAGCCTACAGATTCAGCGCAATCCCTATCAAACTACCACTGGCATTTTTCACAGAACTAGAACAAAAAAAAGTCACAATTTGTATGGAAACACAAAAGACCTTGAATAGCCAAAGCAATCTTGAGAAAGAAAAATGGAGCTGGAGGAATCAGGCTCCCTGACTTCAGACTCTACTATAAAGGTACAGTAATCAGAACAGTGTGGTTCTGGCACAAAAACAGAAATACAGATCAATGGAACAGGATAGAAAGCCCAGAGATAAACCCAGGCACATATGGTCACCTTATTTTTGATAAAGGAGGCAGGAATATACAGTGGAGAAAAGACAGCCTGTTCAGTAAGTGGTGCTGGGAAAACTGGACAGCTACATGTCAAAGAATGAAATTAGAACAGTCCCTAACACCATATACAAAAACTCAAAATGGATTAAAGACCTAAATGTAAGGCCAGACACTATCAAACTCTTAGAGGAAAACATAGGCAGAACACTCTATGACATAAAACCACAGCAAGATCCTTTTTGACCCACCTCCTAGAGGAATGGAAATAAAAAGAAACAAATGGGACCTAATGAAACAAGCTTTTGCACCATAAAAAGCAAAGGAAACCATAAACAAGACGAAAAGACAACACTCAGAATGGGAGAAAATATTTGCAAATGAAGCAACTGACAAAGGATTAATCTCCAAAATATACAAGCAGCTTATGCAGCTCAATATCAAGAAAACAAACAACCCAATCCAAAAATGGGCAGAAGACCTAAATAGACATTTCTCCCAAGAAGATATACAGATTGCCAACAAACACATGAAAGGATGCTCAACATCACTAATTATTAGAGAAATGCAAATCAATACTACAATGAGGTATCACCTCACACCATTTAGAATGGCCATCAAAAAATGTGCAAACAGGGCTTCCCTGGTGGCACAGTGGTTGAGAGTCCACCTGCTGATGCAGGGGACACAGGTTCGTGCCCTAGTCTGGGAAGATCCAACATGCCGCGGAGTGGCTGGGCCCGTGAGCTATGGCCGCTGAGCCTGCACGTCCGGAGCCTGCCCTCCGCAAGGGGAGAGGCCACAACAGTGAGAGGCTCACGTACCGCAAAAAAAAAAAAAAAAAAAAAGACGTGCAAACAGTAAATGCTGGAGAGGGTGTGGAGAAAAGGAGACCCTCTTGCACTATTGGTGGGAATGTAAATTGATACTGTCACTATGGAGAACAGTATGGTGGTTCCTTAAGAAACTAAAAATAGAACTACCATATGACCCAGCAATCCCACTACTGGGCATATACCCTGAGAAAACCATAATTCCAAAAGAGTCATGTACCACAATGTTCATTGCAGCACTATTTACAATAGCCAGGACATGGAAGCAACCTAAGTGTCCATCAACAGATGAATGGATAAAGAAGATGTGGCACATATATATGATGGAATATTATGCCATAAAAAGAAACGAAATTGAGTTATTTATAGTGAGGTGGATGGACCTAGAGTCTGTTATAAAGAGTGAAGTAAGTCAGAAAGAGAAAAATAAATACCGTATGCTAACACATATATATGGAATCTAAAAAAAAATGGTTCTGATGAACCTAGGGGCAGGACAGGAATAAAGACCTACATAGATGTAGAGAATGGACTTGAGGACACGGGGAGGGTGAAAGGTAAGCTGGGACGAAGTGAGAGAGTAGCATTGACATATATACACTACCAAATGTAAAATAGATAGCTAGTGGGAAGCTGCTGCATAGCACAGGGAGATCAGCTCGGTGCTTTGTGACCACCTAGAGGGGTGGGATAGGGAGGGTGGGAGGAAGATGCAAGAGGGAGGGGATATGGGGATACATGTATACTTATAGCTGATTCACTTTGTTATACAGCAGAAACTAACACAACATTGTGAAGCAATTATACTCCAATAAAGATGTTAAAAAAATAAAAATAAAATTAAGATGAATATCATGTGGTTTAAAGTGATAAAGCGGAAACATTTTGTGTGTGTGTGTGGTACGCGGGCCTCTCACTGTTGTGGCCTCTCCCGTTGCGGAGCACAGGCTCCGGACGCGCAGGCTCAGTGGCCATGGCTCATGGGCCCAGCCGGTCCGCGGCATGTGGGATCCTCCCGGACCGGGGCACGAACCCGTGTCGCCTGCATCGACAGGCGGACTCTCAACCACTGCGCCACCAGGGAAGCCCGGAAACATTTTTTTTAATTGAAGTACAGTTGATTTACAGTGTTGTGCCCATCTCTGCTGTACAGCAAAGTGATATAACTGATTATATACATACAGACCTTCTTTTTTATATTCTTTTCCATTATGGTTTATCTCAGTATATTGAATGTAATTCCCCGTGCTATACAGTAGGACCTTGTTGTAGCAGAAAGAGTTTCTTTAGCAAGAATAAATAAATGTCTAAGTGCACATTTTGTTTGATATTATGGCCAGCTAAGGGTTCTAAGAGAATCAGCTATGGGGAGACAGAGGCAGGTGGGATAACAGGGAAGAGTGAGAGACTAAGTCTGGCTGTGGGGACCAGCTTAGAGGAAGAGGGAGAAAGAGATGGGGATTAAAGTGCGGAAGTGTTATTCGGTTCACTTTACAGATATCCCACAGGTACAAATGTCAGATTGTCCTTCTCGAGTAGAAGCCAGCTTGTTTGAGGGCAGGATGATATGGTGGGTAAGAGTATGGGTTCTGGTGCCAGATTGCTGGGGACGGTTAGTGACCTTAATGTCAGTGATGTAATCTGCCCCCTTCATGTGGTTGTTGGAGGATTGCATGTAGGATTTTTAGAACTGTGCCTGGCACATTGCTGATTCTCACTAATTATTAGCTGCTTCTGTTGTCGATGATGATGATGATCAAATAGGGAAACGTTTCTTTGTTCCCAGAACTTTCCTATGCGAGGTATGGTGTATCAGAGCAGCTGGCAGCAAATTTGGAGTTGGTAGCAACTTAATAGCTGTATGATCATTAGCTGTGTGATCCTTGGCACCTCCCAGCAGCAACTTCATCATGTGTAAAATGAGTATAATATTTATCTTTCTGGTCTACTGAGAAAAATTCCATGAGAAAATATCTGTGCAAGTGATATAAATTTTATATAAAGTACTTTATATAAAGTACGGCATGTTTATGTATTCTCCTTTTCCTTTACACTTTCACAAGTCATTTAATTCTTCAAGCCATATCTGTCTTTAAAAAAAAATCCCCTTGTATTTCTAAGTTCCAAATTTCACTGTCCATGTGAGTGTCTATAAGGTATAGATCTATAACGCTAGGAAAGCACCTCTGTAGCAGGAAAGACAGGCACGCACATCACCATTTACTTCATAGGTTAGGAAGTACCTCCGACTGCGAGTTCTTTCAGTGTGCTGAAAAGTCCCCTTAGAATGTCTAGAAAAATTTCTTCCTTCCTCTTTATCTACATCTTTCAATATCTCACTTTTTAAAAAAATTTTATTGAAGTATAGATGATTTACAGTGTTGTGTTAATTTCTGCTGTACAGCAAAGTGACTCAGTTATACATATATATTCTTTTTCGTGTTTACAGTTTATCACAGGATCAGTATCTCACTTCTTTTCAAGACGACTTCAGTTGTCACTTCATGATGGAAGCCTACTGTAACATCTAGTCTGAATTATTATGATTCCCTGCTCTGGGCTCCTGTTATCCTTTGCACATATATATTACAGGACTTTTCAAATTATATCATACTTTTTCCATTTTAACTCTGTCTTCTTTTCTAGCCAACAAACACCATCATCTTGGTTTTCCTGTGTGACTGACGAAGAGCATCCTAGGTGCCTGTTATATTTGATAGGTTCCTTTTTTAAATCGATGAATCAGTCACATTTAATATAAACTCACTCCTTGATTTTATAGCAGAGACAATCCAAAGAGCCCAAATGAGTTGCCCAATGTTATAAAGCAGATCACAGGCAGATCAAGACTAGAACACAGGTGTCTAGGTTCTAGGCTTTGTGTTCTTTCTGGGTGGTTGATGAACGATCTGTGCCTGGAATGTCAACATGATAAAGGGTTTAACACTCTCATTATGGGTAAACACAAAGACATTATTTCTATCTGAATCTTTTTTTTTTTTTTTTTTTGCCGTACGAGGGCCTCTCACTGTTGCGGCCTCTCCCGTGGTGGAGCACAGGCTCCGGACACGCAGGCTCAGCGGCCATGGCTCACGGGCCCAGCCGCTCCGTGGCATGTGGGATCTTCCCGGACCGGGGCACAAACCCGTGTCCCCTGCATCGGCAGGCGGACTCTCAACCACTGTGCCACCAGGGAAGCCCCTTCTATCTGAATCTTAATGCAATGTAAAAAAAATTTCAAAGGATTATTTACAATGGAAATGAATATGAAAATTTCCTATTCACTAGCAGTGTCTTCTTAAGGTATAAATACATTATTTTTCTCTGTTGATGCCTCTGTAAACCTCCTTTTATGGCAGTTGGTAAGTTTAGTATTTTTTGTTATAGGTGATCTCTACTGTATGGGTCACTATTTCTGTATAGTAAATTAAGCTGTAATGTGAAATTCTCACATGTCTATTAATTTTGTTCTTGCTGTCTCCAGGTTTCATTGCTTCAGACATGACATCAAGACACTCCAGTACACAGTTGTGGTTAATCACACATTATCATGAAATGGGATCGCTGTATGACTACCTTCAGCTTACTACTCTGGATACAGTGAGCTGCCTGCGAATAGTGCTGTCCATAGCTAGTGGTCTCGCACATTTACACATAGAGATCTTTGGGACCCAAGGGAAACCAGCCATTGCTCACCGAGATTTAAAAAGCAAAAACATCCTGGTTAAGAAGAATGGACAGTGTTGCATAGCAGATTTGGGTAAATTTTTTAAAAATATTTTTAAATTACTGTTTTAACTTTTGTTGTCTTCTCTTGTTTAGCCAGGTTGCATCTTTTTCCCTCCAAACACTTTGTTATGAAAAATTTCAAGCATGCAAATTGAAAGGGCTTCACGGTGAACACCTGTATATTTACCACCTAGATTCTCCCATGAACATTTTACTGTTATCACATATCCAGCCTCCATTTATCAATACAGCTTAATCTTTGATACATTTCAAAGTAAACTGCAGACAAAAGAGCCCTTCCCTCCAGTGGCTTCAGCATACACACCAATATATCATTCACTGGAGTTCTTTACTTTTTTTCTCTTTTCAGGTAAAATTTATATTTCACATGAAATGCACAGATCTTAAGTACACACTCTCAGATTTTTGACAGATGCTGTAAAATCCAAATCGCTGTCAAGATACAGACCTTCCCATTACTCTAGAAAGTCACCTCGTGCTGGTTCAGTCCGTTCCTGCCCCAGCCCACCCTGAGAGGCAACCAGTACTGTTGCATTCTGATTTCACAAGCCTTACACAAAGTAGGTACACAATGAAATAACCTATGGAATGAATTTGTCTTAAAAATGGTTTATAACGTTGTTCTGTAACCAAGGCAAAATTATCAATCAAAGAAAGAGGGGAAAAAAAAAAATCCCCAAACTAATTTACCATTTGCCCTGCTGGCATATCTCATTCTTACGGTGTTAGGGTGATGCTTAATGTAGCTTTAACTGCATTATAAATAAGATTATTTTCATTTATAGTGGCATTCTCTATAAAGCCTATTCATCCTAGACCCCTAGAATATTGGCTGAATAATTATGCTAACGAGAACTGAATTGTAATTTTGGTTATTCATTTCAGTGGACTACTGAGGATACTCACTCTCCTTGAATAAAAAATGGTCGCTCTTATTTTCATATCATTATAGTTATTGTTACATGGATAAACGTTTAGGCAGTGTTAGCTCTAATTACATAGATGATAAAATTGTTTTTAAACACAAGGGATTTGACATATCAGGAAAATTTCTTTCAAATAAATTTTTTTCAAATAAAATTTTTCTTTATCCCTTTAAAGTCCTTGTGTTCATGTTGAGAAATTACTTGACGGTGTTTTCCAAGTATAAGGAGGCATGACCCTAACGTTTTTGTTGTGGTGTAGAAGACTTATGGCTGTGCCATGGCTCATGGAGCTAAGGTGATTTGAGTTTCCCAATTATTGACCCAGTTTTGTTTGTTTTTTTTTTTTGCGGTATGCGGGCCTCTCACTGTCGTGGCCTCTCCCGTTGCGGAGCACAGGCTCCGGACGCGCAGGCCCAGCGGCCATGGCTCACCGGCCCAGCCGCTCCGCAGCATGTGGGATCTTCCCGGACCGGGGCACGAACCCACGTTCCCTGCATCGGCAGGCGGACTCTCAACCACTGTGCCACCAGGGAAGCCCGACCCAGTATTTTTTTAATTAATAAATTTATGTTTGGCTGCATTGGGTCTTCGTTGCTGCACGCGGGCTTTCTCTAGTTGCGGCGAGCGGGGGCTACTCTTCGTTGCGGTGCGCGGGCTTCTCATTGTGGTGGCTTCTCTTGTTGCAGAGCACGGGCTTTAGGCGTGCGGGCTCAGTAGTTGTGGTTCGCCGGCTCCAGAGCGCAGGCTCAGTAGTTGTGGCGCATGGGCTTAGTTGCTCCACGGCATGTGGGATCTTCCCAGACCAGGGCTCGAACCCACGTCCCCTGCATTGGCAGGCAGATTCTTAACCACTGCGCCACCAGAGAAGTCCCTGATCCAGTATTTTTGTACAGGTTTTTTCATCTATCTATTTACCTGCCCTAAGTGCTGACCTGCTTACACTCAGGGCAAGGGTGGGGGGCTTAGCAAGGGGGACTTCAGTGTTTGACGCCGTGCCTTGAATGTCTCTGTTGTTTGAAACTTTTATAATAGTGTGTTTATGTATTATTCATGTTACTAAAAGTCAATTATGCCCACCTCACACAATTCTTGTGAGATTCAGAAATTTTATAAATGCTTGGCAAATAGTCATTCAAATGGTAGCTGCTGTTCTAGTCCTGAGGCCAAGGGAAGATAGACACATTGAGGCAGCTGTTGGTTTTGGTTTATGGGACTTGGGGGGAATTAGCAAATCCAACTAATTAATTATTTAATTACATTTATTTTGACCTATAGCTTTCCAGCTGTATTCACGGTTTCATACAGAAATCTGTGTTAAGGGGCCATTATTCAGGGAAGTAGATTGGTAGTACAGGAGACAGCTCCTGTAAGACTGCAATTTATATTAATTTTTTACTTTATACCTAGAAATTAAGGATCACTTGTTAGAAATTATGTTCTATTATTAATACTGTAAAACTTCCAGTATTTTAGCAAAAATACCAGTATTGTATTTTCCTCACTTTTGATCACAGAAAAATTCAAGCATTAAGAAAGATTGAAAAAGTAGTATGATGGTCATTCATATCCACAACACCTAGATTCAACAGTTATTAAAATGTTGCCAAATTTGCTTTATTTGTATGTGGCTGAGTGTATATGTTTGCAAATTCATTTGAAAATAAGTTGCAGGGCTCCCCTGGTGGCATAGTGGTTGAGGGTCCGCCTGCCAATGCAGGGGACACGGGTTCATGCCCTGGTCTGGGAAGATCCCACATACCGCGGAGCGGCTGGGCCCGTGAGCCATGGCCGCTGGGCCTGCGCGTCCGGAGCCTGTGCTCCGCAACGGGAGAGGCCACAGCAGTGACAGGCCCGCGTACCGCAAAAAAAAAAAAAAAAGAAAAGAAAAGTTGCAAAGTCACAACTCTTTACTACTAAATACTTCAAAGTGCATCCCCTAAATATACTTCTCTTGCATAATCACAGTTTATCACACCTAAAAGTTATTGATTATGCTTTAATATCATTTAATAGCCATTTTCAAATTTTTCCAGTTTTTTCAAACAAGAATTGAGGCACGTTGCATTTGGTTGGTTTGTCTCTTTAGTTAGTGTAATAATTATGGATTACTGGGAAACAAATTACCTCTAAAACTTAGCAGCTTAAAATAACACAAGTTTATTATCTCACACAGTCGGTCAGCAGTCTTGGAACAACTCAGGTCTGTGGTTCTGGCTCAGGATCTGACAGGGGTAACAGTCATACCATCAGTCAGGGCTGCAGGCATCTGAAGGCTTGGTCAGGCCTGGAGGAACTTCTAGGATGGCTCACTCACATGGCTGTTGATGGGAAGCCTCAGTTCCTTGTCATGTGGTCCTGTCCACTGGGCTGCTTGAGTGTCCTCATAACACTACGAATGAGCCCAGAGAGAGCAAACAGGAAGCCATATGCCTTCTATGCCCTAATCTTAAAGATACACACACTCTTCGGCCATATTATGTTTGGTAGTCCAGCCCACGCTCAAGGCATGAGGAATTGAGTTTCCCCTCGTGAAGGGAGAAGTTTCAAAACACTTGTGGGTGTATTTTTAAACCACCACAGCTAGTATTTCTATTCTCTATTTACACTTCACCTTTTTTGTATTCTGTTATCTTTACTCTGTGGTTCTGGAAATGGTGGAGGGGCATTATGGTTTGTGAAATGTTCGTAATGGCCATAGAATCTTAGGGTTGCTTATAAAAATGAGAAGAGAAACCAGTCTGATTTAGTCAAACGCAGTTGCCAGTATCTTTGGTATTGAGGCTGAGATAACATACGTGCTATCTCCCTTGCTTTATATGGAGTCATCATCTCACCCACGCAAAGCCACGGAGTGGGAGGAGAAGCATTCTCCATAGATGACTTGAGGGATCCCCGCTGGGTTACAAAGGTGTACATGGTCTGCTTGCTCCAGTTTGGCAATTTTCATTATTTTGAGTGTTACAGGAATCACTTTCAGTTGGTCTGCACATGCATCAAAAAGTAATTCCATTCTCAAATAAACCATGCACGAATCTGTCTATTACCCTTGGTCTGTGAGGAATGCTGGGTCTCTCTAATTGGCTGAGGAATTCGGACATGAGTCATGGTTTAAGATAGTGCTTCAAAATCATTTAACGTGATAGTTGTGCTTTGAATTGAGGGCCAGCTTAATGTTCTCTGTACATGTGGCTGCAGAGAAAGCCCTGTGGGTTTGGTCCACGTTACTGTTCAGATGAGCGGCCCTTTTTCAGGGATGGAGCAGGGCCCGGGGCAGTCGGCCCTTTATGTAATGATAAATTACCTCAAAGTCCCTGCCTCACATGGTTTGAAGTTTGTGTTTGCAGTCTAGTGGGAGCTGTGCTGGAGCCTGAGAGCTTAATTTGCTCCTTGTTATTTAAGCCACTTGGAGGCTCCCATTTGACAAGTGAGTCTGTTTTCCTGTGCATTTCAAACACTGGCCTCCTATTGGTTTGGTGTATTAGTTTATTATTTACCCCAAACTTTTTGTCTCTGAGGTTCATCTGTTAACCTAAGAGCCTCAGAATGTTTCTGGCATCAGCCCTATTTCCTGCTCTCAACGGAAGTCATCACAAGGGTACTCCAGAGATGACTCTGGGTGTAATGCGGCAGTCACCATGGATGCCACAAGAGGGCGCTGTTCGTTGGGTTTGGTTTAAAATCCTTCAGCAGCCGTCTGTGAGAAAGGAAGGGAGCAGATTGACAATGTTGTCTTCTTCCTTTCAGGCCTGGCAGTCATGCATTCCCAGAGCACCAATCAGCTCGACGTGGGGAACAACCCCCGTGTGGGCACCAAACGCTACATGGCCCCCGAAGTTCTAGATGAAACCATCCAGGTGGATTGTTTCGATTCTTATAAGAGAGTCGATATTTGGGCCTTTGGACTTGTCTTGTGGGAAGTGGCCCGGCGGATGGTGAGCAATGGTAGGTATCTGATCTCAGATAATATTGCCCTTGTCTGAGTCCTCTTGGTTCTGCTACCTTTAAAAGGGCAAAGGAAATATTTAAGTACACACTGTTGCGTGAATCATGCTTGTGAAGCTGTTGGCATTTATACTTGCTTTATGGCTGGTAGGTAGAAGGCGCATGATGGCAGTCTGTTTTAACTGCAGGAGGGGAAACCGTGGTGGAAAAAGTATTTCTGCAAGAGTCTGCTTATTCCTTGGTTTGTTTTTATCAGTCCATATTTTATTTTTCCTTCCTCCGTCCTTATTCTGCCTTTTTTTCCCACCCTTCCTCCTTCTTTGCTCTTTTCCCAAGTGAGTTTTATCGTGAGAGCTTCAAGGAAATCTAAGTGTGAATTCTGCTATTATAGATATTTTTACTTCTTAAGTTTGGATTACTGAGAAAAGATTCAGGTTGCACACTCAGAATTCACTCGTTTGTAAGAAGCAGGCTGTACCTGCAAAGTAAGTGAAGTTTACATTCGGGAAGCCCTGAATAGGAGGCTCGTGCTGGTCCTCTTATAAATAAGCTTTATGAAACGGTGTTGCCTTAGCAGCTAGGGAAGCATATGTCTATCGATAATTTTTTACCCATATTCCCTACAGTGAACTTTCACCTCCATCTTTCAAATCAGCCACAAATATTGTTGAACTTTAAGTTCACTGTATTCTGAAAGCACTACATATCCTCATTCAAATAGCACATGCCCCATCTACCCACAAAGTGGTTATTATAGCAGAATCTCTCGAATCGACTAAATTGACCTCTTCATACCTTCACAACTGGAAGTCCTATTGCAAAAAGAATGTGTCTGAAATTGTTCCAGGAAAACAGAAGAAAATGCTATATACTTAAATTAATATTCATTTTCAGGAGATATTTTACCCTCCTGGGACCCACTGGAATCCTAGATTTGAAGTATTAAATAGTGCATGAAGTCACTGACATATGTGCTCCATCCCACCTTCCACTCATAGTTTCTTGTAAGGATTGAAATTTTGGGGGTAACTTACAATTTTTAAGAATAATAGCCAGAGAGTGGAAGTTCTGGTTCTGTGAGCTAAGTGAAATTGGGGTAATGTAACATAGTTTTAGTGTGCAATAATTTAAATTGGCAAGGCTTTGTGGTAGTTTTTTTTCCTCCCTAACAGCAGCAGAGTGTGTTTGCTTTTAACACTCTTAAGGGTATCAAAGACAATGTTTTAAATTAAACATAAACATACATGCATTGTAACCAGACAGTGCTTTTAAAGTTTTTTTTGTTTTTTGTTTTTGGAAGGAGTCATGAACATTTTCTGGGTAACTGTTTCTCAATTGTTGAGAGCTACTGACTTGCATTTTGTGCCATTCAAGTGCCTTGAGAATTGTTTGCAACAGAGTGATTGTTTTGCTGATTTATCAAGTTCTGAACTTTGCCTGAAATTGCACAGCGACTTCATTTCCCCATCCCCATCCCTTATAATTCTTGAGTGCCTTAGAGTTGAAAATCAGATTCTAATTAGTTTATTTTAAACACTTTAGAGAAGGACTGGTGTCATTATAAACTGTGTGTGGGGGAACTTGCCCCAGACGAAGAGGAAGTTAATATTCCAAGGCCAGGATAGTCCAGTCCAGCTATGGGTGCTGGAGCCATGCCAGGCAAGCCTGCGTGATGAAAGGCAAACTTGGCAGAAACTTGGGCTTTGGGCTTTGTAAGAACTCATGTTGCAAATTTGTTCCCTGTGTCGCAGGCTTAAACCCAAATGGCTTTCAAAGATCAGCTGTGATTAATAGGAGTCAGTTGGAGAATAGAGCCGTCAGTTTAAAATATAGCTCAACAAATAGTTTTCTTGATCTATCCTGTGTTTAACATTATTTTTGGAAAAAATATCGTGAAGGGTAGAGGAAGAGAGACTATTTTGGTTGCTTTCTGATTTACTGATCTCCCCCTTACGTCATGGTTTAGATTGTTCCTAAAATTTTGTGGGTTGCGCTTCTGTTCTATGGTGTGGTTTGATTTTTAGGGGGAGGTAAGGGTATGTCATGTCTCATTTTAAATCAGCTACTGTCCCTTGGCAATGACTAATTTGATATTTCCCCTTCTCTTTCTCTAGTCCTCCTTCTTCCATGAATATTCACATGCACGCACACACACACAAATCAGTTTATCCAAACTCAAACTTGAAAGTGTTCAGTGCTGCTTGCATACCTGTTAATATCTTCGTTATCACTATACCCCAAACAGAAAAATGAGTAGAAAGAAAAATTTGCCTTTACCTTCCAGTATTCATGTTTCTTTCCCCTTCTTCTCTATGCAACCATGTACATATTTTTTTACTTAGTTGTAATCATAGTGTAAATATAATTCTGTATCATCTTTTTCATTTCTGTTTTTTAAATGTTAGTCTGTTTTTATTTTAGATGGTCTCATGATATTTCATTAATTTAACCATTTCTATGTTGTCAGACATCCTCTTTCCTCCATGTAGACATCTTTGTTCATACAACTTTTTCATTTGGGGAATTCTTCTTAATCTGAAGGAAAGTAGACCTATTTGGTCAAAGAATTTGGATGTTTTTATGGCTTCACACGTAACTGCCAAGTTGCTTTCCATATGAGTTGTTCTAATTTATAATATCCCGCTCACCCCAGGGTGTGATGTACCTATTTCACTTTCTTACTAGCTTTAAGAACTGACATTAAAGGATATATATATTTGAAATTATTGCATACTAAATGTACCTCATTTAAATATATGAATATATTAGGGAGGTCATTATAATTATGCATCTTTGAGTTTCTGAGTCCATTATAAAAATTGATGACCAGATAGTTCTCTTGGAGTAATACAGTCCTCAAGTGAACCATGAGTATAAAAATATGTCGCATTTTGTGTTTTCATAGGAATTTTACATTTCTTTGCTAATAATAATAAACTTCCTGCTGTTTCTGTACAGGAAATGAGAGTTAAGTCCATTTTCACATCTGAAAATTTCTCAGTAGTGTCTTTTGGAATTTACTGTTTGTGTTTAGTTTGACACTGAATTTGGAATTGGTCAGAAGGAAAGCCATTTTCTCACCATTTCCGGGTGAATTTTCTATATGAATCTAAGGCAGGGGTTTGCTTGAATCACTAGTTCTTAAGCCAGAGAGTGTGCAGCAGAATCACCTAGAAACACAGAGTACTGAACCGTCCCCAAGAGTTTCTGATTTAGTAGGTCTAGGTTTGGACCCAGGATCTCCCTTTCTAGCAGGGCCCCAGGTGATGCTGTGCTGCTAGGTCAGCGACCGTACTCTTGGGATCTCAGGTTAAAATGGAATATATCGGTCTCACCCAGGCCAGGAAATAAAGACTGTCCCTGGGATGCTGACACAGCCCATCTGAGCAGGATTTCCTGATTTGTGTTCTTATGCTTCAGGTGAAGCTTCCTCTCTCTTCCAAGCTGAAGAGGGGTCCCTTTCTCCTTTGAGTCTTGTAGCTAGGCCTTGGCCTTTCTTTCAAGATTTTTGCTACTTCTCTGGCAAAAATACTTTTATAGTTCTGCAGACACACTGATTTCTGGTTACCTGGGTTCAGTGTGGTGTGAAGACAGAAATTGACACGTGGATTCCACAGATAAATGGGTGCATCATGGCTCTTCACGTGTGCCATTTAGCTTTGGTCTGATCAGAAACTTCTAGTAGCCCCATCCAAGCATCCTGCAGCAGTTCCCTCTTGAGATTAGAAGTCCTCTCTGGAACCTCAGCCTTCGGTGTCACACCTTGGTTGGATCCCTGTATGCAGAAACGCCAGAGTTGTTTTGCACTAATACTGTGGCCACAGCTGCTCATGGATTTAAAAGCTAACGAAAATGATCTTCCCTGATCCTCCTGTAGCACATCTTTGACTGTGGCATCATGCAGGCAGCATGAGCCTCTGCTATACCCTTCACGTGTCTCCTCTTCGCTGCCCACAGGAGGGCTATGTGGACATATTTTTGTTTCAGTGACTGGCTTTGGTTATTCCATTTTGTGATGGAATCCAGTGTTGAAATGTGTCAAAAAGCACTTGTATCTCGTTGAAAAAACCCTGCTGGCTGAGCTGCATCTCTTAATGGGGTGGGGACTAGGGAATACTTGTTAGAATAAGCTTATGTTTGGCGCACATACTTTGGAAAACCTCTTCTAAGAAGCCCTTGGGCTTGCTAAATAAGGAATGGCGTGTGCTTCAAGTTCCTGAGCACAATGGGCTTGTATATGGAAACCATGACAACTCTGATTTTCTTCAGCAACTTAATATCCAGTGTGTTTCACGATTTCATTTCACTACCTTAGTGTATATTAAGGTTTGAACAAAGGGAAGACTCATATTAGGGAAAATTTTTAGTATTCATTCAAGCAATTTCTTTCAGGTTTGTTTTATTTCGTTTGAGCTTTTAGGTGAGTGGTTGGGGGCAGGAATATGGAGGTGGGATTTTTCTCTCACTGATTCCTGGAATTTTGTGTCCCTGGTTTAAAGATCTAGACCAAAGGAGGGCAGTCAACTGACGTCACGACAAAATAAGCAGAGGCCAGCAGAACTTTACTGGGTATTGTTCACTGCTTACTGGTCTCGCTTCCCTGACGCATCTTTAACAGCAGGTGTCCCCAGGACACCAGGACAAGTATCTGTGGTGTCAACCTTGGAACAGCCCCAGCATCCGGTGATTGATACCTTCTTCTTCTCATGAGACCTCTACAGATAGCAAACGCTTGGAAGTCTTCTGGAGCTTCTCCCTCTAGGTCTGAGGGTGTGTGAGATGTAAGGCGTCTTGTCAAAGCTTAACTCAGAGCATGGCTGTGCATCTCTCCTAGGCCCTTTGACCTAGGCCCTTTGACCTTTCTTCTGACAACTGTCACATTCATAAATATTTTTAGTAGGGCCTGTGAAGCAATCTGTGAACCATTTATTTTGGCTATGCCACACTGCTGAGAATCCCAGTAACAGAAATTACTTTTAACAGATTTCAGATAATGCGTTTAGTCTTGATTTGAATAATGTGCATGGTTCCATATGCCCATGAATTGTAGGGGGGATAGCAGGATGAGGTCATCACTGCCACACAGATACTTCACTTAGCAGGGAACAGAGCTGTCCTGCCAGCTCTGTTCCTGTTTCTGAAAGGAGTACCTGCCTTGGGGAGAGGCAGGGCTTCCCAGCTAGTGCGCCTGGTTGGTTACAGGAGTGCCTGAGATACTGGTTCTCTGAAACCTCCAGCAGCAAGGCAGCACCAAGGGCCACCAGAACCTCCTGGGCTGTCGTCCCCTCTGCTGTGAACAGCTCCATCCGTTTATATATTCGTCGTTTTTGATGTTGGCCATGGCTTGAAAACTGTGTTTGAAATCCTTCTGTGAGGAATGTTAAGCAAAGAGACACAAATAGTTGATATACCTTTTTGAATCCTCTTCCTACCAGGAAAAAAATGCCTCTCTGAAAACAGTGTTTCCCACGATTCTCTCATACACGTACTACCTTTATGATTTCTTTTCATATCCAAATGCCCCTTGTACCATTATTTTCTTAATCATTTAAGTCAGCTAACTTTTTCAAACATTTCTTTTTAAAAGGAAATTAACGTCACTACTGGAAGTGGGAAAACCAGTTATCCCATGGCATTAAATGGAAGGTAACGTTAATAATACATACGCAGTTATTTAATAAGACAAAAAAGTTTTGTCCTTGAACCATATCTAATTTTCTCACAGGCCACCCCTGACGGAAACACTGTATTAACTTAGGGTACTATCAGAAGCCCAACATGAACCACTCTCATTCTCTGTAAAATGGCTTTAGTCGTAATGTTCCAGTCTCTGAAGGGCTTCATAGTTCCTGTAGGAGTTCACTGTTAATAGCAGCTCTCTGCAGGGATGCGGATGCTGGGGATCCTGCCCCCCTTGCCTGTTACCTGGGTGTCCACCCAAGCTGCAGTGCAGTGAAGAGAGACCGCGGACATGAAGTGAGCAGGCCCTTGTGATGAGATCAATGCATTATCCCATTGTGGGCTTGTTGGGAAGAATTCTAGAATACAAACAGGGAATTGGATTCAGGTTAATGTTTGTCATTAGGTAGCTGTGGACTTGGACAAGTACGTTTCCCCTGGGTGGTCCTCAGCTTCTTTTTCTGAAGGAAAGGCAGGCTGTGATCTGCATGATTCTGACATCCCCTGCATCTGTCTTTGCCTCACCTTCAGATTATTCAAATGATGGCCAAGTCCACAGCCCCTTATCTGCAATTGAGAAATCCCCAAAGCTTTGAGAGCCCAAAGCTATTGGTTTGGGTAGGGAGGGTCATGAGGAAGGCCTTGTTTCCAGAGACTTGCATTTTTAGAAAGAACCCTCTGGCATTTCATGGGGTTTGAAGGTTGTTTCTAGGTTGTTCTTATTAATCTGCACATTCGCTTTGTGATGTGTACTTTAAAGGTGTTGGAACTAAGGCCAGGCAATTAAGGGGTTTACTCAGAATCATGCAGCAAATTAATGATAGGGATATTGCTGGTAAAGATATATTTGCCCCAGAGAAGAGAAAACTTTCAGTTAGACACATGTCCAGGAAAAAAAAAATTGTATAAATCAGATATACATGCCCAAAGCTGTGGGGAGGAGGTTATGAATAGTTTCTCTGATTCTTTCCGCGGCCCTTCGAGTCGCAGCCCCTACCGCGGAAAAGTGAGGGCTGGCACGGTTCGTCCTTCCTGACCACTGTTTAAGAGCTTCTCTTCCACTGCATTCCTGGATCCTCTGTTGCTTGTACCACTCCTTTGGCACTCGAAGTCCTTTGTATTTTTAGTCACTTTTCCTGAATTCACGCTGTTCTGTTCGCTGGCTCACGATTTGGCAGTTGTTGGGTGCTGTTGTAAAAGGACTGAGAGTCCACTTTTTCTCTGGCAGAGTGAGGAACAGTTGTAAGTAACTTCCTACCTTGACAACACAGGTAATTTCACAGTCCGACCCTGACCGCTCACCCTCTCCACCACCGTGTGCACTGATTTCAGCTACAGGGAATTTCCCTCCTCTCCAACACGGGAGGATCATTTGTAACCCCTTGTCTTTGTCCCATATCACCGGCCCCCAACCTGGATTGCCCCCTCTCCTTGGCGTATTCTTGTCCCATCCTCTCCTCTTTCTTGAAAACTCATCTTTCTATGTTCAGCCAGGCCCTAGCTCCCAGAAAGCTTACTTGTGCTTCCATGGCACCTGGTTTATATCTGGTATTTAAACCACACAGGTGTTTAGTTCTCTGAAACCCATTGAACACCATGCCCCCCCCACCTCTTCTCCCTGGTCCTACTTTGTAATTTTTTTTCGTGTCTTCCTTTCCCATTAGTCTCATCACCAACATCACATCTTTATTTTTATATCCCTAGTGCCAAGGACAACTTCTGGCTCATACAGTTTAAGGGACCAAAATGGTTTTTGAGCCAATTTAGGAACTCGCAAGTAAAACTTAGTGAGAATTTCCAATCTATCTTTGCCTTTCAAGATATAAAGTATACAAAGGGGTGAAAAACATTTTTGAGGTTTTGTTTTTTTTTTTTAAACAAGATTTCCATTATCTAAAGTAGAAAAGAGAGGGACCTGTTCTCATCTTCCACTAGACTTTGAGTTCCTTGAAAACTGAGAGTGTGTCTTATACTTTTATATGCTCAACATTTAGAATGGTGTTCCACACATGGTCAGTATGTAATATACTTTATATTGATTGAAATAATTGCTTTCCTTGACCAGAGGGTGTTCCATATAACTGCTGGAGTTTAATACCAGGTTTATTTTATGCTGGGAAAGCACGACCAACATCAGATGGAAACAGTCAACAATTTGACCAATGGTTGACAAAAAAGGCATGACTAAGTTCCAGGCATGATCAACTAAATGGTCTTTTTAAACTTGATTCCTTTTGTTAAAACATGGCAGTATTTCATAAGATTAAAATATGGGAAATATAAACCCAAGGGAAAACTTCATCTTTGTATAGTGAATTTTATTGTTGAGTATCCCCAGATCCTATGTTTTAAAAATCCAGCCATGCTTTTTTTCTTTTGCATTTATAGAAAAATTGATGTTCCCATAACCCTTCCCAAGCTAGCCAGGCAAATTACTTGAAATAGCTGGCTGTTATGCTAGATTTTTAAAGACTGAAGCCAGGCTATTAAATATATTCTCCTTCAGAAAAGTTGAGAGGTGGTGACGGGCACAATCCTACTGTTTCTTATAAGTTCATGTGGCCCTTATAAAGGTATAAATTATCTTGCTGGTCTGTGTCCAGCTGTATTTTATGTGATGTCTCCTAGTAATACAGGTACTGAAAAGAATTAAAATATTGTTGAATGCTTCCTGGGGTCCTTACAAGAGAAGTAGGTGAGGTCTCTGAGATGAGGTATCTCAAGACTTCTGAAAGCAGTGGTTTATGCCCAATCTGAACTGTTTACCATTTGTCAGGAAAGGTTTTACTCCACTGACTAATACACATTACAAACACAGTCAAGCAATGTGGGTAAGTTAATGGTAAGTCTTAATATCAACTAGAATTTTTAAATTTAGACTACATTCCATTTTTAAAATAAACTCTTGAATCTATGTAGTTTAACAAAACTCTAGTATTTAACAGATGTTCCTTATCATGACTAATCTTTTTCATAAATGGTTTGTCTTTATGCGGGATTTGTGAGAGCAACTTCTCACTGTTAATTTCTTTGATAAATGAAAAGGTGATTGAAGCTTTTCAGGTAGCTTACAGGAGCTAGAAAAACTTAAAAATTATTAAAACAGCCTCCTCCCACCTGTGCCAACAATCACTCTGGTAGGTATTTAGGAACAGAAGAAAGTTACATGGAGGAAGGAGAGAGGGCAGTAAACTAATCCACTGTCCTCACTGTTGAGGCCTTTGATGATGAGAGAAAAATAAGGGATTTTCTGGGTCTCACTTCTATAAAGGAAAGAATCAACTTTCTAATTCTAAATTATTGCTTTAAATTTTTCTCTTTGTGGAACTACTTTCTTTGTGAAAAGTAAGGAACTGATGTAATTTTACTGGGAAAAAAGGTTTCTAAGGCATTGGAAACCATGCAGGGGCAGAAGCTGAAATTAGCGACTTTCACATTTGCTTGGGAGTAAGGGAAAAGTTCATTCTTTTCAGCCATTCTTCTGCCTTTCCAAAAGACTGTCCTCTGCATTTTATTTTGTGCCTTTGATCTGAGAGGAATTAATAGAGCCATCAAACAGACAGCTGTGAATGACAGAGGGTACTCAGAACATACAGAATGAATGAGTGAGGAAATAGTATTTCATATTACATTACTTGCATCCTCCCGGTTGGAGGGATTATTTTATAGCAATGCATTTACCCCTAATCATAAAAAAAGGGGTATTTTGATGATGGCCTTGGATTGTTTGTTTGCCTCCAGCTCTAGTTGTGGCCAACTTTTTATTTCAGTTTATGGTTTGAAAACACTAGATTCGTGTACCTTCTTTAGGTATTTTGTCCTTTTTAATCACTGAAGGGACTCTTGTTCTGTCTCCTGTGCCCTGTCGGGCACTGCAGAGCTGTTTGTATGCACTCTTGGAGCGTTTTGTTATAATTACATGAGAGGTAGTCATGTTTTCTTCTAACAATTATTGTTCCTCCAGTTCTCTGCAGGGCTTCTATTTATTGCTTTGTTTTCCACTTATTTTAAGACCTACCTGTACCTTTCAGAATCACCCTGAAGTTTGAGGAAGGTGATCAGTACTTTTTCTGTCAACGCTGTAACCTGCGGCAACCCTCAGTACAACCCTGGGAACCTCTACTCTTTTGCTAACCCAACACAATTCTTGTCCATGTGTGTAGGTATTGTGGAGGATTACAAGCCACCGTTCTATGATGTGGTTCCCAATGACCCAAGTTTTGAAGATATGAGGAAGGTGGTCTGTGTAGATCAACAGAGGCCCAACATACCCAACAGATGGTTCTCAGACCCGGTAAGAGCAATGCTTTCTTAGTTTTAGAGCTATACTTAGCTGTTTGCTATTTGCATTCTCTTGATTTTTCAGCTGGTAGAGTTCTTGAGTGATCTGCCCTGTTTCTTTCTCTCCCTATTTTATGTAGAAGAGCTTTAGACCTAGTTGAGCAGGTTCACAAAATGGTCTCATTCTTGAAAGAGCCATTTCTGATAGATCTTGCCAATGAATGACAACATTCACAAGATTTTCTACCCTTGATTAGCTCCAGGAATTGGGAGACGCATTACTATGCCACTGGCCCTAGGACTGCAATTTCACATGTAAACCAAGAGACCTGAGTGATGCTTTTTAACCTCTTTTCTATCTCTGCATCTCTTCCAAACATAGGCTGTTTAATGCTGACAATCCTTATTGCTGCTGTTAAGTAGTAAGTAGCAAATCTAAGGCATTGAGAAATGACCCTATTTGCATATTTCAGTTTTAACTCTGGGTTACTGTTATGGCTTTTAGCGCCATCAAACCATCAACCTGTGTTGTGTAACTGACTTGATGGTCAGTTGGTAGCATTAGGAGTCCAAAGGGCAGAGTTTAAGAAACTCAAGAGTGGTTTATCAGTGGCTAAGGCCTTGATTATTTGTGTAAGGAAAATGGTAATAACATCACTTGAACTTCACAAGACCTGTAGAGCCCTGCGAAACAGTTGAGGTAACATCTGCCCAGCTACTTTTTCACTGTGGTGTTGGTTCTTTCTCTCCTCAGACATTAACCTCCCTGGCCAAGCTGATGAAAGAATGCTGGTATCAAAATCCATCTGCCAGACTCACAGCCCTGCGTATCAAAAAGACTTTGACCAAAATTGATAATTCCCTAGACAAATTGAAAACTGACTGTTGACATTTTCACGGTGTCAAGAAGGAAGGTCTGACGTTGTCCAGCTGGGACCTAATGCTGACCTGACTGGTTGTCAGAACAGAATCCATCTGTCTCCCTCCCCAAATGACTGCTTTGACAAGGCCGACATCTTACCCGGCTGTGTGCTGGGGAGACACCAAAACCACCCTAACCTCGCTCAATGACTGTGAACTGGGCATTTCACAAACTGTTCACGCTGCAGAGACTCATGTTGGACAGACACTGTTGCAAAGGTAGGGAACTGGAGGAACACAGAGAAATCCTAAAAGAGATCTGGGCATTAAGACAGTGGCTTTGCATATCTTCACAGGTCTCCTAGACACTCCCCACGGGAAACTCAAGGAGGTGGTGAATTTTTAATCAGCAATATTGCCTGTGCTTCTCTTCTTTATTGCACTAGGAATTCTTTGCATTCCTTACTTGCACTGTTACTCTTAATTTTAAAGACCCAACTTGCGGAAACATTGGCTCCGTACTCCACTGGTCTGTCTTTGGATAATAGGAAT
Organism: Stenella coeruleoalba; assembly: GCF_951394435.1. Taxonomy (NCBI): domain Eukaryota; kingdom Metazoa; phylum Chordata; class Mammalia; order Artiodactyla; family Delphinidae; genus Stenella; species Stenella coeruleoalba. The sequence goes on along the minus strand of NC_137151.1, from coordinate 54,891,045 downwards.
TCAATTTGGCAAAACAAAATATAATGTCAGACTTTGCTGCATTTTACACATGTGCTGATGTTTACAATGACGCTGAACATTAGGAATTGTTTATACACAACTTTGCAAATTATTTATTACTTGTGCAGTAGCAGTTTTTACAAAACTGCTTCATGCATATGTTAAAGCTTATTTTTATGTGGTCTTATGATTTTATTACTGAAATGTTTTTAACACTATACTCTGAAATGGACATTTTCTTTTATTATCCGTTAAATTCACATTTTAAGTGCTTCACATTTATGTGTGTAGACTGTAACTTTTTTTTTCAGTTCATATGCAGAACGTATTTAGCCATTACCCATGTGACACCACCGAATATATTACTGATTTAGAAGCAAAGATTTCAGTAGAATTTTAGTCCTGAACGCTGTGGGGAAAATGCATTTTCTTCAGAATTATCCATTATGTGCATTTAAACTCTGCCAGAAAAAAATAACTATTTTGTTTTAATCTACTTTTTGTATTTAGTAGTTATTTGTATAAATTAAATAAAATGTTTTCAAGTCAAAGTGAATTTTTTCAACATGTAAAAAAGATCTACATATTATAAAGCATTTTCTTGTGGGAACAATTGAAGCACAAAATTAACTTGTAAGTTGAATTTGCTTTTTAAGTCTATTAATGAGCCTGAGGGTTCTAGGGCGATGTCTTCCAGTTTGAATTTGGTATCAGAAAATTTAGATTTTGGGTTTTTTTGGGGGGGGGGTGGCTGTGATTTTATTTTTTTCTTGTTCAGTTTCCCCAGCTTTGAAGTGAGGGTAACAGACTTGTCTGAGCTGCCTCCTTCACAGGGATAAGTGGAGGAAGGAGGTCAAAGCATTTTGTTTAGTATAAGGTCCTGTGTGAGAGGAAAGTGGTCTTATGCATCTCACCTTGCTGCTTTGGGAGAGTCCACTGTTGGCTTTTTTCACTTCTTGAAGTATTCAGCGGGATTGAAAATGTAGAGTTTCAAGTATCTCAGTAAGAGTAGAGGTGTTAAAATTCTGGAATTTTCACCAGAGGTAAGTTAATAACTTCATTAGTATATTTACTAATATATATTAAAGTCACATTTAACTTTTAAAAAATTGTGGTAAAATGCACATAAATTTTACCATCTTACCCATTTTTAGGTATACAGTTCAGTGGTATCAAGTACATTCACACTGTTACGCTGCCATTGCCACCATCCATCCACAGAACTCTTTTCATCTTGCAAAACTGAAACTCTATCAAACAATAGCTCTTCATTTCTCACTATTTTCAATCCCTGGCAACCATCATTCTAGGCCTTTTAGTTTGTCTACTCTAAGTACCTCATAGGAGTGGAATCACTCATATTTGTCCTTTTGTGAGACTGTCTTATTTCACTTAGCATAATGTCCTCAAGGTTCATCTTTGTTATAGCATATATCAGAATTTACTTCCTTTTTATAGTTGATAATACTCCACTGTATGTGTATACAACATTCTGTTTATCCATTCATCTGCTGATGGACACTTGGGTTGCTTCCCCTTTTTGGCTATTGTGAGTAATGCTGCCATGAACTTGGGTGTATAAATTTCTCTTTGTCCTTCCTTTCAATTATTTTGGCTATATACCCACCAAAAGTGGAGTGGAGTCACATTTAAAGTTTGTTGAAGTATTATATACATATATAAAATTGTACAGCTTGATACATTTTTATAAAAAAATTCTTTTTATAAATTTATTTATTTATTTATTTATTTATGGCTACATTGGGTCTTTGTTGCTGCGCACGGGCTTTCTCTAGTTGTGGGTAGCAGGATCTACTCTTCATTGCGGTGCAAGGGCTTCTCGTTGCGGTGGCTTCTCTTGTTGCAGAGCATGGGCTCTAGGCGTGCAGGCTTCAGTAGTTGTTGTGGTGCGCAGGCTCAGTAGTTGTGGCTCATGGGCTCTAGAGTGCAGGCCCAGTAGTTGTGGCACACAGGCTTAGTTGCTCTGCGGCATGTGGGATCTTCCTGGACCAGGGCTCGAACCCATGTCCCCTGCATTGGCAGGCAGATTCTTAACCACTGCACCACCAGGGAAGTCCCTTATAAATTTTTATACATTGGTTGTACCCATGGAAGCAGCATCTAGATCAAGAAGCAGAACACTGACTTCTCTGGAGTGATGTCAGGACCATGGCAGCATGAGTTGTTCCTTTTTTCTCTCCTCTTTGGTGTATAACTAATTACACGTCCATAACTGAACAAAAGTGCTTCTGCACATTATACCAGGACAGCAGGTGATTACTATGCTCCTCTGCATCTGAAAGTAGGTGGAGAGGACCTCAGAGGGGGCTGTGGATACAAGAGAGTCAGTGAGCCTGCCCCACCCCCACTTGCCATGATCGGGAAAAGGGGAACCTGGAGAGTACAAAACTGAGTGGATGCTCATGGGAGATGGAGAATTTGTGGAGGTCCAGCCAACCTGACAGGAGATCCCAGGACACCATCAGAGCTGGACAGAGATGAGTTTGAAGGCAGAGGAGAGAAAGGAACCCACTGAGGCACCTGTTTCCCCCAGGGTGACACTGCAGTGCTCTACACTCTTGTTGGGGTCAGTGTCTACCTCTTTGCCAGAGGAAGTGGAAAGCACAAATGGTGAGTGACAGACTGCCTGGCTGCATGGGTAGTAGCTGGAGGTACCTGTTTGTCTCCAGCAGCACTTGCATTTCTGAGGAGGGATTTCTGTGACTGGAAGGTAGGAGAGGAAGGGGAAGGAAGCAGACAAGAATCAAAGGGCATTGAAATAATGTGTTTCCTGCTGTCTGCTTTGGGGTTTCATTTAGAGGTCCACTCATGGATCTCTGAGAGTATCCCACTTGTGGATCTCCCTGTCAGGTCATGGGCACCCCCCAAAGCCCCAAGTGCTAAGCCCACACTTCCCAGCTTTTTTTGTGCACTCCTGAGTGCAGCCTTGAGAACTAACCCTGGTAAGAAAAAATCAAAAACTTGAGCTATAGCATCATCTTCTGGAACACAAAAGAAGATTTTTAAATGCCAGCCTGCTGACCTGTAACAGCCAAAGTAAACAAATCCTTCACTAAGAAAAGTGTCTGCAATTTCAAAAGCAAAAGGAGAGGTGCATAACCTCAAACACTATGAAAAATCAAGCAAATATGGTATCACAAAAAGAAAATGGTAATTCTCCAGCAACTGAACTCAAAGGCATAAAATATTGTGATCTAACTGATAAAGAATGCAAAACAGTTATTATGAAGAAATTCAACATGCTATAAATGAACACAGGAATGAATTTAATGACCATAAGTTCTTTATCAAAGAGACTGAAATTTTGTAAAAGAATCAAATTCTATAGCAGAAGAATTCAGTGAATGAGATGAAGAATGCATTAGCAAGCATAAGTAATAGATCTGATGGAAGAAGGAATTAAGTGACTTGAAGGATAGGAGTTTAGAAATGATTCAGTTAGAGAGAACTAAGATTTTTAGAAAGTGAAGAAACTCTGAGAGCTATCAGATTCTATCAGAAAAGCAAATACAAGATGAATTGTATTTGAAAGAGAAGAGAGAGGGAAGGGGGTAGAGTTTATTTAAAGAAATAATAGCTGAGAACTTCCCAAACTTGGGGAAGGAATTGGACATACAGGTCCACGAAGCTAATAAAACACTCTCTTATCCCACTGCAAAAAGACTGTCTCCAAGACACAGTCTAATGAAACTGTCAAAAATAAATGATAAAGAATCTTAGGGTGGGGGGGGGTGGGATGAATGGGGAGATTGGGATTGGACATATATACATTAATATGTATAAAATAGATAACTAATAAGAACCTGCTGTATAGCACAGAGAACTCCACTTCACTGTATAGTAGAAACTGACACAACACTGTAAAACAACTATACCCCAATTAAAAAAAAAAAGAAAAGAGAAGAATAAGGCAATTAAAAAGAATGGAGCAAATAAAGATGTAAAAGCATCATTTGATTAAAAAAAATATCTTAAAAGCAACCGGGGAAAAAAGTAACCTACAAAGGAACCCCCAAATAAGCTATCAGTGGACTTCTCTGCATAAACTCTACAGGCCAGAAGAGAGAGGAATGACATATTCAGTGTTGAAGGATAAAAATTGCCAACCAAAAATATACAGCAAAGCTATCCTTCAGTTATGAGGAGAAATAAAAACTTTCCCAAATGAAAACTGAGGGAGTTCATAAATAGACTTGCCTTGCAAGAAATGCTAAAAGAGTTCTTCAAGCTGAAATGAAAAGATGCCAGTTAGTCACACAAAAACATATAGAAGTACATAAATACTCTGGTAAAGGTGAAAATTAGAATGAGAAAACTGTAACTTTACGTTAGAATGGTTTGTTAACCACTTATAGTATGAAGTTTATATAAAACAAAAAACTATAGCTACTATAACATTAATGAATTTATGGCATAAAAAAGTAAACTGTGATATCAAAAATATAATAGGGGAAGAATAAAAGAGTGGAACCTCTATAGGTAAACAAAGATAAGCTGCTATCAGAATAAAAAGGACTGTTTTATCTATAAGATCTTTTCTGTTTCTGGTAACCACAAAGCAAAAATCTATTATAGAGTCATAAAACATTCAAAAAAAAAGGTGGGGGGAGACTGAGCAAATCACCAGTGAAAACCACCAATTTGCTAAGGTATGCAGAAGAAGAGGAAAAAAACCAAGGGAGATAGTAAACAACCAGAAGGCAAATGATAAGTCCTTACATAATCACTCTAAATGTAAATGGACTGAATTCACCAGTTGAAAGGCAGAGAGTGGCTGGGTGGATAAAAAAAACCAAGACCCAACAATATGCTGCCTAAGGAGACTCATTTCAGCCCTGAAGACACACAAGGCTCAAAGTGAAAGGATGGAAGAGGATAGTTCATGTAAATGGAAACCAAGAGAAAGTAAGCAGCCATACTTATGTCAGACAAAACACACTTTAAGCCAAAAGTGGTAACAAGAAACAAAGATCATTATATAATGATAAAAGGGACAATAATACATCAAGAAGATACAACAACCAAATATACATGCACCCAACATCAGAACGCTGAAATAAACAGATGATGAAAAAGATGGCAAAGTAGAAGGACCTTGGGCTCACCTCCTCTCTTGAGCACACCAGAAACACAACTAACTGCTGAACAGCCATTGATAAAAAAGACTGGAACCTGCCAAAAAAGATATTCTACATCCAAGGATGTAAAGAAGAAACCACAAAACCGTAGGAGGGGTGAACTTGCATTATAATCAAATCCCATACCTCCTGGATAAGCGATCCACAAACTGGAGAATAATTATATCACAGAAGTTCTCCCACAGGAGTGAAAGTTCTGAGCCCCATGTCAGGCTCCCCAGCATGGGGTCTGGCATTGGGGGGAGGAGCCCCCAAAGTATTTGGCTTTGATTGCCAGCAGGGCTTGATTGCAGGAGCTCCACAGGACTGGGGGAACTGGAGACTCCACTCTAGGAGGGTGCACACAGGTCTCACCCATACTGGGACCCAAGGCAAAGGCAGTGACTTCATAGGAGCCTTAGCTGGACCTACATGCTGGTCTTGGAGGGTCTCCTGGGGAAGCGGAGGTGTGGCTGTGGCTTTTCCTGGGGACATGGACACTGGTGGTGGAGATTTTGGGGAGTGCTCAGCTATGTGAACTCTCGAGGAGCCAGACATCTTGCTTGGGTCATTAGCACCAAGACCTGGCCCCACCCAACAGCCTGTAGGCTCCAGTGCTGGGATACCTCAAGCCAAACAACCAAGAGGGTGGGAACACTGTCCCACCCATCAGCAGACAGGCTGCCTGAAAACTTCCTGAGCCCATGGCCACCTCTTGACACAGTCCTGCCCATCAGTGGGCAGGCACTGGCCCCTCCCACCAGGAAGCCTGCACAAGCCTCTAGACCAGCATCACCCACCAGGGGGGCAGACCCAGAAGCAAGAATACTACAGTCGAGCAGTCTGCAGAACTGAGTCCACAAACACAGAAATTTAGACAAAATGAGATGGGAGAGGAATATGTTCAAGACAAAGGAACAAGATAAAACCCCAGAAGAACAACTAAGTGAAGTGGAAACAGGCAATCTACCAGAGAAAAACTTCGGAATAATGATCATAAAGATGATCCAGGATCTTGGAAAAAGAATGGATGCACAGTGTGAGAAGTTACAAGAAAGTTTTAACAAAGATTTAGAAAATATAAAGAACAACCAAACAGTGTTGAAGAATACAATAACTGAAATGAAAAATACACCAGAAGGAATCAATAGTAGCAGAATAAATGAGTCAGAAGAACAGATAAGTGAGCTGGAAGACAGAATGGGAGAAATCAATACCACGGAACAGAATAAAGAAAAAAGAATGAAAAATGAAAACAGTTTAAGAGACCTCTGGGACAACATTAAACACACAAACATTCGCATTATAGGGACCTGAGAAGGAGAAGAGAGAGTGCCTGAGAAAATATTTGAAGAGATAATAGCTGAAAACGTTCCTAACATGGGAAAGGAAACAGTCACCCAAGTCCAGGAAGAGCAGAGTCCCAGGCAGGATTAACCCAAGGAGGAACACACTGAGACACATATTAATCAAACTGACAAAAACTAAAGAAAAATAGAAAATATTAAAAGCAACAAGGGAAAAGCAACAAATAATATACAAGGGAATCCCCATAAGGTTATCAGCTGAGTTTTCAGCAGAAACTCTGCAGGCCAGAAGGGAGTGGCACAATATATTTAAAGTGATGAGAAGAAACAACCTACAACCAAGAACACTCAACCCAGCAAGACTGTTGTTCAGATTCAGTGGAGAAATCAAAAGCTTTACAGACAAGCAAAAGTTAAAAGAATTCAGCACCACCAAACTAGCTTTATAACAAATGTTAAAGGACCTTCTCTAGGTGGAAAAGAAAAGGCCACAACTAGAAACAAGAAAATTACATAATGGAAAAGCTCACCATTAAAGGCATATAGTAAAGGTGGGAAATCATCCACAAATATATCAAAACCAGTAATCGTGAGAAGAAGAGAATACAAATGGAGGATATTTGAAATGCATTTGAAATTAAGAAATCAGCAACTTAAAACAATCATGTATTTATATAGACTGCTATATCAAAACCTCATGGTAACTGCAAACCAAAAATCTATAATAGATATACACAAAAAAAGAAAAAGGAATTTGAATACAACACTAAAAATAGTTATCAAATCACAAGAGAACAAAAGAGGAAGGGAAGAAAAAAGATCTACAAATCAGATCCAAAACAATTAACAAAATGGCAATAAAAACATACATATTGATAATTATCTTAAATGTAAATGGATTAAATGCACCAACCAAAAGACACAAACTGGCTGAATTGATACAGAAATAAGACACATATGCTGTCTCAAGAGACCCACTTCAGATCTAGGGACATATACACACTGAAATGGAAAACGGAAATCAAAAGAAACCTGGAGTAGCAATACTCATATCAGACAAAATAGACTTTAACATAAAGACTGTTACAAGAGACAAAGAAGGACACTATATAATGATCAAGGGACCAATCCAAGAAGAAGACACAACAATTATAAATATATCAATATATGCCTCAACACAGGAGCACCTCAATTTATAAGGCAAATGTTAACAGATGTAAAAGGAGAAATTGACAGTAACACAATAATGGTGGGGGACTTTAACAACCCACTTACATCAATGGGCAGATCATCCAGACAGAAAATCAATAAGGAAACACAGGCCTTAAGTAACATATTAGACCAGATGGACTTAATTGGTATCTATAGAGCATTCCATCCTAAAGCAGCAGAATATGCATTCTTCTCAAGTGCCCATGGAACATTCTCCAGGATAGATCAAATGCCAGGCTACAAAGAAAGCCTCGGTAAATTTAAGAAAATTCAAATCATATCAAGCATCTTTTCCAGCCATAATACTATGAGATTAGAAATCACCTATAAGAAAATAACTGCAAAAACGCAAACATGTGGAGGCTAAACAATATTCTACTAAACAACCAATGGATCACTAAAGAAATCAAAGAGGAAATTAAAAAAAATACACCTAGAGGCAAGTGAAAATGAAAACACGATGATCCAAAACCTATGGGATGCAGCAAAAGCAGTTCTAAGAGGGAAATTTATAATGATACAGGCTTACCTTAAAAAAGAAGAAAAATCTCAAACAACTCAATCTTACAACTAAAGCAACTAGAGAGAGAAAAACAAAACCCAAAGTTAGTAGAAGGAAAGAAATCATAAAGATCAGAGCAGAGATAAATGAAACAGAGACTAAGAAAACAATAGAAAAGATCAATGAAATTAAAACCTGGTTCTTTGAAAAGATAAACAAAATTGATAAACGTTTAGCCAGACTCATCAAGAAAAAAAGGGAGAGGGCCCAAATCAATAAAATCAGAAGTGAAAAAGGAAAAATTATAATTGACATCAAAGAAATACAGTAAGTCCCCTATATGTGAACGAGTGCTGTTCCGAGAGCGTGTCCGTAAGTCCAATTTGTTCATAAGTCCAACAAAGCTAGCCTAGGTACCCAACTAACACAATTGGCTATAGAGTACTGTACTGTAATAGGTTTATAATACTTTTCACACAAATAATACATAAAAAACAAACAAAAATAAAACATTTTAAATCTTACAGTACAGTACCTTGAAAAGTACAGTAGCACAGTACAACAGCTGGCATACAGGGGCTGGCATCAAGTGAACAGGCAAGAAGAGTTACTGACTGGAGGAGGGAGAGGAAGTGGGAGATGGTAGAGCTGAAGGATCGTCAGCAATAGGAGACAGAGGGCAAGCTGCAGTTACACTCATGCCTGACGTTGATGGCACAGGTTCTCATTCTTTGCTGGATTTAACTCTACCCTCTTGAAAAAAACAATCCAGTGATGTCAGGGTAGTAGCTCTTTTTTTCTTGTCATAGATGACATGGTAGCACTGGATTGCATTCCGAATGGCTGCTGCAACCTTCGTGTACCGTTCTACATCACGGTCCTATGCCTCAAAAACTAACAGTGCCTCCTCAAATAAAGAAAATCCCCTTGCCATTTCCTGCCTCATGAATCTCTTTGTTCTTCAGTTATTTCTTCTTCCTCTTGTCTCTCCTTCATCCCTTCTTTGGGCCTCCAATTCCATCAGGTCTTCGTAAGTAAGCTCCTTATGTTGCACAGCAAGGAGTTCAATGAAGTTGTTCTCTTGCACATCTATCTCCAGCTTCTCACTGAGGGTCACTAAGTTGCTGAAGACCTCTTTGGACTCCTCATCTGAAAGCATATTTGCATCTTTGAAAGTTCACAACTTGAAGGTTCGTATGTAGGGGACTTACTGTACAAAGGATTGTAAGAGACTACTATGAGCAACTATACGTCAATAAAATGGACAACGTAGAAGAAATGGACAAATTCTTAGAAAGGTACAGCCTCCCAAGTCTGAACCAGGAAGAAATATAAAATATGAACAGACCAATTTCAAGTACTGAAATTGAATCTGTGATTAAAAACCTTTCAAAAAACAAAAGTCCAGGATCAGATGGCTTCACAGGCAAATTCTACCAAACATTTAGAGAAGAGTTAACAACTATCCTTCTGAAACTATTCCAAAAAATTACAGAGGAAGGAATACTTCCAGACTCATTCTATTAAGCCAGAATCACAATGATACTAAAACCAGGCAAACATACCACACAAAAAAAGAAAATTACAGGCCAGTATCACTGATGAGCATAGACGTAAAAATTTTCATCAAAATACTAGCAAAGCAAATCCAACTATACATTAAAAGAATCATACACCATGATCAAGTGGGATTTATCCCAGGGATGCAAGGATTTTTCAATATCTGCAAATCAATCAGTGTGATACACCATATTAACAAATTGAAGAATAAAAAACATGATCATCTCAATAAATGAAGAAAAAGCTTTGGATAAAATTGAGCATCCATTTATGAAAAAAACTCTCCAGAAAGTGGGCACAGAGGGAACATACCTCAATATAATAAAGGCCATATATGACAAACCGACAGCTACCATCATACTCAACAGTGAAAAGCTGAAAGCATTTCCTCTAAGATCAGGAACAAGACAAGGATGTCCACTCATGCCACTTTTATTCAAAGTCAATAATCAGAAGAAAAAGAAAAAGGAATCCAAATTGGAAGAGAAGATGTAAAACTGTCACTGTTTGCAGATGACATGATAGTATACATAGAAAATCCTAAAGATGCCACCAGAAAACTACGAGAGCTCATCATTGAATTTGGTAAAGTTTCAGGATACAAAATTAACACACAGAAATCTGTTAGATTTCTATGCACTACAACAAAAGATCAGAAAGGGAAATTAAGGAAACAATCCCATTTACCATTGCATCAAAAAGAATAAAATACCTAGGAATAAACCTACCCAAGAAGGTAAAGACCTATACTCAGAAAACTATAAGACACTGATGTAAGAAATCAAAGATGATACAAATACATGGAAAGATATACCATGATCTGGGATTTGAAGAATCAATATTGTCAAAATGACTATACTGCCAAAGCAATCTACAGATTCAACGCAATCCTTATCAAATTACCGATGGCATTTTTCACAGAATTAGAACAAAATTTTTAAAAATTTGTATAGAAACACAAAAGACTCCCAATAGTCAAAGCAATCTTGAGGGAAAAAAAAAAAAAAGGAGCTGGTGGAATCAGGCTCTCTGAGTTCACACTATACTACAAAGCTACAATCATCAAAACAGTATGGTACTGGCACAGAAACAGAAATATAGATCAATGGAATAGGATAGAGAGCACAGTAATAAACCCACGCACCTATGGTCAATTAATCTACAACAAAGGAGGCAAGAATATACAATGGAGAAAAGACAGTCTCTTCAATAAGTGATGCTGGAAAACTGGACAGCTACATCTAAAAGAATGAAATTAGAACATTCTCTAACACCATGCACAGAACCAAACTCGAAGTGGATTAAAGACCTAAATGTAGTACTGGATAATAGAACTCCTCAAGGAAAACATAGGCAGGACACAATTTGACATAAATTGCAGCAGTATCTTTTTGGATCTGTCTCCTAGAGTAATGGTAATAAAAACAAAAATAAACAAATGGGATCTAATTAAACTTAAAATTTTTTGTACAGCAAAGAAAACCATAAACAAAAAGACAACCTATGGAATGGGAGGAAATATTTGCAAACTATGCAACCAACAAGGGATCAATCTCCAAAATACACAAACAGCTCATACAGCTCCATTTCAAAAAAACTAACAACCCAATCAAAAAATGGACAGATCTAAATAGACATTTCTCAAAAGAGGGCATACAGATGGCCAAAAGGCACATGAAGAGATGCTCGTCATCAGTAATTCTTAGAGAAATGCAAATCAAAACTACAATGAGGTATCACCTCACACCAGTCAGAATGGCCATCATCAAAAAATCTACAAATAATAAATGCTGGACAGCATGTGGAGAAACGGGAACCCTCCTCCCTCCACTCTTGGTGGGAATGTAAATTGGTACAGCCACTATGGAGAACAGTATGGAGGTTCCTTAAAAAACTAAAAGTAGAGTTAACATATGATCCTGCAATCCTACTCCTGTGCATATATCTGGAGAAAACCATAACTCGAAAAGATACCCCAATGTTCATTGCATTGCTATTTACAATAGCCAAGACATGGCAGCAACCTAAATGTATATGTGTGTTTGTGTATACATATGTATGTGTGTGTGTGTGTGTGTGTGTATATATATATATATATATATATATATATATATATATATATATATATATATATATATATATATATATATATATAACTGAATTGCTTTGCTGTACACCTGAAACACACACAACATTGGAAATCAACTATACTTCAAAAAGTTTTTTAAAAATTAAAAAAAAGAGTACTGAAGTATATTAAGCAAATATCAATATTAACATATTTAAACAGATAAAGAAACAACAATATAATAATAGGGGATTTCAATACTGCACTGTTAGCAATGTATAGGCCATCCAGACAGAAAACAAGGAAACATTTGAATTGAACCATACTTTAGAACAAAAGGGTTTAACAGACATTTATAGAATATTCCATCCAACAGCAACAGAATACACATTCTTCATGAATGCACACAAAACAATCTCCAGAATACATCATATAATAGGACACAAAACAAATTTTAGCAAATTTAAGAAGATTGAAATCAAACCAGCTATCTTTTCTGACCACGACAGTATAAAACTAGAAAACAGGGGAAAGGTGGAAAATCTACATATATGTGAATCAAACAACACACTTCTGAACAACCAATGGGTCAAGAAGAAATCAAAGGGGAAATAAATTATCTCAAAACAAATGAAAATGTAAATACAACATATCAAAACTCATGGGATGCAGCAAAAATGGTTCATAAGAGAAAGTTTATAATGAAAAAATGCATATATTAAAAAATTAGATCTGAAATAAATAACCTAAATTTACACAAGGGAGTAGAAAAAGAAGAACAAATTAAGCCCAAATTTAGCAGAAGGAAGGAAATAAGGATCAGAACAGAAATAAATGAAATAGAGACCAGAAAATCAAAAGATCAGTGAAATTAAGAGCCAATTCTTCTAAAAGATAAAATAAACACACTTTCAGCTAGACTAAAAAAAAAGAGAAAACTCAAGTAAAATCAAAATTGAAAGAAGAGACATTACATCTGATACTATAGAAATAAATAGGGTCGTAAAAGACTATTATGAATAATTATGTGCCAAAAAATTAGATAAACTCGAAGAAATGGATAAATTTCTAGAAACACGCAACCTACCAAGACTGAATCAGGAAGAAATAGAACATTGGAACAAAGCAATAACAATAAAGAGATTGAATAAGAAACCTCCCAACACGGAAAACCCCAGGATCAGATGGTTTCACTAGTGAATTCTACCAAACATTTAAAAAAGAATTAAGACCCATTCTCCTCAAGCTTCCAAAAAAGTCGGAAAGACGGAACACTTTCAAATGTATTCTACAAGGCCAGTGTTACCCTGATACAAAAGCAAGATAAGGACACCACAAGAAAACTAGACTATTTCTGATAAATATAAATGCAAAAATTCTCAATATTAGCAAACTTATTTCAAGAACACATTAAAAAGTTTGTATACAATGACCAAGTAGGATTTATCCCAGGGATACAAGGATGGTTTGCCATACACAAATCAATAAATGTAATACATCACATTAACATAATGAAAGATAAAAATCGCATGATCATCTAGTATGCAGAGAAAAAGTGTCTGACAAAATACAACAACATTCCATGGTAAAAACCCTCAAAAAACGAGGTATAGAAGGAATATACCTCAACATAATAAAGGCCATATTCAACAAACCCGAAGCTAAATCATACTCAATGGTGAAAGGTTGAAAGTTTCCCTCTAAGATCAGGAACAGCAGAAGGATGCTCACTCTCACCACTTTTATTCAATATAGTAGTGGAAGTCCTAGCTAGAGCAATTAGGTAAGACAAATAAATGACATACAAATTGGAAAGGAATAAGTAGAATTGGTGCTATTTGCAGATGCTATTTGATTTTGTACATAAAAATGCCAAAGACTCAACCAAAAAAGTGTTGGAAATAACCAAAAATTTTATTAAAGTTGCAGGATACAAAATCAACGTACAGAAATCAATTGCTTTTCTATACAGTAATGATGAAGCATCTGAAAAATAAAATGATTTCAGTCACACTGGCACCAAAATCAATACTTAGAAATAAATTTAATTAAGGAAGTGAAAGATCTATATAATAAAATTATAAGACTTTGCTGAAAGAAATCAAAGAGGACACAAACAGATGGCAAGACATCCTATGTTCATGGATCGGAAGAGTTATTGTTCTAATGTCCACACTATCCAAAGCCATTTATAGATTTAATGCAAAGCCCATCAAAATACCAATGGCATTCTTCACAGAAGTAGGAAAAGCAATCCTAAGATTTGTATGAAACCACAAAAGACTTTAAATAGCCAAAGCAATACTGAATAACAAAGGCAGAGGTATCACACTTCCTAATTTCAAACTGTACCACAAAGCTATAGTAATAAAAACAATATGGTATTGGCACAAAAATAGACATAGACCAATTGAACAGAACAGAAAGCCCAGAATTAAACCCCTGGATATATGGTCAATTAAAACTTGACAAAGAGGCCAAGAAACCCAATGGGGAAAGGATAGTCTCTTTAACAAATGGTGTTGGGAAAACTGGATAAACACATGCAGAACAATAAAAGTGGACCCCTCTCTTATACCACTCACAAAAATTAACTTGAAATGGATCAAAGACTTAAACTTAAGACCTGATACTATAAAACTCCTAGAAAAAATGTAGGAAGAATCTCCTCAACATTGATCTTAGCAATGATTTTTTGGATATGACACTAAAAAGCACAAACAACTAAAGCAAAAATCAACAAATGGGACTACACCAAACTTTAAAACTTCTGCACAGCAAAAGAAACAATTAAAAAAATGAAAATGCAATCTAGAGAATGGGAGAAAAGTTTTACAAACCATACATTAGACAAAAGGCTAATATCTAAAATATATATAAGAACTCATAAAACTCAATAACAGAATAAAATCCAATTAAAAATACTTTGGAAGACCTAAGTAGTTTTCCAAAGAAGACATCCAAATGGCCAACAGGTACATGAAAAATGCTTAATATCACTAATCAGGAAAATGAAAGTCAAAACCACGAGCTATCGCCTCACACCTGTTACAATGGTTATCAACAAGAACACAAGAAATAAGGGCTGGTGATGATGTGGAGGAGAGAGAACCCTTGCACACTGTTGGTGAGAATGTAAATTTGTTCAACCACCACAGAAAACAATATGGAGATTCCTCAAAAAAAATTAAAATAGATTTACCAAGGAAAAATGAGGGGGATATCAAGACGGCAGAGTAGAAGGATGTAGAACTCACCTCCCCCCACAAACACATGAAAAATATATCTACATGTGGAACAATTCTCACAGAACACTAATTGGATAGTGGCAGAGGAAATCCTATACAACCAAACCTGTGAAAAAGATCTCCATATACCTGGGTAGGATGGGGGGAAAAATGGCATTAGCTTGGGACGTGCACGCATTGGAGTGATCTATAAGAAAAAGAAGGTCCACACAGGTGGGCCCTCATCTTGAAGAATGAGCAGGGTGAGCTACAATCTGGGCATCCTAGTCCTGGGGTCCTGCATGGAGGAGATAAGCCCCCTTGCCTGCTGGGAAATCTGCTGAGGCAGATAGAAGGGCTGGAGAAGCCTAGACTCTACTCACGAGTAGTCCACAGTCAAGGGAGAGAAAAGCCCTGCACTGGTAACTGCAATCTCACTGCACATCCCAATCTGAAAGCGTGAACACCCCAACCCTGCTCACTCCACACCACAGCCTGGCACAAGATCTGGGCAAAGATTTTGTCTAGCTATGCAGAGACAGACTGGAGCGCCTGGGGTGTGATCTGCGTCGAGGCCCAGAGCCCACTGTCAGTGCAAACATCGGGTAGTGGGTGGGGCTGCAGTGGACACTGACAGCACACACAGTGGGCAGCTCCTCAAGAGCATGCAACAACTGAGTGCTGAGTCTTGGGTAGACAGGTCCTGGGCAGGAGTACACAGTGGCTTGCTTCCCATGAGAATGCCCAGCTCTGCCCACTCCACACCACAGCTAAGCAGTAGATCTGGGGCAGATCAATTGGGAGAAGTCTGCCAGAGGCAGCCTAGATCTCAGGCAGCAGTGGCACCCCAACAATTCCTGAAGCCACAATGCCCCAACTCCCAACCACAGCCTATTCCACACCACAATCTTGCACTAGATTTGGGACAAACCAAACAGAGAAAGAGATGCAACCCTGGGCTGTTCTGAGCAGAACTATGGACATCTATACAGGCGGTGCATAGGTCGTCTGTGACCAAACAGGCCTGACTTGCTTCAGCAATAACCTCCTTTGAGGTAGGGCACACACTCGAGGGCAATGGAGCCTGACTGAACCTGAGCCTCAGTGCTGCTACTCCAACAACTAGGGAGCAAACCCCGCCCCCAACAGGGCAGTGACAGCCACAGAGCAAAGAGTAAGCCCCACGTCACATCCTGCACAGGCTCTAGATACTACAACACAAATCACACCCCCTATCAAAGAGATAATGGCCAGCACACTCTGAGGAAAGACGTGGCTGGCATCCATAACGAAACCAGCCCTGTATCACAAATATTGGACATATATAATCTATACAAGGACTCTCCCACATAAAAACACCCCTTCAAGACCACAGTAGATAACTACCTCTGTCTCTATGAATTTAGGAGAACGTTAAGTAAAATGAAAAAGCAGAGGAACTATTTTCAATCAAAAAAGAACAAGTGAAATCTCCCAAAAGAATAATGAAACAGACCTCACCAATCTACTAGACCCTGAGTTCAAAAAGGAGGTAATGAAAATGCTAAAGGAATTAAGAAAGATTATTGATAAAAATGCAGATCACTGTAATGAGGAACTAGAAACTATGAAGAGGAACCAATCGAAATTAGGTAACTCAATTGTCATGATAAAAACCAATCTAGAAGCAATGAATAGCAGACTAAATGACATAGAAAAACAAATAAGTGATCTGGAAGATAGAGTAATGGAAATAACCCAATCAGAATAGCTGATAGGAAGACAAATGAAAAAAAAGATAACAACATATGAGATAATATAAAACGTACCAATCAATGCATAATAGAGGTCCCAGAAGGAGAAGACAGAGTGTGAAGGGAATTGAAAATGTATTTGAAGGAATTATGGCTGAAAACTTCTCAAACCTACAGAAGGAAACAGATATCCAGGTACAGGAAGAACAGAGGGTCCCAAAAAGGTGACTCCAAACAGACTCACACCAAACACATGAAAAAAGTTAAAGAGAAGATTCTAAAGACAGCAAGAGAAAAACAAAGAGTCAGTTACAAGGGAACCCCCATCAAGCTATCAGCTGACTTCTCTACAGAAACCTTGCAGGCCAGAAGAGAGTGGCATAATATATTCAAAGTACTGAAAGGGAAAACTCTACAACCTAGGATACTCTACCCATCAAGATTATCATTTAGAATAGAAGGGGAGATAAATAATTTTTCAGTCAAGTTAACTAAATGAATTCAGCAATTCCAAACCTACCCTAAAAGAAATACTGAAGGGTCTCTAAATAGAAAAGAAGCAAGACTCCATAGAAAAGGGAAAAATCACAATAGGAAAGGCAACTATGTAAAGAGATTGAAGATCACTTAAATAAGCCAGAACATAGATTAAAAGCAATCAAAAAGTTATAGAAGTGATTATAACTACAATAAACAGTAAAAGGATAAGCATGAAGATGAAAATAGGACATCAAAACTCACAAAATGTGGGAGAGGAGAGTATAAAAATGTAGATCTTCTAGAAGGTGTTTGAATTTGAATGACTCACTTTAAAGCAAGCAGATGTAGTCATGGGTCAACATACTTGATTTCCATGGTAACCATAAATCAAAAATGAACAATAGGGTCACGAAAACCAAAAAGAAAGGAGCTCAAGCATTATACAAAAGAAAGTCATCAAACCACAAAAGGAAGAACAAAAAGAAAAAGAAATTTTAAAAAAAGAACTACAAAAACAACTGGAAAACAAAGTTTAAAATGGCAATACATACTTTTCAATAATTACTTTAAATGTCAATGGACTAAATCCTCCAATCAAAAGATGCAGAATGGCAGACTGGATAAAAATACAAGAATCTACTACATGCTGCCTACAAGAGACTCACCTCAGGGAGAAAGACACACAGAGACTGAACGGAGGTGATGGAAAATGATATTTCATGCAAATGGAAACAACAAGAAAATGGGTAGCAATACTCAAACAAAATAGACTATAAAACAAAGGCCACAAAGAAAAAGAAGGAGCATTATATAATAATAAAAGGATCAATACAGAAGAGGATGTTACACTCATCAATATATATGCATCCAATATAGGAGAACATAAATATATAAAACAAATACTACCAGGCATAAAGGGAGAAATTGACAATAATACAATAATAGTAGGCGATTTTAACCCTCTGCTGACATCAGTGGACAGATCATCCAGACAGAAAGTCAGTAAGGCAACAGAGGTCTTAAATGACACAACAGACCAGCTGGAATTAACTGATATCTAAAGGACACTACATCTCCCCCAAACCAGAATACACATTCTTTTCAAGTGCACATGGAATGTTCTCTAGGATAGACAACATGCTAGGTCACAAAACACACCTCAACTAATTTAAGAGGATAGAAATTATTTCAAGCATCTTTTCTGATCACAACTGTATGAAACTAGAAGTCAGTAACGAAAAGAAAAATGGGAAAAGAACAAACACATGGAGACTAAACAACATGCTATTAAAAACCCAAAGGGTCAATGGTGAAGTCAAAGAAGAAGTCAGAAAATACCGAGACGAACAAAGATGAAAACACAACCTTACAAACTCTGTGTGATGCAGCAAAAGTAATTCTAAGAGGAAGTTCTTAAGTGATACAGGACTTCCTCAAAAAACAAAAAAATCTCAAACAAGTTAACATACCATCTAAAATAACTAGAAAGAGAAGAATCCCCCTCCACAGAAAAACCCCAAAGTCAACAGAAGGAATGAAATAATAATGATCAGAAGATGGCAGTGGAGTAGGTGGAGGTGAAGTTCATCTCTCTCCAAGAGTGCAGCAGGAATAAATCTATAGATGAATCAATTCTCACAGAACACAGGCTGAAAACTAGCAGAAGACCTTGGACACTGGAAAGTGCTATAAAGATCCCTGCATAACTGGGTAGGACAGAGGGATGGGACCTGCACCCTGGGCCGGGGGAGCTGAAGCAGAGAGATTCCCAAATTCAGGGAAACCCCCTCTCCAACAGAGAAATTGATTGGGACAGAGAGAAGCATTTGAGGCTATCAGAAGAGGGTGAAGCGGCTGATCTGTGGCAGACGGGACAGAGTGAGAAATACACAGACAGTCTGTACCTCGGCCCTACGTGCTCTGGACTGGGACGTGTTCACAGGTGTGCAAGGGGCTGGGAGCTCGTGTGTGGGGATTGGAGAACAGGCCCAGAGCGAGAACTGCTGTTGGCTGTGGGGAGATGGACCGAGGGGATGGGAGGGAGGAAATCCACAGCAGGGAATGCCTCTGGAGGAAGATGGGACTGCTATGGAAGCAGGGCATTATTGCTGAGTCACACGCAGGAGGAGGAGCCACTATTGTAGCCTCTCTCTCCCCACATGCCGGCACCTGCCGATGACAATAAAAGAAGCCCACTCAGGACTGGCTCTTGCATGCCGCTGCCAAGCAATAAAAAAAAAGCCCCCTCAGAGGTGGCCCTCATGCGTTGCTTACAGGGCAAAAAAAAAAAAAAAAGCCCTCTCAGGGCTGGCCCTCACGCGCCTGCTGCCAGGCACCAGAAAAACCCCAGCCAGGTCTGGCCCTCATGTACCAGAAAAGGCACTTACTAGGGCCATATCTTTTGTGCCCATGGCCGCTGGCTTCCCTGTGCATTTGGTGCTGCCAGGGCTCCTATGATCCAAGCAGTAATACCACCTCTGTGCCTGGTCCACACAGGGGGAGACCCAAGAGATCCAAGGCAGCTTCAGGACCAAACTCTTGTGAGTGGACAACGTGCAGACGTGGGGATAAAACCAAAGCTGAACCCCAGGGACGGGGTGACAACGGAAGAAGATTGAAAATCTTTCCATCAGCTGTACAAGCTGCAGATTAACCCCCCATGATCTGCTAGGTAGACCCTATGTCTATGGAATATCTGAGTAGACAATGAGTGTTCCCACAAATGAAAACAGTTTAGCTCAGGCAGCTGTGGACTTTGGGAGCAGCACACACAGAAACTGGGCCAGATCAGATTCTGAGTGCCTCCCACAGGGCGCACAGCAGGTCCAGAGGCCAGCCCAGAGGCAGAGGAGAGCCTCTTGGGGAAGCAGAGGTGGGCTGTGGCTCATGGCGTGTGCAAGGACACTTACAGCAGAGACCCCAGGGAAACATAATTATTACTATTAACTTTATCATGTTTTGATTCATTCTGTTGTTGGTTCTGGCTTTTTTTTTTTTTTGGTTTCTTTTTCTTTATTTGTTGTTCGTTTGTAGTTGCTTTAGTTTTTTGTTGTTGTTGTTGTTTTGTTTTTTGTGGTATGCGGGCCTCTCATTGTTGTGGTCTCTCCTGTTGCAGAGCGCAGGCTCCGGACACGCAGGCTCTGCAGCATGTGGGATCTTCCCGGACCGGGGCACAAACCCGTGTCCCCTGCATCGGTAGGTGGACTCTCAACCACTGTGCCACCAGGGAAGCCCCTAGTTTTTATTTTATTTAGTCTTTTGGTATCTCCATGTTTTATAACATATTTTTAATTTTTTCTTATATGTTTCTATGTTTACTTTGCTTTTCTGTTGTTCTGTGTTCTCTTATTTTTCTTCTCCTTTTTCTTTATTATACTTTTCTTAATATCTCCATTTCTGCTTTGCTTTTCTGTTGTCCTGTGTTTTTTCCCTTTTTATTTCATTTTATTTTATTTTACTTTATGATTTTTAAAATCATTTTTATCGGTTTGTTCTGTTTCCTTGCTTTATTCTTCAGTTGGCACACTGCTTTGGTTTTGTTTTTAGGTTATTTTGCTAGTTTTAATCAAAACTGATTTCATTCTTGGGTTCTTTTGTTTGTCTGTTGTTCTCTTGCTTTTTGTTTTATTTGGCTCTGTTTTTGTTTCTTTTACGTGTGTGTGTGTTTCCTTGTTTCTGTTTTTTTCTTTTGTTTGTTTGATTTGTTTTTACCATTTTTCTGGGGTTTTGTCTTTTTTTTCTTTTATTTTCTATTTTTCGTTTTTATTTCTATGTTGCTTTTCTGTTGTTCTGTCTTCTTTCCTCTTTCTCTTTTTTAAAATTTATTTATTTTTTATCATTTTTGTCAGTTTCTTTACTTCATTCTTCAGTTGGCACTCTGGTTTTCTTCTTTGGTTTTGCGTTTTTGTCAGCTTTCTTTTTAAATGTTTGATTTCGTTCTTGGGTGCTTTTGTTTGTCTGGTTGTTCTCTTGCTTCTTGATTTATTTGGTTCTGTTTTTGTTTCTTTTGTGTGTGTGCGTGTTTCCTTCTTTCTGATTCTTTTGTTTGATTTTATTTTTTCCATTTCTGTGGGGTTTTGGTAGTCTTTTTTTAAAAATCCCCTTTATTGCTGGGATGAGTGACTTGTGGGGTCTTGGTCACTTGACCAGAAGTCGGGCCTGAGGCTCTGGGGTGGGAATACCAAGTCCAGGGTGCTGGATCACTAGAGAATTCCTGGCCTCAGGGAAGATTAATCACTGAGAGCTCTCACGGAGGCCTCTATTTGAATCCAAGACCCAGCTCCAACCAACTTCCAGCAGCTCCCAGCACTGGACGCCTCACACTAAACAACAAAGAAGACAGGAATGAAACCCACCCATCAGCACAAAGACTACCTAAAGTTATACTAAGCTCAGAGACACCCCAAAACACACCATCTGACACAGTCCTACTCATCAGAGGGAAAAGACACAGCTCCACTGACCAGAATGCAGGCCCAGTCACTCCCATCAGGAAGCCGACACAAGCCACTGGACAAACCTCACCACTGGGGCAGAGAACAGAAGCAAGAGGAATTACGACCCTGCAGCCTAGGGAAAGGAGACCTCAAATACTGTAAATAAGACAGAATGAGAAGATGGAGAGATATCTTACAGGCAAAGGATAAAAACCCACAGGACCAAATAAATGAAGAGGAAATAGGCAAATGACCTGAAAAAGAATTCAGAGTAATGATAGTAAAGATGAACCAAAATCTTAGAAATAGACTAGAGAAAATATAAGAAATGTTTAACAAGGACCTAGAAGAACTAAAGAGCAAACAAACAGTAATGAACAACACAATAACTGAAATTAAAAATACTCTAGAAGGAATCAATAGCAGAATAACTGAGGCAGAAGAATGGATAAGTGAGCTGGAAGATAAAATGGTGGAAAAAACTGCTGAGGAGCAGAATAAAGAAAAAACAAGGTAAAGAATGGAGGACAGTCTCAGAGACCTCTGGGACAACATTAAGTGCACCAACATTCAAATTATAGGCGTCCCAGAAGAAGAAAAAAAGAAAGAGTCTGAGAAAATATTTGAAGAGATTATAGTCAAAAATTTCCCAACATGGGAAAGAGTCAATCAAGTCCAGGATTCCCAGAGAGTCCCATACAGGATAAACCCAAGGAAAAACACGCTGAACCACATATTAATCAAATTAACAAAAAGAAAAAATATTAAAAGCAGCATGGGAAAAGCAACAAATAATATACAAGGGAATACCCATAAGGTTAACAGCTCATCTTTCAGCAGAAACTCTGCAAGCCAGAAGAGAGTGGCAAAATATATTTAAAGTGATGAAAGGGAAAAACCTACAACCAAGATTACTCTACCCAGAAGGCTCTCATTCAGATTCGCCAGAGAAATCAAAAGCTTTACAGACAAGCAAAAGCTAAGAGAACTCAGCAAATCAAACCAGCTTTACAACAAATGCTAAAGAAACTTCTCTAGGCAGGAACACAAGAGACTTACAAAAACAAACACAAAACAATTAAGAAAATGGTAATAGGCACATACGTATCAATAATTACCTTAAATGTAAATGGATTGAATGCCCCAACCAAAAGACACAGACTGGCTGAATGGATACAAAAATAAGACCCATATATATGCTGTCTACAAGAGACCCACTTCAGACCTAGGGACTCATACAGAATGAAAGTGAGGGAATGGAAAAAGATATTCCATGCAAATGGAAATCAAAAGAAAGCTGGAGTAACAATACTCATATCAGACAAAATAGACTTTAAAATAAAGACTAGTGACTTCCCTGGTGGCACGGTGGTTGAGGGTCCATCTGCTGATGCAGGAGACACGGGTTTGGGCCCTGGTCCAGGAGGATCTCACATGCCACGGAGAAACTGAGCCCGTGCTCCACAACTACTGAAGCCTGCGTGCCTCAACTACTGAGGCCTGCATGCCTGGAGCCCGTGTTCCGCAACGGGAGGGGCCGCCGCAGTGAGAAGCCCGTGTGCACCGCAACACTCACCGCAGCTGGAGGGAGCCTGTGCACAGCAACGAAGACTTGACACAGCCAAAAAAATAAATTAATTAATTAAAAATAAAATAAAATAAAGACTATTACAAGACAAGGAAGGACACTATATAAAGATCAAGGGATCAATCCAAGAAGAAGATATAACAATTATAAATATCTATGTACCCAACATAGGAGCCCCTCAATATATAAGGCAAATGCTAACAGCCACAAAAGGGAAAATCGACAGTAACACAATAATACTAGGCAACTTTAACACCCCACTTACATAAATGGACAGATCATCCAAACAGAAAATAAATAAGGAAACACAAGCTTTAAATGACACATTAAACAAGATTGACTTAATTGATATTTAGAGGACATTCCATCCAAAACCAACGGAACACACTTTCTTCTCAAGTGCACATGGAACATTCTCCAGGATAGATCACATCTTGTGTCACAAATCAAGACTTGGTAAATTTTAAAAAACTGAAATCGTATCAAGCATCTTTTCCAACCACAGTGCTATGAGACTAGATATCAATTACTGGAGAAAAAAACTGTAAATATACAAATACGTGGAGACTAAACAATGCACGACTAAACATCCAACAGATCACTGAAGAAATCAAAGAGGAAATAAAAAAAATACCTAGAAAAAAATGACAATGAAAACACAATGACCCAAAACCTATGGGAAGCAGCAAAAGCAGTTCTAAGAGGGAAGTTTATAGCAATACAAACCTACCTCAAGAAACAAGAAAAATCTCAAATAAACAACCTAACCTTATATCTAAAGCAATTAGAGAAAGAAGAACAATAAAACCCAAAGTTAGCAGAAGGAAAGAAACCATAAAGATCAGACCAGAAATAAATGAAAAAGAAATGAACAAAACAATAGCACAGATCAATAAAACTAAAAGCTAATTCTTTGAGAAGATAAACAAAACTGATAAACCATTAGCCAGACCCAGCAGAGAAAAAGGGAGAAGACTCAAATCAATAGAATTAGAAATGAAAAAGGAGAAGTAACAACTGATGCTACAGAAATACAAAGGATCATGAGAGATTACTACCAGCAACTATATGCCAATAAAATGGACAACCTGGAAGAAATGGACCAATTCTTAGAAAAGTACAACCTTCCAAAACGGAACCAGGAAGAAACAGAAAATATAAACACCAATCACAAGCACTGGAATTGAAACTGTGATTAAAAAACTTCCAAAAAACAAAAGCCCAGGGCTAGATGGCTTCACAGGTGAATTCTATCAAACACGTAGAGAAGAGTTAACACCTATCCTTCTCAAATTCTTCCAAAATATAGCAGAGGGAGGAAAACTCCCAAACTCATTCTACGAGGCCACCATCACCCTGATATCAAAAATAGACAAAAGATGTCACAAAAAAAGAAAATTACAGGCCAATATCACTGATGAACATAGATGTAAAAATCCTCAACAAAATACTAGCAAACAGAATCCAACAGCACATTAAAAGAATAATACACCACAATCAAGTGGGGTTTATCTCAGGAATGCAAGGATTCTTCCCTATACACAAATCAATCAATGTGATACACCACATTAACAAACTGAAGGATAAAAACCATATGATTGTTTAAATAGATGCAGAAAAAGCTTTTGACAAAATTCAACACCCATTTATGATAAAAACTCTCCAGAAAGTGGGCATAGAGGGAACTTACTTCAATATAATAAAAGCCATATATGACAAACCCACAGCAAACATCATTCTCAATGGTGAAAAACTGTAATCATTTCATCTAAGATTAGGAAGAAGACAAGGGTACCCACTCTCATCACTATTATTCAACATAGTTTTGGAAGTCCTAGCCACGCCAATCAGGGAAGAAAAAGAAATGAAAGGAATCCAAATTGGAGAAGAAGAAGTAAAACTGTCATTGTTTGCAGACGACATGATACTATACATAGAAAATCCTAAAGATGACACCAGAAAACTACTAGAGCTAATGAATGAATTTGGTAAAGTTGCAAGATACAAAATTAACGCACAGAAATCTCTTACATTCTCATACACTAACAATGAAAAATCAGAAAGAGAAATTAAGGAAACAGTTCCATTTCCCAATGCAACAAAAAGAATAAAATACCTAGGAATAAACCTACCTAAGGAGGCAAAAGACCTATATGCAGAAAACTATAAGACACTGATGAGAGAAATCAAAGACGATACAAACTGATGAAGAGATATACCATGTTCTTGGATTGGAAGAATCAACATTGTGAAAATGACTATACTACCCAAAGCAATCTACACATTCAATGCAATCCCTATCAAGTTATCAATGGCATTTTTCACAGAACTAGAACAAAAGATTTTACAATTTGTATGGAAACACAAAAGACCCCAAATAGCCAAAGCAATCTTGAGAAAGAAAAACAGAGCTGGGGAATCAGGCTGCCTGACTTCAGACTCTACTACAAAGCTACACTAATCAAGACAATGGTACTGGCACAAAAACAGATATATAGATCAATGGAACAGGATAGAAAGCCCAGAGATAAACCCACGCACTTATGGTCACCTTGTTTTTGATAAAGGAGGCAAGAATATACAATGCAGAAAAGACAGCCTCTTCAATAAGTGGTGCTGGGAAAACTGGACAGCTACACATGAAAGAATGAAATTAGAACACTTCCTAACACCATACACAAAAATAAACTCAAAAATGGATTAAAAACCTAAATGTAAGGCCAGACACTATAAAACTCTTAGAGGAAAACATAGGCAGATCACTCTATGACATAAACCACAGCAAGATCCTTTTTGACCCACCTCCCTAGAGAAATGGAAATAAAAACAAAAAGAAACAAATGGGACCTAATGAAACAAGCTTTTGCACGGCAAAGGAAACCATAAAGAAGACGAAAAGACAACTCTCAGAAAGGGAGAAAATATTTGCAAATGAAGCAACTGACAAAGGGATGATCTCCAAAACATACAAGCAGGTCATGCAGCTCAACATCAAGAAAACAAACAACCCAATCTAAAAACGGGTGGAACACCTAAATAGATGTTTCTCCAAAGTAGACATACAGATTGCCAACAAACACATGAGAAGATGCTCAACATCACTAATCATTAGAGAAATACAAATCAAAACTACAATGAGGTAACACCTCTCACCGGTCAGCATGGCCATCATCAAAAAATCTACAAATAATAAATGCTGGAGAGGGTGTAGAGAAAAGGGAACCCTCCTGCACTGTTGGTGGGATGTAACTTGATACAGCCACGATGGAGAACAGTATGGAGATTACTTAAAAAACGAAAAACAGAACTACCATATAACCCAGCAATCCCACTACTGGGCATATACCCAGAGAAAACCATGAATTCAAAAGGACAGATGTACCACAATGTTCATTGCAGCACTATTTACTAAAGCCAGGACATGGAAGCAACCTAAATGTCTATTGGCAGATGAATGGATAAAGAAGATGTGGCACACATATACAATGGAATATTACTCAGTCATAAAAGGAACAAAACTGAGTTATTTGTAATGAGGTAGGTGGAACTAGAGTCTGTCATACAGTGTGAAGTATGTCAGAAAGAGAAAAAGAAATACTGTATGCTAACGCACATATATGGAATATAGAAAAATGGTATTAATGAACCTAGTGGCAGGGCAGGAATAAAGACGCAGATGTAGAGATCTGACTTGAGGACACGGTGGGGGAAGGGGAACCTGGGATGAAGTGAGAGCATAGCATTGATATATATACATAACAAATGTAAAATGGATGGCTAATGGGAAGCTGCTGCATAGCACAGGGAGATCCGCTTGATGCTTTGTGATGATCAAGAGGGGTAGGATAGGGAGGGTGGGAGGGAGACGCAAGAGGGAAGGGATATGGGGATATATGTATACATATAGCTGATTCACTTTGTTATACAGCTGAAACTAACACAACATTGTAAAGCAATTATACTCCAATAAAGATGTTAAAAAAAAAATAATAACTATCAGAGGAAACAAATAAAATAGAGATTAAAAAAATAGAAAAGATCAATAAAATCAAGAGTTGGCTTTTTCAAAAGCAAAACAATATCAACAAACCTCTAGCCAGGCTCACCAAGAAGAAAAGAGAGAGGACCCAAATAAAATAAGAAATGAAAGAGGAAAAATAACAACTGATACACAGAAATACAAAAAAATCATGAGAATACTATGAACAGTTATATGCCAACGAATTGGACAACCTAGAAGCAATGGACAAGTTTCTAGAAACATACAGCCCACCAAGACAGAATCAAGAAGAAACAGATAATTTGAACAGACTGATCACTAGAAGTGAAATAGAATTTGTAATAATAAAGTTCCCTGCAAATAAACAGTACAGAACTGATGGCTTCACTGGGGGATTTTAACAGACATGCAAGAAGAACTTATACCTAATCTTCTCAAACTATTCCAAAAGACTGAAGAAGAGGGAACAGTCCCAAAGTCATTCTACGGAGCATTCATCACCCTGATAACAAAACCAGATAAAATCACTACAAAAAATAAATAAAGGCCAATATCTATGATGAATATAGATGCAAAATCGTCAATAAAATATTAGCAAACCAAATCCAGCAATACATAAAAAGAATCATACATCAGGATCACGTCGGATTCATTCCAGGGTTGGAAGGGTGATTCAACATAATCAGCATGATACACCACATTAACAAAAGGAAAGACAAAAACCACATGATCATCTCAATCGACACAGAAACAGTATTTGACAAAATTCAACATTCACTCATGATAAAAACTCTCACCAAAATGGGTCTGGAGGGAACATATCTCAACATAATAAAAGCCATTTATAGCAAACCCACAGACAACATAATACTCAACTTTGATCAGCTTTACAATCACTACCCTGAATGAACTCTTTCTCAGGTAGACTGCCTATCTTCACTTGACTTAGTTCTTCTTTCGGCATTCTTTTCCCTTCATCTGAAACATGTTCCTCTGTTGCCTCATTTTGCCTAAGTTGCTGTTTGTATTTTCATGTATCTGGTAGGTTAATTATGTTTCCCAACCTGGGAGAACTAGCCTTTTGTAGCAGATGTCCTATGCATACCAACAGTGTACTCCCCTCTCATCATCCAAGTTATATGCTTCAGGGATTCCCCCTCTGAGGGCTGCATGGATCCATCTGTCGTGGTGGACTATGTGGGTGATCTTGCAGGCTTGGTTGGACCCCGATGTGATTAGTTGCCAGGCCCTGCCTTGTGCAGAGGCTACCAGCCACTGGTTGGTGGGAATGGGTCAAGAGGCAGCTGACTGCAGAACCCCATGGGGCCCTAGGGCTAGTGCTGGTCACTGGTGGGTAGAGTCAGGATCCAGAAGAGTCCAAGGCTGTTGCCTGCCCCCTGGAGGGAGAAGCCAGGTTCTGGGGTTAGTGCCGGACTACTGGGAGGCAGAGCCCTCTCCTGGAGTCTGGTTGCAGGGCCCAGGGATCACAGAGCTGGCATCAGATCACTGGCTGGGGGTGGGGTGGGGGTGGAGAGTCCCTGACACAGTTGGGTATGGAGTTTGAGGTGTCCTAAAGCTTGTGTTGGCCTACTAGTGGGCAAGGCTGGGGCCCAGCTGGTCCACAGGCAGGGTTTGGCCTACTGTGGGCAGGCTGGCCTGCAGGCTGGGGACTGCAGTTTTCTTGCATCTGGTCTGCCCCCTGGTGGATGAGGTTGGTCCAGGGACTAGAGCGGACTTCCTACAGGGCAGGGCTGGGGCCCAGGGGATTTGGGGGCTAGTGCATGCCCACTGGGGGGTAGAGTTGGGTCCTGCCTGGGCCCTTTGGTAGGCAGGGCCATTTCTAGAGGTGGCTGTGGGCTCAGGTGGTCTTTAGGCACCCTGTCTGCTGATAGGCAGGGCTATGTTCCTGTCTAGTTAGTACCTTGGCCTGAGGTATCTCAGCACTGGTGCTTACAGGCTGTTGGGTAGAGCCAGGTCTTGGCACTAAGCAGCTAAAGGGACGACTCCACAACGGCACTCACCAGCACCAGCACCAGCACCAGCATCCACACGGTAGAAGGAGACCCCAACACAGCTGCTGCCATTGTCCACATCCCTATGGTAAGCCATAGCTGCACCTGCACCTCCCCAGGAGAGTCACCAAGACCAGCAGGTAGGTCTGGCCCAGGCTCCTATAAAATTACTGCTTTTGCCCTAGGTCCTGGAGTGTGTGAGATTTTGTGTGTACCCTTTAAGAGTGAAGTCTCTATTTCCCCCATCCCTCTGGGACTCCTAAAAGTAAGCCCTGCTGGCCTTTGAAGCTAAATGTTCTGGGGGCTCAACTTCCCCAGTGCAGGACCCCCAGGCTGGGGAGACAGACATGGGGCTCCGAAAAATCACTCCTGTGGGAGAACCTCTGCAATATAATTATTCTCTAGTTTGTGGGTCACCTACCCTTGGGTATGGAACTTGAGTAAGTCATGAGTCCACCTCTCCTACCTGTCACATTGTGGTTCCTTCTTTATATCTTTAGTTATAGAAGATGTTTTCTGATTGGTTCCTGTCTTTTTCATCAATGGTTGTTCTGCAAGTAGTTGAGATTTTGATGTGCTTGTGAGAGGAGAGGATGTTGAATCATCCTTGCATCCCTGGAATAAATCCCACTTGATCATGGTGTATGATCTCTTTAATGTATTGTTAAGTTTGGTTTGTCAATGTTTCGTGAGTATTTCTGCAACTACGTTCATCAGGTATATTGGTCTGTAATTTTCTTTCCTTGTGGTGTTTATCTAATTTTGGTATCAGGGTAATGCTGGCCTCCTAAAATGAGTTTGGAAGTTTTCCCTCCCTTATATTTCTTGGAACAGTTTGAGAAGGATTGGTATTACTTCTTTGTATGTTGGTAGAATTCATCAGTGAAGCCATCTGGTCCTGGACTTTATTTCATTGGGAAGTTTTTGATTACTGATTCAATTTCCTTACATGTAATTGGTCTATTCAGATTTTTTATTTCTTCATGATTCAGTCTTAGAAGGTTGTATGTTTCTAGGAGTTTATCCATTTCTTCTAATTTGTCCAATTTGTTTGCATATAATTGTTTGTAGTAGTCTCCTATGATCCTTCATATTTCTGTGGTATCAGTTGTAATGTCTCCTCTTTCATTTATGATTTTACTAATTTGAATTCTGTTTTTCTTAGTGAGTCTAGCTAAAGGTTTGTCAATTTCATCTTGGTCAAAGAACCACCTCTTTGTTTCAATGATCTTTTCAATTATGTTTTTATTCTCTATTTCATTTGTTTCTGCTCTGATCTTTTTTTCCCTCCTTTTGCTCTGGGCTTTATTTGTTCTTTTTCTAGTTCCTTGAGGTGTAATTTTAGATTGTTCATCTGATATTTTCCTTGTTTCTTGAGGTAAGCATTTAAGACTAAAACCTTCCCTCTTAAAATTATTTTTACTGCATCCCATAAGTTTTGATATGTTGTATTTCTATTTTCATTTGTCTCTAGGTCTTTTTTAAAATTTCTTTTTGGTGTCTTTGATCCATTGGTTGTTCAGTAGTATGTTGTTTAATCTTTACATATTTGTGAATTTTCTGTTTTTCTAGTTTTGTAGCATTTTGATCAGAAAAGATGCTTGATATAATTTCAGTCTTCTTAAATTTGTTAAGACTTGTTTTGTGGCTTAACATGTGATGCAATCCTGGAGAATGTTCTATGCGTACTTGAGAAGAATGTGCATTTTCTTGCTTTTGGATGAAATATTCTGTCTGTATCTTTAAAGCCATTTGGCCTAACATGTCTTTTAAGGCTGATATTTCCTTACTGATTTTCTGATTGGATGATCTATCCATTGATGTAAGTGGGGTGTTAAAGTTCTCTACTATTATTGAACTGCTATCTACTTCTCCCTTTAAGTCTGTTAATAGTTTCTTTGTATATTTAAGTGCTCCTATGTTGGGATGCATAAAGTATTTACAAATGTTATATCCTCTGGTTGATTGACTCCTTTTTTATTATGTAATATCCTTCCTTGTCTCTTATTATAGTCTTTGTTTTAAAGTGTATTTTGGGGGCTTCCCTGGTGGTGCAGTGGTTAAGAATCCGCCTGCCAATGCAGGGGACACGGGTTCGAGCCCTGGTCCAGGAAGATCCCACATGCCAAGGAGCAATTAAGCCCATGCGCCACAACTACTGAGCCTGTGCTCTAGAGCCCACGAGCCACAACTACTGAGCCTGCATGCCACAACTACTGAAGCCCACATGCCTAGAGCCCATGCTCCACAACAAAAGAAGCTACTGCAATGAGAAGCCTGTGCACCACAATGAAGAGTAGCCCCCACTTGCTGCAACTAGAGAAAGCCCACGGGCAGCAATGAAGACCCAATGCAGCCAAAAATAAGTAAATAATTTAAAATTTTTTAAAAAATAAAGTGTATTTTGTGGGATTAAATATAGCTACCACAGCTTACTTTTGGTTTCCATTTGCCTAGAATATCTTTTTCCATCACTTCATTTTCAGTGTGTGTGTCCTTACATCTGAAGTGAATCTCTTGTAGGTAGCATATAGATGGGTCTTTTTGTTTTTAATCCACTCAGCCACTCTGTCTTTTGATTGGAGAATTTAATCCATTTACATTAAATTTTGATAGGTATGTATTTATTGCCATTTTGTTAATTGTTTTCTGGCTGTTTTATAGTTCCTCTGTTCTTTCTTCTGCTGCTGCTCTTTTTCTCCCTGATTTTTTACTTTCTTTAGTGACATACTTAGACAAAAGATAATTAGAAAGGAATATATCTCCTGTAGGTTTTTGCTTTGTGGTTACCATGAGGTTTACATATAGCAACTTACATGTATAATTGTCTATTTTAAGTTGATAACTTAAGTTTGAAGGAATTCTAAAGCTCTGCATTTTAACTTTTTCCACCCACATTCAGGTTTTGATGTCACATTTTACATCTTTTTATCTTGGGCATCACTTAACTAATTATTGCAGTTTCAGTTATTTTATTTTGTCTTTTAACCTTCATACTAGCTTTAAAAGTAATTAATCTACTACCTTTACTGTGTATTTACCTTTACCAGTGAGATGTATGCTTTCATTTTTTGTTACTAATTAGCACCCTTTTTTGTCAACTTAAAGATGTCTTTTTAACATTTCTTACAAAACCAGTTTAATGGTAATGAGCCCTTTAGCTTTTGCTTGTCTAGAAAACTCTTTATCTCTTTATTTCTCCTTCATTTCTGAATGATAATTTTGCTGGGCATAGAATTTTGGTTGGAGATTTTTTTTCTTTCAGCATTTTGAATATATCATGCCACTGCATTCTGGTATGCAATGTTTCTGATGAAAAATCAGCTGATAGTCTTTTGGGAGCTCCCTTGCATGTAACAAGTTGCTTCCTCTTGCCACTTTTAGGATTTAATCCTTCAACTTTTGACATTTTAATTGTAATATGTCTTGGTGTGGATCTCTTTAGGAAGAGCTATTGAATCCCTTTTGTGTATCTTTTAGTTCAGTTATGATTCTTCAGCTCTGTTACTTCCCTTTGGTCCTTCCTTATATTTTCTGTTTTCTGAAGTTCTCACTGTGTTCATCCATTCTTCTCCCAAGTTCAGTGAACATCTTTTTAAAAAATATTTATTTATTTTCCTTATCTTTTTTTTTTGGCTGCATCTGGTCTTAGTTGTGGCACATGGGATCTTTGAGGCATGTGAGATCTTTTTGTTACAGCGCACAGTCTGCTTGGGTTTCTAGTTGTGGCACGCGGGCTTCTCTCTAGTTGTGGCATGCTGGTTTTCTCTCTCTAGTTTTGGCATGCGGGCTCCAGGGTGTGCGGGCTATGTATTTTGTGGCATGTGGGCTCTCTCGTTGAGGCGCGCGAGCTCAGTAGTTGTGGCATGCAGGCTTAGTTGCCCTGTGGCATGTGGGATCTTAGTTCCCCTGACCCAAAATTGAACTGCGTCCCCTGCATTGGAAGGTGGATACTTTACCATGGACCACCAAGGAAGTACCCAGTGAGCATCTTTATGACCATTACTTAGAACTCTTTTATTAGGTAAGTTACTTATCTCCATCTCATTGAGTTGTTTTTTCTGAGGTTTCGTTTTGTTCTTTTGTTTGAAACATAGTCCTCTGTTTCTTCATTTTGCTTGACTCCCTGTGTTGTTTTCTATGCATTAGATGAAAATGCCACCTTTCCTAGTCTTAAATGGTTGGTCCTGTGTATGACATAAAACTTATTGTTCAACCTTGCCCTAGCTCATGACTATCTCTCAAACCTTTGTGATTCTTTAAGCAGCCTATTTTACTTTCAATAGCTCCCAGTAGTTGCAGGTATGTTTAGAACCGTCAGTGTCTTAAAGGAGAGGATCTCAGTCAGCCACTAGATTCAGGCTGATTAGAACTCAGGTCCTCAGGCAGAGGTTCATAAAGTGTGCAAATATATACAGTTTTGTGGGACCCAAGTGTAAGCCCCACTGGCCACCAGAGCCAGGTGATCTGGAGATGTCTCCTGAGTAGCTGTCAGAATAACTGGAGTCCAAGTGAGTGTACAAGCTCCTTTCTGGGAGATTCTGGTGAGCTGTAGCAAGGTAGAAGGAGAATGCAATGATGGTGCCTCCTGGCCTATATTCCCTAAGAGAATTTCCATAGCCTCTAGTTAGGGGCAGCCTTCAGTTTGGCACACAAGGCTGAAGTTCCAGGACAAGCTAGTAGGCCTCTTTCACAGAAAGACTGGTTGTGTGTTTCAGTCTGCTGTCTCTGCAGTACCTGCCAAGAACTGTTTCTCTGATTGTTATAATCCTGTGGGACCCTGGAATGCAAACCTACCCTGGCCACCAGAGCCAGGCAATTAAGGAGTATCCCTGAGTGGCAGCCGCAAAAAACGACATCAGATGTAAAACTGGGTCACTGGACACATATAGAAAATCACCTCCAGGAGATTTGGCACTCTAAAGCATGGCGGAGTGAGTGTGAAGACAGTGCCTGCCCTCTGAAGTTTTGAAAGGTTTATAGTCATCCCTTATATGTGTTTTAATTAGAAGCCTACTGTCAGGCTGCAGTTATGATTACTAGTTAATAGGCCTTTTTTTTTTTTACAGAGACTGAACTCCTGGGTCTGTAGCTTCTTGCTGTATCCTGGTGGTGGTACCTGTTTAAGAACTCTTCTCCAGGCTCTCAAAAATGTATCTGAAGAAATTATGGCTGAAAATTTCACAAACCTGAATAAGGAAACAGATATCAAGATACAGGAAGCACAGAGGGTTCCAAATGAGATGAACCCAAACAGACTTGCACACCAAGACATATCATAATTAAAATGGCCAACGTGAAAGTTAAATAGAAAATTCTAAAGGCAGGAAGAGAAAAAAGTCATATACAAGGGAACCCACATAAGGCCATCAGCTAATTTCTCAGCAGAAATTCTGCAGGCCAGAAGGGAGTGGCATAATTTATTCAAAGTAATGAAAGGGAAAAACCTGCAACCTAGAATATTCTACCCAGCAAGATTATCATTTAGAATAGAGATAAAGAACTCAGACAAGCAAAAATTAAAAGAATTTAGCAATACTACACTTACCCTAAAAGAAATGTTAAAGCTTTCTCTAAATGGAAAAGAGGTAAGAATCTGTAGGAAAGGGGATTCCAGTAGGAAAGGCAAACATATAGTAAGGATTGAAGATCACTTAAATAAGTGAGTATATAGATTAAGAGACAAAAATTTGTAAAAGCACTACAATAAACAGTAAAGACATAAGAAGATATAAAATATGACATCAAAAACACAAAATGTGGGAGAGGAGTATAAAAGTGTATATCTTTTAGAACTTAAATGAGTATCAGTTTAAATCAAGTAGATATAATTATGGGTCAACATATGAACCCCATGGTAACCACAAATCAAAAACCTACAAAAGATACACCAAAACCAAAAAGAAAGGAACCCAAACATACTACAAAAGAAAATCATCAAACCACAATGAGAGAAATAAAAAGAAGAAATGAACAGAAAACTTCAAAAACAACCAGGAAACAATAAAAATGGCCTTAAGTACATAACTAGAAATTATTTTAAATGTCAGTGGACTAAATGCTCCAGTCAAAAGATAGAGTGGCTGATTGGATTGAAAAACAAGACCCTTCAAAATGCTGCCTACAAGAGATGCACTTTGGAGCAAAAACACACACAGACTTAAAGTGACAAAATGGAAAAAGATATTTTGTGCAAGTGGAAACAACAAGAAAGCAGGGATAGCAATATTAATATCAGACAAAATTTATTTTTAAAACAAAGGCTATAACAAAATGACAAAGAAGGGCATTATGTAATGGTAAAGGGATCAATACAAGAAGAGAATATTACACTCCTTAACATACATGCATCCAGTGCAGGAGCAGCTAAATATATAAAGCAAATACTAACAGACATAAATGGAGAAATTGACAATATACATTAACAGTAGGAGACTTTAACACTGCACCGACATCAATGGACAGATCATCCAGATAGGCAGTAAGGCAACTGTGGTCTTAAATGACACAATAGACCAGTGGATTTAATTGATATCTACAGGACATTATAAACAGCATCAGAATACACATTCATTTCAAGTGCACGTGAATTTTCTCCATCACGTACTAGATCACAAATCAAGCCTTAACAAATTTAAGAGAACAGAAATTACATCAAGCATTTTCTCTGCCCACAATGATAAGAAACTAGAAATCAACCACAGAAAGAAAAATGAGAAAAGAACAAACACATGGAGACTAAATAACATGTTACCAAATAAAAAACTAAAAAACAGAAAAACAAAAATGGGTCAACAATGAAATCAAAGGGGAAATGAGAAATTATCTCTAGACAAATGAAAATAAACACAACTCTCCAAAATCTATGGGATTCAACAAAAGCAGTTCTGAGTGGAAGTTCACAGTGATACAGTCCTTCCTCAAAAAATAAGAAAAACCTCAAACTAACCTATCACCTAAAAGAATTAGAAAAAGAAAAACAAAGCCCAAAGTGAGAAGGAATGAAATAATAAAGATCGGAAAGGAAATAAATGAAATAGAGATTTAAAAATCAATAGAAAAGATCAATGAAGCCTTGAGTTGGTTTTTTGAAAAGATAACAAAATTGATAAACATTTAGCCATGCTCACCAAGAATTAAAGACAGAGGACCCAAATAAAATAGGAAATGAAAGAGGAGAAAGAAAAACTGATACAACAGAGATACAAAAAAATCACACTATAAACAGAGAATACTGGAGTTACATGCCAACAAATTCAACAACTCAGGAGAAATGGACAAATTTCTAGAAACACAGAGCCTGCCAAGACTGAGTCAAGATGAAGACACAGACAATTTGAACAGAATGATCACTAGAAGTGAAATTGAATTTGTAGTAACATAAATGCCTAGCGAACAAAAGTCCAAAACCAGACAGCTTCACAGGGGATTTCTACCAAACATATGAAGAAGAACTAATACCTATACTTTGCAAACTATTCCAAAAATTGAAGAGGAGGGAACACTCCCAAACTGATTCTCTGAGGCCACCCTCACCCTGATACCAAAACCAGCCAAGGACACCACAAAAAATGAGAAAATTACAGGCCAATATCTTTGAATACAGATGCAAAAATCCTCAACAAAATATTAGCAAACTGAATCCAACAGTATATATAAAGGATCATACACCATGATCTACTTGGATTCATTCCAGGGTCACAAGAATGGTTCAACATTCGCAAATCAAGCAATGTTATCCGCCACATAAAAGTAATGAAAAAAAACACATGATAATATCAATTGACACAGAAAAAATATTTGACAAAATTCACCATCCATTCATGATTAAAAAAACAAAAACTCTCACCAAAGTGGGTGTTGAGGGAACATATCTCACCATAATAAAAGCAATTTATGACAAACTTACAGCCAACATAACACTCAATGGTGAAAAGCTGAAAGTGTTCCCACTAAATTCAGGAATAGCCCAAGGAGGCTCACTTTTGCCACTTCTATTTGACATAGTATTGGCAGTCCTAGCCACAGCAGTCAAACAGAAAAAAATAAATAAAATGTATTCAAATTGGAAAGGAAGAGGTAAAATTATTACTATTTTCAGATGACATGTTACTTTATATAGAGAACCCTAAAGTTACCACCCCAAAACTATTAAAACTAATAAATGAATTCATCAAGGTTTCAGGATACAAGATTAATACACAGAAATTTATTGCATTTCTATACACTAATGAAATATCAGAATGAGAAAAGTTTAAAAAAAAAAAACCAAAAAAACCTAGGAATAAGTTTAACTAAGAAGGTGAAAGACCTGTACACTAAAAACTATAAAACATTAATAAAGGAAATTGATTCAAAGAAATGGAAATATATCCTGTGTTTTGGTTTGGAAGAATTAATAGTTAAAATGGCCACACTACTCAAAGCAATCTACAATTTTAATGCAATCACTGTCAAAACACCCATGCCATTTTTCACAGAACTAGAACAAATAATCCTAAAATTCATATGGAACCACAAAAGACTGCAAATTGCTAAAGCAATCCTGAGAAAAAAGAATAAAGCTGGAAGTATAACCCTCCCAAACTTCAGACTATACTACAAAACTACAGTAATCAAAAAACAGTGAGGTATTGGCACAAAAACAGACACATAGATCAATGGAACATAATAAAGAGCCCAGAAATAAACTCACGCACCTATGGTCAATCTACAACAAAGGAAGCAAAAATATACAGTGGAGAAAAGACAGTCTCTTCAACAAGTGGTGCTGGGATAAATGAAACAGCCACATGTAAAACAATGAGATTAGAACATTCCTTCACACCATATACAAAAAAACTCAAAATAGTTTAAAGGCCTAAATGTAAGACCTGAAACCATGAAACTCCTAGAAGAGAACACAAAGCAAACACTCTGACACAAATTGTAACAATATTTTCATAAATCAGACTCTAATGCAAAAGAAATAAAAGCAAAAGTAAGCAAATGGGACCTAACTAAACTTAAAAGCTCTTGCACAACAAAGGAAACCATCAACAAAATGAAAAGAAAACCTATTGAATGGGAGACAACATTTGCAAAGGATGCAGCTGACAAGGTGTTAATATCCAAAATATACACACAGCTCATACAACTCGATATCAAAAAAAACAACCCAATCAAAAAATGAGCAGAGGACCTGAAAAGACATTTTTTCGAAGAAGATATAAGCAGCTGGCTAACAGGCACATGTATCTACATATAAAATAAGTAACAAGGATATACTGTATAGCACAGGGAATTACACTCAGTATTTTGTAATAATGTATCACGGAGTATAATCTGCAAAAATACTCAATCACCATGCTGTAGACTTGAAACTAACATAGTATTGTAAATCAACTGTACTTCAATTAAAAAATTACACTTTTTCCATTGGTTACAGTCCTGTGAGATTCATGAGCGTAAGCCTCACTTCACTGGTCACCAGAGCCAGGCAATGTAGAGGTGCCTCTTGGAAGCAGCTACAAAAATTCATGGCACCAGGCAAGATATAACCTCCTTTCTTGAATATATCAATGATCTCGAGCAAGGAAGAGGTAGAGTACAAAATTTGTAATTACCTTTATTCCCTGAGAGCATCTGTAGGCCTCTATAAGTGAGTCAAACCAGAAGCCTGTCCCTCTGCCCAAAGCTGCTGGACAAGCAAATAGGCCTCTTTCTCAGAAACACTGAAGGTAAGTTTAAGTCTACTGTCTGTGCAGTGCCTGGGAGTAATAGTCCACCAAAAACTGTCTTTCCAACTGCTACAGTCCCTTGAGACCCAGGAATGCAAGTCCCCCTGACCTCCAGGCAACAAGGGGGACCCCAAGGGGGATCCCCTGGGTGGCAGCCATAAAGACAGGGTCCTTAGACATAAAAACCAGGGCACCAGATGGGGCTCCTCCTAGGAGATATTGGCACTCTAGAGCACAGCAGAGGGAGAGTGCAAAGATGGTACGCATTAACTGAAGCAAGGCAGAGGGGGAGTACAAAGACGGCATCCACTGAGAAAGAAAAATG
This sequence comes from Stenella coeruleoalba, assembly GCF_951394435.1. Classification (NCBI taxonomy): domain Eukaryota; kingdom Metazoa; phylum Chordata; class Mammalia; order Artiodactyla; family Delphinidae; genus Stenella; species Stenella coeruleoalba. The sequence goes on along the minus strand of NC_137151.1, from coordinate 54,851,738 downwards.
GAATAGGAGAAAAGGAAAAAACAGGAAGAAATTTCAAAAGAGAAATAAGAGGGGGAATAAAAGGATGGCACCCGCCAGCTTTAGAAGGTAGAGGGAGAGCAGGAAGACGGCACCCACCAGCCTCTGTCCCCAGAGAGTATCCCAGTAGGTTCTGGCCCCTCAGACCAACACTTTAAAAGGAGTAAATGAGTCTTTTTCACAAAATCTGGGCATTTTTCAGAGAGCTGCTTCTGTCTGGGCCCTGGGATGGGTGAGTTTGCCCATGAACTATTTTAGAGCTGTTTCAGAGTTTTCCACAGCCCCATGGGTCTCATGAATGGGAGCCTACTTGGTCTTCAAAGCCAGATGTTTTGGGAGTTCATCTCTCAGGTGGAGGTCTTCAAAGTTGGGGTGCCCAACGTGGCTTACAAAACATTCATTCCTCAGGGAGAAGCTCTGGGTTTTGAGTTTCCTCCCAATTCTGGGTTACCATGCAAGAGGTGGAGTTTATGGCAAGATTGTGTTTCAGGTTTTCCTGCCTGCTTCAGTGTGGTTTTTCTCTCCTTGCCTGATGTGAAGGGGTTGCTGGGCCAGTTTTTAGGTTTTTTTTTCAGAGGAACTTGTTCCATATGTAGCTGTCTATTTGTTGTCTTGTGGGAGGAGGTGAATTTAGGATCTTCCTATACTGCCATCTTGAAATGGAACCTCTTCTTTCCTGTTAATTAAGTAGATCTCATCCCCTGTAGATGCAACAGCTGAAAAGTCAAAGCCTGAGAAAAATTTAAAAGATGGTCAAAATGATCAGCAAACCCCAAGAAGGGAGCCGCTTTCCTGAAGGCAGCTGCCTGCAGAGATAGCCCCTGAGTGTCTCTGACCCTGATGACCCAAACAAGTACCACTGAGTCCTAGATCCATGGGCAATCATTGTTCTTCTAAGAACCAAACCAAAAATTCATAAAACTGCCACACTATAAGAAAAATACAAGGTAGAGAGTAGAAAGAATAGGATTTTGAGAGTCGTGATGGTCCTCAAAGAGTACAGTTCTTCTCTTTAGATGCTCTTGCCAACCACAGTAGTCACCAGATGGATTAGTTACAGAGACATTATATCTTGCTGCATGGCTGTTTGATTTAAAAATCTACCATTGGGAAGCATGGCAGTTAAGAATCCTTTAGACTCAAAGATTGTGTGTTAGATGTCTATATTTTTTAGACCCCTTCCTACACATGAAGACTCAAATAGCCTTTTCTGCAGGATAGGCCCAGAAATGAACTTCAGAAAACTATATCAATACCCAGTTGGGCATACCCAGTTCCTCCTCCCAGAAGGAATTAGCTTATTTCCAGTCATTAGGCATAAACTCCCTGCCATTGCAGACTGGGCTCTTCCTAACTCCACCTCATATGCATTTCAAACTCACCGAAGCCACCACCCTCATTTCTGTTACTCTGAGTCTCTACATTTATTTGCGCTTTCCCCTTTTTGGGTTCTGCTATATAGGTGGCTCATTTAGCGCCCCGTTCAAAAGTCAATAAAATATGTTTGAAATTTAAAAAAAAAATTTTTTTTAAGTCTACCATGGGGTGATAAAAGTTTGATGTCACTTAATTTAGGTTCAATTTCTGACTATGGATTGATACAATGGTTAACTCTTAAGGATTATTTTCTCTGGACCTCAATTTTTAAGTTTCTATAAGAATTGAGATAAGCTGCTCCTACAAACATCTTGGGCGATGGAAATGTTAATGCTAATTCTGAAAGAATTTTCAACCCACGCTTGAGGGAAAAAGAAAAAACTTCTGCCCTGCAGGTGATTAACATTAGAATGTTAGCACTAAGGAAGACCTTAAAGTAGGTCATCTCTCATCCAATCTTTCAGTTTTACTGAATAGGCATGGGGAAAAGTCAAGTGCCTTACCCAGATAAGTAGCCTGGCAGGGAGATACCTGAACTTAGAACTCCTGATTTCCTGTCTAGCGTGTTTCCCCTACCAGTGGTTCCATAGTGAATGGGGATGACAATAACTGTCTTTGAATCACTAAGGTGATGTTAAAAATGCAAACTCCTGGAGTCTAGCCAGGATGACATATCTGGTGTTATAATCAGAGACTCCATGTTTTTAATTTTTAGCACCCAAGATGCCTGATATACAGCTAGATTTCTAATTACTGCCTGATATGCAGCTAGATTTCTAATTACTGCCTCCTGCTGCTTGGGATCTGAGTTAGTTAGCCCAGTGATGGTGAGAAAAGGAGGTTTCCAAAGAGCAGACTATGGGGTCCATATATTGCAGAGATGCATAAGATGATCCACTGAAATGTAGGAAGAAATTTCTATGTATATATATTTATTTTACACCTAGAAAACGATTTTAAGCATTACTAATACTAACCGAGGAGTGGACACTGACAGCATTACTTGTGTTACAAATAATACAGAGAAGCCTGGAAGATCCCCCATGTAGAAGGGCTGACAGAGCACCCCTTCCCCCAAGCATTTGCTTGTTTTCAATGTATCGAAATGACTTGTTCCTAAGGTTTATTCAGTTAAGTGGATTTATTGATTATGTATCTACTTCTATGCAAATTAACTGTTATAAAATAACAATTGACTTGAAAGGATTCATACAAGAAACTTTCAGGTAAAATGTAATAATGCAAGCAAAACTGAACAAAAACATGGCAAAGATCACACTTTTCCTATTCTTTTGCGGGTGTGGGGGGCAATGAGCAACCAACTTGATTTTTTTTCCATGTTTTTAATTGAGGTATAGTTGATGTATAATATTATATTAGTTTCATGTATACAACATAATGGTTCACAATTTTTAAAGGCTATATTCCACATACAGCTATTATAAAATATTGGCTATGTTTTTTGTGCTGTACAATGAGTCCTTGTTGATTTTATACATGGTAGTTTGTGCCTCTTAATACCTTCCCCCTATCATGCCCCTCCCCACTTCCCTTTCCCCACTGGTAACCACTAAGTCATTCTCTATAACTGTGAGTCTGTTTCTTTTTTGTTATATTCACTAGTTTGTTGTATTTCTTAGATTCCACATAAATATAAGTGATATCATACTGTATTTGTCTCTCTCTGATTTATTTTACTTACATAAAACCCTCCAAGTCCATCCATGTTGTTACAAATGGCAGGATTTCATTTTTCATGGTTAAGTAATATTCCATTGCATATATATATTATATATATATATATATATTATATATATATACATACCACACCTTTATCCATTCATCTGTCGAAGGACACTTAAGTTGCTTCTATATCTTGGCAATTATAAATAATGCTGCTATGAACATTGAGGTACATGTATCTTTTCAAATTAGTGTCTTCTTATTTTTTCAGATATATACCCAAGAATGGAATTGCTGTAACATATGGAAGTTCTACGTCTAGTTTTCTGAGGAATCTCCATACTGTTTTCCACAGTGGCTACACCAATTTACATTCCAGCCAAGAGTGTAGACAGGATCCCTTTTCTCCACATCCTTGCCAACATCTGTTGTGTTCTTTTTGATAGCCATTCTGACAGGTGTGAGGTGATATCTCACTGTGGTTTTTATTTGCATTTCCCTGATGACTGATGACGTTGAACATTTTTTCTTGTGTCTGTTTGCCATTTGTACAGTATGTCTTCTTTGGAAAAATGTCTATTAGGTCTTCTGTCCATTTTTTTGATTGGGTTGTTTTTTTGATGTTGAGTTGTATGAGCTGTTTATGTATGTTGGGTTTTAATTCCTTATCAGTCATATCATTTAAAAGTGTATTCTCCCATCCAGTAGGTTGTCTTTTTATCGTCAGTGGCTTTCTTTACTGTGCAGAAGCTTTTAATTTTAATTAGGTCTATTTGTTTATTTTTGTTTTTATTTCCTTTACTTCAGGAGATGGATCCAAAAAAATATTGCTGTGATTTATATCAAGGAGTGTTATGCTTGTGCTTTTCTCTAGGAGTTTTATAGTATCTCATCTTACATTTAGGTCTTTAATCTATTTTGAGTTTGTTTCTGTAAATTGTGTTACAGAATGTCATTACTTCATTCTTTTACATGTAGCTGTCCAGTTTTCCCAGCACCACTTGTTGAAGAGACTGTCTTTTCTCCAGTGTATATTCTTGCCTCCTTTGTTGTAGATTAATTGCCAATAAGTGCATAGGTTTATTGCTGGGCTCTCTATCCTGTTCCATTGATCTATGTGACTGTTTTTGTCCCAGTATCATACTGTTTTGATTACTGTAGGTCTGTCGTATAGTCTGAAGTCAGGGAGCATCATTCCTCTATCATTCCTCATTCTTCTTTCTCAAAATTGTTTTAGCTATTTGGTGTCTTTTGTGTTTCCATACAAATTTTAAGATTATTTGGTCTAGCTCTGTGAGAAAAGGCCATTGGTATTTTGATAGGGATGGCATTGAATCTGTAGATTGCCTTGGGTAGTATGATCCTTTAAACAATATTGATTCTTCCAATCCAAGAACACAGTCTATATCTTTCCATCTATTTGTGATGTCTTGAATTTTTTTCATCAGTGTCTTATAGTTTTTGGAGTATAGATCTTTTGCCTCCTTAGGTAGGTTTTTTCCTGAGTATTTTATTCTTTTTGATGCAGTGGTAAATGGGATTATTTCCTTAATTTCTCTTTCTGATCTTTTGTTGTTAGTGTATAGAAATGCAACAGATTTCTGTGCATTAATTTTGTATTCTGAAGTTTTATCAAATTCATGGATGAACTCTAGCAGTTTTCTGGTGGCATCTTTAGGATTTTCAATGTATATTATCATATGCAAACAGTGACAGCTTTACTTCTTCTCTCCCAATTTGGATTCCTTTTATTTATTTTTCTTCTCTGATTGCTGTGGCTAGGACTTCCAAAACTACTTTGAATAAAAGTGGCAAAAGTGGGTATCCTTGTCTTGTTCCTGATCTTAGAGGAAATGCTTTCAGCTTTTCACAATTATGATGTTAGCTGTAGTTCTGTCATATATGACTTTCATTATGTTGAGATATTAGGTAGGCCAAAAGGTTAGTTTGGTTTTTTCCATAAGATGGCTCTAGTAGCACTTAGTTGTCTTTAACTTCATTTGAAACAATTTTGTTAGTTTGTATTTGACAGCTGTCATATCAGCATGCATTTAAAAAAAGACATCAAAATTGGTGAGTTTTTGTGTAGCCATTTTAATATTGAAGATGGAAGAGAAAAAGCAACATTTTCAGCATATTATGCTTTATTATTTCAAGAAAGGTTAAAACGCAACTGAAATGCAAAAAAAAAAAGTTTTGTACAGTGTATGGAGAAGGTGCTGTCACTGATCGAATGTGTCAAAAGTGGTTTGCAAAGTTTCATGCTGGAGATTTCTCACTGGACAATGCTCCACTGTAGGGTAGACTAGTTGAAGTTGATAGCGATCAAATCAAAATAATAATTGAGAACAATCAATGTTATAACATGCAGAAGGTAGCTGACATACTCAAAATATCCAAATCAAGTGCTGAAAATCATTTACACCAGCTTGGTTATGTGAATCGCTTTGATGTTTGGGTTCCACATAAGTTAAGTGAAAAAACTCTTCTTGACCATGTTTCCACGTGTAATTCTCTACTGAAATGTAATGAAAATGTTCTATTTTTAAACCAAATTTTGATGGTAATGAAAAGCAGATACTGTACAACAATGTGGAATGGAAGAGATCATGGGGGAAGTGAGATGAAACACCACCAACACCACCAAACGCCGGTCTTCAACCAAAGAGGGTGATGTGTATATGGTGTGATTGGAAGGGAGTCCTCTATTATGAGCTCCTTCTGGAAAACCAAACAATTAATTCCAACAAGTACTGCTCCCAATTAGACCAATTGAAAGCAGCACTCGACAAAAACCATCCAGAATTAGTAAACAGAAAACGCACAACCTTCCATCAGGATAACGCAAGACAGAATGTTTCTTTGATGACCAGGCAAAAACTGTTACATCTTGGCTGGGAAGTTCTGATTCATCCACCGTATCCATCAAATATTGCACCTTCGGATTTCCATTTATTTCAGTCTTTACAAAATTCTCTTAATGGAAAAATTTTCAATTCTCTGGAAGACTGTAAAAGGCACCTGGAACAATTCTTTGCTCAAAAAGATAAAAGTTTTGGGAAGATGGAATTATGAAGTTGCCTGAAAAATGGCAGAAGTTAGTGGAACAAAAGGGCGGTATGTTGTTCAGTAAAGTTCTTGGTGAAAATGAAAAATGTATCTTTTATTTTTACTTAAAAAACTGAAGGCACTTTTCGGCCCACCCAGTATATTCCCTCTTTGCCCATTTTCTGGAGAATTTTTTTTTTTAAATCATAAATTCATGTTGAATTTTGTCAAAAGCTTTTTCTGCATCTATTAAGATGATCATACAGTTTTTATTCTTCAATTTGTAAATGTGGTGTGTCACATTGATTGATCTGCAAATATTAACAAAATAATCTTTGCATCCCTCGGATAAAGGCCACTTGATCATGGTTTATAAATCTTTTGATGTATTATTGGACTTGATTTGCTAATATCTTATTGAGGATTTTTTGCATCTATGTTCATCAGTGATATTGGCCTGTAATTTTATTGTGATATCTTTGGTTTTGTTATGAGGGTGATGCTGGGCTCATAGAATGAGTTCAAATGCATTCCTTCCTCTGCAATTTTTTTTGTCATAGGTTGAGAAGGATAGGTGTCAACACTCTTCACTAAATGTTCTGGCCCTGGACTTTTTGTTTGTTGGGAGTTTTTAAGTTACTGATTGAATTTTAATACTGGTAAATTGTGGTTGATTTTTTTCATTCTTTCAATATTTTTAAATAAATCATAACATTCTCTGCTGGCCTGAAAACTTTATGTTGAGAAAGTCTGATGACAGTCTTATGGGGGTTCTTGTATAATTCCTATTTTTTCTCTTGCTGTTCTTAAATTTTTTGGTCTTTGACTTTTGACAATGTAACTATTATGTGTTTTGGTGGGCTCTATTCAGGTTTAACCCATTTGGGATTCTTTCAGCTTTATGGATCTGGATGTCTATTTCTCTCCTCAGGCTTGGGAAATTTTCAGCCATTATTATCTTAAATATGCTTTCTAGTCCTTTCTCTTTTCTCTTTCTAGAACTTTCATAATGTGGACATTTTTTGATTGTGTCTTATAAGTCCTGTAGCCTTCTTCATTCTTTTTCATACTTTTTTCTTCTATTACAATATAATTTCAGATGTCCTATGTTCTAGGTCACTAGTTCTTTCTTCTGCATGGTTGAGTCTGCTCTTGAAGCTCTCTATTGAGTTCTTCAGTTTAGTCATTGCGTATTTCAGCTAAGAGATTTGTTTTGATGGTTTCTATTCTTTGAACTTCTTGTTTTGCTAACGCATTGTGTTCCTTATTTTGTTTAGTTGTCTGTGTGTTCTTGTACTTCACTACTTTAAAATGATTATTCTGAACTTTTTGTCTGACAGTTCATAAATCTCCATTTCTTTAGGGTCAGCTATTAGAGCTTTATTAATTTCTTTGGTGTCATGTTTACCTGATTTTCCATGATCCTTGATTCCTTACGTTGGTATCTGTGCATTTGAGTAAGCAATTTCTGCTTCCAGACTTTACAGGTTCACTTTGGCAGAGACAGTTATTCACTACAGCTCAACATGGGTTTCTGGACATTACTGCTGGTAATGTCCTAGGGCTCACTATCAGGGTTTTGTTATGGGCGAGGCCACTGCTTAGGCTCTGAGGTCGGGGGTTGGGGGACTGCCACTGACTAAGAACAGTTGGATAGGACTGCTGGCTTTGTTCCCTGCCCAAGCAAAGGCTTTAGGGTGGGCTCCATCATTGCCTGGGTTCATTGATCAGACTTCCTAGATTATCCTCAGCAGTAACTGGAGCTATGGATTAACTTCCCTGCCTTGACAGAGCATCAAGATGTGTCCCAGGGCCTACGCAGCTTGTTTGGGGGACCTAAATCAGGCAAGACTATGCACTGAATCCTGGCCACATAGGACCACTGGTTTTTCTTTGCTGATGGGAAAAGCCACAGGCTTTGCTCCCTGTACAAGTACCCCTATAAGCAAGGCTGTTAGATGAGCTATGCAGCTTTCTGTGTGATCTGGTTAGGTTTCCTGGTTGGGCAGACTGCAGGATGCATTCAACAGTGGACAGGGCTCTGAATCATTTACCTGCCTGGGCAGAGTGAGAGAACCAACTCCAAGGTTGGTAAGGCTCTTTGTGGTCTTGACTCAAGCTGACCCATGCCCCAAGCTCCTTGGCCAAATAGGGTCACTGCCTTGGCTCTACAGCCTATCAGCTCTGTCTGCTGTACTCTCTGCTCAAACATTGCTGAGCTACACAGCTTCCAGGTGCTCTTGGCCGCCTTTCCGTTGATACAGTGTCAGGAGATACATTCAGCAGTGGGCCAGGCTATGACTCAGCCTCCCTGCCTGAGTGGAGGCAGACCAGGCTTGAGGGCTGGCAAGTCTTTGTTTGAGGACCCAAATCTAACAGACTTGCACCTCATCAAGTACCCTGGTCAGTCTGTGCCAATGACTTGGCTCTGAAGAGGAGCAAAAAGCCTCTGGTTGGGACTACTACTTGGGTGCTGCAGGTAGGAATTCAGTCTGCCAAGGTCCAGTTGCTGGTTGTTGCAAGCTCCTTCCCTTTCTCCATCATAATCAGATTCCCAGTGTTCAGATCCCTCAGATTCTCCTGCAGTTCCCATGGGGTGAGACCAGAGTGGGGGCTCCCAAAAAGGAACCCACAACACTGGGGGCACTGGATAACCATCTTGGGCTTTCTTTTCCCCCTGCTGCAACTGTAGGCTCAGGAGAGACCTCTCTGTGTGATCCTGCATCAGCCTGGGGGATGGGTAATGCAGTCAGGATAAGCCACTCCTCTTACCCTTCTAATGCAATCTGTCTCAGTCTCTGTGTTGCAGGGGTGTGTCAGCCTCACCCCATGTTCTAGGATTTTCTCAGTGGTGTTTTGTCCATGAAGAGCTGTTAGTTATTGTTCTTGGCTGGGGAGGGGAGCAAAGTCAGGTTCTATATCACCATCTTGGTGATGTACTCTGGACTGCTACTTTTTACTATAAACCTTGTAGAACTATTATATTAATCTTTTTAAACAATGATATGTATAATTTAGAAAAAATGAAATTATGAATTCACTAAAAGAATTATTAGTCGCCCACTAAGTCTCTTGGTAATTAGCAGACTGACCTGACTTCCCAAACCAGCAGAAAACTGCCATTCCAACATTCTATAATACATTTTTCATTATAGAAAGATGGAAAATAGAGCAAATATGAAGAAATAACCTGGAGTAGCACCACTCAAAGATAATAGTTAAATATTTTAGTATAATCTGAGTTTTTTTAGGCATTTTTTCAACAAGCGAGTTCATATCTGGCAAGTACATTTGTGTCCTATATTCATATCTAAAAATGTCGAAACTATGTAAGATCATTTGTTGGGGGAAAAAAAAAGAACCCAACCTCTCATACACATAGTACAGCAATTTAGCATACATATTCTACTCAGGAGAAGACTGGATGCACAGAATGAAAAGTTTGAAGTTTTTAACAAAGAGTTAAAAATACAAAGAACAACCAAACAGCAATGAAGCATACAATAACTGAAATGAAAAATACACTAGAAGGAATCAATAGTAGACTAAATGATACGGAGGAATGGATCAGTGAGCTAGAAGACAGAGTAGTGGAAATCGCTGATGCTGAACAGAGAAAAGAAAAAAGAATGAAAAGAAATGAGGACAGTTTAAGGGACCTTTGTGACAACATCAAGCACACTGGTATTTGCATTATTTGCATTGCACACATTATTTGCATTGCATTCCCAGAAGAAGAGAGAGAAAGAAAGGGGCTGAGAACATATTTGAAGACATAATAGCTGAAAACTCCCCTAACCTAGTAAAGGAAACAGTGATCCAAGCCCAGAAAGTGTAGATAGTCCCATACAAGATTAACCCAAAGAAGAACACACCAAGACAGATTTTAATTAACATGGCAAAAATTAAAGATAAAGAGAGAATACTAAAAGCAGCAAGGGAAACACAACAAATAACATACAAAGGCACTCCCATAAGGTTATCAGCTGACTTTTCAGCAGAAAATCTGCAGGCCAGATGAGAGTGGCATGATGTATTTAAAGTAATAAAAGGAAAAAGTCTACAACCAAGGATACTTTATCCAGTAAGGGTCCTAATTAGACCTGATGGAGAGATCAAAAGGTTTACAGACAAGCAAAAGTTAAACAGTTTAGCAACACTAAACCAGCTTAACAAGAAATGTTAAAGGATCTTCTCTAAGTGAAAAAGAAAACTCCACAACAGGTAACATGAATATTACAAAATGAAAACACCCAATAGTAAAGGCAAACATACCGTAAAGGTAGGAAATCATCCTCACACAAAGCTATTATGGAAGTTAAAAGACAAATAGTAAAATCATCTATATCCACATAACCAGTTAAGGGATACATAAAACAATTAGATGTAAGATATAACATCAAAAACAGTAATCATGAGGAGAGAAGAGTACACATACAGTGCTGTTAAAATGCATTTGAAATTAAGATATTAGCAACTTAGAATTATCACATATGTATATAGATTGCTATATAAAAACCTCATTATAACCACAAACCATAAATCTATAATAGATATACACACAAAAAAGAAAAAGGAATCCAAACATATCACTAAAGATAGTCATCAAATCACAAGAGAACAAAAGAAGGCAAAAAAAAACCAGACCTACAAAACAACCCCCAAACAATGAACAAAATGGCAATAAAAACATACTATCAGTAATTATCTTAAATTTAAATGGACTAAATATCCCAATCAAAAGACATAGAGTGGCTGAATGCATACAAAAACAAGACACGTATATGTGCTGCCTATAAGAGACTCACTTCAGATCTAAAGACACACAGACTGAAAGTGAGGGGATGGAAAAAAGTATTCCATGCAAAAGGAAATCGCAAGTAATCCAGGATATGAATACCTATGTTAGATAAAATAGACTTTAAAATACTGTTACAAGAGCCAAAAAGATATTACATAATGATCAAGGGATCAATCCAAGAAAAAGATTTCAATTGTAAATATATATGCATCCAACATTGGAGCACCTCAATACATAAAGCAAATATTAATGGACATAAAGGGAGAAACTGATAGTAACACAATAATAGTAGGGGAATTTAACACCCCACTTGCATCAATGTACAGATCACCCAGAAAGAAAATCAACAAGGAAACACTGGCCTTAAATAACACATTAGACCAGATGGACTTAATTGCCATCTGAAAGCAGAAGAATACACATTCTCTTCAAGTGCACATGGAACATTCTCTAGGATAAATAACATGCTAGGCCACAAAACAAGCCTTGGTAAATTTAAGAAAACTGAAATCATATCAAGCATATTTTCTGACAATAATGTTGTGAGACTAGAAATAAACTCTTGGAAAAAATTGCAAAAACACACAAACACCTGGAGGCTAAACAATATGCTACTAAACAATCAATGGACCACTGAAGAAACCAAAGATATTAAAAAAAACCAAGATGTAAATGAAAATGAGAACACAATGATCCAAAATCTATAGGCTGCAGCAAAAATACTTCTATGAGGGAAGTTTATAATGATACAAGCTTGCCTCAGGAAACAAGGAATATCTCAAATAAACAATCTAATCTTATGTCTAAAGGAGCTAGGAAAAGAACAATCAAATCCTAAAGATAGTAGAACGAAAGAAATCATAAATGTCAGAGCCAAAATAAATGAAATAGAGACTAAAAACAAACCAGAAAAAATGAATGAAACTAAAAGCTGGTTCTTGGAAAAATTAAATAAAATTAATAAACCTTTAGCCAGACTCATCAAGAGAAAAAAAAGAGAGGGCCCAAATCAATAAAATCAGAAATGAAAAAAAGAGAAGTTACAACCAACACCACAGAAACACAAAAACTCATAAGAGACTATTATGAACAACTATATGCCGATAAAATGGACAACCTAGAAGAAATGGACAAATATCTATAAATATACAATCTCCCAAGAGTGAACCAGGAAGAAACAGAAAATATAAATGGACCAATTACCAGTAATGAAATTGAATCAGTAATTAAACTCCCAACAAACAAAAGTCCAGGACCAGATGGCTTCACAGGTGAATTTTACCAAATATTTAGAGGAGAGTTAACACCTATCGTCCTCCAACTATTACAAAACACTGCAGAGGAAGGAACGCTTCCCTACTCATTCTATGAGGCCAGCATCAACTTAATATCAAAACCAGACAAAGATATCATGCAAAAAAGAAAATTATAGTCCAACATCACTGATAAACATATATTCAAAAATCCTCAACAAAATATTAACAAATCAAATCCAACAGTACATTAAAGGGATCAAGTGGGATTTATCCCAGGGATGCAAGGATTTTTCAATATCCACAGATCAGTGTGATACACCACATTAACAAATTGAAGAACAAAAACCATACAATCATCTCAATGTATGCAGAAAAACTTTTGACAAAATTCCACATCCATTTATGATGAAAACTCTCCAGAAAGTCAGCATAGAGGGAACATACCTCAACATGATGAAGTCCATATATGACAAACCCAGAGCTAGTATCATTCTCAATGGTGAAAAGCTGAAAGCATGTCCTCTCAGATCAGGAACAAGACAAGGATGCCCACTCTTGCCACTTTTATTCAAAGTAGTTCTGGAAGTCCTAGCCACAGCAATCATAGAAGAAAAAAAAATAAAAGGAAGGAATAAGTAAAACTGTCACTGTTTGCAGATGACATGATACTATACATTGAAAATCCTAAAGATGTTACCAAAAGACTACTAAAACTCAATGAATTTGTTAAAGTTGCAGGATACAAAATATATAGAAATCTGTTTCAGTTCTATAATCTAACAATGAAATATGAGAAAGGGAAATTAAGGAAACAATCCCACTTACCATTGAATCAAAAACAATAATATACCTTGGAATAAGCCCACCTAAGGAGGTAAATGACCTGTACTTGGAAAAACTAAGACGAAAGAAATTGAAGATGGTAAAAAAAAGATGGAAAAGTATACTGTGTTCTTTGATTGGAAAAATTAATATTGTTAATATGACCATGCTACCCAAGACAATCTACAGGTTTAGTGCAACCGCTATCAACATACCAATGGCACTTTTCACAGAACTAGAAAAAAATAGTTTTAAAGTTTGTATGGAAATACAAGAGACCCCAAATAGCAAAAACAATCTTGAGAAACAACAGAGCTGGAGAAATCATGATCCCTGACTTCAGACTACACTACAAAGCTACAGTAATCAAAATAGTGTGGTACTGGGACAAAAACAGACACATAGATCAATGGAACAGAATAGAGAGCCCAGAAATAAACTCACACACTTATGGTCAATTAATCTATGACAAAGGAGGCAAGAATATACAATGGAGAAAAGACAGTCTCTTCAATAAGTGGTGCTGGGAAAACTGGACAGCTACATGTAAAAAAATGAAATTAGAACATTCTGTAACACCATTTACAGAAATAAACTAAACATTGATTAAAGAAAGACCTAACTGTAAGACCAGAAACCATAAAATTCCCAGAGGAAAATGTAGACAGAACACTCTTTGATATAAATCATAGCAATATTTTCTGGATCTGTCTCCTAAAGCAAAGGAAATAAAAGTGAAAACAAACAAACGGGACTTAATCAAACTTAAAAACTTTTGCACAGCAAAGGAAATCATTGACCAAATGAAAAGATAACCTACTTAATGGGAGAAAATGTTCTCAAGTGATATGGCTGATAAGGAGTTAATATCCAAGATATATAAACAGCTCATAGAGCTCAACAGTAAAAAACAAACTTGATTAAAAAATGGGCAGAAGATCTGAAGAGACATTTTTTCCAAAGAGAACATGCAGATGGCCAACAGGCACATGAAAAGATGCTCATCGCTAATCAGAGAAATGAAATAAAAACCACAATAACAGATCATCTCACACCTGTCAGAATGGATATTATCAAAAAGAACACAAATAACAAATGTTGGTAAGCCTGGGGAGAAACTATTACCCTTGTACACTGTTGGTGGGAATGTAAATTGGTGCAGCCACTGTGGAAAACTGTATGGAGGTTTCTCAAAAAGCTAAAAATAGAACTACCATACGACCCAGCAATCCAAATCCTGGGTATATGTCCAAAAATACAGAAACACTAATTTGAAAAAATACATGTGCCCCAATGTCATAGCAGCATTATTTACAATAGCCAATATATGGATGCAACCTAAGTTCCCGTCAACAGATGAATGGATAAAGAAGATGTGGTATATGTATACAATGGAATACTACTCAGCCATAGAAAAGAATGAAATATTGCCATTTGCAACAACAGGATGGACTTGGAGGGTATTATGCTAAGTGAAATAAATCAGAGAAAGACAAATACTCTATGGTATCACTTATACGCGGAATCTAAAAAATACAACCAACTAGTGGATATAACAAAAAAGTAACAGACCAAAAGATATAGAGAACAAACTAGTGGTTATCTGTGGAGAGAGGGAAGAAGTGAGGGGCAATATAGGTTAGGGGATAATGAGGTATAAACTATTATGTATAAAATAAGCTACAAGGATGTATTGTACAAGGAATATAGCCAATATTTTATAATAACTATAAATAGAGTATAACTTTTAAAAATTGTGAATCACTACTGTACACTAACATATAATATTGTACATCAACTATATTTCAATTTTTAAAAAAGGCATTTGAATTGGAGAGGAAGAAACAAAACTGTCACTATTCGCAGATAACATATTATATACAGAAAACTCTAAGAACTCCACCAAAATACTGAATTCATTTGCATTTATATACATTAACAAACTATCAGAAGGAAAAATTAAGAAAACAATCCCATTTACAATCAAAAAGAAATTAAGTACCTAGGAATAAATCTAACAAGAAAGTGAATGACTTATACTGAAAACTATAATTCATTGATGAAAATAATTGAAAACACAAATAAATGGAAAGGTATCGTGTTCATATGTTGAAAGACTTATTTTTAAAAATGTCCACACTACCAAAAGTCTACAAATTCAATCCATGCAATCCATATCAAAATTGCAATGGCATTTTTCACATAAATATACAATCCTAAAATTTGTATGAAACCACAAAAACCCTGAATAGCCAATGAAATCTTGGAAAAGAACAAAGACATCATGCTTCTCAATTTCAAAGTATATCACAAAGCTTTAGTAATCAAAACATTATGGTATTAGCATAAACACAGGTACATAGATCAATGCAACAGAATAGAGAGCCCAGAAATAAACCCATGCATTCATGGGGAATTAATCTATGACAAAGGAGTCAAGAATATATAATGGGGACAGAATATACAAAAAGTACAGTCTCATCAACAAATGTGGCTGGGAAAACTGGACAGCTACATGCATGAGAATGGGTCTAGACCCCTATCTTACACTATACACAAAAATAAACTCAAAATGGATTAAAGTTGTGAATGTAAGACCAGAAACTGTAAAACTCTAGAAGAAAACATAGGCAGTAAGCTACCTGACATAGGTCTTGGTAATGATTTTTTGGATCTGACTCCAAAAGCAAAAGGCAATAAAAGAAAAATAAACAAGTGGGACTATATCAACCTAAACAGCTTCTGCATAGTAAAGGAAACCATTAACAAACTGAAAAGGCAACCAAATGAATGGGAGAAAATATTTGCAAATCGTATATCTGATAAGAGGTTGGAATCTAAAATGTGTAAAGAACTCATACAACTCAATAGCAAAAAAGCAATCTGAGTAAAAAATGGGCAGAGAACCTGAATAGACATTTTTCCAAAAAAGTCATACAGATGACCAACAGGCACAGGTGCTTAATATCACTAATCATTAGGGAAATGAAATCAAAACCACAATGAAATCATCTTACACTTTTAAGAATGGCTATTATTAAAAGCCAAGAGATAATTGTTGGTGAGGATGTGGAGAAAAGGGAGCCTTTGTTGACTGTTGGTGGGAATGTAAACTGGTGCAGCCTCTATGCAGAACAGTATGGAGGTTCCTCAGAACTACCATAGGATTCAGCAATTCCACTTCGGGGTATTTATTCCACTTCTGGTACTTATCTGGGTATTTATCCACTTCTGGGTATTTATCTGAAGAAAATGAAAACACTAATTTGAAAAAGGTTCATTCTGCAACTCCACGTTCATTGCAGCATTACTTATACTAATATACTTATAATGTAATGCATCCATTGACCAATGAATGTAATATATAGAAGATGTGATTATACACACACACATAGGCACATGCACCCAACACACAGGAATTCTATTCAGCCATAAAAAAGAGTGAAATTTTGCCATTTGTGACAACATGGATGAGGGCATTGATGCTAGGTGACATAAGTCAGAGAAAGACAAATACCATATGACCTCACATGTGGAATCTAAAAAACAAACAAACAAAAAAAGCTCAGATTCATATGTACAGAGAGACTGGTTGTCGCAAGGGGCAGTGGGTGGGCAAAATCAGTGAAAGTGGTCAAAAGGTACAAAATTCCAGTTATAAGACAAACAAGTCCTGGGGATGTAGGTACAATATGGTGACTATAGTTAATAATACTGTGTCGTATAATTGAAAGTTGCTAAGCAAGTAGATCTTAAAAATTTTCATCTCAAGAAAAAAACTGTAAATATGTACAATGATAGATGCTGACTAGACTTACTGTGGTGATCATTTCCCAGTTATACAGATATGGAATCATTTTGTTGTATACCTGAAATTAATATTTTATATCAATTATATCTCAGTAAAAATATAAGGGCTAGTTGGCTTCATGTTCCATATGAGTCTTCCCCAGCCTCTTCCTCTCCTTTATTTTCTTCCGTGTTGGTGTGAGAAATTGAGGAAAAAGAACTGATTTAGGTAATTCCTGGCTACCCAAAGAAACCTAGCTGGTAAGTTTATAATTTGAAAATAATAGTTGAAAACTATTATATACTTACCTATGCAGTTACCATTTCCAGTGCTTTTCTTTCCATCATGTAGAGCCAAACTTTCATCTGATATTATTTTCCTTCTGTCTTTTAACATTTTTTCCTTTCTTTAACAATTCTTTTACTGTGGGTCTGCTGGTGATAAATTCGCTCAGCTTTTCGATGTCTGAAAAAGTATTTTGTCTTCAGTTTTGAAAGATGTTTTCACCAAGTATAGAATTCTAAGTTGACATTTTTCTTGCTCCACTATCTTGTTTGCATTTTTCCTGTGAGTAATCTGATGCCATCCTTACCTTTGTTCTGTCTAGAATGATTTTTTTTTTTACCCTTCTGGTTGGTTTTAAGATTGTGTTTTTATCACTGCTTTTAAGCATTTGATTATGATGCACCTTGATGTATTTTGTTGTTGTTTTTCTTGGGATTTGCTGAGCTCTTGAATCTGTGAATATAATATTTTCATCAAATTTGGATATTTTTTATTACTTCTTCAATTTTTTAGTTTTCTATGCTCTTCTCCTTTCCTTTGGAGATTTCAATTACACATATATTAGGCCACCTGATGTCCCACAGTTCCTTGATGCTCTGTGTATTTTTTTTTTATAATTCTCTTTTCATTCTACATTTTCGAGGGTTTCTATTTCATGTTCACTAATCTTTTCTTCTGCAATGTCCAATCTGCCATTATCCCCATTTAACGTATTTTTCATCTCACATGTAGATTTCTTTACCTCCAGAATTTTAGTTCAAAACCAGTATACATATATATTTTTTCACAAAAATCTTCCATGTCTCAAGGTTTTGTCCATATGGAATACAGTTAAAATAACTGCTTCAATGTCATTGTCTGCTAATTCAAATATATGTGTCAATTCTGGGATAGTTTCAATTCACTGATTTTTCTTCTCATTATAGGTCATATTTTCTTGCTTCTTTATAATTCTGGTAATTTTTTTATTGGATGTCACACACTGAATTTTACCTTAGTGAATGCCAGATATTGTTGTATTCTTTAAAATATTTCTAAACTTGGTTCTAGGTTGCAGTTGTTACATGGAAACACTTTAGTCCTTTTGGTTCTTGCTAAAATTTGTTAGGTGGGCCTGGAGCTATGCTCTGCCTGGGGATCATTATTCCCCAATACTGAGGCAAGACTCTTCTATGTACTTTATCCAATGCCCCATGAATTACCAGTTTTCAGCCTTAGAAATAGGCATTATTTCTGGCCCTGTATGAAGACCAAGAGCAGCTGCCTCTCATCCTTTCAGGTTGTTCTTTCTCCAGCTTTGGGTAGTTTCCTCACATACATGCACTGATCAGTATCCAGCTGAATACTCTTCATATAACATAGGTCTTTGCTTTCAGAAGATTTCATCTGGAATCTTTATACTCTTTTACACAGCATGAATTTTCTCTGGTGCTTAGTGATTAAATTTTTAGACTGAGTCATACCTTGGGGCAGTGGTTCTCAACATGTGGCCCCTAGATCAATGATAATCAGTATCACCTGGCAACTTATCAAAAATGAAGATTATTAGGTTGCATCTCAGACATATAGAATTGGAAATTCTGGATGGGGAGGTATTTTGTGGAGCCAGCAACCTGGGTTTTAACAAGCCCTCCATACAATTCTGATTGGTGCTAAATTTGAGAACCAATGCCTTAGAACCCAGAGTTTGAGTAAAGAGGGAAGGAGTGGGCTTCCCTGGTGGTGCAGTGGTTGGGAGTCCGCCTGCCGATGCAGGGGACACGGGTTCGTGCCCCGGTTCGGGAAGATCCCACATGCGCAGAGCGGCTGAGCCCGTGAGCCATGGCCGCTGAGCCTGCGCGTCCGGAGCCTGTGCTCCGCAACGGGAGAGGCCACAACAGTGAGAGGCCCGTGTACCGCAAAAAAAAAAAAAAAAGAGGGAAGGAGTCTTAGGTAATATTTCAAGTGCCACTGAATCCTCATAATTGTGCAGCTGCCAGTCTCACTTGCAAACAATTTGGCCTTAATCAGGTAAAGAGTTAAAGATGACAGGAGTTACTCAAGATAAAGAGAATATAAGAAGCAGAAAAGTTTTTCTTCTTGCAAAGTTTCTTGGTTAAAACAATTCTTTCCAAATTTCCTCTTCTCTTATAGCATAGGGAGTTTGGGAGATGAGAGGGTTGTAGAGAGTTGGGCACTGCAGCAACTAATCTTATTATGTACCCAAGGCTTTCAAGGGAAATGAGCTAAGGGACTGTGCTCAGGGACCATGTCTCCAGCTTTTGGAATTTCTCAGTCCCTAATCCCATGTCTGGTAAACAGGCTGCTGACTCCAGAGGGGAAGCTGGCAGCAGCAAAAAACGGGACAGGAGTTCATGCCATAGGGCAATGTACATTGGACAAGGGTTGCAACAATGTTGGGTAAAAGCACTTATCATGAAAAAATTGGCCTTTCAAGAGCAGTGGGCCAATTTCCCAGGCAGGCAAGGTTTGTTTGTCCAAAAGGTCTTACTCTGTCTCTCTTGGCCACATGATGGCCCTGCCTCTCCTCTCTGCCAGTCAAAAATGGGGCAAGAAGGGCAGAGAAGAGACAGAAGCTACTGCTCTATTTATTTTAGTGGTTTGCTTCTTCCTTGCCAAACAGTAAATTGATTCATATTTAAATAACCAGGTTCTTCCTAAATAGACCCTAATTTGAAAAGGAAAGATTGGTATTCTGAGGAACATCTTAGACAGTATGAAAGACAGGGTTGACTTTGCTAATTGCTGGACAATACACACAGGTGATACAAGTGCCCCCAAATTTTGAGTACTCAGGAATTGTATTACATATTCTTTGCCCACAGAACTGTTAGGTCACCCAGCTGGGGCCCTTTAACCCCATCTCTATGCTCAGCTCTGCCATTCCCAAAATTCTGATCTTAATCTAGTTTCAAGTTTCCTCACATGTTCATTACTTTCCTCAATAACCATTTACTAGTGATTTACTAAAAGCCAAGCTTGTACCAGGTGCTAGAAAACATCAAAAAGGAAGTGCCATCCTGCTTTTACAGAATAGAGCCATACAAAATTGCAAAGGGTACTCTCAGGGTAATAGGAGTCCTGGGCCAGGAGCTCTTTATTGCTGCAAGGTTTATATAGTCTCTTTTGTCTGGATACAGTCACTGAGCTCTGCGCATGTTCCCTGTAACTAAATGTTGGTCTCCTATACCCACACTCTCTCACCTCACCACTGCCATCATAATCAAGTTCCTACTTTAGAGCCTTTATTTAGTTATAATAACTAGCATTTATAAGCCATTTAATACATGCAAACATTCTCTAAAGGCTTAACATTATCTAATACATCACCTCATTTAATTTTTAGAGCAACTTAATGAGAGGCTGTTAGGCTATTATCCCCACTTACAGATGAAAAAATTGAGATATGGAGGAATGAGGTAATAATCCTCATTCCTGCCTTGCAATGACAATCTTATCTAGTTTTTGGAGCTCTGTCCTGAATACAGAGTCCCATGCCTGAGTTTATATCTGATTCTGGAATCACTCTGCCAGTGCCTGCCTAGAGGAATTCTGGTTGCAAACAAGAACCTGTTTCTTACCTGGGTCTTAGTGTGCATCTTATTGTATTTTGGCTTATTTGTTTCCTTGGCTGTCTCTCCTTCTAGACTGTGAACTATTCGGTAGCAGGGATCACTTGGCACATACTTGATATCTAATAAATATTTTTTTCCTCCCTTTGTAGTAGATGCTGAATGGATGTATCTTAAATGCTGCTGGACCTTCTTGTAGTACCTGCCTTACTTGGCAGCTTTATCTAATCTAGGGCTCTTACACTTAAATAAATCAGCTAGGCTGAGGGTAGTGTAAGAGGCAGTAGTGGGGAATGAGGCATACTGAAAAGTGTCCAATTTAAGGAGGCAGCTGTTACTCATTTCCAGCTGATTACTGCCCTACAAAAATGATGACTCCATGCTGCCAAATTTTCAAGATAATTCAGAACTATGGATTGTTACATAAAATCTTCCAAACTTAAAAACATTGCCAAACCAAGGAAATCTAAAGTCCAAATTTTCTATATGCATTCTACATATTTTTAAAGAGCTAATAGTTGTTTTTTAGATGATTTGTTTAGACGTAGAGACATAGACACACATACGAACACTCAAAAAATAGTGTTTATGATAATATGAACTAACAGAGCCAGGGCAAATGAATCAATCATGAGGCTAGTATATAGAAGCAAAGATTTCAAAAGGAGAGAGAATAAAGTTGGGGAAAGACCAATGAGAACAGATCTGGGATAAAGGGGAAAGGGAAGAAAATCTAACTGCTAGCTCTAATAGGGCATTTATTAAATCTCTTCTCTCAATAATGTGATAGCTCATAGACTATAGCTAAGGAGTTGTAATGCCTTGCTATTGTGGTGTTAAAATGACAGGGTGGCAACTTCACCTGTTTTGGAGTTTGGGGGGATGTTTTGCTGGGTTGCTTACTTGGGAACCCCCTGCTTTATGGAAGTGTTTTCCAGAAACTCCTTTTGCCTGCAACCATACCCACAATCTTCATTAATGTGTGTGTTTGGGCCCTGCTCATGGGAAACAGGGCTTGAGAGGATAACTTTTTCACAAAAAGATGATTTTAGAATACCGTAGATTCATATGGAACGTGTTGAGAATTTCTTGAAAGATGGTACCATCTTCAGGAAATGGAGAAGCATTTGCTAATTTTTGTGAATATTTCTTCAACACCTATTATGCACCACGTATGGTTGTGAGCAACTTTCACTGAGCAATGGTGGGTAACAAGAAATAAAAGCTGTGATGTCTATCTTTTCAGAAATGTACAATTGGCTTGGGTGGGAAGACAATGGAGCCATCTGTAGAGGAGTACGTTCAAGGAAGTTGCAAAATAAGAATGAGGAAAGGAGAAAAATCAGAGAAGGAAATATGCATTCTGACTTTTGACTGAGAATCTCCTTGCCAATTTGTCCTTACACACGAAGCAATACACTCCTACAGTAAGAAACAAAACAAAATCTCAAATAACCTTGCCTCAAGGACCCAGAAAAAGAACAATAAACTGAGCCCAAAGTTAGCAGGAAAAAGGAAATAAAGATTACAGCAGATATAAATGAAATAGAGAATAGGAAAATAGAAAAGATTAATAAAGCTAAGGGCTGCTTCTATGAAAAGATAAAATTGGCAAACTATACTAATGAAAGAATAAAGAAAAGGACAAAACCCAACAAATTATAAGTCAATTAGGGGATATTACACCACCACAAAAATACAAAGGATAAGAAGCTACTATGAACAACTATATGGAAACAAACTAGACAACCTACAAAAAAATGGAAAAATTCTTATAAACATACAACCAACCAAGATTAATTAGGAAGAAATAGAAAACTGGAAAGAAGGCCAATTACTAGGAGAGACCTTCAAGAGGGCAGAGGATTAAGACGTGGAGATCACCTTCCTCCCAACAAATACATCAGAAATACATCTACATGTGGAACAGCTCCTACAGAACACCTACTGAATGCTGATAGAAGACCTCAGACTTCCCCAAAGGCAAGAAACTCCGCACGTGCCTGGGTAGGACAAAAGAAAAAAGAAAAAACAGAGACAAAAGAATAGGGACAGAACCGGCACCACTGTGAGGGAGCTGTGAAGGAGGAAAAGTTTCCACACACTAGGAAGCTCCTTCACTGGTGGAGATGGGGGGTGGCTGGAGGAGAAGCTTTGGAGCCACGGAGGAGAGCACAGCAACAGGGGTACAGAGGGCAAAGCAGAGAGACTCTCGCACAGAGGATCGGTGCCGACCAGCACTCACCAGCCCGAGAGGCTTGTCTGCTCACCCGCTGGGGTGGGCAGGGGCTGGGAGCTAAGGCTTGGGCTTCGGAGGTCAGACCCCAGGTAGAGGACTGGGATTGGCTGCGTGAAAGCCTGAAGGGGCTAGTGCGCCACAGCTAGCTGGGAGGGAGTCGGGAAAAAGGTCTGGAGCTTCCAAAGAGGCAAGAGACCATTGTTTTGGGGTACATGAGGAGAGGAGATTCAGAGCGCCGTTTAAACGAGCTCCAGAGATGGGTGCCAGCCGCGGCTATCAGTGCAGACATCAGAGATTGGCATGAAACGCTAAGACTGCTACTGCAGCCACCAAGAAGCCTGTGTGCAAGCACAGGTCACTATCCACGCCTCCACTCCCGGGAGCCTGTGCAGCCCGCCGCTGCCAGGCTCCCTCGATCCAGGGACAACTTGCCCGGGAGAACACATGGCACGCCTCAGGCTGTTGAAACACCATGCCAGCCTCAGGCGCCGCAGGCTCTCCCCGCATTCCATACCCCTCCCTCCCCCTGGTCTGAGTGAGCCAGGGCCCCCTAATCAGCCAGTCCTTTGTCTGGGCAAAGAACAGACGCCCTCAGGCAACCTACATGCAGAGGCAGGGCCAAATCCAAAGTTGAACGCCAGGAGCTGTGTGAACAAAGAAGAGAAAGGGAAATCTCTCCCAGGAGCCTCAGGAGCAGCGGATTAAATCTGCACAATCACCTTGATGTACCCAGCATCTGTGGAATACCGGAATACACAACGAATCATCCCAAAATTGAGGCGGTGGACATTAGGAGCAACGATATACATATTCAGACCTAGGGACACATACAGACTGAAAGTGAGGGGATGGAAAAATATATTCCATGCAAATTGAAATCAAAACAAGCTGGAGTAGCAATTCTCATATCAGACAAAATAGACTTTAAAATAAAGACTATTACAAGAGACGAAGAAGGACACTACATAATGATCAAGGTATCAATCCAAGAGCAAGATATAACAATTGTAAATATTTATGCACCCAACATAAGAGCACCTCACTACATAAGGCAAATGCTAACAGCCATAAAAGGGGAAATCGACAGTAACACAATCATAGTAGGGGACTTTAACACCCCACTTTCACCAATGGACAGATCATTCAAAATGAAAATAAATAAGGAAACACAAGCTTTAAATGATACATTAAACATGATGGACTTAATTGATATTTATAGGCCATTCCATCCAAAAACAACAGAATACACATTCTTCTCAAGTGCTCATGGAACATTCTCCAGGATAGATCATATCTTGGGTCACAAATCAAACCTTAGTAAATTCAAGAAAATTGAAATTGTATCAAGTATCTTTTCCAAACATAACACTATGAGACTGATACCAATGACATGAAAAAATCTATAAAAAACACAAACACATGGAGGCTAAACAGTACACTACTAAATAACCAAGAGATCACTGAAGAAATCAAAGAGAAAATAAAAAAATACCTGGAAACAAATGACAATGAAAACATGATGACACAAAACCTATGGGAAGCAGCAAAAGCAGTTCTAAGAGGGAAGTTTATAGCAATACAATCCTACCTCAAGAAACAAGAAACATCTCAAATAAAAAACCTAACGTTACAACTAAAGTAATTACAGAAAGAAGAAAAAAAAAAACCCAAAGTTAGCACAAGGAAAGAAATCATAAAGATCACATCAGTAATAAATGAAAAAGAAATGAAGGAAACAATAGCAAAACTCAATAAAACTAAAAGCTGCTTCTTTGAGAAGACAAACAAAATTGATAAACGACTAGCCAGACTCATCAAGAAGAAAAGGGAGAAGACTCAAATCAATAGAATTAGAAATGAAAAAGAAGTAACAACTGACACTGCAGAAATACAATCATGAGACATTACTACAGGCAACTATATGCCAATAAAATGGACAAGCTACAAGAAACGGACAAATTCTTAGAAAACCACAACGTTCTGAGACTGAACCAGGAAGAAATAGAAAATATAAACAGACCAATCACAAACACTGAAATTGAGACTGTAATTAAAAGTCTTCCAACAAACAAAAGCCCAGAACCAGATGTCTTCACAGGTGAATTCTATCAAACATTTAGAGAAGAGCTAACATCTATCCTTCTCTCTTCCAAACTATAGCAGAGGGAAGAACATTCCCAAACTCATTCTACAAGGTCACCATCACCCTGATACCAAAACCAGACAGAGATGTCGCAAAGAAAGAAAACTACAGGCCAATATCATCAATGAACATAGATGCAAAAATCCTCAACAAAATACTAGCAAATAGAAGCCAACAGCACATTAAAAGAATCATACACCATGATCAAGTGGGGTTTATCCCAGGAATGCAAAGATTCTTCAATATATGCAAATCAATCAATGTGATACACCATATTAACAAACTGAAGGAAACAAACCATATGATCATCTCCATAGATGCAGAAAAAGCATTCAACAAAATTCGACACCATTTACGAAAAAAACCCTCCAGAAAGTAGGCATAGAGGGAACTTACCTCAACATAATAAAAGCCATATATGACAAACCCATAGCCAACATCATTCTCAGTGGTGAAAAACTGAAACCATTTCCACTAAGATCAGGAACAAGACAAGGCTACCCACTCTCACCACTATTATTCAACATAGTTTTGGAAGTTTTAGCGACAGCAATCAGACAAGAAAAAGAAATAAAAGGAATCCAAATTGGAAAAGAAGAAGTAAAGCTGTCACTGTTTGCAGATGACATGATACTATACATAGAGAATCCTAAAGACTCTTACCAGAAAACTACTAGAGCTAATCAATGAATTTGGTAAAGTAGCAGGATACAAAATTAATGCACAGAAATCTTTTGCAAGAAGAACTACAATCCTGCAACCTGTGGAAGAAAAACCACATTCACAGAAAGAGAAAAGACGAAAGGCAGAGGGCTGTGTACCAGATGAAGGAACAAGATAAAACCCCAGAAAAACAACTAAATGAAGTGGAGATACGCAACCTTCCAGAAGAAGAATTCAGAAAAATGATAGCGAAGATGATCCAGGACCTCGGAAAGAGAATAGAGGCAAAGATCAAGAAGATGCAAGAAATGTTTAACAGAGACCTAGAAGAGTTAAAGAACAAACAAACAGAGATGAACAATACAATAACTGAAATGAAAAATATACTAGAAGGAATCAATAGCAGAATAACTGAGGCAGAAGAACGGATAAGTTACCTGGAAGACAGAATGATGGAATTCACTGTTGCAGAACAGAATAAGGAAAAAAGAATGAAAAGAAATGAAGACAGCCTAAGAGAACTCTGGGAACATTGAACACAACAACATTAGCTTTATAGGGGTCCCAGAAAGAGAAGACCGAGAGAAAGGACCTGAGAAAATATTTGAAGAGATTATAGTCAAAAACTTCCCTAACATGGGAAACAAAATAGCCACCCAAGTCGAGGAAGTGCAGTGTCCCATACAGAATAAACCCAAGGAGAAACACGCTGAGGCACACAGTAATCAAATAGGCAAAAATTAAAGGCAAAGAAAAATTATTGAAAGCAGCAAGGGAAAAAGGACAAATAACATACAAGGGAACTCCCATAAAGTTAACAGGTGATTTCTCACCAGAAACTCTAGAAGGCACAACGGAGTGGCATGATATACTTAAAGTGATGAAAGGAAAGAATCTACAACCAAGACTACTCTACGCAGCAAGGATCTCATTCAGATTTGATGGAGAAATCAAAAGTTTTACAGACAAGCAAAAGCTAAGAGAATTCAGCACCACCAAACCAGCTTTACAACAAACCCTAAAGTAACTTCTCTAAGTGGGAAACACAAGAGAAGAGACGGTCCTACAAAAACAAACCCAAAACAATTAAGAAAATGGTAATAGGAACATACA
Organism: Stenella coeruleoalba; assembly: GCF_951394435.1. Taxonomy (NCBI): domain Eukaryota; kingdom Metazoa; phylum Chordata; class Mammalia; order Artiodactyla; family Delphinidae; genus Stenella; species Stenella coeruleoalba. The sequence goes on along the minus strand of NC_137151.1, from coordinate 54,824,928 downwards.
TATCAACAATTACCTTAAACGTGAATGGATTAAATGCTCCAACCAACAGACACAGGCTTGCTAAATGGATACAAAAACAAGACTCATATATATGCTGTCGACAAGAGATGCACTTCAGACCTAGGGACACATACAGACTGAAAGTGAGGGGATGGAAAAAAGATATTCCATGAAAATGGAAATTAAAAGAAAGCTGGACTAGCAATACTCATATCAGAAAAAATACACTTTAAAATAAAGAATGTTACAAGAGACAAGGATGGACACTACATAACGATCAAGGGATCAATCCAAGAAGAAGATATAACAATTGTAACTATATATGCACCGAACATAGGAGCACCTCAATACATAAGGCAACTGCTAACAGCTATAAAAGAGAAAATAGTAACACAATAGTGGGGGACATTAACACCTCACTTACACCAATGGACAGATCACCCAAACAGAAAACTGATAAGGAAACACAAGCTTTAAATGACACAATAGACCAGATAGCTTTAATTGATATTTACAGGACATTCCACTGGAAAACAGCAGATTACACTTTCTTCTCAAGTGTGCACAGAACATTCTCCAGGATAGATCACATCTTGGGTCACAAATCAAGCCTCAGTAAATTTAAGAAAATTGAAATCATATCAAGCATCTATTCTGACCACAATGCTATGAGATTAGAAATCAATTACAGGGAAGAAAAACGTGAAAAACACAAACATATGGAGGCTAAACAATACATTACTAAATAACCAAGAGATCACTGAAGAAATCAAAAACTACTTACAGACAGATGAAAATGAAAATATAATGATCCAAAACTTATGGGATGCAGCAAAAGCAGTTCTAAGAGTGAAGTTTATAGCCATACAACCCTAGCTCAAGAAACTAGAAAAATCTCAAACAAACCATCTAACCATACACCTAAAGGAACTAGAGAAAGACAAACAAACAAAACCGAAACCTAGCAGAAGGAAAGAAATCATAAAGATCAGAGCAGAAATAAGTGAAATAGAAAGAAAGAAAACAATAGCAAGGATCAACAAAACTAAAAGCTGGTTCTTTGAGAAGATAAACAAAGTTGAAAAACCATTAGCAAGACTAATCAAGAAAAAGAGAAAGAGTACTCAAATCAATAAAATTAGAAATGAAAAAGGAGAAATTACAACATACACTGCAGAAATACAAAGCATCCTAAGAGACTACTACAAGCAACTCAATGCCAATAAAATGGACAATCTGGAAGAAATGGACAAATTCTTAGGCAGGTATAACCTTCCAAGACTGAGCCAGGAAGAAATAGAAAATATGAACAGACCAATCACAAGTAATGAAATTGAAACTGCCATTAAAAATCTTCCAACAAAAGTCCAGGACCAGATGGCTTCACAGGTGAATTCTATCAAACATTTAGAAAAGAGCTAACACCCATCCTCCTCAAACACTTCCAAAAAATTGCAGAGGAAGGAACACTCCCAAACTCATTCTACGAGGCCACCATCACCCTGATACCAAAACCAGAAAAAGATATCTCAAAAAAAGAAAATTACAGACCAATACCACTGATGAATATAGATGCAAAAATCGTCAACAAAATACTAGCAAACAGAATCCAACAACACATTAAAAGGATCATACACCATGATCAAGTGGGATTTATCCCAGGGATGCAAGGATTCTTCAACATACGCAAATCAATCAATGTGATACACCATATTAACAAACCGAAGAATAAAAACCATTTGATCACCTCAATAGATGCAGAAAAAGCTTTTGACAAAATTCAACACTATTTATGATAAAAACTCTCCAGAAAGTGGGTATAGAGGGAACCTACCTCAACATAATAAAGGCCATATACGACAAACCCACAGCAAACATCATTCTCAATGGTGAAAAACTGAAAGCATCTCCTCTAAGATCAGGAACAAGACAAGGATGTCCACTCTCACCACCATTATTCAACATAGTTTTGGAAGTCCTAGCCACAGCAATCAGAGAAGAAAAGGAAATAAAAGGAATCCAAATTGGAAATGAAGAAGTAAAACTGTCACTCTTTGCAGATGACAAGGTACTATACATAGAGAATCCTAAAGATGCCACCAGAAAACTACTAGAGCTAATCAATGAATTTGGTAAAGTTGCGGGATACAAAATTAATGCACAGAAATCTCCAGCATTCCTGTATATTAATGATGAAAAATCTGAAAGAGAAATTAAGGAAACACTCCCATTTACCACTGCAACAAAAAGAATAAAATACCTAGGAATAAAGCTACCAAGGGAGAAAAAAGACCTGTGTGCAGAAAAATATAAGACACTGATGAAAAAAATTAAAGATGATACCAACAGATGGACAGATATACCATGTTCTTGGAATGGAAGGATTAATATTCTGAAAATGACTATATTACCCAAAGCAATCTACACATTCAATGCAATCCCTATCAAATTACCAATGCCATTTTTTATGGAACTAGAACAAAAAAATCTTAAAATTTGTATGGAGACACAAAAGACCCCAAATAGCCAAAGCATTCTTGAGGGAAAAAAATGGAGCTGGAGGAATCAGACTCCCTGACTTCAGATTATACTACATAGCTACAGTAATCAGGACACTGTGGTACTGGCACAGAAACAGAAATATAGATCAATGGAACAGGATAGAAAGCCCAGAGATAACCAATGCGCATATCATCACCTTATTTTTGATAAAGGAGGCAAGAATATACAATGGAGAAAAGACGGCTTCTTCAATAAGTGGTGCTGGGAAAACTGGACAGCTACACATAAAAGAATGAAATTAGAACACTCCCTAACACCATACTCAAAAATAAACTCAAAATGGATTAGAGATCTAAATGTAAGACCAGACACTATAAAACTCTTAGAGGAAAACATAGGAAGAACACTCTTTGATATAAATCACAGCAAGATCTTTTTTGATCCACCTTCTAGAGTAATGGAAATAAAAACAAAAATAAACAAATGGGACGTAATGAAACTTAAAAGCTTTTGCACAGCAAAGGAAACCATAAACAAGACCAAAAGACAACCCTCAGAATGGGAGAAAATATTTGCAAATGAAACAACTGACAAAGGATTTATCTCCAAACTTTACAAGCAGCTCATGCAGCTCAATATCAGGAAAACAAACAACCCAATCCAAAAATGGGCAGAAGACCTAAATAGACATTTCTCCAAAGAAGATATACAGACTGCCAACAAACACATGAAAGAATGCTCAACATCATTAATCATTAGAGAAATGCAAATCAAAACTACAATGAGGTATCACCTCACACCAGTCAGAATGGCCATCATCAAAAAATCTACAAACAATAAATGCTGGAGAGGGTGTGGAGAAAAGGAAACCCTCTTGCACTGTTGGTGGGAATGTAAACTTATCCAGCCACTATGGAGAACAGTGTGGAGGTTCCTTAAAAAACAAAAAATAGATCTACCATACGACTCAGCAATCCCACTACTGGGCATATACCCTGAGAAAACCATAATTCCAAAAGAGTCATGTACCACAATGTTCATTGCAGCACTATTTACAATAGCCAGGACATGGAAGCAACCTAAGTGTCAACAGATGAATGGATAAAGAAGATATGGCACATATATACAATGGAATATTACTCAGCCATAATAAGAAACGAAATTGAGTTATTTGTAGTGAGGTGGATGGACCTAGAGTCTGGCATACAAAGTGAAGCAAGTCAGGAAGAGAAAAACAAATACTGTATGCTAACACATATATATGGAATATTAAAAAAAAAAGGTCAAGAAGAACCTAGGGGCAAGACAGGAATAAAGACTCAGACCTACTAGAGAATGGACTTGAGGATACGGGGAGGGGGAAGGGTAACCTGGGACAAAGAAAGAGTGGCATGGACATATATACACTAACAAATGTAAAACCGATAGCTAGTGGGAAGCAGCCGCATAGCACAGGGAGATCAGTTCGGCACTTTGTGACCACCTAGAGGGGTGGGATAGGGAGGGTGGGAGGGAGGGAGACGCAAGAGGGAAGAGATAGAAGGACATATGTACATGTATAACTGATTCGCTTTGTTATAAAGCAGAAACACACCATTGTAAAGCAATTATCCTCCAATAAAGATGTTTAAAAAAAAAGAAGTGTTGGCAAGCATGTGGAGAAAGGGGATCCTTGCATACTGTTGGTAGGAATGTCAACTGGAAAAATAATTATGGAAAAGAGTATGAAGTTTCCTTAAAAAATTCAAAAAGGAACTACCATAGAATCCAGCAATTTTATTTCTGTGCATTTATCTGAAGAAAATGAAAACACTAAATTGAAGAGATATCTGTACCTGCATTTTCACTGCAGCATTATTTGTAATAGCCAAAATATGGAAACAGTATAAGTGTCCACTGAACAATGAATGAATAAATATGATACACAGACACAAACCGAATTACTATTCACCCATAAAATGAATGAAACGTTGACATTTGTGACATGAATGGACCTTGAGAGCATTATGCTAAGTGAAATTAGCCAGACAGAGAAAGGCAAATACAGTATGATCTCACTTCAGTGTGGAATCTAAAAAACCGCACCATCACCACCACTACCACAACCACTATCCATGAAAAGGAGATCAGATTTATGGTTACAAGAGGCAGAGGGTGGAGGGAGGGGTAACTGAATGAAGGTGATCAAATGGTAGAAACTTCCAGTTATAAGATACTCTAAGTAATGTACAACCTTAGTGATTATAGTTAACACTGCTATAGGTATATTAGAAAGTTGGTAAGAGAGTAGATCCCAAGAGTTCTCATCACAGGAAAAACAACTTTTTCTTTTTTTGTATCTATATAAGATGATGGATGTTCACTAAAATTATTGTTGTAATCCTTTCACAATGTATGTAAGTCAAATCATTATGTTTTACACCTTAAACTTACACAATGCTGTATGTAAATTATATATTAATAAAAACAGGAAATAAACACAGAGAAAGATTCCATTCTTAGGAAAAGGAACTGTGCTTTGATATAAGCCCAGGGCTTTATATAAGATTTGCAAGTGCTATATATGAGGTGTACTATAGTGACATTATCTCTACATCTATTTATGTAGTTAATATAGTGTGACTATAAGAAAAATAATATAGTAAATATAGAAATCTATAAATCAAAATTTTCTTTGTTTTCACATCTATACTCTGGTTCACCAAAATATAAATGGAAATTAATACTTTTTAAAGTCTACTGTCAATGGCATTTTTAAGACTGTAAATGGTAGAGGGTTTTGAAGTTGCATGAGAAGTTATGCAACTTTTGATTTAGGTTTTTGATTTAGGTTTTAAGCCAAATCCATTGTCAAAAGTGGAAGATGTTACTGTAGATTGTTTATTTGTCCTTTGAGGTAAGCTGACTAATAGCCCCCTAACTATGTCCTCATCCTAGTCTCCAAAACTGTGAATACGTTAGGACACCTGGCAAAGGGGAATAAAGGGCACATATTGAATTAAGGTTACTATTCAGCTAAATTTATTTATTTTTTATTTTTTTGGGGTGGCTCAAAACAATAGAAATTTATTCTCTCACAAACCTGGAAGCCAGAAGTCTGAAATCAAGATGTCGGTAAGGTTGGTTTCTTCTGGGGAGCTTTGAGGAAGGGTCTGTTCTATGCTTCTCTCCTGCCTTCTGGTGGTTGCTGGCAATTCTGGACATCCCTTAACTGGCATTTATACCATACAGTCTCCACTTCCGTCTTTACAATGGTGCTCCCAATCTGTGTGTGTGTCTTTTTTTTTTTTAACATCTTTTTTGGAGTATAATTGCTTTACAATGGTGTGTTTATAATGCTGTCTTTATTCCCATCCTGCCCCTAGGTTCATCAGAACCTTTTTCTTTTCTAGATTCCATATATATATGTTAGCATACACTATTTGTTTTTCTCTTTCTGACTTACTTCACTCTGCATGACAGACTCTAGGTCCATCCACCTCTCTACAAATAATTTCATTTCTATTTATGGCTGAGTAATATTCCATTGTATATATGTGCCACATCTTCTTTATCCATTCATCGGTCAATGGACACTTAGGTTGCTTCCATGTCCTGGCTATTGTAAATAGAGCTGCAATGAACATTGTGGTACATGACTCTTTTGGAATTATGGTTTTCTCAGGGTATATGCCCAGTAGTGGGACTGCTGGGTCGTATGGTAGTTCTTTTTTAGTTTTTTAAGGAACGGCCATACTGTTCTCCATAGTGGCTGTATCAATTTACATTCCCACCAATGGTGCAAGAGGGTTCCTTTTCCTCCACACCCTTTCCAGCATTTACTGTTTGTAGATTTTTTGATGATGGCCATTCTGACTGGTGTGAGGTGATACCTCATTGTAGTTTTGATTTGCATTTCTCTAATGATTATGATGTTGAGCATTCTTTCATGTGGTTGTTGGCAGTCTGTATATCTTCTTTGGAGAAATGTCTATTTAGGTCTTCTGCCCATTTTCGCATTGGGTTTTTGTTTTTTTTGATATTGAGCTACTTGTAAATTTTGGAGATTAATCCTTTGTCAGTTGTTTCATTTGTAAACATTTTCTCTCATTCTGAGTGTTGTCTTTTCATCCTGTTTATGGTTTCCTTTGCTGTGCAAAAGCTTTTAAGTTTCAATAGGTCCCATTTGTTTATTTTTGTTTTTATTTCCATTTCTCTAGGAGGTGGGTCAGAGGTTCTTGCTAAGATTTATGTCACAGAGTGTTCTGCCTATGTTTTCCTCTAAGAGTTTTATAGTGTCTGGCCTTACATTTAGGTCTTTAACCCATTTTATTTTTGAGTATGGTGTTAGGGAGTGTTCTAATTTCATTCTTTTATATGTAGCTGTCCAGTTTTCCACTTATTGAAGAAGCCGTCTTTCTCCATTGTATATTCTTTCCTCCTTTATCAAAAATAAGGTGATGAAATGCGCATGGGTTATCTCTGGGCTTTCTATCCTGCTCCATTGATCTATATTTCTGTTTTTGTGCCAGTATCATAGTGTCTTGATTACTGTAGCTTTGTAGTATTGTCTGAAGTCAGGGAGCCCAATTCCTCCAGCTGTGTTTTTCTTTCTCAAGATTGCTTTGGCTATTCGGGGTCTTTTGTATTTCAATACAAATTGTGAAATTTTCTGTTCTAGTTCTGTGAAAAATGCCATTGGTAGTTTGATAGGGATTGCACTGAATCTGTAGATTGCTTTGGGTAGTATAGTCATTTTCACAATGTTGAATCCTCCAATCCAAGAACATGGTTTCTCTCTCCATTTGCTTGTATTGTCTTTAATTTCTTTCATCAGTGTCTTACAGTATTTTGTCTACAGGTCTTTTGTCTCCTTAGGTACGTTTATTCCTATGTATTTTATCTTTTTGTTGCAATGGTAAATGGGAGTGTTTCCTTAATTTCCCTTTCAGGTTTTTCATTAGTGTATAAGAATGCAAGAGATTTCTGTGCATTAATTTTGTATCCTGCTACTTTACCAAATTCATTGATTAACTCTTGTAGTTTTCTGGTAGCATCTGTAGGATTCTCTATGTATAGTATCATGTCATCTGCAAACAGTGACAGCCTTACTTTTTCTTTTCCAATTCGGATTCCTTTTATTTCTTTTTCTTCCCTGATTGGCATGGCTAAAACTTCCAAAACTAAATCGAATAAAAGTGGTGAGAGTGGGCAACCTTGTCTTGTTCCTGATCTTAGCGAAAATGGTTTCAGTTTTTCACCATTGAGAACTATGTTGGCTGTGGGTTTGTCATATATGGCTTTTATTATGTTGAGGTAAGTTCCGTCTATGCCTACTTTCTGGAGGGTTTTTATCCTAAATGGGTGTTGAATTCTGTCCAAAGTTTTTCTGCATCTATTGAGATGATCATATGGTTTCAATTCTTCAATTTGGTAATATGGTGTATCACATTGACTGATTTGCATATATTGAAAAATGCTTGCATTTCTGGGATAAACCCTACGTGATGATGTTATATGATACTTTTCAGGTGCTGTTGGATTCTGTTTGCTATTATTTTGTTGAGAATTTTTGCATCTATGTTCTTCAGTGATACTGGCCTGTAGTTTCCTTTCTTTGTGACATCTGTGTCTGGTTTTGGTATCAGGGTGACGGTGGTCTCGTAAAATGAGTTTGGGAGTGTTCTTCCCTCTGCTATAGTTTGGAAGAGTTTGAGAAAGTAGGTGTTAGCTCTTCTCTAAATGTTTGATAGAATTCGTCTGTGAAGCCATCTGGTCCTGGGCTTCTGTTTGTTGGAAGACTTTTAATCACAGTCTCAATTTCAGTGTTTGTGATTGGTCTGTTCATATTTTCTATTTCTTCCTGGTTCAGTCTTGGAAGGTTGTGCATTTCTAAGAATTTGTCCATTTCTTCCAGGTTGTCCACTTTATTGGCATATACTTGCTTATAGTAATCTCTCATGATCCTTTGGATTTCTGCAGTGCTAGCTGTTACTTCTCCTTTTTCAGTTCTAATTCTATTGATTTGAGTCTTCTCCCTTTTTTTCTTGATGGTCTGGCTAATGGTTTATCAATTTTGTTTATCTTCACAAAGAACGAGCTTGTAGTTTTATTGATCTTTGCTATTGTTTCCTTCATTTCTTGTTCATTTATTTCTGATCTGATCTTTATGATTTCTTTCCTTCTGTAATTTTGGTTTTTTTTTTTTTCTTCTTCTTTCTCTAATTGCTTTAGGTGTAAGGTTAGGATGTTTACTTGAGATGTTTCTTGTTTCTTGATGTAGGACTGTATTGCTATAAACTTCACTCTTAGAAATGCTTTTGCTGCGCCGCGTAGGTTTTGTTTGGGTTGTGTTTTCATTGTCATTTGTTTCTAAGTATTTTTTTGATTTCCTCTTTGACTTATTCAGTGATCTCTTGGTTATTTAGTAGTGTATTGATTAGCCTCCATGTGTTTCTATTTTATACAGATTTCTTACTGTAATTGATATCTAGTCTCATAGGCGTTACTGTTGGAAAAAGATGCTTGATACAATTTCAATTTTCTTAATTTTACCAAGGCTTGATTTGTGTCCCAGGATATGATGTATCCTGGAGAATGTTCCATGAGCACTTGAAAAGAAAGTGTATTCTGCTGTTTTTGGACAGAATGTCCTATATATATCAATTAAGTCCATCTTGTTTAGTGTATCATTTAAAGGTTTTGTTTCCTTATTTACTTTCAATTTTGATGATCTGTCCATTGGTGAAAGTGGGGTGTTAAAGTCCTCTACTATGACTGTGTTACTGTCGATTTCCACTTTTATGGCTGTTAGCATTTGCCTTATGCATTGAGGTGCTCCTTTGTGGGTGCATAAATATTTACAATTGTTATATCTTGCTCTTGGATTGATCCCTTGATCATTATGTAGTGTCCTTCTTTGTCTCTTCTAATAATCTTTATTTTAAAGTCTATTTTGTCTGATATGAGAATTGCTACTCCAGTTTTCTTTTGATTTCCATTTGCATGGAATATCTTTTTCCATCCCCTCACTTTCAGTCTGTATGTGTCCCTAGGTCTGAAGTGCATCTCTTGTAGACAGCATATATATGGGTCTTGTTTTTGTATCCGTTCAGCTAGTCTATGTCTTTTGGTTGGAGCAGTTAATTCATTTACATTTAAGGTAATTATCGATATGTATGTTCCTATTACCATTTTCTTAATTGTTTGGGTTTGTTTTTGTAGGGCTTTTCCTTCTCTTGTGTTTTTTGCCTAGAGAAGTTCCTTTAGCATTTTTGTCGAAGCTGGTTTGGTGGTGCTGAATTCCCTTAACTTTTGCTTATCTGTAAAGGTTTTAATTTCTCCGTCAAATCTGAATGAGATTCTTTCTGGGTAGAGTAATCTTGGTTGTAGGTTTTTCCCTTTCATCACTTTAAATATGTCCTGCCACTCCCTTCTGGCTTGCAGAGTTTCTGCTGAAAGATCAGCTGTTAACCTTATAGGGGGGTTCCCTTGTATGTTATTTGTTGTTTTTCCCCCGCTGCTTTTAATATTTTTTCTTTGTATTTAATTTTTGATAGTTTAATTAATATGTGTCTCGGTGTGTTTCTCCTTAGATTTATCCTGTGTGGGAATCCCTGCGCTTCCTGGACTTGATTGACCATTTCCTTTCCCATGTTAAGGAAGTATTCAACTATAATCTGTTCAAATATTTTCTCAGAGACTTTCTTTTTCTCTTCTTCTGAGACCCCTATAATTCGAATGTTGGTGCATTTAATGTTGTCCCAGAGGTCTCTGAGAGTGTCCTCAATTCTTTTCATTATTTTTTCTTTATTCTGCTCTGCAGTAGTTATTTCCACTATTTTATCTTCCAGGTCATTTATCCGTTCTTCTGCCTCAGTTATTCTGCTATTGGTTTCTTCTAGAGAATTTTTAATTTCATTTGTGTTGTTCATCATTGTTTGTTTACTCTTTCATTTTTCTAGGTTCTTGTTAAACATTTCTTGTTTCTTCTCCATTCTATTTCCAAGGTTTTGGATCATCTTAACTATCACTACTCTGAATCTTTTTCAGGTCGACTGCCTACTTCCTCTTCCTTTGTTTGGTCCGGTGGGTTTTTACCTGGCTCTTTCATCAGCTGCATATTTTTCTGTCTTCTCATTTTGTTTAACTTACTGTGTTTGGGGCTCCTTTTTTGCAGGCTGCAGGTTCTTAGTTCCCATTGTTTTTGGTGTCTGCTCCCAGTGGCTAAGATTGGTTTAGTGGCTGTGTAGGCTTCCTGGTGGAGGGGACTGGTGCCTATGTTCTGCTGCATGGGGCATTTCTTTCTGGTGGGCAGGACCATGTCCAGTGGTGTGTTTTGGGGTGTCTGAACTTATTATGATTTTAGGCAGCCTCTCTGCTAATGGGTGGGTTTGTGTTCCTGTCTTGCTAATTGTTGTCATGGGGCATCCAGCACTGGAGTTTGCTGGCCTTTGGATGGAGCTGGGTCTTAGCATTGAGATGGGGATCTCTGGGAGAGCTCTTGCTGACTGATATTACCTGGGGCTGGGAGTTCTCTGGTGGTTCAGTGTCCTGAATTTGCCCCTCCCACCTCAGAGACTCAGGCCTGCCACTAGGCCAGAGCACTGAGACCCTGTCAGCCACACAGCTCAGAAGAAAAGGAAAAAAACAATTATTAAAAGATAAGAAAAATAATAAAAAAAGAAGAGAGCAACCAAACCAATAAACAAATCCACTAATGATAACACATGCTAAAAACTAAACTAAGGTAAACATAAAAGTCAGAAATAAATCAGTCACAGACAGCAAACCCCAAGCCTACAGTTGATCCCCAAATCCACTGCCTCAGTTTTGGGACAACTCATTGTGTATTCAGGTATTCTACAGATGCAGGGTACCTTAAGTTGATTGTGGGGATTTAATCCACTGCTCCTGAGGCTGCTGGGAAAAATTTCCCTTTTTCTTCTTTGTTCACACAGCTCCTGGGGTTCAGCTTTTGTTTTGGCCCCACTTCTTCGTGTAGGTCGCCCTCAGGCATCTGTTTCCCACCCAGACAGGTGGGGGTTAAAGCAGAGGCTGATTAGGGGGCTCTTGGTCATTCAGGCCGGGGGTACGAAGTGGTACAGTAGTCATGGTTAGAATGTGGGGCGAGCCTGCAGCAGTGGGCTGATGTGACATTGCAATAGCCTGAGTTGCACCATGTGTTGTCCTGGGGAAGTTGTCCCTGGATCATGGGACCCTGGCAGTGGCGGGCTGCACAGGCTCCCAGGTGAGTGGGGTGTGGATAGTGACCTGTGCTTGCACACAGGATTCTTGGTGGCTGCAATAGGAGCGTTAGCATTTCATGCCTGTCTCTGTGGTCTGAGCTGAAAGCCATGGCTTGTGCTCGTCTCTGAAGTTCATTTAGGCAGTGCTCTGCCTTCTGTGGGCAGACAGGAAGGAATCCCCTCTCCTCGCACACCCCAAAACAATGGCCTCTTGCCTCTTAGGCAGTTCCAGACTTTTTCTCTGACTCCCTCCCAGCTAACTGTGGCACACTAGCCCGCTTCAGGTTATCCTCATGCAGCCAACCCCAGTCCTCTCTCTGGGATCTAACCTCCAAAGCCCAAGCCTCAGCTCCCAACCCCTACCCGCCCTGGAGGTTGGGCACACAAGCCTCTCAGGCTGGTGAGTCTGGTTGGCACTGATCCTCTGTGCAGGAATCTCTCCGCTTTGCCTTATGAATCCCTGTTGCTGTGGTCTCCTCTGTGGCTCTGAAGCTTCCTCCCTGCCTAATCCCCGTCTCTGCCAGCAAAGGGGCTTCCTAGTGTGTAGAAACTTTTCCTCCTTCACAGCTCCCTCCGAGAGGTGCAGGTCTTGTCCCTACTCTTTTGTCTCTGTTTTTTCTTTTGCCCTACCTAGGTTCATGGGTGTTTTCTGCCTTTTGCGAAGTCTGAGGTCTTCTGCCAGTGTTCAGTAGGTGTTCTGTAGGAGTTGTTCCACATGTAGATGTATTTTTGATGTGTTTGTGGGGAGGAAGGTGATTTCCACGTCTTCCTCCTCTGCCATCTTGAAGATCCCCCCATGAATTTTTTTTTTAATTTTTATTTTATATTGGAGTATAGTTGGTTAGCAATGTTGTGTTAGTTTCAGGTCCATAAAGTTTTGTAGAAATACACACATAAAAGCAATTAACCATTTAAACCAATGTACATCATAACTTATAATATGTAGAGAAAAAATGTATGCAAACACCAGGAGAGAAGTAAAAGTAAACTTTTACAGGTGTTCTTACTATACATGAAGAGATTAGTATTGTTTGAACGTTTGCCTCTAAACTCTAGAGTAACCACTGAACACACACACACATATAGCTTATAAGTCAATTGTAAAGCTAACATGACATTTAAAAAATATTCCCTCTACAAAAATATCAGTCCGAAAAGGAGATGCAAAATAGAGGAGAAAAATAGGAAGTAGTAATATAGTAGATTTAAATCAAATCATATCAATAGCTACTTTAAAACAAATGACCTAAATATCCCAATTAAATAACACACCAAACTAAACTGACTACAAGAAACATTTTTCTAGTTTTATTGAGAGATGATTGACATACAGCACTATATACATATATATATGTATGTAATGTGTACATTGCATATATATGCATAATAACTTGACTTACATCATGGTGTGATTACCACAGTAAGTTTAGTGAACATCCATCATCTCATACAGACACAAAATAAAATAAAAACACTTTTTCTTGTGATGAGAACTCTCAGGATTTACTCTCTTCTTTTCAGATATATAACATAGAAAAGTGTTAATTATATTTATCATGTGTATATTACATCCCTAGTACTTATTTATTTTACAATTGGAAGTTCATACCTTTTGACTACCTTCATCCAATTACCCCTGGCCCTGACCCCCAGATATGGCAACTGGAAACCCAATCTCTTTCTATGCATTTGTTTTTTAGATTCCACGTGAAGTCATAAGGTATTTGTCTTTCTCTGTCAAAATTATTTCATTTAGGATAATACCATGTTGTTGCCAATGTCAAGATTTCATTATTTTTTAAGGCTGAGTGATATTCCATTGTGTATGTATATAAATGTGTGTGTACACATATCGTATCTTTTTTGTCCAGTATTCTATCAATGGACAGTTAGGTTGCCTCTATGCAATGGCTATTGTAAATAATGCTGCAGTGAACATGGAGGTGCAGATACCTTTTCTAATTAGTTTTTGTTTACCTCAGAAAAATACCCAGAAATGGAATTGCTGGATTATATGTTAGTTTTAATTTTTTAAGGAACTTCTGTCGTGTTTTCCATAGTGGCTACACCAATTTACATTTCCACCAGCAGTGCTCAAGTGTTCCTTATTCTCCACATCCTTGCCTACACTTATTTGTTGTATTTTTGATAAAGCCATTCTGAGAGGCGTGAGGTGATATCTCATTGTGGTTTTGATTTGCATTTCCCTGATAGTGATGTTGAGCATATTTCCATGTGCCTGTTGGCCATCTATGTCTTCTTCAGACAAACATCTATTCAGATCCTCTGCTCATTTTTTAATCTGGTTGTGTGTTTTTGACATTGAGTTGTATGAGTTCTTCGTATATTTTGAATATTGACCCCCAATCAGATATATCTTTAGCAAATATCTTCTTCCATTCAGTAGGCAGCCTTCTAATTTTTTTAGATAGTTTCTTTTGCTAAGCAAAAAGATTTAGTTTGATGTACACCCATTTGTTTATTTTTGCTTTTGTTTCTCTTCACTGAGGAGACATATCGAAAAAATATTTCCAAGGCAGATGTCAAAGGACATACTGCATGTATTTTCTTATAGAAGTTTTAAGGTTTCAATTTTTACATTTAAGTCTTTAATTCATTTTGAGTTTATTTTTGTGTCTGGTGGAGAAAGTAGCCTAGTTTGATTCTTTTGCATGTAGCTGTCCAGTTTTCCCAACACCACTTTTTGAAGAGGCTGTCTTTTCTCCCACTGTATATTTTTTCATCCCTTGCTTAAGACTGACCACTTATGAGCTTATGAGTGGTTAATTTCTGGGCTCTCTATCCTGTTCCATTCACTTATGTGTCTGTTTTCTGTGTCTGCACCATACTGAATTGACGACTATAGCTTTGTAGTATAGGTTGAAGTTAGGGAGCATCATACTGCCAACTTTGTTCTTCCTCAAGAATGTTTTGGATATTCGGGTTTTTGTTTCCATACGAATTTTAGAATTATTTTAGTCCTGTGAAAAAACAGGACTAAAACACTGGTATTTGCCATTGGCATTTTGATGGGGATTGCAGTGAATCTGTAGATTGCCATGTGTAGTATGGTCATTTTAACAACATTAATTATTCCAATCCATGAATACCATCTTTCCATCTATTTCTATCACCTTTTCTTTCATCAGTGTCTTATGGTTTTCTTAGTTGAGGTCTTTCACTCTTCAGATATTTATTTCTAGTTGTTTCATTTTTGACTCAATTGTAAATGGGATTGTTAATTTCCCTTTTGGACACTTGTTATTTATGTATAGAAATACAAATTTCTATATTGATTTTATATCCTGCAACTTAATGAATTATTAGCTCTAATAGGTTTTGGTGATGTCTTTAGGATCTTCTATATATAGCATCTTATCTGCAAACACAGATGGTTTTACTTCTTCTTTTCCAATTTGGATTCCTTTTATTTCTTTTACTTGTGTGATTGCTGTGGCTAGGACTTCAAATAATGTTGAATAAAAGTGTGGTTTTTTTTTTGAAAATGACATGTTTTTATTGCTATGTTTGCAGTGGCTTTTTTTTGTTTTGTTTTGTTTTTTGTTTTTTGTTTTGTTTTGTTTTTGCGGTACATGGGCCTCTCACTGCTGCGGCCTCTCCCGCTGCGGAGCACAGGCTCCAGACGCACAGGCTCAGCAGCCATGGCTCACGCGCCCAGCCGCTCCACGGCATGTGGGATCTTCCCGGACCGGGGCACGAACCCGTGTCCCCTCATCAGCAGGCGGGCTCTCAACCACTGCACCACCAGGGAAGTCCTGCAGTGGCTTTTGAGCACAGTAAGGGTGTCGCTGCTGTGCATCCTTGTCTCTTTCCTGATCTTAGAGAAAATGCTTAACTTTTCACCATCAAGTATTCTGTTGGCTGTAGGTTTGAAATATATGGCCTTTATCATGTTGACCTCCATGGTACATTTCCTCTACATCTCTTTTGTTGACAGTTTATCATAAATGGATGTTGAATTTTGTCAAAATCTTTCTATGCATCTGCTGAGATAATCATGATTTTTATTCTTCAGTTTATTAGTAGGGTGTATCATGTTGATTTACAGAAATTGAACCATTCTCGCATCCCCAGGATAATCCTACTTGATCATGGCATTAGATCCTTTTATTGTACTGTTGAATTTGGTTTGCTATTACTTTGTTATGGATTTTTGCATTTATAATCAGTGATTTTGGTAATTTTCTTTGTGCTGTCTTTGTCTGGTTTTGATATCATGCCTTGCTGAATAAGTTTTGAAGTTTTCATTCATTCCTCTTCACTTTTTTGGAATAGTTTGAGAAGAATAGGCACTACCTATTCTGTACATGTTGGTAGAATTCACCTGTGAAAGGATCTGGTCTTGGATTTTTGTTTGATAATTTTTAAATTACTGATTCAATTTCATTACTGGTAATTGGTCTGTTCATATTTTGTATTTCTTCCTGATCCAGTCCTGGGTGATAATACATTTCTAGGAATTTGAGGATTTCTTCTAGGATTTCAATTTTATTGGTATATAATTGTTTGTTGTCATGTCTTAAGATCCTTTGTATTTATGTGGTTACTGTATTTGTGTGGTTACTTTTTAATTTCTGATTTTATTGATTTGGGTCTTTTTCTTGAGAAGTCTGGTTATAGGTTTATTTAGTTTGTTTATATTTAGTTTAATTGATCTTGTCTATTTTTTAAATTCTCTATTTCATTTGTTTCTGCTCTGATTTTTATCATTTCTTTCCTTCTACTAACTTTGGGATTTTTTTGTTTCTCTTCTAGTTCCTTTTTGGTATAACGTTAGGTTTTTTGAGAATTTTTCTTTTTTCTTGCAGTAGGCTTAGATGGTTATAAACTTCCCTCTTAGAAGTGCTTTTGCTATGTGCCTTAGATTTTGAATTGTTGTGTTCCACTTTCTTTTCTTTCTACATTATTTCTGATGTATTTTAAAAATGTCCTTAGTGGTCTGTTGCTTGTTTAGTAGCATAGTTTTAAGTACCCCCTTGTTTGTATTTTTTTGCATTTTTTTCCTGTTATTGGTTTCCAGTCTCATGGAAAGGAAGGTGTCAGAAATGATGCTTGATATAATTTCAATCTTTTAAAACGTAATGAGATTCTTTTTGTGGCCTATCATGTGATCTATCCTGGAGAATGTTCTATGCACACTTGAAAAGAATGAGTGTTTTGCTGCTTTTGGATGGATTGTTTTATATATATATCAAGTTCATGTGGTCTAGCTGATGAAAGAAATTGAAGATGACAAACAGATGGAAAGGTATACCATGTTCTTGGATTGGAAGAATCAATATTGTCAAAATGACTATACTACCCAAGGTAATCTACAGAGTCAATGCAATCCCTATCAAATTACCAATGGCATTCTTTTCAGATCTAAGACAAAAAATCTTAAAATTTGTATATAAACACAAAAGACCCCAAATGCCCAAAGCAATCTTGAGAAATTAAAACAAAGCTGGAGGAATCAGACTCCCTGACTTCAGACTATACTAAAAGCCACAGTAATCAAAACAGTATGGTACAAAGACAGAATTATGGGTCAATGGAACAGGATAGAAAGCCCAGAAATACACCCATGCACCTATGGTCAATTAATCTATGACAAAGGAGGCAAGAATATACAATGAAGAAAAGACAGTCTCTTCAATAAGTGGTTTTGGGAAAACTGGACAGATACATGTAAAAGAATGAAATTAGAGCATTAACACCATACACAAAAATAAACTCAAAATGGATTACAGACCTAAATGTAAGACTGGATACTATAAAGCTCTTAGAGGAAAACATAAGCAGAACTGTGACAAAAATTGCAGCAATATCTTTTTGGATTCAACTCAAAGAGTTATGAAAATTAAAAAAAAAATAAATGGAACCTGATTAAACTTAAAAGCTTTTTCACACCAAAGGAAACCATAAACAAAATGAAAAGACAACACACAGAATGGGAAATGAGGCAACCGATGAGGGATTAATCTCCAAAATATACAAACAGCTCATGCAGCTCAATATCAAAAAATATAACCCAATCAAAAAATGGGCACAAGACTTAAATTGACATTTCTCCAAAGATGACATACAGATGGCCAAGAAGCAATTGAAAAGCTGCTCAACATCACTAATTATTAGAGAAATGCAAATCAAAACTACAATGAGGTATCACCTCACACCAGTTAGAATGGGCATCATCAGAAAATCTACAAACAACAAATGCTGGAGAGGGTGTGGAGAAAAGGGAACCCTCTTGCACTGTTGGTGGGAATGTAAATTGATACAGCCACTATGGAGAACAGTATGGCAGTTCCCTGAAAAACTAAAAATAGAACTATTTTACCATATGATCCAGCAATCCCCCTCCTGGGCATATATCCAGAGAAAACCATACTTCAAAAAGATACATGCACCACAATGTTCACTGCAGCACTATTTACAATAGCCAAGATATGGAAGCAACCTAAATGTCCATCGACAGGGGAATGGATAAAAAAGAAGTGGTATATATATTCAATGGAATATTACTCAGCCATAAAAAAGAATGAAATCATGCCATTTGCAGCAACATGAATAGATCTATAGATTATCATACTAAGTGAAGTAAGCCAGACAGAGAAAGACAAATATCATTTATATGTGGATTCTAGAAAAACTGATACAAAGGAACTTATTTACAAAACAGAAACAGACTCACAGACTTAAAAAACAAACTTATGGTTACCAAAGGGGAAAGGTGATTGGGGAGGGATAAATTAGAAGGTTGGGATTAACATATACACACTACTATATATAAAACAGATAATCAATAAGAACCTACTGTATAGCACAAGGAACTCTATTCAATACTCTGTAATAACCTATGTGGGAAAAGAATCTGAAAAAAAGATATATGTATATGTATTACATAACTAAATCACTCTGCTGTACACCTGAAACTAACACAACATTGTAAATCAAATATACTCTAATATAAAATTTTAAGAAATTCATGCAGTCTAATATGTCATTTAAAGCCAGTGTTTCCTTATTGATCTTCTGTTTGGATGATCTGTCCATTGATGTAAGTGGGGTGTCAAAGTCCCCTAGTATTATCATGTTACTATCAATTTCTCCTCTTATGTTTATTTTATGTATTTAGGTTCTCCTATGTTGGGTACATTTACAATTGTTATTTCTCTTTGGATTATTCCCTTTATCATTATGTAATGTCCTTTGTCTTTTTTTAAGTCTTTGCTTTAGAGTCAATTTTGTCCAATAAAATATTACTTCTCCAGGTGTCTTATCATTTCCAGTTACATGGAATACCCTTTTCCATCTCCCCAAGTTCAGTTTGTGTCTGTCTTTAGATCTGAAGTGTATCTATTTGTTGCAGGCAGTGTATGAGTCTTGTTTTTGTATTCAGTCAGCCACTGTCTTCTGATTGGAGCATTTATTCTGATAAATTACACAATTAATTCTAAATGATTACATTTAGAATAGTTATTGGTAGGTAAGTACACACTGCCATTTTGATAAATGTTTAGGGGGTTGTTTTTTATCATTGTTTTAAATAGTTTTTCCCCCTTTCTTTCTTTGCTCTCTTCTGTCATGATTTGATGACAATCTTTAGTGTTATGTTTGATTCCTTTCTCTTTTTTGTGTATCTATTATGGATTTTTGGTTTGAGCTTACCAGGTTCATACACAGCAACATATATATGATTATTTTAAGCTGATAATCTCTTAAATTCTAATGCATTCTAGAAACCTTGTGTTTTACTCCTTCCTCCACATTTACTGGTTTTGACATTATATTTTACATCTTTTTGTTTTGTGTATCCATTAACTACTCGTTGTTGATATACTTTTGTTTTTTAACCTTCCTACTAGCATTATACATGGTTGATCTACTGCCTTTTATGTATATTTGCCTTTACCAATGATATTCTTTCATAATTTTCATATTTCTACTTGCGGTCTGTTCTTTTACACTTAGAAGTTCTTTTAACATTACTTGTAGAGCATGTTTAATGCTGCTTAACTCTTTTAGCTTTTGCCTGTCTGTAGAACTCTTTATCTCTCCCTCAAATCTGAATGAAAGACTTGTCAGGTAGAGTGTTCTTTGTTATAAGTATTTTTCCTTTAGTAACTCAGAATATATAATGTCACTAACCTCTGGCTTGCAGTTTCTGCTGAAAAGTTAGCTTACACTCTTATGGGCATTCCCTTATATATAACTAGTTGCTTTTCCCTTGCTGCTTTCAAGATTCTCTCTTTATCTTTAATTTTTGCCATTTTAATTACAATGTATTTTGTTGTAGACCTCTTTGGGTTGATCTTGTTTGGGTCTTTCTGTGCTTCCTGGACCTGGATGTCTGTTTTCTTTCCTAGGTTAGGGAAGTTTTCAGCTTTTATTTCTTCCAGTAAGTTTACTGTCCCTTCCTCTCAACCTTCTCATTCCTGTATCCCTGTAATGTGAAAGTTAATATGCTATATGTTTTCCCAGAGCTCTCAAACTGTCCTCATTATTTCTTTTTTCTGTTCAGTGATTTCCACTACTCTGTCTTTCAGTTCATTGATTTGCTCCTCTGTATCATCTATTCTACTACTGATTCCTTGTAGTGTATTATTTCAGTTATTATATTTTTCAGCTCTATTTAGTTGTTTATATTTTCTAATTCTTTTGTTTTTTTTTTTTTTTTGCGGTACACGGGCCTCTCACCGTTGTGGCCTCTCCCGCCGCGGAGCAAAGGCTCCGGACGTGCAGGCCCAGCGGCCACGGCCCCAGCCGCTCCGCAGCACGCGGGACCCTCCCGGACAGGGGCACGAACCCGTGCCCCCTGCATCGGCAGGCGGACCCCCAACCACTGCGCCACCAGGGAAGCCCTATATTTTCTAATTCTTTGTTAAACTTCTGTGTTCATTCACTCTTCTTGAGTTCTTTGAAAAGGTCAATAAATTGTATAAAACAACTTGTCAAGAAAAAAGGGGAAAGGAACAAATTATCAGTATAAAAACCATAAAAGGAAATATCACAAGATACCCTACATACATTCAAAAGATAATAGGAAAATATTATGGACAAAGTTATGCCAATAAAATTGATGATCAGGGTGGGTGAAATGAACAAATTATTTGAAAAACTAATTATGAAAACTGCCTCAAGAAGACATAAAACCTAAACAACCTTATATCAATTAAATAAGTTGAAAGTACATTTAAAAAGCTTGCTGTGAAGAAAATCTGGGCACAGATGTTATCACTGGTAAATTTTATCAGGTATTTAAGGAAGAAATACCATGCCTACACAAACTGTTTCAAAATAAAGGAAGATTGTCCATCTATTTTGTGATGCCAACATTATCCTGTTACCATAACCAAAGACATTACAAATAAACTATAAACCAAAATGTTTTGTGGAGATAAAAATACTTGTGATAACAGAAATGGGTTTGAAAAACATATTTTGAATCAAGCTATATATAAAAAGTGGGGTACATTCCAAGAATGCAGGTTTGGTTTATCATTGGCATCCAAACTGAAAAAAAGATAATCTTTATTTGCAGAAGATATATTTAGAAAACCCTAAAGATTCCAAAAGCAAAAACAAAAACAAAGAAACTGCTATAGCTAATCAATGAATTCATTAAAGTTGGAGGGTTCAAGAAAAGATGTACAAATGTCAGCTGATTTTCTATATGCTAACAATAAGCTGCAAGAAACTGAAATAATCCTATTTACAGTTGCATCAAAAGGAAGCAAATATCTAGGAATAAATTTAACCAAGGAGGTGCGAGACCTGTACACTGATAACTATAAGACACTGATGAATAAAATTGAAGATAGAAATAAATGGAATATTTATTCTGTGCTCATAGATTTTAACAATAATAATTCTTCCAATGTGCATACTACCTGACACCATCTAGAGATTTAATCAGTCACTATCAAAATTCCAATAGTATTTCTCACAGAAACAGAACACACAATTCTAAGATTTGTATGGAACCACAAGAGACCCCGAATAGACAAATCAATATTCAGAAAGAATACCAAAGCTGGAAGCATCACAATTCCCGATCTCAAAGTATATTACCAAACTATAATAATCAAAGTAGTATGGTATTGGTACAAAAACAGACACAGCAATGGAACAGAGAGCTCAAAACCAAACATATATATATGGTCAATTAATGTACAAAGGAGCCAAGAATATACAATGCGGACAGGATCGTCTTTTCAATAAATGATTCTTGGAACACTGGACAGCTACATGCAAAAAATAAATAAAGCTGGACCCTTATCTTACACCATACACACAAAATCATTAAATAGATTAAAGACCTGAATGTAACAAATGAAACCATAAAACTCCTAGAAGATAAAACAGGAGTCAGCTCTTTGACATCAGTCTTGGTAATGATCTGGTTTGACACCCAAAACAAAGGCAACAAAAGCAAAAGTGAGTGGGACTACATCAAACTAAAATCTTCTGCACAGCAAAGGAAATCATCAACAAAATGAAAATAAGATCTATGAAATGGGAGAAAATATTTTGAAAGCTGAAGAGGGGTTAATATCCCAAATATATAAAGAACTCACAACTTAATAGCAAAGAAACAATCTGAGTAAAAAAAGAAAGGGCAGAGGATCTGAATAGACATTTTCCCAAAGATATATGAATGGCTAACTGGTACTTGAAAAGGTGTTCAACATCACTAATCAGAGAAATGCTAATCAAAACAATGAGAAATCATCACACTTATTAGGATGGGTATTATCAAAAAGACAAGAAACAACAAGTGTTGGTGAGGATGTGAAAAGGGAACACTTGTGCACTCTTTGTGGAAATGTAAATTGGTACAGCCTCTATAAAAATCTGTATAGAGATTTCCCAAAAAAATTAAAAATAGAGGTACCATATGATCCAGAAATTCCCCTTCTGGGTAAACATATGAAGGAAACAAAATCACCGTCCCAGAGAGATATCTGCATCCCCATGTTCACTGCAGCATTACTTACAATAGCCAAGATACAGCAACAACATAAATGGCTATCAACAGATGAAAAGGTACAGAAAATGCGGCATGTATAGACAATGGAGTACTATTCAGCCATAAAAGAAGGGAATCCTGCCATTTTCAACAACATGAATGGTTCTCAAGGGCATTATGATAAGTGAAATAAGTCAGAGAAAGAAAAACAAATATAGTATGATCTGATATATTGAGTCTTAAAAAAACCAAAGTCATACGAACAGGTATCAGATTTGTGGTTGCCAGAGGTGGGGAAATTGGATGAAGGTGGTCAAAAGGTACAAACTTCCAGTTATAAGATTAATAAGCTCTGGGGATGCAAGGCAATAATCAAGATGGCAGAGGAGGAGGACATGGAGCCCACCTCCCCCAAAAAAAGCATCAGAAATACATCTACATATGGAACAATTCTCATGGAAAATTGGAAATTGGCCGAAGAGATCCTATACAACTAAAGCTGCAAGAAAGTTCTGCAAGTAGGACAGAAAAAAAGGGCATCAGGTCAGAACCTATACTCCAGGGAGTGATTTGTAGGAAGAGAAGGTCCTCACTGGTGGACCCTTTCCCTGGGGAGTGAGCAGACTGAGCCACAATCTGGGCATCCCAGTCCTGAGGTCCTGTGTGGAGGAGCCAAGCCCCCTTGCCTACTGGGAAACCCACTGGGACAGAAAGAAGGGCAGGAAAAGCCAGGACTCTACTCACAAAGAGTGTATGCATGCTGGCTTCCTGACAATCAGGGCAGAGAGCACCTTGCACTGGCAACTGCCACCTTGCCACACTTCCCAATCCAGAGGGGCAAACACCCTGGCCCTGCTCACTCCACACCAGACCGAAATGTAATATATGGGCAAAGACTTGGTTTAGCAACACAGAGACAGACTGGGGCACCTGGGACGTGAACCAGGTGGAGCCATTGAGGCCACTGTCAGCACAAACCACGTGATGGATGGGGCCACAGCAACCACTGTCAACGCATGCATGGGCAGCACCAAAAATGTGCACAGCAGCTAAGCACCGAATCTCAAGCAGACAGGTCCTGGAGGAGGACTCATCTATCTATTCAGAGATAGCCGGGAGGGACTGGGGTGTGGTCTGGGTGGGGCCATTGTCAGTGCACTCAGAAGTACACAGCGGTCTTTCTCTGTCAGACTTATTTCACTTAACGCTTCCAAGTCCATCCATGCTGCTGCAAATGGCAAAATTTCACTTTAAAGCTGACCAGCATTCCATTGTGTATATATACACATACCACATCTTCTTTATCTACTCATCTGTTGATAGATACTTAGGTTGCTTCCATATCTTGGCAACTGTAAATTATGCTGCTATAAACATTGGGGTGCATGTATCTTTTTGAATAGTGTTTTTGTGTTTTTTTGATATGTACCCAGGGGTGGAATTGCTGGGTCACACAGTACTTCTATTTTTAGTTTTTTGAGCAATCTCCATACTGTTTTCTACCGTGGCTGTGCACCAGTTTACATTCTCAGCAGCAGTGTACAAGGATTTTTTTCCTTTTTCCACAACCTCACCAACATTTGTTATTTGTGTTTTTTGATGATAGCCATTCTGACACGTGTGAGGTAATATCTCATTGTGGTTTTGATTTGCATTTCCCTGATGATTAGTGATGTTGAGTATCTTCTCATGTGCCTGTTGGCTATCTGCATTTTCTTTCTGGGGAATTGTCTATTCAGTTCTTCTGACCATTTTTAATTGGTTGTTTGATTTTTTGAGTTTTATGAGCTGTTCATATATGTTGGCTATTAATCCCTTATCTGTCTAATCATTTACAAATATTTTCTCCCATTCAGGATACTATATGATATCACTTATATGTGGAATCTAAAACATACAACAAACTAGTGAATATAACAAAAAAGAAGCAGACTCACAGATACAGAGAACAAACTAGTGGTTGCCAGTGGGAAGAGGGAAGGGGGAGGGGAAATATAGGGGGAGGGGAAATATAGGGGGAGGGGAAATATAGGGGTAGGAAAGTGAGAGGTACAAACTACTAGTTATAAAATAAGCTACAAGTATATATTGTACAACACAGGGAATATAGCCAATATTTTATAATAACTAAATGGCATACAACCTTTAAAAATTATGGATCACTATATTATATACCTGTAACTTATATAATATTGTACAGCAACTACACTTCAATAAAAAAAGACATTCAACAACAACAACAAAAAGTATACAGCAGTTACTCTCCCAGCAAGAGCACCCTGGCCCTGCCCATTACACACAGCGGCTTAGTGCTAGATCTGGTGCAGGCAGATCCTGGGAGAAGACTCAGGTGGCAGCACAGCTATAACAATACCTCCACCCACAACGCCCTAACCCCCAGTCACAGCCTACTTCACAGCAGCCTTGCCCTAGATATGGGTCACACACAGAGAAAAGGACATGACCTTGGGCTGCTTCTGAGCAGAACCGCACATGTATACACAGGTGGCACATAGGTCCTCTGTGAACACATGGGCCTCACTTGCTTCAGCAATCACCTCCTTTGGGCCAGGGCACACACTCAAGGGCAATGGAGCATGATTGAATCTGACCATGAGGGCTTCTAATCCAATAATTGGGGAGCAGATCCCACCCATGACAGGACAGTGATAGCAACAGAGGAGAGGAAGCCCCACCTCACATCCTGCACAGGCTCTAGATAGTACAACACAAACTACACTCCCTATCAAAGGGATAACAGCCAGCACACCCTGAGGAAAGCAGTGGCTGGCATTCATGCCAAAACCAGCCCTCGCACCAAAAACATTGGACATGCACAGTCTACACAGGTATACTCCCACATAAAAAACACCCCTTCAAAACCACAATAGATAACTGTTTCTCCTAAAGTTTACAGAGACAGAGAAACTTAAGTGAAATGAAAAGGCAGAGGACCTACTCCCAATTAAGAGAACAAGAGAAATCTCCTAAAAGAAAAAATAATGAAACATAGCTCACCAGTCTATTAGACCACGAGTTCAAAAAGGAGGTATTAAAAACACTAACTGAATTAAGATTATCAATATAAATGCAGATCACTGTAACAAGGAACTAGAAACCATAAAGATGAACTCAAAAATAGATAATTCAATTATAACAGAATAAATGACACAGAAGAATAAGTGATCTGGAAGACAGGATAATGGAAATCATCTAATCAGAACAGCAGACAGAAGAACAAATTAAAATAATGAAAGCAACATACAAGATCTATGGGATAACATAAAAAGCACCAACCTGCCCATAACAGGGTTTCTGAAGGGAGGAGGAGGGGGATCAAAAAATGTATTTCAAGAAATTATGGCTGAAAACTTCCCAAACCTAAAGAAGGAAACAGATATCCAGATACAGGAAGCACAGAGGGTCCCAAACATGATGGACCCAAACAGACCAATACCAAGTCATATCATAATTGTAATGGAAAAATTTTAAGACAAAGGATTCTAATGGCAGCAAGAGATAAACAGAGTCAGTTACAAGGGAACTTCCATAAGATTATCAGCTGATTTCTCTGCAGAAACCTTGCAGGTCAGAAGGGAGTGGCATGATATATGCACAGTTCTGAAAAAGAAAACCTGCAACCTAGCATACTCTACCCAGCAAGATTATCACTTAGGAGAGAAAGAACTTCTCATACAAGCAAAAACTGAAAGAATTCAGCAACACTACACCTACCCTAAAAGAAATATTGAAGGGTCTTCTCTAAATGGAAAAGAGGCAAGAATCTATAGGAAAGAGAAAAACACAACAGCAAAGGAAAATATAAGAGAGGATTGAAGATCACGTGAATAAGCCAGTACATAGATTTTACAAATTGTATAAATAACTATAACTACAATAAACAGTAAAAAGGTAAACATGAAGTTGCAAAATAAGATATCAAAATCACAAAATGTGGGGAAAGGGGATATAAGAATGTAGATCTTTTAGAATGTGTTTGAACTTGTATGACTATCAGTTTAAAGCAAGTAGGTATAGTTATGGGTTAACATACTTGACCTACATGGTAACCAGAAATCAAAAACACAATAGATTCACAAAAATCAAAAAGAAAGGCACCCAAGCATACTACAAAAGAAAATCAAACCATAATGGGAAAAACATAAAGAGTAATGAACAATGAACTACAAAAACAACTAGAAAACAAGGATTAAAATGGCAATACGTACAAACCTATAAATAATTACTTTAAATGTCAATGGACTAAATGCTCTGATCAAAAGACAGAGTGGCGGGCTTCCCTGGTGGCGCAGTGGTTGGGGGTCCACCTGCCGGTGCAGGGGACACGGGTTCGTGCCCCGGCCTGGGAAGATCCCGCATGCTGCGGAGCGGCTGGGCTGGTGGGCCATGGCCGCTGGGCCTGCGCGTCTGGAGCCTGTGCTCCGCAACGGGAGAGGCCACGGCAGTGAGAGGCCCGCGTACCGCAAAAAAAAAAAAAAAAAAAGAACAGAGTGGCATACTGGATTCAAAAAACCAAAAGCCTGCAATATGCTGCCTACAGGTGACTCCCTTCAGGGTGAAAGACACAACCTGAAATTGAGGGCATGGAAAATGATATTTCATGCAAACGGAAATGACAAGGAAAGCAGGGATAGCTTACTTATCTCAGACAAAATAGACTTTAAAACAAAGGCCATAAAGACAGATAAAGAAGGGCATTATATAGTGATAAAAGGATTACAGTTATTAACACATGCACCCATGATAGGAACATCTAAATACATAAAATACTAACAGACATAAAGGGAAAAATTAACAATACTATTGATATAATAATAGGACACTTTAACATCCCACTGACAACAATGGACAGATTATCAAGACAGAAAATCAATAAGTCAACAGAAATCTTCAATAACACATGAGACTAGTTGGACTTAATTGACATCTATAGGACAGTACATTCCTCCCCACCCCCAAAGAATACAAATTCTTTTCAAGCGCTCATTGGAACATTCATTAGAATAGATCACGTACTAGGTGACAAAACAAACCTCAAGAAATTTAAGAGGATAAAAATTATTTCAAGCATCTTTTCTGACCACAATGGTTTGAAACTAGAAATTAACCAAAGAAAAATAAGAACACATGGAGACTAAACAACATGCTACTAGAAATGACAAAACCAAAGAAGAAATCAGAAAATAAAGACAAGGGCCTCCCTAGTGGCACAGTGGTTGAGAGTCTGCCTGCCGATGCAGGGGACACGGGTTTGTGCCCCGGTCTGGGAGGATCCCACATGCCGCGGAGTGGCTGGGCCCGTGGGCCATGGATGCTGGGCCTGCGCGTCCAGAGCCTGTGCTCCGCAACAGGAGAGGCCACAACAGTGAGAGGCCCAAGTACCGCCAAAAAAAAAAAAAAAAAAGAAAGAAAAAAAAGACGAATGAAAATGAAAACACAAATTTCCAAAATCTATGGGATGCAGCAAAAGCAATTCTAAGAAGGAGGTTCATAGTGATACATGCCTTCCTCAAGAAGCAAGAAAAATTACAAATAAACAATCTAACCTGCCATCTAAAAGAATCAGAAAAAGAATAACAACCAAAACCAAAAGTCAGTAGAAGTAAGGAAATAATGATCAGAGAGGAAATAAATAAAATAGAGATAAAAACCAATAGAAAAGATCAATAAAAACCAAGAGCCGGTTTTCTGAAAAGATAAATAAAATTGACAGATCTCTAGCCAGGCTCACCAAGAAAGGAGAGAGGACACAAATAAACAAAATGAGAAATAAAAGAGAAGTTAAAACAGATACCACAGAAAAATTGTGAGAATATTATGAACAGTTATATGCCAACAAATTGGACAACCTAGAAGAAATGGACAACCTTCTAGAAACATACAGCCTGTCAAGACTGGGTCAAGAAGAAACAGACAATTTGCACAGACTGATCCCTAGAAGTGAAAAAAATCTGTAATTAAAGAGCTCCCTGCGAACAAAAGTCCAGAACTAGATGGTTTCACTGGGGAATTTACCGAACATACAAAGAAGAAATTATACCTATTCTTCTCAAATTATTCCAAGTGATTGAAGAGGAGAAACAGTGCTAAACTCATTGTGTGAGGCCACCATCACCCTGATACCAAAAGCAGACAAAGACACTACAAAAAAAGAAAATTACAGGCCAATATCTTTGATGAATATGGATGTAAAAATCCTCAACAAAATATTAGCAAACCAAATCCAACAGTACATAAAAAGGATCATACACCATGACCAAGTTGGATTCATTCCACAGTGACCGGTATGGCTCAATATATGCAATAAAAAATCAATGTGATAACACCACATTAACAATAGGAAAGACAAAAACCACATGATCATCTCAATGCAGAAAAGGCATTTGACAAAATTCAACAACCATTCATGATAAAAATGGGTATAGGGGAACATATCTCAACATAATAAAAACCATTTATGACAGATCTATAGCCAATATAATACTCAATGGTGAAAAGCTGAAAGCCTTCCTGCTAAGTTCAGGAACAAGGATGTCCACTCACCATTTCTATTCAACATACTATTGGAAGTCCTAGCCACAGCAATCAGACAAGAAATAAAGGAATCCCAATTGGAAAGGAAGAAGTAAAACTGTCACTGTTTGAAAATGACATGATACTGTATATAGAGAACCCTAAAGTCTCCACATAAAAGCTATTAGAACTAATAAATGATCAGCAAGGTAGCAGGGTACAAGATTAATATACAGAAATCTGTTGCATTTCTTTACACTAATAATGAAATATCAGAAAGTAAAAAAAAAAAATCCTGTTTAAATTGCATTAAAAAGATAAAATGCCTAGGAATAACCTTAACCAAGTAGGTGAAAGACCTATTCTCTGAAAACTATTGAACACTGATGAAGGAAATTAATCAAAACAGTGCAATATTGGCGCAAAACAGTTATATAGATCAACGGAACAGAATAGAGAGCCCAGAAATAAACCCACGTACCTACAGTCAATTAATCTATGACAAAGGAGGCAAGAAAATACAAGGAGAAAAGACAGTCTCTTCAACAAGTGGTGCTGGGAAAGCTGGACAGCTACATTTAAATCAGTAAAAGTAGAATATTCCCTCATATGCTCACACCATATACAAAAATAAACTCAACATGGTTTAAAGACCTAAATATAAGACATATAAGATATGATAGCCTAAAACTCCTAGAACATAGGCAAAACATTCTCTGACATAATTCATACCAATATTTTCTTAGATCAGTCTCCCAAGGTATAAGAAATAAAAGCAAAAATAAATAAATTGTGCCCTAATCAAACTTAAAAGCTTTTGCACAGCGAAGGAAACCATCAACAAAATGAAAAGACGACTTATTATTAAATGGGAGAAAATATTTGCAAATGATGCGACAAGGGATTAATCTCCAAAATAGGAAAACAGCTCATATAGCTCAATATTGAAAAAACAAACAACCCAATCAAAAGATGGGCAGAAGACCTAAATAAACATTTTTTCCATAGAAGACCTACAGATGGCCAACAGGCATATGAAAAGATGTGAAACATCACTAATTATTCGAGAAATGCCAATCAAAACCACAATGAATTCTCACTTCACACCTGTCAGAATGATTATCAAAAAGTCTATAAATAATAAATGCTAGAGAGGGCATGGAGGAAAGGGAACCCTCCTACACTGTTGGTGGGAATGTAAATTGGTGCAGTCACTATGGAAAACAGTATGGAGGTCCCTTAAAAAACTAGAGCTACCATATGATCCAACAATCCCACTCCTGGGTACATATCCAGAAAAAAATTAAAACTCTAATTCGAAAAGATGCACCCCAATGTTCACAGCATCACTATTTACAATAGCCAAGACATGGAAACAACCCAAGTGCCCATCAACAGACAATTTCCTTAAGAAGATTCCACACACACAATAGAATATTCCCCAGCCATAAAAAAGGAATGAAATATTGCCATTTGCAGCAACATGGATGGACTAGAGAATATCATAAGAAGTGAAGTAATTCAGACAGGAAAGACAAATATTATATGATATCACTTAAAGGTGGAATCTAAAAAATACAAATGAATCTATACAAATAAACAGAAACAGACACACAGATATAAAAAAGAACCCTGTGGTTACCAAAGGGGTGAGAGAGGGGTGGAGTATGGTATTAACAGACACAAACTACTATACATCAAATAGATAAGCAACAAGGATTTACTGTATAGCACAAGGATTTATATTCAGTATCTTGTAATAATCTATAATGGAGTATAATCAGAAAAACAAGTTCTGGGGATGTAATGTGCAGCATGATGACTAGTAACCAGTACTGTATCATATATTTGAAAGTTGCTAGGAGAGTAAATCTTAAAAGTTCTCATCACCAAAAAAATATAAAAATGTGAGATGATGGATTTTAACTAAATTGTGGTAACCATTTCATAATATGTACATATCATTTTGTATACCTTAAATATGATGTTATATGTCAATTATATTTTAATGAAACTTGGGGGGGAGATAAAAAGCTTGAATCCAGCAACATATGTTCTGAATCCAGCAATATATAAAAATTAAGGTGCATTTCAAGAATGCAAGTTTGGTTTATCATTCAAAAATCAATGCATTTCGTTATATTAAAAGGGTAATAAAACACCATATGATAATTTTAGTAGGTATGGAAAACGTATTCGACCAAACTTAACACCCACGCATAATAAAAACTCTCAGAGGTGGGAATAGAAGGGAATTTCCTCAACCTGATAAATAGCATCCATAAAGAGCCTACAGTTAATATCATACTTAATGGCAAAATACTAAGTTGCTTTCCCCCTACAACTGGAAACCAGACAGGAACATACCTTTCTATCTCTTATATTTAACATTGTATAAATGGTCCCAGCCAGGCAATAAGGCAAGAAAAAATAAAAGGCACAGAGATTAGAAAGGAAGTAGTAAAACTGTATTTATTCCTAGACAACACGATCATGTAGACAGAAAATTCTAAGGAACATACAAATAGCCACTATAATAAATGAGTTTAGCCAGACCAATTTACAATAATCAATTGTATTTTTACATACTAGCAGCCCACAGTTGGACATAGAAGTGAAAACAGTATGTACCACTAGCAATAGCATCAAATAGCACCACATTTGAATATTACTGATGGGAATGTAATACCCCCCCAATTCTACTCCCAGGTATCTGCACAAAAGAATTGAAAACATATGCCCATATGCAAATAGTATGAAAGGTATTTATACTTATACTGGCAGTAAAATAAAATTAAAAATAAACCTAAGGGATATAGAAGTATATAAAAATAGAAAGTGAAAATATTGCTTCTCTCCCCAATTTCATTTTCTAGATATATCCAGTGGGTATATCTAGAAAAGTCATTCTAGACTTTAATGCATAAACACATACATAATACTGTTATATAACCTGTTTTATCAGAGCACAATACAGCATGGATATTATTTGTGTTAATAACTTTCTTTCCAAACAGCTCTTGATGTACTGCAATTTACTTAATAGATTCAAAAATTTTTTTCAAATGTTATATATATAATTTGCATATGTATGTAATATGATGCTATATATATAATTTGCTGGAAGGATAGATGCCAAAATTTTTAACAGTAGCTATTTTTTATATAATTTTTAAAGATTACTTTCCATTTACAGTCATTTCCAAATTATTGACTATATTCCCTGTGTTGTGTAATACAATACATCCTTGAGCCTATCTTACATCCAGTATTTTGTATCTCCTACTCCCCGACTCATATATTGCCCCTCCCCTCTCTCCCCACTGGTAACCACTAGTTTGTTCTCTATATCTGTGTCCGCTTTTTTTTGTTATATTCAGTAGTTTGTTGTATCTTTCAGATTCCGCACATAAGTGACATCACACAGTATTTGTCTTTCTACGTCTGACTTATTTCACTTGACATAATGCCCTCCAAGTCCATCCATGTTGCTGCAAATGGTAGAATTTTGTTCTTTTTTATGGCTGAGTAGTAATCTATTGTGTGTACGTATATTACATACAATGTGTGTATATAAACCACATGTTCTTTATCCATTCATCTGTTGATGGACAGTTTGATTCCATATCTTGGGAATTGTAAATAGTGCTGCTGTGAACACTGGGGTGCATGTATCTTTTTGAATTAGTGTTTTTGTTACTTGTGGATATATACCTAGGAGTGGAACTGCTGGTCACATGGTAGTTCTATTTTTAGTTTGAGAAAACTCTGTACTGTTTTTCACAGTGGCTGTGCACCCATTTACATTCCCACCAGCAGTGTACAAGGGTTTCTATTTTCCTTTTCTCCACACCCTCACCGACATTTGTTATTTGTTGTTTTCTTTTTGATGATAGCCATTCTGACAGGTGTGAGGTGACATCTCATTGTGTTTTTTTTTTTTTTTTTTTTTTTGCGGTACGCCAGCCTCTCACTGTTGTGGCCTCTCCCGCTGCGGAGCACAGGCTCTGGACACGCAGGCTCAACGG
The DNA here is from genome assembly GCF_951394435.1 of Stenella coeruleoalba. Classification (NCBI taxonomy): domain Eukaryota; kingdom Metazoa; phylum Chordata; class Mammalia; order Artiodactyla; family Delphinidae; genus Stenella; species Stenella coeruleoalba. The sequence goes on along the minus strand of NC_137151.1, from coordinate 54,791,662 downwards.
CCATGGCTCACGGGCCCAGCCGCTCCGCGGCATGTGGGATCTTCCCAGACCGGGGCACGAACCTGTGTCCCCTGCATCGGCAGGCGGACTCTGAACCACTGCGCCACCAGGGAAGCCCTCATTGTGGTTTTGATTTGCATTTCCCTGATGATTAGTGATGTTGAGCAGTTAACAGATTTCTTATTAGACAATTAGGTTATTAGTGTTTTACAAAGCCAAACATGCTTGTATATTTTTATATAGTTGTGCAAATCATTCTTTAGATATCTTAGAAACTTTAAATTCTAATAGCTACTGGCAAATTGCCCTTCAATATTTTGCTAAGTACACACCTATGAATAGCATTATTATAATGCACAAACAAATGTATTTATTTTTCTTCACTGCTCAACTTTGAGAAAGTTTCTCTCTTTTGCTTACAGCTGGGTTAGTTCGGGAAGGCTAATGGCACACACAATCAGCTTCTTTGAAGCTTCAAGTTCAAGATCCCAGTCTTAGAAAACTAAATATCATTTGTAGGTGTTACTTATTGAGCATTTCTTGTTCCAAATATTCAGAAACACCTGGGGGCCCATTCTTTTAAAGGTGAAATTCAAGTTTAAGACTAGAAGAATTCATTTTCTTGATTTTAATTTTATCCTTATTGTTTAAGATTTGTTCTCTTAACTTCAGACTAGTGCAATCTTTCCTTTATGCACTTAGTTCACTAAGAATGGAATTCTCTTTTCTATATCTAACCACTGCTAAGAGCTAAAGCACCATTCAAAAGATCCTGGCTGGAAGAGTAAGATTTTCAACCAGGTGGGAATGGTATAAAAACAAATTAACTTGTATTAATGGGTGCTAATGGGCACTTATAATGATAAGAAATTGGTTAAAACCACTCTCCATTTCCCTACTGTGTGCAGAACACTGATAGACTTTAAACAGACTGTGTACTTTATCACCCAATTAAGCATTTGGTAAATGAGATCAGAATCTTTAGTAGACTGAAGCCCTACATAAAAAAAAAATCACTTACATGAGCTCTTTCACCTTAAGAGAAGGTAACTACTTAAAGCTATTGCTCAGCAGGTGGTCAATGCAGGAGTCTTGTCTATCTACTTTTGAGGGTTCAAGACCTTTATGGGGTAGCAGATGAATATTTGCTTTTGCTTGACCAAAGCCATAAGGCTGCTTGGAATGTAGGTTGGGATACTCAAGCACAGTTTTTATTATATAGTCTAAACTCTTTGAGCCCATACTCATGCATCTATTAGATTACAGCATTAAATGATGGAAATACTACTTTATGTTCACAACCTGTGTAAGTCTTTGCATACCCTTTCTTCCTCCTGACAGCCCAGGAGGACCTGATATCCAGCTTCCTCAAGGAAAAGTGCTACATTTGAATTTGAAGAACACTTAATATTAAGGGGAACTGAAGGTCACTCCAACATAATTGATTTTGACTGAGAAGTTAGAGCTCCTTGATAGACTGAAGTTTGAGGGAACATGACTTTCTCAGTGCCTCACCTGACACAGTGACTTTAGAGTTCATGCCCCCATGGTAGAACTTCCTGGTAATGTCTCAAGGTATATATCAGGCTCTGTACCCTTGATAAGCCTCTGAAAGAAAAGACTCCAGGTAGTGGTGTGTAGGTATAGGTACAGGGGAGGAGGGGCAAGCAGGAGAGGGAGGGGAGGAAGGGCACGGAGGCGGGTGGTGGTGGTGGTGATTTAACATCTCTATCAGACAAATATCAACTACCATTAAATGTGGGCAGCTCAATGTAGAAGATTCTAAATTGGGGTCAGAGACTGAAATCTAACAACAGTGCTGTGTAGTATAGAGACTTCGGAATTTGTTTCTCTTAACACAGTGAGAGACTCATCACTACAGCATTTTCTCTTTTACACATGCAGTGACTAATTTTTATTCAAAAATTTCACTCAACATATAATTACTGGGTCCCTGCTCTATGCCAGGCACTGAAGTATACAATGGAAATGGTCTCTGCTCTCATAGAGCTTAGAATCTCGTGTTGGAAAGATACCTTTTTATATTTACAAATGGAAGTGCTAAAAAAAAAAAAAGGAATTCAATATATAAAGTAAAGGATGAGCTCCCTGGAGGAAGTGATGTTTGAGGGAGTTCTGAAGAAATAGAGTTTAATCACATACATGGGGAGTTGGAGGGGGAGGGGAGGGATTTAAGCGTGAAAAATAGCCAGCGTAGCTGGGAATGAGTGCTGGGACCGGGACCAGGCTAGCCCAGTGGGCATGCAGGCCTTGGAGTCATGGTAAGGGTTTTGTTTATCCTAAGAGTAGTGGAAAACCACTGAAAGTAGTGAAAGAGTGAGATTAGGTTTAGCTGCACTATAGGAGACTCATTACTACCCCGTTCACTCATTTTCTCCAAACCATTATGAAGAACCTACTGGTTAGGTACTGCAGTTAACCAAAATGTAGAGAATATAATCATGCTCTTGAAATGCTCACAGTCTAACTGGGGAGACGGGCATGGGTTTGGGGGTTTTATTGCAGCTGTAAAAAATTACCACACATTTAGGATTTAACATAATTTGTTGTCTTACCGTCCTGGAGGTCGGAACTCTGAAATGGATTTAACTGGGCTGAAATCAAGATGTTGGCAGCCTCATGGACGTTCTGGAGGTTCTAGGGGAGAACTGTTATTATTTTTCCATTGTCCAACTTCTAGAGACTACATTCCTTGGTTTGTGGTTGGGCAACTCTGACCTCTGCTTCCGTGGTCACAGCTCTTCTGACTCTCCTGCCTTCCTCTTTCCCTTTTAAGAACCTTGTGACCTCACTGGGCACACCCGGATACTCTTGTGTCTCAAAATCCTTTATTAATTCCACCTGTAAAGTTCCTTTGCCATGCAAGGTTACATACTCACAGGTTTTGGGGATTAGTTCACGGCCATCTTGGGGGAGGGGCACTATACTTTCTATCACAGCATGTAATTAAGTGATGAACAAAAGGCTGACAGGGAAGGTTGAACCAAGACAAGACCATCTCTCCAATTTGCCTTATTTTTGGTAGTTACCTAAGAGTACACTGCCATGATTCTGCAAAGGACAGTTTCCTTTCATGTTTTAAATCAGACCTATTCTGAATATTTTTATATCTTAAATGAAAATAAATCTATATAGAATTTTTCAAATCGTCACTACAAAGAAACAAGCCTAATTGTTGTGGTCTGGTAAACAGCAAATTTCATCAGGGTTTTTGTCTAGCTCCTAAGTGTAAACTGAATATAGCACAGAGCACTTTCCAAACTTTAATGCATTTTCAAATCTCGTTTAAAAGCTGATTCATTATATCAGGAGTGCAACTTGAAATTTTGCTTTCCATTATGCTCTCAGGTGATGTGATGCTGCTTCTCTGAGGACTACACTTTGAAAAAAGCAAGGACTGAGATTTCTGTCAAAAATCCTCCTAACATGCACAAAGAGTGTGGAGTTCATAACTTGGGAGAGAAAACAGTCATTAGCTCATGAGGAATACAGTAAGGTGTGTGTGTTTGTGTGTAGATGAAATAAATTGTAAACTAGTTATACTATTTCATTCGGAGGAAGAGCTTAATATCCATGCAGTTTCTGAGGACCAAGGATCAAAAAATGGAGAAAAGTTTCTTCCTGTGAACTTACCTCATCTGAGTTAGAAAACTGGGAAGATTTCATTCCTCTAAAGACTATTAGAGGTAAACACTTTTATCTTACCTAACCTACCTGATATTTGAAGCTGTGGAGCCAGTGATGTGCCAGCACTGGCAGGAACAACTGATTGTGAAATAGTCAGCAATTTTGTGAGCTGGTTGTGAATCCACTGGTAGCTTGATAGATTGGTAGATGGATCCCTGGTGGGAGTATTTACACCATGGAAATTGATAAGTGCTACAAACAGTGCTGGCTTGCTTTCTTGCTTTCCCGAAGGGAGCTGGTTTACCAGCATACCACTGCCACAAACCCACTATTTCTTTTAATTTGTACATTTTAGCAATGGCAGGTGATACATTGGGTCTAGACTTAGCCTTTCTCCCTAGTCTACCTGCCTGTGCGCCCTGTAAATGCAACCCTATGTGTGCAAGTAGCTTCACATGGCATCCTCTAAGTCCAAACTTCTCCTAGTTTCCCAGAGCTGAGTTGTTATTTGGGCTAGAAGTGAATTTCTTAGAAGTAATTTAACATACTTAGAATCACAAACTTCACTTGAATTTTTAGACTTTTTTTTTTTAGACTTTTCTTGTGAGATGCTCCAAGGCATCTTGGAACAAGTCATTTATCTACAAATTACTCCTTTTGGAAAGAAAGTTGGGCCAGTCATGTTATTTTTTTCTGCCACTAGTGGTCTAATCTGAAGAGGAACAGCTGAGAGAGAGCATGCAAAAATTAAGCCAGTTGGGTGTGCATGGGAAAAGGGGGCCCTAGGGTGTAGCTGGAGCAGGTAAAAATAGAGTCCCAAGGATGTGGTATTTGTGTGTGTTGGGGGAAGGATTGTGAACAGGGATTAACATGTAGGGAATGGGGTGGAGGGATAGAAGAAACAAAGGTGATAGTTTTCCAGGAGGCCTAGTATTAGTTGGTTAAGCCTCAACGTTTGTGTATTATTATTAACCAATTACTCTGGTACTAGGCAGTTTTATGAAAATTATCTAATTTGATCCTTTCTTCTGATATTTACAAGTTAGTTGAGATGGCAGCAGTATCCTTATTTACTGATGAAAAAAACAAAGTTTAAGTCACAGACCTGGTATGAAGCCATGCTCAGACAAGGAGTGGGCAAACTACAGTCTTCAGGCCCAATATGGCCTACTGTCTGTTTTGTTGAATAAAGTTTTATTGGAACACAGCCATTCCCAACTCTATACTCTTGCCTGTGGTTCCTTTTTGCCCTATAACAGCAGTTGATTAGTTATGACAGAGAAGTCTTGACAGGAACTGTATAGCACACAAAACCAAAAAAAGCTCTGCAATCTGGCCCTTCACAGGAAAATCTGCTGACCCCCACCTTTAGATCCCAGATCCCACTGTGCCAGCTGAGTCAGTCTGATTGATGCCAGTAGTGTAGAGGACCACAAACTTGACATAATTTTAGGAGTATTACAGACCTCTGGTGTAAAAACAATACCAAAACAATACCACAGTAATAGCTAAAATTCCTACCATCAATCACTTCTGGGAATTAAAGCATGGAAGGTTTTATTTAAAATATTATCTAGGGAAAATAGTAACTTCAGTGTTAGTTTTTAACATTCTATGAAATAAACTTAATTAATTAATTTATTAACCAAGAGGCAGGTATGTCCTAAGTGAATGGGCCATGAGATGGAAAGTTTTGGTGGGACAGGGGATGTCATCTAAAGCAGCATGGTGCGAGTCTTGAGATGAAAACCAAGAGAAAGCAAGCTCCTTGGTGGCCCAACAATCAGTGTTTATAAAAACATGAGTTAAGCATGGCCTTGGAACCTTCTAGGGTTATAGAAATATTCTGTATCTTGACCTGGATTATGGTTACATGGGTGTGTATATATATATATATATATATATATATATATATATATGTTAGAAAAACCAATCGTTAAGCTGTATACTTAAGAGCTGTGCATTTTGCTATATGTTAACTAGACCTCAATATTTTTTTTTTAAAAAAGAATACAAATGAGAGAAGATTGCCATTGGTGGTCAAAGAAAGCATCTGGTGCATTAAGAAAACATTTAAGTTAGATTTTCTTTACTGATAACTAAGCAAGCCTCATCATCTGTGAGATACCATATGCCCCCACTCAGGCCTCACACCCCATTAACCAGAATGCCTGAAGTTACAAGGGTCTGGCGATTTATCACACCTGATAAACAGAGCCTGAATAAATATATTAATACAGTTTAGTTATTGGTCTTCAAAAAAGAATAATATTAGCCAACATTTATTAAGTTATGTGCCCAGGAATATAGAATTTAGCATGCATTAACTCATTTCATCCTCACAATAACCCTGGAATATAGATACTATTATTATCCCATATTATAGATGAAAAAATTGAGACAGTAAATTGTCTAAGATATACTAAATCTAGGCATATTGGCTCCAGAATTGCACTTTTTATCACTTTGCTATATAGCCTCTCAACAAAAATGGTCATTTCCTTTGGAATCCAAATTTACATAAGGACTATAAGATTATCTTTTTATTGAGAAACATGGGTTTGCTTCTACCACCTCCAGGTCTTCATTTGGTCTCTGGATTGTACTTAGTAAATATGCAATAAATATTTGGCAATTAAATTAAAGTGCATGTAGGACGTGACATCAAAAGCGCAAGCAACAAACATAAAATGACAGGTGGGACTACATTAAATTAAAAAGCCTTTGTAATTAAAGGAAATAATCAACAGAGTGAAAAGGCAACTGATAGAATGGGAGAAAATATTTGCAAACCATATATTTCATAAAGAGTTAATATCCAAGATTTATAAGGAACTCCTATACCTCAAGAGCAAAACAAAAAAACAAAAAACAAATATCCCAATCAAAAAATAGGCAAAAAACTTAAATAGACATTTCTCCAAAGACATATAAATGGCCAACAGGGATATGAAAAGATTCTCAGCACCACTAATCAACAGAGAAATGAAGATCAAAACCATAGTGAGATATCACTTAACACCCATTAGGATGGCCATTATAAAAAAAAAAAAGATAAGTGTTGGTGACGATGTGGAAAAATTGAAACCCTTGTACATTGTTGGTGGGAAGGCAAAATGGTGCAGCCACTTTGGAAAGTAGTATGGAGGTTTCTCAAGATATTAAGAATAGAACAATCATGTGATCCAGCAATCTCATTTCTGAGTACATATTCTAAAGAATTGAAATCAGGATCTCTAAGAGATATATATACTCCATGTTTGTTGTCCCATTAGTCACAATAGCCAAGCTATGAAAACATCTTAAAAGTTCATTAATGGGTGAATGGATAAAGGAAATGTGGTATATTTGTAAAATAGAATATCATTCAGCCTTAAAAAAAAGAAGGCAGTCAAGCCATATGCAACAACATGGGTGAACCTGGAGGACAGTATGCTAAGTGAAATAAATCAGTCACAGAAAAACAAATATCACATGATTCCCCTTTTATGAGGTACCTAAAAATAGTTAAACTCATAGAAACAGAGAGTAGAATGGTGGTTGCCAAGGTCTGGGTGGTGGGAGGGGAAAAGGGAGAGTTGCTTTACAAAGGGTATAAAGTTTTAGATATGCCAAATGAGTAAATTCTAGAGATCTGCTGTACAACATTGTGCTTATAGGTAACAAAACTGTACTGTACACTTAAAAATGTGTCAAGAGGGTAGATCTCATATTGTGTTCTTACTACAATAATAAAAAAAAAAGAGGATCTGTCACTACTCAATATATAATTAGATCATTCCATTTACTCAAAGCTTTATAGCTCTTCCTTTGATGTTCAACATTCCTCTCAACTACAATAGGGAAATTCTCTCTCTCTCTCTCTCTTTTTTTTATCCCAGTCTTCCTTTGTTTAGCTCCTTGTTATACCTTATCTATAAAGGATCTCAAATTTTTAGAAAAAAATTTAAAACTAAAGCACACAGGTGAATCTGGGGAATTACGGAGCCAACAGCGTTTAGTCAGCCCTTAAAAGCCTATCTCAAATGTTACCTCCTTTGTGAAGTATTCCCCAAATCTTTAGGCAGGATGAATCTCTCCTTCCTCTCTGTTCTTTCAGCTCTGTGGCTACTGACTTATGTTGGCATTTATTACATTTGTAACTCCACATAGAGAGGAAGTGTATCATAACCAGTCATATCCCAGAGCCTAGCACATCTGGCATGTAGTGGATGCTCAATAAATATTTGATTTCTGAATGAAGGAAAACACTTTCAGAGGCGCTTGGAAACTTTGTGTTATTTTGTATACAAAGTAGCATCCTTAAATTGATTGAGTGGCAACGGAAACTGACAAGTACACTAAGATTAGGCAATGGCTGATTGCTAATTAGCAGTCTGCTCTAATAGTCCTTGCATTTGTTTGGTTACTAAGCACAAATTCCTCCCCAAAAAACTCACAAGTGATTTTTGAAGTCATCGACATAATTTTTTCAATGTATTTATCCATGGATTCCCCCAAACTCCACCTCCACCAACAGTCATGAGGAATCCACCAATGTGTTTCTCAGTTTAATTCCTATAGTACTTGACAGATTAAAGCATTTTATAATTCTGATTTCCTGTTCCATGCATCAGTCTAAATATTTGTGTTTAGGTTTGAGTTCTGGACATTTCCTTAGACCATTCTACCAAATGCCATTGAAAGAATTACTGGGCTTGTACATCTGCTACCATTCTCAAACCACTGGCTGATCTTTTGAACTAATTACAGCCCTCTTTCCTGAAGCTTCTGAATCCTTTTTCAACACATTGCTCAAGACGGTCACTACTAAATAAACAGATGATGCCTAGGCAGTGTTCAATACCCACTTAAATACCCAAGATTTAACTGTCCATACCACTGGGCTACCTTCCAAGCCATGTTTTCACAACCACTGCGCCTCTCTCTCTCTCTCACTTTCATTCTTTCACATGTACCTGAACCACCTAAAAACCCTCAATCTGAAAAGCTACAACAGTTATCAAGGTTTTCATTGTCCTGGGGCCTTGAAGTTTTCCCTACCCTTTCAACTCTTAGAGGTCTCAAGGCCTCGGTCTTTTGCCTGGACTTTGGGCCACTTGCATTCCTCTCTCCCTGAGTATTATATTTACCTCCCAACATGACACAGGATTCAGAAGATTTGGTTCTTCCTCTCAGGCTACCTAGGTCTTACAGATTGAACGTTAGTAAGTACAATTCCCTATGCTTCTGAATCTATAGCAAAAAAAAAAAAAAAAAAAAAAAATTGTGAAGACTCCTTAGGAACCATTAACAGAAGTACCTAGAAAGAATCACCCTCTTCATTAGCACATTATTATTATGAGTTCCAGATTTGTTGGTGGTCATGATAGGAGCTGGGTCCCCAAGGAAATAAAGTATTCTCAAGAGTGGGGTCTCTGATGATGGAAAATACCTAAAAGATGGACTAACTCATATCTTAAGATGTGATGGGTAACATCCCCAACTGCAACTCTCCATTCTTTTACCCATATCTAAAGTCTGTGGTGACTCTATGTACAACCTGAAACTCAAGGAATAGCCATGTTTAACTGCTGACTGGCATGAATTAAGCTAAAATGAGTAATTTCAGGACTGTAATAACACTTCTTGACTCTCCCTTCCCAGTGCTCCTTTTCACTGAGAAACTGCTCTTCTCTTATCCCAGGTGATTAAGCGTATCAGATTGACTGAGTGATCTAAGGCACCAGACTCAAGCCTTTCTTCCCTTGTGATTAACATGCAGTCAATCATTCTCTGTCCATCATGACTGGCCCGCAAAGCAGGCCAGCAGAGTTCCTCCCAGACACTTCCTAAACATGGGTGCTAAGAAGGAAGTTTCTCTAATCTGATATGGAAAGTTGTACCAGCCACATAAAACTTGAATTGATGCTCATAATGTCCACCATGTGGAGAAACCCACCAAAAAATCAAACCAATATACAGAGTAAAGCAGAACCAAGAGATAAAGAAATTCCTGATGACATTACCTGAGCATCTAGATCTTATCATACCTGATCCATTCTATCACTGAACTTGTCAATTACATTGGTCAATAGAATTTTTTTTGGCTTAGTTTGCAATGTGTTTCTGTCACAAGAAACCTGATTAATATATACACATATTTGAAATATATATTATGTATGAAATATGATCTTGAAATTTGGGAAACCCAAGTTATACCCTAAAATATGCTCATTGGAGCTGCCGCTATATTCCAACTTACTGCGTCTAAACACTCCCCGGAGTTCCTACTACCAAAGACCTAAAGATGAGCTAAGAAGCAAAAGCAAGAACCACCTTAATTAATTCCTATTCTGGTAAGGTAGATCCACCTGCCTCTTGAATGAAGCCTTCCTACGTCCTTTATGTCTAAAGCCAACAACATCCCCATCACTAACATGGCACGTACTCTTCTACTTTATACTTAACCCAAAAAAAAAGATGTGTAAAAGTCTGCATATTAAATGTCCTGCTCTCAGCCTTTTGTCCCATTTGGATTCCTGAGCACTGGCAGCCTGTCATATACCCTTCAGGTCAAAGATTAAGAGTTTTCTCTAAGGAATCTGACCAGCCAAGAAGAAAAGTCTTTGAGATGATGTTGAAAGCTCTTTTAATTAAATATTTCACCCATGCACAGAGAGCTTTCAATCAGCTTTTCAGAGTACCATTCTTACATATAATTAGCAAACAGCTGGAGAGCAATGCCAATACAAATACAGAGGTCAAAACTAACAAGAAAAGGATAAACATAGAGGAAACAAAGACTATTTTTATGAAGAAGAAAACCTAGAAAACAACACGAGCTATAATTGATATCCAGAGGATTTGAAGACAAATGCTGCGAGCATTGAATAAGATCATGAATGTGTGTGTGTGTGTGTATGTATACATACATACATACATATATTCAGAAACAACAACAATAAAATTTCTTTGGAAATTTAGATGCGAGTAGAAATGGAGAAATAGAAAGACTCAGAAGGTGGGGCTGAGAAAATCTCTCCAAAAAGTCAGGCAATACGACACTGTATGGAAATAACGGAGAAAACATGAGACTTCAGGAAGAATCCGGATAATCCAAAATCTGCTGAACAGGTGTTACAGAAAAGGGAGAACAGAGAAAACGAGGAGAGGGAATCGTCAAGAAGTAATCTGAGAAATTTCTCCTAAACTCAGCATCATTTTCTAGACTAAAAGGGCTCATGAAAAGCTCAGCATGATGGAAGCAAAAAGACCCACACTGTATCAGATACCTCTTACGTAACACATCAGATCCTCCTGGCCTCTTGTTTCAATTACTGTTATGGCAACCAGATCTGCCAGGCTCCAACAAGGTTCACATGTGGTTCACCTCAAGCCAGTACTGCATGCCTCTTGACTTCTTCGCTGAGGCTTTTCTATTTGCACTAAAGAGTGGGATGTTCCAGAACCCTGTTTGAAGCTCACACAACCTCAACTTTTTCTTACCTGGAAAACCAGTGCTAAAACATATGAAGATATATCATCATGAAATTTTAGAACATTAGGGATTTGAAAAAATCCTAAAAGCTTCTGGAGAGAAAAAGAGTTAGATCACATGCAGAAGATCAAATATCACAACAACACTAGAAAGCTAGAAGAAAATGAAGCAAAACTTTCCAAGTTCTGAGGAAAAAAATTTCCTATAACCAGAAGCAGAAAAGGCATTTGATACAATTCAATACCTATTTATGAAAAAATTCTTAACAAACAAGGAAGTGAAGAAATATTCTTAGTCAAATAAAAAGTATTTATAAAAATATAACCTGCAAAACTACTGATCAAATACGCAGGTAAAATAAGGGCATACAACTTCACAAAAAGCGAACATATAACAAAACAAAACAAGAAAATTTCTCACATATCTTTTCTCAAGTAGTTACCAGAGGATTTGATCCACCAAAAATGAGGTAGTAAACCAAGAAGAAAGAGAACACGGGATACAGGAAAGAGGGAATCTAAACCAATAGACAGGGAAATGTAATCTCTAGGATGATGGTAAAGGGAGATGTCAGGAAAAATGTACAAAGGACTCAGATGACAACAAGACCAAGTAAAAGCAGGTCACAAGGCTCTAGGGTCTAGAAACTTCTTCAATAAGATAGAGCTAGAATACCTGAAGTGTTCAAACATAATAAGAGTGTAAATATACAACTAAAGGAGGTTTTGGAGATAAAAAAACAAGTAAGTTATCAACTCCAGGGAACCAAAAATGTGTGCAATAAATAAAAATAATCATAGTATGTTATATGGTCCAGCTATAAAAAACACTCACAAGCCAAAGTAGTATAAACACAATATTTATCCAACCAAAATTATGGTATAATGATCTTGGGAAGATGGGAAAGTTTTATGTATGGAGTAAAGCTGAAGAATGTTAATAAAGAGCCAATCTCTGTATTCTCCAGTAAAAATTCAACATAAAAAAAAGTCTCAAGAAACAGCAACATAAGCAAAATGGAAGTAAATATGAAAACAATCAACAGAAAGATTTGGAAGTGATTGCCTTTGGGAGTGAGCACTGGGGTCAAGGACAGGGGACGGCTATTGTTTTGTTCTGCTCTATAAAAACATTGGAAAATTGACTCTCTAATCTCTGTGCGTGTATAACCTTGGATAAACATGAAAATTTGGACTTCTGTTTTTAGCCATTAGGAAGAAACAAAGTTTGGACTTACTGTCAGGCCATAATCAACTAGATAGTTGAGCAAAATATATAAAACAATACTCAGATATTAAACAACAGGAAGCACAGGACTGTGACAGCTGAGGTATGGGAAACTAATAAAGGTGAATCCTATGAGTCCTAGGAGTTCTGCCTGGAGGTACTTTCCCAAACTCAATGCAGAAAGAGGGAGCCCCAAAGACTCTAGCAATCTCACTGGGTAGAGGAGACCATTGGAGTCTGAGGGAGCCTGAGCATGCGGGCAAGAGTAATGGAGACAGAAAGATAAAAGGCTTCGGAAATATTCACAGGGTCCCCTTTATCGTTTGGCTAAATATCAGTCTGTACATTCATAGGGTGAAATTCTACAAGTGTGCAAAGAACAGCTTCTTAGGGGAGAACAACTGTCAGGGAGCTGCAAGCAGAACAACTCCAGAGTTCACACATCACTGGAAATATTTTGAGTTCACAATAGCCAGGGTAAGAAGTCCTTAGTAAACAGAAAAAGCATTCAGTAGAGACCACGGAAGACTCAACCCTCAGGTGTGGTCTTAGCTAGCCATCAAGTGAAGACTACTCTAGACATGCCTTAATAAAGTCTTTAAAAAATAATCCTTGAAAGAAATTTATCTACCAATAACCTAAATGATTACCAGAACAAAGCTCAATAAACATGTTTTGAAGGACTACAACAAAATTCAGCACTCAAATAACATAAAATTTACAATGTTCAGAATCCAAAAAAAAAAAAATCACTACACATGTATAAAGAAGAGGAAATATAACCAATAACCAGGAGGAAAATCAGTCTATAGTAACAAATCTAGAAATTACAGAGATGTGGAATTAGTAGACAGAAACCTTTAAGACAACTATGATCATTATGCTTGAGAATTCAGAGAAAAATGAATACAAAGAGGAGGGAAATAGAAGATATTTAAAAAAAAAAAGGAACTTCAATAAATGAAAACTATAGGAGGTTCTAGTCTGTTCTGCCTCGCAGCACCCGCCTCCCTTACGCGGTCACACTAAGCTAGTGCCGGGGCCAGGGATCCGGCCACAGCCTCCGCTGCCACCTGCCGCCTCCGGACCATGGACCCCCGCAAAGTGAGCGAGCTTCGAGCCTTCGTGAAAATGTGCAAGCAGGACCCAAGCGTTCTGCACACCGAAGAAATGGGCTTCCTGAAGGAGTGGGTGGTGAGCATGGGGGGTAAAATACCACCTGCTACTCTTAAAACTAAATTGGAAAAAAATACCAAGGAAGAAAAAACAGATAGTAAGAAGGCGGAGGAAAACATAAAGATAGAGGAACCATCAAGTGAGGAAAGTGATCTAGAAATTGACAATGAAGGTGTGATTGAACCAGACACTGATGCCCCTCAAGAAACGGGAGATGAAAATGTAGAGATAACTGAGGAGATGACTGATGAGGCAAATGATAAAAAAGTGGCTGCCATTGATGCCCTAAATGATGGTGAACTACAGAAAGCCACTGACTTGTTCACAGATGCCATCAAGTTAAATCCTCGTTTGGCCATTCTGTATGCCAAGAGAGCAAGTGTCTTCCTCAAATTACAGACGCCAAATGCTGCCATCCGAGACTGTGACAGAGCTACTGAAATAGATCCCGATTCTGCTCAGCCATACGAGTAGCAAAGGAAAGCACACAGACTTTTGGGCCATTGGGAAGAAGCTGCCCATGATCTTGCCCTTGCCTGTAAGCTGGATTATGATGAAGATGCTAGTGCAATGCCGAAAGAAGTTCAACCAAGGGCCCAGAAAATTGCTGAACATCGGAGAAAGTATGAGCGAAAACGTGAAGAGAGAAAGAGATCAAAGAAAGAACAGAAAGGGTCAAGAAGGCTCAGGAAGAACACGCGAGAGCCCAGAAGGAGGAAGAAGCCAGACGACAGTCAGGGGCTCAGTATGGCTCTTTTCCAGGTGGCTTTCCTGGCGGAATGCCTGGTAATTTTCCTGGAGGAATGCCTGGAATGGGAGGGGGCATGCCTGGAATGGCAGGAATGCCTGGGCTCAGGGAAATTCTTAGTGATCCAGAGGTTCTTTTTTGTTTGTTTGTTTGTTTTTGCAGTACACGGGCCTCTCACTGCTGTGGCCTCTCCCGTTGCGGAGCACAGGCTCCGGACGCGCAGACCCAGTGGCCATGGCTCATAGGCCCAGCCTTTCCACGGCATGTGGGATCTTCCCGGACCGGGGCACGAACCCGTGTCCCCTGCATCAGCAGGCAGACTCTCAACCACTGCGCCACCAGGGAAGCCCAATCCAGAGGTTCTTAGAGCCATGCAGGATCCAGAAGTTATGGTGGCCTTCCAGGATGTGGCTCAGAACCCGGCAAGTATGTCAAAACATCAGAGCAACCCAAAGGTTATGAATCTCATCAGTAAATTGTTGGCCAAATTTGGAGGTCAAGCATAATGCCCTTCTGACAAATAAAGCCCCTGCTGAAGGAAACGCAACTTAGATCACCTAATGGATGTCGCAATACAAACCAGTGTACCTCTGACTTTGTCATGAAGAAAGCGGGGGTGCTATGAAGATAAACCCTACCCCTCTGCCCCAGATGCAGCTGAAACATTTTACAGTGGTTTGCCATTAGGGTATTCATTCAGATAATGTTTTCTTACTGGAAATTAAAAATTTTAAACAATTTTTAAACCTTAAAAATATTTAAAACAAATTAAAAGGGTGTGTTAATCCCTACATTTTTCTTTACTAATCATTTTGGTTTCTTCCTTTGAATTAATTAGGCAAGGAAGATACTTCAGTATGGAAGATTTACTGTTCAAGTTTGAGTGAAATAAAGATTAGTGGGAGGCAAAGGTAACATTTAAATAAAGTTTGAGTTGAATATATGGTCACTGAGGTATTTTGATTTGTCTTTTTAATTGCTTTATTATTATTAATGATTTACTTCCATGAAACTACTGGAACCACCAGTATTGCAGTAGGATCTGGGTTAGGGACTGGAAATACTTGTCAGGGCTGCAGTAATCTTAACTACATTTTATATAATGTGTACCCTTGTGCAGATGCATTTAAATCTTACACTGTGGTGACGGGATGATTTTTATACTGCTGCAGTAAAATTGGATTATTTAGCTCTGTTCTTGTCCGATATCTAAAATAAATGTTTCATATTTCCACATAGGGGAAATAAGGGAATACTTTTCTTTTTGTATTTCTATGTTTAAAATGTTCTTTTCAGATCAGAAAATGCCCAACTCTTTGTCTGCTTTCTACCTGTTTTCACATTTTTTCCCTCTTACTCTTCTTGGGCTGAAGATGGTCCTTTTTCACTAGCATCATCACTGCTATCATCACTCACAGCATAATTATGCAAGCATATTTAATGATGGGCTTAATTTAATATGTAATACAAATAGTGGCTATGTAGGGTAATACCCATAATAGCTGTAGTTTCTTACTTGGCCAAGAAACTTCATATTTAAGTGTTAGATTTCCTCTTTGGTGAAATCTTAAAACATACCAATAGATGTTGGAAGAAGGGATTCCCTTTGGTGTTTGGTCTCCTATTTAGGAAATACCTATTGCAGTTAGAGTTTATCTTGTAGTATTAATTTTTGGAGAAGTTTGAATTAATTGATACACAAAGAGGGGAACCTAAATTCCTAATCCAGCATGAACTAAAAAAATTGATGAGATTCATGGTGGTTCTTCATTGTGGAGTTGTCAGCATTGTGAAAGATGCATTGTTCCATTCAGCTCTTAAATACTGCAGCCATGTCCCCACCTCTCGTCATTCCTTCCCTCTCCTCCAAGGATAAAGAAAATGATAAATTTTCTGTTGTACATCCAATTCTTCTATTAAACGAGGCTAAGTCTAGGCACTGTACCAGAAATTGCTAGGTTTCTACTTATTATCTTTCAATGTAAAGTGCTAGTTTAAAAGCAATTTCAAGGGATGAGACCCTCTGTACTTTGCTTATTTGAAGAATCAATGGTAGGAGCAGTGAAATAAATTCCATGGAATACATTTCTGAAATCATAAGTAAGTTGATTCAAGTTTTTACCCTTTGCTGTACACAAGCAGATAGAAATGCATCTGTTAAGTGAGAAAAAGCTGTATGCTGATTGAGCATGCTTTTTAAACTCTTTAAAAATACTCAGCATATAAACTTGAGTTTGAGCTTGCTGGTGTTCTTTTTGTTAATATGTGTTCTCCTTTCTCAAAATTTTCAGTGTGTGCTGTAATTCAGAACCAGCTGCTTCTGGATTTTTCATTTGATTTACACATTACCTAAGTACGTTCTAACATTGCACATATTACCGTAAGTGGGTAAAAGTAAAACTGGTCTGAAAATGTATCCTGTGCTTTTTATACTTTTAAGTTAATACAAATACAAAGTACATCTTCATTTTTGTAGAAACTTAACATCATTTCTAAACCAGACATGTTCTTTTCTTGTGCCAATAATGCTACAAGAAGGAAAAGTAAAGGACGTTTTTACTGCTAAAAAAAACACACACTATAACATCTAAAATAAAAACTTTGCTGGATAGAATTAATGGCAGATTAGAAACTGGAAAAAAAAAGAAAATATAGTGGACTTAAAGAAAATGCAATATAAATTCTCCAAAATGAAGCATAGAGAGGAAGACAAGAAGAAGAAGAAGAAGAAGGGTCTAACATGACATACATGTGATTGGAATCCCAGGAAGAGAGAAAACAAAAAACAAGGGGGTGGGGCTTCACTGGTGGCACAGTGGTTAAGAGTCCGCCTGCCGATGCAGGGAAGGCGGGTTCGTGCCCCGGTCCGGGAGGATTCCACGTGCCGGGGAGCGGCTGGGCACGTGGGCCATGGCTGCTGAGCCTCTGCGTCCAGAGCCTGTGCTCCACAACAGGAGAGGCCACAACGGTGAGAGGCCCACGTACCGCAAAAAAAACAAAAACAAATATAAGGGGGTCGGGGTGGGGGCAGAGACATGTGAATATGTAATGGCCAAACGTTTTTCCAAATGTGAAGAAGACTATAAACCAAGACTCAAGAAGCTTGATGATCCCCAAGCAGGACAAGTATAAGGAAAACCACAGCACATCATAATCAAATTGCTTAAAAAAGAACAGTGATAAAGGGGAAACCATTACCCAGAGAAAAAAGTGATTATGTAAAGAGGAACAAAGATAAAAATTACAGCAAGTTTTTTATCAAAACCTATGAAATTGAGAAAACAATATAACAATATTTAAGTTCTGGGGGAAAATGTCAATCTAAACTTCGATACCCAGAGAAAGCATCTTTCAAAAATGAAACACTTTCATATAAGTAAAAGCTGTGTGAAGGCATTCCAGAAGAACAAGAAAAAAATTATATCAGCTGACCACTTAAATAAGGAGGACCAAAAATGGTAAATGGATAAATAGAAAAAATATTATTTTCTCACTAAAAAAGTTTTAAAGATAGCTAACTGTTTAAAGTAATAATGAAAACAATGCATTTGAAGGCTTACAATGAAAAATGTTTAACAATTATGCCACAAAAGAGAGAAGAAAGGAGATAAGTTATACAGTTCTAAAGTTCTTATGTTATATGTGAAGTTTTGTGATTTAGTTTGAAGACAGGCTGTGTTAAGTTTAAAATGCATATTGTAAAGCTTAGAGCAAACACTTTAAGAGATAAAACACATGGGTATAGCTAATTAATCAGTAGTGGGAAATAAGATGAAAGACAAATAATAAGGAATTAATTGAAAAGAAGGTAGAAAATGAGAAATAAAGAACAGAGAGGACAAAAAATCAAATTGCAAAATATTAGATTTAACCTCAAATGTATCAATAAATACACTAAATGTAAATAGTTTAAACTCTACGATTAAATGTCAGAGATTGTTGGGCTGGATAAAATAAAGCAATATTCAACTATAGGCAGTTCTCAACAAATTATCTTAAATATAAAGACATCAGTGGGTTTAAAAAAAAAGCATGGAAAAGGTATATATTGCAAATAGTAACCAAAACAAAGCTGGAATGGCTAAATTAAAACCAGATAATGTAGACTTCAAGACAAGGATCATTGCAACGGGTAAAGAGGTTTCTTTCAAAATGATAAAGGGATCAATATTTCAAGGATATAGAATAATCTTAAATGTGCATACACAAAGCTTCAGAATATATGAAGCAAAAACTGAAAGAAATGAAAGGAGAAATTAAAAAACTCACAATTACAATTAGAAACTAAAAACTCCTCTCTCAGTAACTGAGAATATGCAGATATAAAATATTTCAAAAACACCATCAAGCAAATTAACCAATTGACATGAATAAAACACTTTACCAAAAACTACAGAATACACATTCTTCTTATGTGCACATAGTTGATTCACCATTGTAGACCATATGCTGGGCAATAGAATGAATTTCAATACATTTAAAAATGATTGAAATCATACAACGTATGTTCTCTGAACAAAATGGTATTAAATTAGAAATCAATAATTAAAATTCCCAAATATTTGGAAATCACACAATCCATTTATAAGTTTAAGGAGAAATCATAAGAGAAATTAGAAAATATTTTGAATGAATAAAAATACACATATCAATATTTGTGGGATGCAGTAGTATTTAGAGGTATGCTGTCCAATATGGTTGCCACTGGCTACATATAACCATTTACATTTTAATTATTTAAAATCAATAAAATAAAAATTCATTTTCTTGGTCACACTAGCCACATTTCAAGCACTAAATAACCACATGAGGCTCGTGACCATCTTATTAAATAGTACAGAGAACAGTACCACCAACACAGAAATGTCTATTGGCCAGCACTGTCTTAGAGAAAATAATCAATCATTAAACGATTATTTTGGAGGAAAAAATGTCTGAAATCAATTATCTAAACTTATCCTTTAAGAAACTAGAAAAAGTACAGCAAAGGAAACCCAAGGTAAGCAGAAAGAAGGAAATAATAGAGTGGAAATCAATGAAATAGAAAACAAACAACAAAAAATCTCAATGAAATGAAAAGCTGGTACTTTGAAATAATCAATAAAATTGATAAACTTGAGGGTAAACAGAACAAGTAAAAGGAGAGCAGACACAGCTTACCAACATCAGAAATGAAAGGGGATTTTACTATAGATTCTTTAAAAGGGAACATTATGAACAAATTTATGCCAATAGATTTGACAAATTAGAGGAAATGAAAAAATTCCTTGAAAGGCACAAATTTCCAAAACCAACTCAAGAAGAAATAGAAAAAACTTTAAATAGCCTTATATCAGTTTAAAAAATTGAATTCCAATTTAAAACCTCTCCAAACAGAAAATATTATCAAATTGAATCCAGCAATATATCAATGGGGTAACATACCATGACCAAGTGGTATTACTGCACAAACTCATTTTAGAAATGCATAACATTTTAAACATCAATTGATATAAATCATATTAACAGAATAAAAGAAAAAAACCATATAATCGTATCAGTAGATGTAAAAACAAGCATTTGAAAAATATTAATACCAATAAAATTTCAGCAATCTAGGAATAGAAACTTTTAAGCCAAATGAAAGGCATTTGCAAACAACCTACAGCTAACTTAATGGTAAGAGATTAACTGTTTTTCCTCTAAGATGGGGAATAGGACAGGATATCACTCTTACTAGTTCTCTTCAATCGTTGTATGAGAGGTCCTAGCTAGTGCAATAAAACAAACAAATAAACAAGAGCATACATATAAGAAAAGAAAAAGTAAAACTGTCTTTATTTACAGATAATATCATTGTCTATGTACACATACTAAGAAATCCACATAAAAAAAATCTCCTACAAGTAATAAGTGAGTTTAGCAAGGTCTCAGGAAACAGTATTAATATACAAAATCAACTATATTTCTTTATTCTAGCAATAAACAATTAGGATGTGAAATTCTAAAAAAAATTAAACATTTAAAATAACATACAAAACATTGAGGAATAAATTTTTCAAAAGATATACAAGATATCTAAACTAAAAACTAAATTATCTCACTAAAAGAAATTAATAAGATCTAACTAAATGAACAGATACATATGCACTGACAGGAAGACAGTATTTTTAAGCTGCCAGTTTTCCCAAAATAGATTCAATGAAATCCCAGTGAAAATCAGAGCAGGCATTTTTGTAGACACTGACAAGCAGATTCTAAAACTCACGTGGAAATGTGAGGGACCTAAAGTAGCCAAAAGACTATACTGTAAAAAGGAAAACAGTTTGAGGTCATACACACATCTTATTTTAAGACATTAAAAAGCCATGATAAGAGAGTTTGCTGCTGGCATACAGATAGACATATAGATTATGGAACAGAAATAGACTACAGAAATAGACTATATTTATATATATGTGTGTGTGTGTATATATATATATATGTATATATATATATACAGTCATACAATTTTGGACAAAGGTGACAAGTAATTCAATGGAGAAAAAAGTTTCAACAAATGGTACTACATCTGGGTATCTATATGCAAAAAAAAAAAATGAGACTTGTACCTTATATCACAGTAAAATAAAGTAAATTGAAATGGACTATCGGCCTAAATGTGAAACCTAAAAAATGTAAAACCTATACCACTTCTAGGGGAATATATATGAGAAAGTCTTTGCCATCTTGAAGTAGACAAAGATTTTATAACTCGGCCACAAAAAGCATGATAAAAAAATTAATAAATTGGTCTTCATCAAAATTTAAAACTTCTCTTTGAAAAAATGATCTAAAGAAAAATGATAAGATGACAAAAATTGGGAGAAAATATTTACAATACATATATCTAAGAAATAATTTACATTGAAAATACATGCCAAAATTATAGAACTCAGTAATAAGAAAAAACCAATTAAAACTGGCAAAATACTTTAACAAAACCATCACAAAAAACATACAAGAGCCATTAAAGGGTGAAACATTATTAGTCACCAGGGAAATGCAAATTAAATCACAACAAGACACTTTCACTTCACACCTACTAGGATAGGTAAATTAAAAAGGACTGAGAATGGCAAGTGCAGGAGAGAATGTGGGGCAACTGAAACTTGCATACTTTTTTTAGGTGGAATGCAACATGATATTGGCATTTTCTTATAAAGGTACACTTAACATATGATACACTTAACATGATTCAGCAATTCTACTGCAGAAGAAATGACGACATATATCCACACACAGACTTGTACATAAGTGTTTACGGTAGATTTATTCATAATGGCCAACAACCAAATGCCCAACATCTGGTAAATGGAGAAACAAATTGTAATACCTTCATAAATAGACTACTGCACAGCAATGAAAAGGATGAAACTATGGTGCACACACAACATGGATAGTCTCAGAGACATTATGTTGAGAGGAAAAAAAAAACCAGAAAAGAATACACACTGTAGGATTACATTCATATGAAACTCCAGAAAAGACAAATCCAATCTACGGTGACAGAAAGTAGATCAATGGTTACCTATGCTGGGATTGTGAGGTAAGGGTTGACTAGGAAAAGGTACAAGGCTACCTTTTCTGATGATGGAAATGCTCTATAACTTCACTGTGATGGTGGATCCACATGTATATACACTTTTCAAAACTCATCACCAGCACAGTTAAAATGTATGCATTTCATTGTATGTAAAATGGACCTCAACAACATTGATTAAAGGACTAAGTTAAAATTGAAAGGGTGTGACAAGTGGAGAGACAGAAAAGGAAGATGAAAAGCAATGTGTGAAATAAGAGGAAAAAATATGACTGGGTTAGGAAAAGGAAGAGGAAAAAGTAAATTGAAGAAAACAAAGGGGTAAAATGGAGGTGGTCTCAAATTAACTCTTATAGCATTCACTTCTATGGGCTTGGCCCTTTACTCTTCCCTAAATCCTCATAACACCTTGCATGTTAAAGATAATTACCCTCATTTCATTGATATGGAAACTGAGACCCTGATAGTTCAAATGTTTTTCCATATTTTCACATTGGCTCCCAAACTGTGTCTACTGTATGATACTAACATCCTTTGGAAGTCAGTTTTCATTGGGTGGGTTCTCCAGATGCCGAGATGGAGTTTGCATACAGAGTATTTATCAGGGATCATCCTCTGTGAGAGGCAAGAGGAAGAAGTAGGACTGGGCAGAGGGAGAAGTCAAACTATAGTGCAGGCTCAACAAAGCCTCTGCCAGCACTGGGGGAACACTGAAGAGTATATGGACCCTCAGAGTCTGCCATGTGGCGTTCGCTGTCATGCAGGTCTGTGGGAGGACACCGACCTTTCACTGAAGTGATTCCAAAACAAGAAAGGAAGGTAAAAGGAATTATATTAATGACTATAATAACAAAAACAGTAGTGAATATGTTTTATGTGCTAGGCATGGTCCAAAGCATGTTTTAACTCATTTAAAACTCACAACAACCCTCCCAGGTACATACCATTTTTAATCTCCACTTGATATTTAAAAACTGAGGCAGAGAGAGATTTAGTGTCTAGTCTCAGGCTATACAGTAGAAAGTAGAGATACGAGGACAGGGTTCCATAGTCTGTCCTCAGACTGTGCTCTCCCAGAGTCAAAAAGACACCCAGCCCTTTTCAGCGACATACTCTAGATATACTTGATCAAGTGCTACCTGGAGTCTCACAGCTCCTCAAGGAAAAGCCTCTTATCGATAGCCTCAGGTTGCTCTTCCATCTGAAACAAGAACCTTCTAATTAAATACATCTTTCTCCTCAGGCAATTGGCTCTGAGCCACTTGGCCTTGAAGCCA
Organism: Stenella coeruleoalba; assembly: GCF_951394435.1. Taxonomy (NCBI): domain Eukaryota; kingdom Metazoa; phylum Chordata; class Mammalia; order Artiodactyla; family Delphinidae; genus Stenella; species Stenella coeruleoalba. The sequence continues at coordinate 54,768,545 of NC_137151.1, read as the reverse complement.
ACATCTTTGCACATAGGAGCCTCCTACAGAAAGGCTTTCAAAAGTGAGGGAAAAGTTCTAACTAAAGCAAAGAGCCACCTTGAGGAAAACCAGAGTGAATTTACTTTTAATTTGAAATGAAGGGGTTTTGGGTGCTGATACTCTGCCTCCACCAGGCCCAGATTGGTCTGCAATACAATCTGACTCTTGAATACTTAAAAATAGAGATAATTGAACGCCCCACGCTGTGATGTGAGGCCTTTAAATTCAGTGCTGAATTCAGTGGTGGGAGTGCTGATTTGCATTAACTTAGTCATGCCCACCTCATCAACTTAGGTAACTGATGTTAGGTCCCTAGAGTTTCCTAGGAACGCTTAGGTTCCTAGGAACACACTAGACCAGAAATCAGATTTAGATTTTATTCCTAGTTCTGCATTTAAGTAGCTCTGTGACCTTAGACAACTCACTCAGGTTTTTGGGTTTCAATTCCTTCATCCACAGACTTTGGGGCTTGGATTGAATAATTGTTAATTCTGCAATTCTCAGAGATCAAACAGGGAACTTAAAGAAGGCTTGAGTATAGGAGCTAAAAGGCTTTAATTGGAAAACTGTCTTTCCATAAAACATTTATCTGGGGCTCGCTTCATAACTATAGGGGCACAGTCCCTTCTTTTACCCCACAATAAGCCTCTTAAAGCAAGCAGAGTCCTCAACATTCTTATGTTGAGATAAATGAGGTAACAGACAAGCCCTATAGAGGAGTCGACACATTGTCAAGAAGCAGCATGATTTGTGGGAAGAGTGAGAATTGGTAGAGCATTCTAGCAGAGCTCTGCCATAACTTATCTTACCTTCCTCATTGTTAGACAGGCTTCACGATAACTGTGTCCTCCCAGTAGAAAGGATCAGAGAACAAAAAGAAAGAAGGAAAAAAAGAACTCTTAGGGAGTAAATTTTGCCTATAAAATGATTTGAGCTCAAGAACAAAGAAAAAAGTGTTTGCTTCAATAAGTGTGTAGGATGTATTTTGAATTCACTAGGTTTCGTTCACCTAAACAGAAGGAATGTATAGAGCATGGCTACCTTCAACTCCAAAGAAAATTAAAGGGATAAAAGGGAAAACTGGACCGGGTCTTCTATAGACCAGCTTCCCCATTTTACTGTTAGGGAAATTGATGGCCAGAGAGAGAAAGTGACTTGTACAGATTTATGCAGAAAATTAGCTACAGGTCTATTACTAGGACATGAATCTACATTCATTTACTTATTCAGCAAATATTTATTGGCCCCTAGATGGGAAAGACCCTATCCCACTCTTGTGGGGAGGCAATCAAAAATCTCATACATAAATGTAGGATTAGAACTGTGACAAGTGACCCAAAATGAGGCACACAATGCTATGAGAACATGTAATAGAATCTGGCCTGCCCACAGACCCAAGAAACTCTTCTTTGAGGTTTAAGCAGGCAAAGAGGGAGGAAAGGAAAGTGTATTCCTAATAGACACAATAGCATGAATAAAAGGCCCTGGTGCAGAAGGAAACATGGCATGCTTTAGAAGTTTAGAAAAACAAAAAGCTGAAGCACAGAGAAGGGTGGGAAGGATGGCAAGAGAGAAGACTGGAGGGGGACTTTGAAGGTAGACCATGAAGCTATGAAGGTCATGTTCATTTATTCATTCATTCACTTATTCATTCTTATATCACTGATTTATTCATTCAACAATATTTTTGAGCATCCATCAAGAATCAAGTATTGTTCTGAGCACCGAAGTTTGAACAATGAACATAATAAAGTCCCTGCCATCATGTGGGTTACATGGGGAGAGAGACAAAGATAATAAATACATAAATTAAAATATAATGTGTCAGGTGGTAACAGGTGCCATGAGAATAAATGAAGCAGGGAACAAATAATGGTGGTGTGAAGTGTTATTTGACAAACGGTGACAAGGGAAGATTTCTTTTTTTGTTAAGATAAATTTTTAGCAAAAGGTAGAAGTAAAGGAGAGAACCATTTAGCTCTAAGAAGAAAGAGCGTTCCAAGTAGAGGAAATGGCTCAGGCAAAGGTCCTGAGGTGAGAACATACTTAGAATATTTAAAACAGCAGAGAAGCCAGTGTTCCTGGAACACAGACAGGAAAGGGAAGAGTGAGGATCTGAGAAGAGATCTTAGAGGAGCAGGTTATAGGGTCTTGGAACTGAAGTAAACTGCTTGACTTTGACTCTAAATGGAATGGGAAGTCCTTGGAGCATTTTGAACATAATAATATGATACGACTTATGTTTTAGAAGGATCACCCTGGCAGCTCTGTGGACATAGACTGTAAGAGTGTAAGGGTAAAAAAGAGAGAGAACAGTTGGCAATCTAGATTAATAATCCAGGTTAAACATGATGGTGGCTTTGATGGGGGTGGTAGTAGGAATGGCGAGGAGAGGTCAGATTCTGGATGTGTTTCAAAGATGGAGACTACGTGATATACAAGTAAATTGGATGAAGGGTGTTAGACAAAGAAAATGAGTCAAGGATAACTCCAAGGGCTTGACCTGAACCACAGGCTGAATGGAGTTGCCATTCACTGAAGAAGGGGAGGCCACCAGGCATTTTAAGTTGGGGAGGGGGGAACAGCCTGATCACACTTGTGGGTCCCAAAGATCACTCAGGCTGCAGTACAGAGAATGCGTTGGAGATGACCAAGGGTGGATCTGAGGCACCTAGACAGGAGGCTAAATAGGTAGTGCAGACAAGAGAGTCATTAGTGGACCGTCCATGAAATTTTTTTGCTATTTTAACAGCTTAATTTAGTAGTTATAGATGTAAACTTACGAATACTAGAAAAAATAAAACACACCAACCCTGTGACTTCAGAAAATTGCTAGGAACAGAGAAATATAGTACCTTAAGTTTGATCTAAGAAATAGATTTAGTAAATAATGGGATAGTTGGTACTTGGAAATGGAAAAAAAATGTGATAGCGGTATTCAGACACTAAAGTTTGAGGAAAATAGACTATATTACACTGCCAGTTTGATAAGCCTCACTGGTTAAGTGAGGTTTTTTTGGAGTGAGTCATACTTTGGGGTATACAACCAGCACATAAGCTAAATCATCCCACACTGTCTTGGGAAATTTCCTTTACTTGAACTGCAGCCATGCTTATTCGGTGTGACTCAGTCACCTGGGTATGGCAAACGGGACCAGGAAGGAACCAATGAGATGCTCTCTTCTGGAATTCAGATTTATGATAATGACAGCAAGCTAGTTTCTGTGGATACACTGAATGAGAATCTGTAAACCCAGGAGCTGGGGGTGGTTGTTGTCTGTTCTGTGGTCTGGAGAGGCAAAGGAAGCTGGCCACAAAGAGAAATAAGAAGGAAGCAGATATATAGAGATGGTGAGATAAGAGACAGAGAGGACTGAAAGATTTTCAGTATCTCATTCTTGTCTTCTCCTGAGGCCCGGCAGCCTTTCTGTATTGGATGCCTGAGACATTCTTTTACAGTGATAATAAGTACAACTTTTAAATTTAGCTCTTTCAATAATTTTTCATACTTGCTACCAAAGTGTTATACCTAACGGCTATTTCCACAATTTAGAAACAGAGGATAGAAGCTTTTTCTTTAGAATAAAGAACCACCTAGGGAACTCCTGGAGTTCCTGTATCCAAACTCATCATTCCAACAAAAAGAAAGTTCTAAGTTGTCCAGTTTGGGGATAGAGGATTCACATGGCTTTGAACTAGCTTACAAAACCAGTAAAAAAAAAAAAAATGAGTCTAACAGACAGAAGTAAGCCAACATTGGTTGAGAGAGAAATTAAGAGACGATGCCACAGTAATTCCATTTAGGAAGAAGAAAGAATGAGAGAACCGTAGAAAGAAATCAGTGATGAGGTTTCAAAGAAATTATTGTAAAAGAGAAATTTTATCAAAATAAAAGTTATTTGCAAACATTGAAAAATATCAGAAGACTTCACAAAAAATCACTGTTCGAATTTCCACACTGTATGAGTAAGGGAAATCATATCAAATTGAGAAGTCTATTCCCAGATGAAGCAATCTTTTGATATTTTTGCTTAAAAAAACGCTATAAAGCATTGTACTAGATTCCCTCACCTCATCCCTAACACTACCTTATCCTCCTCTGCTATGACCACTTTCTCTCTTCTCCCCAAAAATCTCAAAAGGAAAAAACGTGTGGCTGACAGAAACATAATAGAGCCCAGCAGAATATAAGAAATTGCATACAGAGAGAAGATCAAGATGCTGGAGCAGAAAGACGTGGACCTGACCTCCCCCGACAAGCACCTAAAAATTACATCTACATATGGAACAATTCTCACTGAAAACTGACTGGAAATTGGCAGATAGATTCCTGTACAACCAAGGTTGTGAGAAAGATCCACATGCAATCTGGGAGGAAGGGAAGAGAAGTGATCAGGTCAGGCAGGACCTGTGACCCTGGGTGGAGACTCCGAGGAAAAGGGAAATTACACAGGTGGAGATCCTCCCTGAGGAGTGAGTGGTTCAAGCCACATACTGGGCATCCCAGTCCTGGGGTCTGACACAGGGAAGACAAGCCCCCTTGGCTGGTGGGACTAACAGCAGGCTGTGGGAAACCTGGACTCCACTCCTGAGGAGCACACTTACTTGCTCCCGAAGCAGAGCAGAGAGGACGGATTGAAGACTGTCCGGGAGGCTGGCCACTTTCCTGGGACTGCCCTGGTGTGCACGCCAGCCTGAGCCGAGCAAATGCTCCAGCCTCACTTGCTTCACGATGCAGCTCCACGCTGGTGTGAAGGCTCAGCTGTGAGACGCAGAGGCAGCTCAAACCCAAAGCAGTGTCTGAGTAGGGAGAGGCAGTCTTTACTGGTGCTTACACAGGTAGCAGGCCACAAGCAGCCCTGATCTCCGTCTGTGGCCAGACCACCACAGCTTGCACTCCAGCTTACCCTGAGAGCCCACACAGGCCTTGCCTGCCCTATAGTGCAGCTCCAAACCAGGGCAGGGGTGGCAGAGGCTGAAAGGAGAGCTCAGCTGTGAGTGACAAAGAAGGCTTGGACCCAAAGCAACGTCTGAGCAAGGCAGGGGCGGCCTTTACTGGTGCTTACACAGGCAGCACATTAGAACCACTGTGGGTCTCTGACCCCAGCTGGACCACCAGTCTGCACCCCAACCCATGCTAAGCACACACACTGGCCCCTCTTGCTCTGGGGCGATGGTGTCGGTGCTGGGAGTGAGGACAACACACATTTAAAGGGAACTGAGCCAGTTCAGAACTGACCCTCAGGGCTTCTGCCCCAGCAACCTGGGACCCAATCCCACCCTCAGTAGGGCAGTGATGGCCACTGAGCAGAGGCGAAGCCTCACCTCACACCTGGTTCTGGCCTTAGTCCCTCCATCTCCAGCCCTACCTCCTACCAAGGTGATAGATGCCAGCACACCCTGAGGAAAGATGTGACTTGTGTCAAATCCAGCTCTCCTACCAAAGTCACTGGGCACACACAGACTGAATAGGGACACATTCACATAAGGACACAACTTCAACACTGCAATGGTAACTGTTTCACCTAATTTCATGGAGACAGGGAAAGTTAAGCAAAATGAGAAGAATGAGGAGTTTGTCTCAACTGAAAGAGCAAAAGGGCAAAAAATCCTGAAAGAACAAATAATGAAACAAATAAACAATTTACCAGATAAAAAATTCAAAACATTTGTAATAAGAATGCTAACTTAATTAGGGAAAATAATAGCTTAATATGGTGAGAATTTTGACAAAGAACTAGAAAATATAAAAACGAACCAGTTAGAACTGAAGAATACAATAACTGAAATGAAAAACACACTGGAAGGAATTAACAGCAGACTAGGGGATACAGAAGAACTTGTAAGTGATCTGGAAGAAAGGATAATGGAAATCAACCAATCAGAACAGCCAAAAGAAAAACAAATTTAAAAAATGAAAATAGTTTAAGGGATATATGGGACAACAGCAACTATACCAATATTCACACTAAAGGGGTCCCAGAAAGAGAAGAGAGAGAGAAGGCAATCAAAAATATATTTGATAAAATTATGGTTGAAAACTTCCCAAACCTAAAAAGGGAAACAGATATCCAGGTACAGGAAACACAGAGGATCCCAAACAAGATGAATCCAAACAGACTCACACCAAGACATATCATAATTAAAATGGCAAAATTTAGTCAAAGGAAAGAGAGAAGTCTAAAGGCAGCAAGAGAAAAACAAAGAGGCATATACAAGGAAATTCCCATAAGGCTATCAGCTGATTTCTCTGCAGAAACTGTAGGCCAGAAGAGAGTGGCATGAATATATCCAAAGTGCTGAAAGGGAAAATCCTGCAACCTAGGATACTCTACCCAGCAAGAGTACCATTTAGAATTGAAAGAAAAGTACCACATGATCCAGCAATCCCACTCCTTGGCATATATCCAGAAAAGATGAAAACTGTAATTTGAAAAGATATATGCACCTCAGTGTTCATAGCACCACTATTTACAATAGCTACACTTGGAAACAACCCAAGTGTCCATCAACAGACAACTGATTTAAGATGATGTGATAGATACACAATGCAATATTACTCAGCCATAAAACAGAATGAAATATTGCCATTTGCAGCAACATGGATGGACCTAGAGACTATCCTACTAAGTGAAGTAAGTCAGATAGAGAAAGACAACTATTATATGATATCACTTATATGTGGAATCTAAAATATAATACAAATGAATCTATATACAAAACAGAAACAGATTCTCAGACACAGAAAACAAACTTATGGTTACCGAAGGGGAAAGGGGGGAGGGATAAATTAGGAATATGGGATTAACAGATACAAAGGACTATTCATAAAATATATAAGCAACAAGGATTTACTGTATAGGACAGGGAATTATATTCAATACCTTGCAATAACCTATAATGGAAAATAATCTGAAAAAATACATAACTGAATCACTTTGCTGTACCCCTGAAACTAACACAATATATCAACTATACTTCAATAAAAAAATAAAAAATAGAATTGAAGGAGAGAGAATTTCTCAGACAGGCAAAAATTAAGTGTTCATCAATATTAAACCTACCCTAAAGGAAATGTTAAAGCGTCTTCTCTAAGTGGAAAAGAAAAGACTATAACAAGAAGTAAGAATTTATAGGAAAGGAAAAATCCCATTGGTAACGGCAAATATATAGTAAAGGCTGAGAATCAACCCTTTAAATAAGCTAGTACGAAGATTAAAAGACAAAAAATTGTAAAATCAGCTATGACTATAATAATTAGTAAAGGGATAAACATAGAAAATATGACGTTAAAAACACAAATGTGGGGGAGGGCAGAAAAAAATTGTAGAAATTTTAGAATGTCTGAATTTAAAGGACTACCTGTTTAAAACAAGTAGATATAGTTATGGTCAATATATATAAACTGGTAACCACAAATGAAAAACCTACAATAGATACACAAAAACTAGACAGAAAGGAATACAAGCATACCACTAAAGAAAATCATCAAACCACAAGGTAGGAAACAAAAAGAAGAATAACAGAGAAGAACCAAAAAAACCCCCCAGAAACCAAATAATAAAATGGTAATAAGTACATCACTATCAATAATTACTTTAAATGCCGATGGATATATATACAATGGAATATTACTCAGCCATAAAAGGAATGAAATTCTGCCCTTTTCAACAATGTAGATGGACCTAGGGATCACTATGCTTAGTGGAATTAGAGAAAGACAAATACTGTATATTATTACATACATGGAATCAAAAAATAAAACAAAAAATGTACATAACAAAACAGAAGACTCACAGCTATAGAGAAAAAACTAGTAGTTACCAGGGTGAAGAGGGAAGGGGGAGGGGCAAGATAGTGGTATGGGATTAAGAGACACAAACTACTATATATAAAATAAATAAGCAACAGGATATATTGTACAGTACAGGGAAATATAGCCATTATTTTGTAATAACTTTAAATGGAGTATAATCTATAAAAATATTGAATCAGTATGCTGTGCACCCGAACTTAATATAATATTGTAAATTAACTATACATCAATTAAAAAAATTGCAAACAGGTTATAAAATGTAAGTCAATGACCTATTTTTCCACTACAGGTAAAACTCACATATTTTCTTTTGTTTGTTCATCAAGATGAAAAATAGAAAGAAAAACAATGAGCTATGTTACTTAATTGACATCAGATTTAAAAGTTTATGCAAAATTTTGAAAATTTTCTCTTAAAAACAATCCATCTGAGAAATACCAACCAAGACAATTTTTTAAAATAAAATGTATTTAGGGAGAGATCTATCACAACTGCATCCAGTGCTTGTGCACTGCCTGTGATGGGCCTCAAGGACGGAATGGAAGAAATGATGGGGTTACAGCAGTCCAGGATGGGCTGGGGCTAGGATGGTGCAAGACTGAGGGACGGGATAGGATGGGCTGTGGAGTACATTTCTCTCTTTTTTTTTTTTTTTTTGCGGTACGCGGGCCTCTCACCGCTGTGGCCTCTCCCGCTGCGGAGCACAGGCTCCGGATGTGCAGGCTCAGCGGCCATGGCTCACGGGCCCAGCCCCTCCGCGGCATGTGGGATCTTCCTGGACCGGGGCACGAACCCGTGTCCCCTGCATCGGCAGGCGGACTCTCAACCACTGCGCCACCAGGGAAGCCCCTCGATCATTTTTTAAAAGCTGAAAATGCAGTGTTTCGTTTGGAGGACTACAAAATAGGTAGATGTGAACATCCAAAACGCCACACTGTTAAAATGGCTGCATCAAAATGTCTCCTGCCCATTCCACTAGGTAGTAATTAACAGCGGGACCACTCGGAGGCTGCAGTCCGGTCAGCAATAAGTTAGAACTGACTCTCACATGTGTTTTATTTCACCTGCACAGCATTTTTCAAAAAACGTGATCACCATATTTTAAAAACGTGGCAGGACAGTGGCCACGGAAGTCAGAATCCGCCAAGGGTGTGTAACAACTCACCTGCTGAATGAAGTAGCCCTGAAATTGGATGGCGCTGGAGCGTCGGACCCACATTCACCATTGCTGGCAGTCCGGAAGTACAGGAGACGGTCGCGGGCTGCGACGCAGTTAACGCGCGCGGGGCGTAGGCGTCCTCGTGCGTGCGTGCTCCTCGCTGCGTGCCCCTCCCACCGCCGCCGCTGCTTCCGGAAGCCCCACGGACGCTAGGCTGCCACTAGTAGGAGGGCTGCGGCAGTGAGCCTTGAAGCCTGGGGCATGGGCCACAGGTGAAGCCACCGCAGGTGCAGATCTTGGGGCTAGTAGCAAATAAAAAACAATTAAAATTAAAACTGTGAAGATTTCAATATAAAATTTGGATTTTAAACTTCTCTTGGAAAACAGAATATTGATACTCTGGGCCCTTATTCTCAGATGACATTAATTGACTGGATCTGAGTATAGGCTGCCGGGTTTGGGTGGGGCACCCTCCCTTCATTCCACTAGGCACCAGGGCTCCATTTTGGCTCACTTCTCTCATTTCTGTACCTGCCTGCTTCCTCTAGGCACCTCAGTTTGCAAACGCCTGGCCCGGAGCCTAGAGCCCTGCGGTGAGGGATGTAAAGATCCCGTAAAGTGAGGCAGCTGCTACTTTTTCCCAGGTATGTAACCATGTGATGGTTCAGTGATGCCACATCTTCCAATTTTTCAAGCAAAGTTGGAAATTTGTATTTTTATGTAAAGCCTTTCCATTTTTAAATACGAGTTCATTCTTTTCACGTTGACAACCAAATAAGACGCATCTGTGAACCATCAGCCTATGCCTGCCAGCTTGCCATTCTTCCCTGAACTGTGGGACAGAGGTCTGCATCAGAAAGCCCATGATATTCTTTCTAGCTGCCCTACCTTTGCTCCATTTCCAGAAGTGCTGGTGTAGAAGTTAAAGTGTGGTTTTCCAAGGGCAAATATAGTTCAATTGAATTCAACAGGCACATTTACCAAGCATTCACCGTATGGAAGGCTCTGAGCTAAGCACCATGAAAAGGGTAGATATACAAATGGGACAAAGCCAAATACCACCTTTAAGGAGTTGTCAATCAACCACATCTTTGACACCACTGACAAATAAGTAGAGTTTGTGTTCAGCTACCTTGCTCCCTCATTCCCGTATTGCTTTTCCCTTATGGAGCTCCCACAGATGCCAGTGTTCTCTGTTACTCTGGTGCTCCTTTCTAATGCTTCACAACTATTTCTATTTCTGCTACGACTACTACCATTAGCAGTAACCACTACAGTACACTACAAGTACCACTACAACAAGTATTACTGCTCCTACAACTACTGTTACCATCGTATAGTGTGTCTTTGTGTTAAGCACTTTATATGAACAATTTCTAATGTTCACACAATCCTAGAAGATAGGTCCTATTATACCCATTAACAAATGGCGCAATTAAGTTAATCAACTTTCTTGAGGTCACACACAGTGTTATATTTTGATTTACAATAAGAAATATATATTTGGTCTTCATCCCCACTCCTGATACAGAGCTCCCAAAATCTTTTGAATTTCCTGTGATGAGAGCAATAAAAGTGACTTTTGTTATGTGAAAGTGGTGACTTTTGGAAAGCACCTGAGGATGGGGCAGGTTGCCAGTGGAGTTAACCATGTGGTTAGAAGTTTGAAAATTTCAGTCCACCTCCCACCTGCCCACACACGTTCTGTCACCTGGAAGGAGAGAGGGGCTGGAGATTGAATTCTGTCACCAATGTACAGTGATTTAATCAATCATGCGGATGTAGTGAAGCTTCCATAAAAACCCAAAAGTACAGGTTTGGAGAGCTAAGTGGGGGAAGACATGAAGATGCAGGCCCAGAGAGAGCATGGAATCTCTACACCTTTTCCTTGTACCTTGTCTTCCATATGGCTGTCCTGATGTATATCCTTTTATAATAAGCCAGTAATCTAGTGAGTAAAATGTTTTTCTGAGTTCTGTGAGCCTTCGTAGCAAATTAATCAAACCCAAGGTAGGGATCATTGGAACCACCAATCTACAGCCAGTGGGTCAGAAGCACAGGTGACAACCTGGATTTAGGATTGACATTTGAAGAGGGGTGGCAGTCTTGTAGAACTGAGCCCTTAACCTGTGGGATCTGATGCTATCTCCAGTAGATAGTGTCAGAATTGAGTTGAATTGTAGGACACCCAGCTGGTGTTTGGAATTGCTTGGTGATGGGGAAAACCCCCCACACATCTGAATGTAATTGATGAACCATACTATAGTTAGTAATTAGCAAAAATGGGACTAAAATACAAGTCTGTTGGAGACTCCTGCATCTGAGTGTCAGGACTGATCTTTACAAAGTGGTAGCTCTCTCTTAGTCAGGACTGAGATTCTGGAATCTTAGAATGTTCTCCTAACACAAGGGTGCATTAAAATTAATCCAATCACTTTCAGTGCCAGGCTCCTCTCTCCTTGCTATAATGCAGCCAGAACGATTGTTGTGAGACACAAATCTGGTCATATCACCACTTGCCCTCAATATTTAACAGCTTCTCATTGCTTTCTGTATACACATCTATCTCCTTCATATGGTTTATAAGTAGGCTGACCATATGACCCACTTTCCTGGAATAGCTTCAGTTTTCGCTTGCTATTTCAGCATAATTATTAACAGTCTTTCACTCACAAATGTGTCCTGGTTGGTTGATAGATTGTAAGTTCATCCTATTTATAAGACTTTTCATTATTTGGGTTTTGCATATATCTCTAGTCTTATCTCTCACCATTTCCTCCTTAAATTCTCTGTCTGTCTCATTAAATGCCTTTCCATTCTCCTGACACACACTCTTTATCTTCCAGACTATTGCCCATACTTCTCTTCTCCTGGGCCCCTTTTCATCTTCTTTCAACACTGTTCATTCTTTAGGTTGCAGCTTAGTTCAGTTGCATGTCTGTCTTGCCATCACTCGGAGCACCAGTGTTGTTGCCCTCATGGTCCTTAGCACATTGAAGCTCAATTATGTATATATATGTCCGAAGCCACCACTATACCATAAACTCTATGGTTGGGATCATGTCTGTTTTGTTCACGTTTTCCCCAGGAATTACAGCTATCCCATTTACAAAATAGATGCCTTATAAATATTTGATGAGTAAATGAGTGAATTTGGATATATGAGAATGCCTAGGAGAGAATCAACACCTCTAGGCTCTCAAGTGTGGAGTGGGGATGTATAAGGGGTTTAATAGTCAGCAAAACAAGGGGCAGGGCCATCTGTGTCACTGTGAAGTGAGGTACAATGGACTTCACAGTGCCCTTCAGGAATATTTTTTCTCTTTCTGGCTGCCAAAAAAAATTTAAGTGTGATTTCACCTGTGTCAACAAAAGACTGGTGGTTGAGGCATGAGCTCACAGGATATAAACTTGCCTTGCTCCTTTTCCACACCTAGGTCCCTTATTCTGCTAGGGAAAACTCAAAATGAGCACAAGGCATGTTTTATGTACAATTGTAAAGTGGTAGGTGACTTGGTGTTCTTGCACATCCGCTTCTCAGGTCCTGTCCATCTAGGGCACGAGGCTAAGCTTCTGAAAGGGATTCTAAATTTTCCATGAGGATATTCAGAGTTTTGCTAACTGTTTGCTCTCTTGGTTGTATTCTGAACACATTTTTCTTTTCCTTGATTAAGCATGGGTAGAGCAGGGTCTGGAAACCATGGCCAGTAGGCCAAATCTGGCCTGCGGCCTGTTTTTGTAAATAAAGTTTTATTGGAACACAGTCATGCCTATTCACTTAAATTCTGTCTGTGGATACTTTCTTGCTATGATGGCAGACTTGAATGGTTCCAACAAAGACCCTGTAGCCCACAAAACTTAAACTATTTACAATTTGGCCCTTTACAATAAAACCTTGCTGACCCCTGGCCTTGTGCCCCAATCTGGGACACCTTGGGAAGAATCTAGGAGCTTGCTACTTCCAAGTGTGGTCTGTGAATCAGAGACAATTGCATCCAAAAACTTACTATGAATATAGAAATCTTGGGCCCAACCCCAGACCCATTGAATCAGAAACTGTATTTTAACATGATTTCCAGGTGATTTATGTGTACATCAGATTTGGAGAGCACTTATCTAGGTTCCTCTGGAGACTGAGGAGAACCCTCAAAGAACTCACTCTTGAGAAGACATTGCCTCTAAGATATGCAGAAAGTTTAGATGGTGGCCTAACGTTTACAGGTTTCAGGAGTATCCTTATGCTAACATGCCGTACTTCAGAACCTCAAGGAATAAAACCTCAACAATGGAATCTTAAAACTATGGAAACTGATAAGGTGAATATTTTGGAGCCAGAGAAACTCCAAGCACTTCTCAAGTCACACTATTCAGTAGCCACATATTTTGACTTTGAAGGAGGCCAACCCTGAGCAGTTTTTGAATCCAAGAGCGGCTCTGGGGGATTAGTGGTGCTGGTGAGAAGCAGCTGCTGTTTTATTACACGCCTCAGTGCTCCATTTTATTGCAATGACAAAAATACCCACTCTCTCTACGTCTCTCTCACTGTTTCTGATTTCTTTTCCCCCGTGTCTGTAGTTGGTACTAATAGCTTTGAGGGAGAGAGGCAAGGTGAATTTTTTTTTAAGTTATTTGTTATCCAAAATGTGTTTTGGTGGCTCTAAAATGAAAAAAAATGTCACGTGAAAAACGGCTATTTTTCTGTTGCTCTTGAGACCTCACGCTGGGGATAATTCCTGGAACCCTGTAAGAATCATATTGAGCTGTGAGACAGCGTGGCAGTGCCTGTTCCAACAAGAGAAATAGGTTGATTGCTATCAAACAGTGCTTTTATGTGAATACCAGTGAAAGCTGTAGAATATTCTGTGAGTTATTTAGTGGCAAGGCAATGAATGTCTCCGATAGCACATGGTGTTCCTCTTTAGAGCAAAAGATGTGTTTTCCCTCCCCAAACAATTCAAAATAAAATCTGGAGTCACGGACAGAGAGTGCTCTTTTGTTGTGGTAACTGGGCGGTTCTAGTGTCAACCTGGGAAATTTAATAAATCTCTTCATCAACTTCATCAGTGTAACATTTTGTCACAGTGAGGAACACACAAGAAGTTTGTTTGGTTTGCCTGTTTTTGTGGCTGTTGCTTTGCCCAAGATTTTTATTTCACTAACCTTGGATTCAGATCCTTTGGTCGAAGAGAAAAGAACACTCTAAATTTATTAGCTGATTAATTTGGAAAAAGTACACTTTGTATATTTTGGAATCTGAGAAGAATAGTCCTAATCACTCTCAATTCAGCACTGTAGCATGGGACAGGGTTGGTTTAGAAACCATGCTTTTAACGTCATCTATTTCTGACCTTACTGCACTCATTTCGATAGCTAGTCATTAATAAATTTGATTGATTTTGATATTGTTTTCTTTATCTGACTTTACCATTTCCCTGATGCAGATTCAAATGAGTCAGTTAAAACAAAAATTGTGTCTAAAAGAAAAAAAGAGAAACAGAAGAGATTTGGATACTCCAATATTGCTGGTTGTATGGATTCATTGAAGCAGGCTTTCAGCTGGGCAGGGTTGAGGATGCTGGTCCAAGAGGGTTTACAGACCTAAATGTCAGTTGTGCTCCCAGTACCCTTGAAAGACTCAGTGACCCTGGAGCCCAGAGACCATACAAATGGATTTAAGATTCTGAACTATGGCAAGTTTTTCTCATCAAATCCTTTGCTGTTATAAATGCAGTCTCCATATCTAGGGAATGAGGACTAAATATTCCCCATGTCAAGGGAAAGCCCACCTCCTCTTCTTGAGACAGGCTGTTCTGATCCAAATAGACTCTTTGAATAAGTAGAATTCATGTCTTTCCTTGTTTATCAATTGATTTTAAAAGTTTCTAAGGTTCTAGTTCAGCAAATGGTACCTGCTCTGGGCCAGGTCCTACGTCAGCACATGTTTTTTCAGTTACTCCTTCCAGTTACCTTGTGGGATTAAATATATTTACTCCATTTACTGATGAGGAAACAGAGTCTCAGAGGGTGAGTATCCTAACCACTGCACCATGCTGCATTGGGTTATAAGTGGGTAAAAAGTCCTCCTTTATTAATTCATTGTCCATAAGTAATGACTAAGGTGACTAATATACAATGTGCTAGGCACTGTACGCAGTGTCGGCGATACAAAGGTAAATGAGTCACTGTTTTTGCCCTCGAGGGGACCCATACCGAATGGGAAGATATGGATTTCATTTTTCAACAAATTTGAGTTGTTGTTTTTGTTGTTTTGAATCTCTTTTATTGCTTTTGCTTGGCTTTAAGAGTGTAGTTGCTATATGGCTCGTGCTGAGTAGGACCTGTGTGAACTGGCTTAGGCAGAGCCTTTGCCCTGAATGTTTACACCTCATGACAGACATAACAGACATGGAGATGGCTGCACAACTGTAAGGCAATGACAAATGTGCTCATTAGTAATGACAGCTAACTGAAGAATCTCAAATTTTGCAAAATACCATTTATCCAATACATAAAAATAAACCTTTGAGTATCCAAAATAGAAGCCACCAAGTCTATTTACTAAAGCTCATGTGCTTTATTTGCAAGAAAACAATCCAGGCCCTCACTTTCAACCAGTTTATTCTTATCTCACACAGAATTTTAACACAATTGGATATCTGTTTGCAGCTTATAGTACATTAAAAAAGAAACTTGTTTATCTTTGGGCATTGGCTGAACAAAAGAAGAGATTAGATTACCCCCAAAAAGCGTATTAATAATTTTGCTGAAGGCTGATTTTATCCACTGGAACCGGGAGATAGTGCAGAAAATGTATTTAAAAGAGTTTAAAACAAACACATTTGATTTGGCTTTCCCATGAAGCACATGACTGAGTTTGTCTGTTTTCAAAACCACCATACCTTTTACTGAGAGTAACTTCATCCTTTACCCTTTTGCTCCATTCCCTCTCATTTTTCATTGGTTGGTGTGCATGGCTCTTGTGTGTTGATAGCCCCAGTCAATCATTAACTGCCGAGTTTCTGCAAACTCAATGAGAGTGGCTTTTAGTCTTACACCCCCACACAGTTTCCCATGGACTTGAAGTGGAAAACATCAAGCTAGAGTTTCACCATCTTTTGGCAAAACAGTATTTCCTGGAGTCTTGCCTAAGTTGCTTCATGTTGTCAGTCACTAGACTAGGCTTCTCCAGGGAACAGCTACTCTAATAAGAAAGGAGGCCCTACGAGGCAAAAGGAAACCAATGGCCACACTACGTTCAGGGACAAAATTGCTAGCCATCTTGGCAATGTGATTACGGATGTTGGCTTAAGAACTTCCATTTCCAGGTGGTACATGAGTTACTTTGTAGACTTGTGAAGTCTTTTTTTTTTTTTTTGAGTATGTGGCTAAATATTTCTGAGAGTGGATTTATAAATAGTATCTGATGATGACTCTGTTCTTGAGAGGGAAAAAGAAGAAGTGAAAAAGGGTACCAGGAGGACTTCATTTTGTCATTTTGAAGAATTATAATATGTTAGTTACCTAAGGAAAAGTGGATCTTTGAAACTGAAGGTGAGATATCAAATATAAATTCTTGTTTTTCTTTGAATAGTGTAGGAAAGGGGTGTGTAGTGTTCTTGTCACTTTTAAGAATTACGTAGCTGAACACAGAGCAATGCAGAATCTTGACCAAGGGTAGCAGAGTAAGACAAAAATGGGAAGAGCCAGAAATACAACGCAGATCTCTTGACTTGTGTTTACATGTTCTACAGGCTAGTCTCATGGTTTTATAACTCGTTTTGATAAGTTGCCCACTCTTTAAAGGTTAACATTTTATGACCAAATGACTGAGAAACATCTGTCTCTGAGTCAGGATGGTAAGAGAAGCACAGTATGAGGGATACCACTAGATAAGAACAAGGCAAGGAATAATAGACTTGGTATCACTCTCAAAGAATCTCTATGTCTAATGAAAAAACTTATATTTGATTCTTTTTCAGTGCTTCTTCTTGAAATCAGATATTTAAATTTAATGTAATTTTGTATTTAAAACAATTAATAGAATTGGGGGTTTATTTATCCAGTGATTAAGTGTCTAAGACACAAGTGGCCTTAAAAGTGATAAACATAGATGAGACTTACATTACAAAGTTCCTCAGCTGAATTTCTCTTTGACCACTCTGTATAATCACATTTGTATTTTCTAGAATTTTATACAGTTTACAGATGATCCAAATATTTTTCCCTTACCTTTTTCTTTCATAATGTTCAGTTCATAAAATCATCATCACCACCACCACCACCACCACCATCAGCATCTTCATCACTGCCCTTATTATTATTGAGAAGATGTTAAGCTCTTGACACATATTAACTCATTGATATCTCCCACTAATCCAATGAAGTAGATATTATTACTCTCCTGATTTCCAAGGCACAAAAAGTAATTGGCCCAAATTTATACAACTAGTATATATCATTGAGGACAGTCTTTTAAACGTTATTCTATAATGCTTTAGGCCTAGTGAGACCTTAGGGAAATTTTAATTTAGCCCCTTATTTTGCAAACTGAGAAGCTAAGACCACTGTGAACTGACTTTCCTTTGGGCAATTCTTGGCAGAGCTTTGATTAGTACTCACATTTCCTGATTTCCGGTACAGGGATCTTTCTAATACTGTACTTTGCCCTTATCTTCGAGGTACTACAATCTTCACCAGAATGTCCACTTCATAAGGGGAAAAATATAGAAACAAAAGCACTTTGCTCTTCCATAAATAAAATGTTTGGTAGGAATGGAGACTTAGCCTATTGATTAAAATAGGATTCTTGGAATATTTTTATACTCATTGCTACCTGTGAGGTCCTGGTAACCTGGATATTTCATGGAAGGCATAGAATATTAACCATCTTTAGCCTTTTAGGGAAGCGATTTTTATCACCAGTGTCCTTAATTATGAAGGGTTGTAAAGTCCAGTTTTCTTATACCCCTTCTCTGTAATATCATTCACAAATGAGTCACGTTGAGTTATATCGTAAAAACACATAGTATACATTTCTCATATCTAAAACAATGAAGTTAAATAACCACATCCCTAGAATAAAGTTGAACAATACTTGAGTAGGTTTGAACGGGATTTGATTTGCCTTCTTCTGTCCTTGGAGAATTTCATAACTATCCAGGAGTAGTTCTTTAGGCATATGCAAGATAAGTGACTTCTTCTGAAAATGCAAAACTCATTGTTGGTTAATATCTGTTAAATACAACTAAAGATTCAAATACACCAAAGAAAAATGGAAAGCATGCTTTCTGCCAGTTAATAGCTGGCATTCTAAAAAATCTGAAAGTGAAGGTCTTCTAGTATTTTGGGGTACTCAATTGTATTTAATTATGAAAACTATAGAACATGATTCTTCTTATAAACTGTATTAATTACAGAACAGATTTCTGTATGAAATTGAATTAATTTTAAACCTTCTTTGTGGTAAGGAATTTGGATTATGAAGTACCCAAAGGACTTCATTATGAGGCAGCTTCATTTATAAGCAGGACATCAATCTACCTATTTTGCTTTTGAGCAAGACTCAAACTTATGGGTAAAATATTCCCTTGAGGTAAAGCAGATGCCTTCAGAAGCTGCATTAATAACTATTTGCAGTAACTGTTTATGATTCATGAGCTAAGCGGGGTTATTTTCCTATGGCTCACCAGACCATCTGTAAATTGGCCTGACACAGAGCTTCAAAGGAATAAATAGACAGTAAAAAATTCAGAGTTAGAATTGAGGCTGTTTTCTTAATGTGAAATCCCAGTTGTTGCTGTTTTTAACCTAATCAAGTACTTTTCCTTTTCATTGAGGTCTAAATGTTGACTGTAGGTTAATTTCAGCATATAAGCCTTAACATATGGTAAACAAGTAAATATTTATTTTACATACTCTTCCTAAGGTTTGCGTATATTGCATATATTAAGTAAAAAATATGCATGTCATTTAAAAAATTGTCTAAAAATTAACAAAAAAGGAGAAAATATGCATGTCCAGGAAACCCAGAAAAATAATAAAGTAATAATAAAATTAAAATAATAAAACAATAATATATATTATAAAATAATAATATATATATAACCACCAGGTCCCTGACTTCTCCATTTTCTAAATACAAATAAGGTCTCAATGACTTTAATTATATGGATAATTGTTTAATTATCTAAATGTAAAGAGTATATATTTATGATAAATGTAACACATGACCCTGTACAATTCAAACAACACAGAGATGAATAAAAAATGAGAGTGATTACCTACCACTAACCTCTGTTTTTCAGGTATTTATAGAGTGTAAAATTCGAGGCTCTCCTTCACAAACACATCTAAATATGTGCATATACATACACATATGTAGTCTTTGTTTTATAGATACTGGGACTTATTGTATGGTAATGTTTTTTAATCTTAAAAGTGAACAACTATGTATAAAGATTAATTTAAGTTTTTTAACAGCAGTGCATTATACCATGCATTGCCTTTTAAAAAATTATTTCCTTGTTGATAGATATTGAGGTTACCTTCAACATTTTTTTTCTATAAAAAAGCTTCCTGTTGAAGATATCCTTGTAAATGTCCCAATAACATTAATCATTACAATTTTAATAAGTAAAATTTATTCTTGATTCAAAGTTCAAAAGGCACACATGAGTATATGATGAAAAATCAATCTCATTCCTACTACTATTTCCCAACTACTCAGTTTCCTTTCTTTTCTTGTGAATCCTTCCAGAGATTTTCTGTGTATGTGTGTGTGTGTGTGTGTGTGTGTGTGTGTGTGTGTGTGTGTATGTGTGTGTACAAAATTTTCCTCCATATATGCTATCATAATCTATATACTCTTCTATACCTTGCTTAAAAAAATTTTATTGGAGTATAGTTGCTTTACAATGTTGTATTGGTTTCTGTTGTACAGGAAAGTGAATCAGCTGTACATATACTTATATCCCCTCCTTTTTGGATTTCCTTCCCATTTAGGTCACTACAGACCATTGAGTAGAGTTCCCTGTGCGATACAGTAGGTTCTCATTATCTTGATTTTTAAATTCATAATAGATTGGTCTGTTTAAGCTGCTTATTTCTTTTTATTGATGCTGAAGTGTTCCCTTATATGGATTAGTGTAATTTATTCATCTTATTAAATGTTAAGTAGTCCCTTATTAAGTTGTTTCCTATCTTTGCTATTACAATAAAGTGAATATCTTTATATGTATACAATTTTCACCCAGGTGATTGTATATCTGTACCATCATACTTAAATACAGAATTGTTGGATCAAAGGGCCAATATGAGCAATTTTATTTTGAAAAAGTTAAAATTGCAAGCCTCTTTTGTAGAGAGATTGTATCAACATACTTTTCAACCAACAATGTATAAGAAATATACATTTTCATAATTCATTTTACATAATGTATTTTCCCTTCAACTCTGTCCAACATAGTTTCTCTTTCTCTCTTTCTCATCATGGCCAAAATGGTAGATGAAAATGTAACCTCATTATGATTTTGTTTACTACTTTTTTTTTTTTTTGCCAGCCATGCAGCTTGTGGGATTGTAGTTCCCTGACCAGGGATCGAACTTGGGCCGGTGGTAATGAGAGTGCAGAGTCCTAACCACTGGACTACCAGGGAATTCCCTGTTTACTATTTTTAAAAAGTATCAGTGAGGGTGAACAATAATTCATATATTTAATAATCATTTGTATTATCTTTTCTATTAATATTTATCTTCCATTTCCCCCAATCTGATTCTTAGATTTTTCTTATTGAGTTACATGAACGCGTTACATTTAAGGCTATTGGTTGTCTAATAGTGGTGTTGGTTGCAAATTCCCACCCTCTCCTCCCCAAAATTATCATTTGTCATTTGACTTTTGGTCATTATTGCAATGCAGAAAGTTTTTATTTTTATGTAGTAGAATTTATCATCTATTTTTAGTGGTTTCTGAGTGTTTTCTTTAACATCTTTTTTGGAGAATAATTGCTTTACAATGGTGTGCCAGTTTCTGCTTTATAACAAAGTGAATAAGCTATACATATACATATATCCCCATATTTCCTCCCTCTTGCGTCTCCCTCCCACCCTTCCTATCCCACCCTTCTAGGTGGTCACAAAGCACTGAGCTGATCTCCCTACGCTATGCGGCTGCTTCCCACTAGCTATCTATTTTACATTTGGTAGTATATGTAAGTCCATGCCACTCTCTCACTTCGCCCCAGCTTACCCTTTCCCCTCCCCCTGTCCTCAAGTCCATTCTCTATGTCTGCGTCTTTATTCCCGTCCTGCCCCTAGTTTCGTCCAAACCATTTTTTTAGATTCCATATATATGTGTTAGCACACAGTGTTTGTTTTTCTCTTTCTGACTTACATCACTCTGTATGACAGACTCTAGGTCGATTCACCTCACTACAAATAACTCAATTTGTTTCTTTTTATGGATGAGTAATATTCCCTTGTATATATGTGCCACATCTTCTTTATCCATTCATCTGTCAGAGGACACTTAGGTTGCTTCCATGTCCTGGCTATTGTAAATAGGGCTGCAGTGAACATTTTGGTACATGACTCTTTCTATGTTTTTCTCAGGGTATATGCCCAGTAGTGGGATTGCTGGGTCATATGGTAGTTCTATTTTTAGTTTTCTAAGGAACTTCCATACTGTTCTCCATAGTGACTGTATCAATTTACATTCCTACCAACAGTGCAAGAGGGTTCCCTTTGCTCCACACCCTCACCAGCATTTATTGGTTGTAAATTTTTTGGTGATGGCTATTCTGACTGGTATGAGGTATTACCTCATTGTAGTTTTGATTTGTATTTCTCTAATGGCTAGTGATGTTGAGCATCCTTTCACGTGTTTGTTGGCAATTTGTATATCTTCTTTGGCGAAATGTCTATTTAGATCTTCTGCCCGTTTTTGGATTGGGTTGTTTGTCTTTGATATTGAGCTGCATGAGCTGCTTGTAAAGTTTGGAGATTAATTCTTTGTCAGTTGCTTCATCTGCAAATATTTTCTCCCATTCTGAGGGTTGTCTTTTCGTCTTGTTTATGGTTTCCTTTGCTGTGCAAAGCTTTTAAGTTTCATTAGGTCCCATTTGTTTATTTTTGTTTTTATTTCCATTTCTCTAGGGAGGTGGGTCAAAAAGCATCTTGCTGTGATTTATGTCATGGAGTGTTCTGCCTATGTTTTCCTCTAAGAGTTTTATAGTGTCTGGCCTAACATTTAGGTCTTCAATCTGTTTTGAGTCTATTTTTGTATATGGTGTTAGGGAATGTTCTAATTTCATTCTTTTACATGTAGCTGTCCAGTTTTCCCAGCATCACTTATTGAAGAGGCTGTCTTTTTCCATTGTATATTCTTGCTTCCTTTATCAAAAATAAGGTGACCATATGTGTGTGGGTTTATCTCTGGGCTTTCTATCCTGTTCCATTGATCTATATTTCTGTTTTTGTGCCAGTACCATACTGTCTTGATTACTATAGCTTTGTAGTATAGTCTGAAGTCAGGGAGCCTGATTCCTCCAGCTCCGTTTTTCTTTCTCAAGATGGCTTTGGCTATTCGGGGTATTTTGTGCTTCCATACAAATTGTGAAATTTTTTGTTCTAGTTCTGTGAAAAATGCCATTGGTAGTTTGATAGGGATTGCACTGAATCTGTAGATTGCTTTGGGTAGTATAATCATTTTCACAATGTTGATTCTTCCAATCCAAGAATGTGGTATATCTCTCCATCTGTTTGTATCATCTTTCATTTCTTTCATCAGTGACTTATAGTTTTCTGCATACAGGTCTTTTGTGTCCTTAGGTAGGTTTATTCCTAGGTATTTTATTCCTTTTGTTGCAGTGGTAAATGGGAGTGTTTCCTTAATTTCTCTTTCAGATTTTTCAACATTAGTTATAGGAATGCAAGAGATTTCTGTGCATTAATTTTTTATCCTGTTACTTTACCAAATTCATTGATTAGCTCTAGTAGTTTCCTAGTAACATCTTTAGGACTCTGTATATATAGTATCATGTCATCTGCAAACAGTGACAGCTTTACTACTTCTTTTCCAATTTGGATTCCTTTTATTTCTTTTTCTTCTTTGATGGCTGTGGTTAAAAATTCCAAAACTCTGTTGAATTGTTGAATAATAGTGGTGAGAGTGGGCAACCTTGTCTTGTTCCTGATCTTAGTGAAAATGATTTCAGTTTTTCACCATTGAGAACAATGTTGGCTGTGGGTTTGTCATATATGGCCTTTATTATGTTGAGGTAAGTTCCCTCTATGCTTACTTTCTGGAGGGTTTTTATCATAAATGGGTGTTGAATTTTGTTGAAAGCTTTTTCTACATCTATTGAGAGAATCGTATGGTTTTTTTCCTTCAATTTATTAATATGGTGTATCAAATTGATTGATCTGCATATATTGAAAAATCCTTGCATTCCTGGGATAAACCCCACTTGATCACAGTGTATGATCCTTTTAATGTGCTGTTGGATTCTGTTAGCTAGTATTTTGTTGAGGATTTTTACGTCTATGTTCATAAGTGTTATTGGCCTGTAGTTTTCTTTCTTTGTGACATCTTTGTCTGGTTTTGGTATCAGGGTGATGGTGGCCTCGTAGAATGAGTTTGGGAGTGGTACTTCCTCTGCTATATTTTGGAAGAGTTTGAGAAGGATAGGTGCTAGCTCTTCTCTAAATGTTTGATAGGATTTGCCTGTGAAGCCATCTGGTCCTGGGCTTTTGTTTGTTGGAAGATTTTTAATCACAGTTTCAATTTCAGTGCTTGTGATTGGTCTGTTCATATTTTCTATTTCTTCTTGGTTCAGTCTCGGAAGGTTGTGCATTTCTAAGAATTTGTCCATTTCTTCCAGGTTGTCCATTTTATTGGCATATAGTTGCTCGTAGTAATCTCTCATGATCCTTGTATTTCTGCAGTGTCAGTTGTTACATTTCCTTTTTCATTCCTAATTCTGTTGATTTGAGTCTTCTCCCTTTTTTTCTTGATGAGTCTGGCTAATGGTTTGTCAATTTTGTTTGTCTTCTCAAAGAACCAACGTTTAGTTTTATTGACCTTTGGTATTGTTTCCTTCATTTCTTTTCCATTTATTTCTCATCTGATCATTACGATTTCTTTCCTTCTGCTAACTTTGGCTTTTATTGTTCTTCATTCTCTAATTGCTTTAAGTGTAAGGTTAGGTTGTTTATTTGAGATGTTTCTTGTGTCTTGAGGTAAGATTGTATTGCTATAAACTTCCCTCTTAGAACTGCTTTTGCTGCATCCTATAGGTTTTGGGTCGTGTGTTTTCATTGTCGTTTGTTTCTAGGTATTTTTTGATTTCCTCTTTGATTTCTTCAGTGATCTCTTGGTTTTTTAGTAGTGTATTGTTTAGCCTCCATGTGGTTGTGTTTTCTACAGATTTTTTCCTGTAATTGATATATAGTCTCATAGCATTGTGTTCAGAAAAGATACTTGATATGATTTCAATTTTCTTAAATTTGCTAAGGATTGATTTGTGACCCAAGATATGATCTATCCTGGAGAATGTTCCATGAGCACTTGAGAAGAAATTGTATTCTGTCGTTTTTGGTTGGAATGTCCTATAAATATCAATTAAATCCATCTTGTTTAATGTATCATTTAAAGCTTGTGTTTCCTTATTTATTTTCATTTTGGATGATCTCTCCATTGGTGATAGTGGGGTGTTAAAGTCCCCTACTATGATTGTGTTACTGTCAATTTCCCCTCTTATGGCTGTTAGCATTTGCTTTATGTATTGAGGTGCTCCTATGGGTACATAAATATTTACAATTGTTATATCTTCCTCTTGGATTGATCGCTTGATCATTATGTAGTGTCCTTCTGTGTCTCTTGTAATAGTCTTTATTTTAAAGTCTATTGTGTCTGATATGAGAATTGCTACTCCAGCTTTTTTTTGATTTCCATTTGCATGGAATATCTTTTTCCATCCCCTCACTTTCAGTCTGTATATGTCCCTAGGTCTGAAGTGGGTGTCTTGTAGACAGCATATATACATGTCTTGTTTTTGTATCCATTCAGCCAGTCTATGTCTTTTGGTTAGAGCACTTAATCCATTTATATATAAGATAGTTATTGATATATATGTTCCTATTACCATTTTCTTAATTGTTTTGGGTTTGTTATTGTAGGTCTTTTCCATCTCTTGTGTTTGCTGCCTAGAGAAGTTCCTTTAGCATTTGTTGTAAAGCTGGTTTGGTGGTGCTGAATTCTTTTAGGTTTTGCTTCTCTGTAAAGGTTTTAATTTCTCCATTGATCTGAGTGAGATCCTTGCTGGGTAGAGTAATCTTCATTGTAGATTTTTCCCTTTCATCATTTTAAATATGTCCTGTCACTTCCTTCTGGCTTGCAGAGTTTCTGCTGAAAGATCAGCTGTTAACCTTATGGGGATTCTCTTGTGTGTTATTTGTTGTTTTTCTGTTGCTGCTTTTAATATTTTTTCTTTGTATTTAATTTTTGGTAGTTTGATTAATATGTGTCTTGGTATGTTTCTCTTTGGATTTATCCTGTATGGGACTCTCTGTGCCTCCTGGACTTGATTAACTGTTTCCTTTCCCATATTAGGGAAGTTTTCAAGTATAATCTCTTCAAATATTTTCTTACTCCCTTTTCATTTCTCTTTCTCTTCTGGGACCCCTATAATTCGAATGTTTGGGCATTTAATGTTGTTCCAGGTTCTCTGAGACTGTCCTCAGTTCTTTTCATTCTTTTTTCTTTATTCTGCTCTGTAGTAGTTATTTCTACTATTTTATCTTGCAAGTCACTTATCCATTCTTCTTTCTCAATTATTCTGCTATTGATTCCTTGTAGAGAATTTTAAATTTCATTTATTGTGTTGTTCATTATTGTTTGTTTGCTCTTTAGTTCTTCTAGGCCCTTGTTAATCATTTCTTGCATTTTGTCTGTTCTATTTCCAAGATTGTGGATCATCTTTACTATCATTACTCTGAATTCTTTTTCAGGTAGACTGCCTATTTCCTCTTTATTTGTTTGGTCTGGTGGGTTTTTACCTTGCTCCTTCATCTGCTGTGTGCTTCTCTGTCTTCTCATTTTGCTTAACTTACTGTGTTTGGGGGTCTCCTTTTCGCTGGCTGCAGGTTCGTAATTCCCATTGTTTTGGTGTCTGTCTCCAGTGGCTAAGTTTGGTTCAGTGGGTTGTGTAAGCTTCCTGTTGGAGGGGACTAATGCCTGTGTTCTGGTGGATGACGTTGGATCTTGTTTTTCTGGTGGCCAGGACTGCATCCTGTGGTGTGTTTTGGGGTGTCTGTGACCTTTTTATGATTTCAGGCAGCCTCTCTGCTAATGGGTGGGGCTGTGTTCCTGTTTTGCTAGTTGTTTAGCATAGGGTGTCCAGCACTGTAGCTTGTTGGTCGTTGAGTGGAGCTGGGTCTTAGTGTTGAGATGGAGATCTCTGGGAGAGCTTTTACTGTTTGATATTATGTTGAGTCGTGAGGTCTCTGGTGGACCAACGGCCTAAACTTGGCTCTCCCACTTCAGAGGCACTGGCGTGACACCTGCCCAGAGCACTAAGTCCCTATCAGCCACACAGCTTGGGAACTTCATGTTAGTCTGGTGGTCAAGACTCAGCTCTTTCACCACCATGGCCCAGGTTCAATCCCCCGTTAGGGAACTAAGATCTGAAAGCAAATGGTTTCTGTAGTGACAAGATACATCCACACTGGTGTTGACTGAAAGGAACATATCTCAGACCTAACAGAGGACACAGAGGATGGATATCTTTGGGAATCTTTCTTTTCTCCAGCCTTTCTGTCCTTGGTCCTGGCTGTGGACCCTGCAGTGCCTGGTAAACTGGCTCTCATCCTTCAGCGTGGTCTGGGAGTCCCTGGAGAACACAGAGTTAGACCGAAGGATGAGAGTGCCTTTGTAGAAGTCCACAAATCCTGTAGCGTAGTTCCAGCGTAACAGGCATACGGCCCTTCACCTGCGGCTGGCAGCACGGCATGCCGAAATTCGAATTTCGTGCGTCTGGCGAGCTGGTGTAGCATCCAAGATATATTTTTTAATAAGCTAAAATAGGGACTTCCCTGGCAGTCCAGTGGTTAAGACTGGGTGCTCCCAGTGCAGGGGGCACGGATTCGATCCCTGGTTGGGGAACTAAGATCCCGCATGCTGCGTGGCGCGGCCAGACACCGAATCTGCCATCTGCCAGCACCTTGATCTTGGACTTCCCAGCCACTCCCGTTGTCCATCTTTGGTCAGCCAGGGTGGAGACATGTTCCTGCCCCTATGGCCCGAGAGACTGCACAGTGACTGCCTGAGTTTTGTTTGATAATTAGAAAGTTCATGTCATGTTCCAAGTTGTTTAACAAAATCACTTGATCTTTTTAGCACTTCTACAGATTAATATTTTTTCACATTTAGATCTTATGTCCATCCAGAAATCCATATCAAGTTTCAAATTTACTCATACTGATTTAATGCCCAACGTACATGACACAAACCCCTACTTAACTAGATTTGAGGACCTCAGCCACTGTGTTAGTGTCCTTCAGTTGTTTTCTGGATATTCTCATAGGGGTTATTTCATGAACCATCTGATAGGAGGCAGGATAATTTCTTGGCTATAATTATAGCTTCTGGAATCAGACAGGTTTTGATTTGAAATCTGGTTCTGCTATTTACTAGCTGTGGCATCTCCAGAAAATGTGAGTAGTTGCTGAAGGTCATAGCAGTAATAAGACTTACATCATAAGATTACTGGGAATATTAAATGAGATGATACATGTCATCCTGATACACCTAACTGGCAATATTTGGAATGATTATCATCATCAACATATTAATGTGATTATTAATAATTAATAATAATGTTATTATTGTTATTATCATTAAAGTCAGTTTGCTGGGTAGAACCCCAATTGTGATAGCTTCCTCTGCTGATCTAGAGAGAGCCCAAGTGATGCCAAAGGTAAACATAGTGGGAATGTCATTGTTTAAGGTAGTGTCTCTAAACGTGCCACACTCCCAGAGCCACACGATTTTAGAGCTGGATTATATGGAAAATTGTTGACTGCACATTGCCACATGGGCCCTGAAGAACCTGGCCTGCCCACCAAGCTTTTCAAGAAGGCTGAAGACCCACATTCATCTAATTATGAGATTCAAACCCAGGCCAGTAGGCCTGGTGAGTAACCGGTATAGAAAATAGAGAAGAGGGACTTCCCTGCTGGTCCAGTGGTTAAGAATCGCCCTCCAATGCAGGGGACATGGGTTCGACTCCTGGTCAGGGAACTAAGATCCCACATGCAGTGGGGCAACTAAGCCTGCACACTGCAACTAGAGAGAAGCCCATGCGCCACAACTACTGAGCCCGTGCACCACAACTAGAGAAGCCCTCATGCTGAAACTAGACAGAAGCCCTCATGTCACAATGAAGACCCAGGGCAACCAAAAAAAAAAAGAGAAAATAGAGAAGAATAGTATATTTATAACCCTGAAAGAGGTAAAACTTTCCTGGGATTCACAAAATTCAGAAGTTATAAAGGAAAGCATCAACTGATTTTAGTATTTAAAAGTTCAGAATTTCTGTGCAATAGATGTCAAAATTAAAGTCAAAAGACAATTGTCAACCTGACAGAAATTTTTTGCAACATATGGGCATAAAATGATATCAGCCTTAATATCTAAAAATTTCATGCCAGTTAAGATGGGAAAAAACAACCTAATAGAAATTCAAGAAATTACAAATGATTAATAAACATGTGAAAAATGTTCAAATGCAAATTCAAACAGAGATATATTTTTGCCCTTAGATAGACAAACATTTAAAATATTTGTAATAGCCAAGAGCATATAGGTATATTGCAGGTAGAATATAGTTTGGGAGTACCTAAAAAATTATACATTCACTTTGAATTGGCAAATGCCACTTCTAGACATCTTTTGTACATACATGTGTGTACTAAGATATAGGATTAAGAGAATTAATTGCCACATCATAAAAAATATAGAAACAATTTAAATATCCATCAACAGAAGAATGGTTGATATGGAATGCTATACAATGGTTAAAAATCATGTGGTAAATTCTAATAAGGAACGGTTTCCCAAATATACTGCTGTATGAAAATGCAAGTTGCAGAACAAAATGTATAGTGTGATTCCAGAAGTGATAAGAAATCCTCCAGACAAAAGTATATATAGTGTATATAGCTATGTAGAAGAATGTCTGGAAAAGTCATACGTAAAGGTTAGTTTAGAGTGCTTCTGTTAAGGAAAGTGGGATCCTCTGAGGAGAGGGAGGTGGAGAGGTAGGGGAGAGAGTATGGGAGATTTTCACTTTTTATTCTCTATATCTCTCTGTGGTTTAAAGGTTTATGACTAGAATGTATTCAAGTACTTGTGTATCTGAAACTTAACAAAAATGACATCATGGTTATCCTTATACAGTACTGCTTGCTGCAAAGTTTAATGGAATAGTTTCTTCTAAAATCTCACCTAAGATGATTTATAGTTTCAGAATACAGTTGGAAAACCAATTATGAGATCACAAATAAGCAGGGTGTATAGCAGGATTGCTCACAAACCACTAAATTTAGGACTGGTTTGCCAGCAGCACATGTTTTAAGATAAGGCCGAAGTCCTTGTTAGAGCTGGTGCCGGTTATAATGAGGTGATTTTGCTGACAAACTGAACCCAGCCCCATCATACTAAATTCTGCACTGCAGCAAGTAGTGTCACATTCTGGGATGGGCTTTCTTTCTCTGCTGCAATCCTACTGAACTTTTGCTCTTTAACATATAAGAAAAACGGTGGCAGGATGAAATTTCCCTGGTATCATTAAAATTGTGAAACTGACTTACAGTTGTTTGGCAAAGCCATTACATAAGAACATAATTTTTCTTGAAATTTCATGAGAAAAAGCTTGATGCCCTCATATTCATGAATTTTCTCCCTCTAAGAATGGCCTTTTTGGTCTGTCATTTGTTTTCCTGCTTTTGACAAAGACAGAGGTCCAAAAAATATTTCACTTTCCTCTTGTCTGTACACACTATCTGCATAAGCAAAGCAAGAGTGAAAACACCATGGTAAACAGCAGTGATATTCATCTGTAGCAGCAGGGAATGAAGAGGACTGTGACAAAATAGTAAGTGCACGCCCCATCCAAAGAGGCAGCTTCGTTCAGTTCCAGCTGGTTATTATCATGTTGGAATGGAAGTCCAGTGCTGCAGATTTTCTAGTTTTTAAGGAGAAGCCAAAAAAAAAAAATTCTGAGTTTATGTGGTTATTAAATATTGGGAAATATAAACTATAAATACAAAATATAATGTGTAAAAATCACTTAGCCAGCCCTGTAAAACATATGAAAACCAAATTTAGCTTGTGGGCCACCACTTTGCAACTCTGGATTCAGGTCATTCTTTTTGTCCTGAATGCTCTGCATCATGGGTTCCCAAACATGGCAGTGCAAAAGGATTCTCTATGGAAGTTATTAAAAGTCCAGACTATCAGGCCCCATTCAGTGTACTAAACTTGTAATTACATTTTTAACAAGTTCCTCTATTAACTGTATACAGCTTGCCCAACAAGAGCTTTTGAATAGCTGCCTATCAGCTACAATTGGAATAGCAGATGAAACCCATCTTGAATGCAAATCGCAATCTATTAATGGTAGTTGCCCAGGGCACTGATTTGAGGAGAACTGTCTTGAGTGTGACCAGGTTCAGTGGGGAGATTGATGATCTGTTAGTGATGTCTACCTTGGGCATAGACAGGGAGAAATGCGGTACATGTGCAGTTTCTTTGCTGACCATGACCAATTGGTGAGGATCTGTGCTTTTAAAAATAATATTTGAATAGCTCCATGATGTGGCCTCACCTTCTTCTCTGGTCTCATCATCTACTATATCCTGCCTCATATGTGAATCTCCAGTAACAAAGTATTTGTTGCTTCCCATATGTGTCGTTCTGTTTCACTGCTCTGTGGCTTTGCTCCTGCACTTTCCATCCCTTACGCCCTCCCTTTCTGGCTGACTCTACTCCCTGGGTAGGGCTCAGCTTGGACATCTTCTTCCAGAGGAGGATTTTTCTGACTTCTTCTCCCTCCCTCTTTATTTCAGGATGGGTTAAGTGCCTTGTGCTTCCTCATATGAGTGTCCTAAGAATATCTCCATCATAGTATTTGTTTCATATTATTAAAACCATAAGCTTACACTTGACATTTCTTTCCCAAACTTGAAGCTTTCCCATCTTGAATATTTTATTCATATATGTATAAACACACAATGTATCATCAATTACATAACTAAACTACATCTGATATATCTGTAGTGCTGAATTAATGTTTATTAAATTGAACTTAGCCATTTTTATTATGGATAGCCTTATATTATATATATTTGTATTGGAGACTTATCTTTCTTGCTGAATCTTATCTTGCTTAAACATAGATGTTAAAAAATGTTGAAGCGTAGAAGCGCCTTAGAAATTATCTTATTAATATATTTCTCTTGTAATTATACACAAGAGGAAAATGAGGTTAGGAGAGGAGAGAAGCCTATGTGGTTAAGCTTAATTTCTGGAATCATACTGTCAGGGTTCAAATCCTGGTTCACCACTTCCTAGCTATGGGAACTTAACTGTAAATTCTGAGCTTCACTTTTTTTGATGCGAGGATGAGGCCAATAATATTAAGTCCTTAAGAGGGATAATATGTTGTTTCAATGAGAAAACCCCTTTTTTTACGCTTGGTAAAATTCTTATCATGTTTCAAGCACTAACTACATGTTACTTGTTGTAGTTTGCCCCTAAAATACATAGTAGTTAGTGAAAGAACCAGAAGAAGAACCCAAGTTTTCTGACTTTCATTCCAGTTACATTAACAGTTTAATTAATCCTCTACTATGGCAGACTACATGTTTACCAGTTTTGGCACTGGCCTTGCCCCCCAAACACCTAATACTTAGCAAGAGGGCTAAGCAATGAGGGCTTTTTGCTGGAGCCTTTAAAAGTGCGTGCAAGGTAAAGGGAAAGCATTCTTAAGCAAAAACAAAACAAAATGAGAACAATGACAGAAATTTGGACTAGATGAATAGACAAATTCTTTTTCTCACATGTAATACATTCTGCAAAACATTTAGATAAGCCACTGAATACATTTCAAGTCAAGTTTGCTTCGGTGGTTTAAAAATAATCATCCAAGGTGAGTTGGAGGGAAACATGTCTGGCTGTGTCCTCTCAATGACAACGTGCTTGTAAAATGGCGAGCATTTGGGAGTCCTTGATAAAATCATGACAATCATTTGAGCCATAATCATAGTGAATAGTGTCAATAAATTATTCTTTTAAACATTGTCTGTAGCATTACATAATGTTCAAGTTCTTGTTTTTAAATCAATTCTACAGGATTCTCACTAATCTAAAGAAACCAAAAATATTTTACCATTGCAGTGGGACAACCAATTGCTCATCAGTTCAGCTTTGTATAGAATGTTCTATTCAATGTAATGTCTGGCATCCATTTTCTTGCCTTGCCTACAATATCCTCTATCAAGGCTTCAAGACATTATTTAATGTTAGCCATGCTCACTGGAAACTGATTAGTTTGATCATATATATAATCAAATAATCAGTTTTAACAGATGGTTTTAATGGATATGTTTTTAATATATATTATTGTAAAATTAATCTGTTTTAATATATAGCATCAAAAGGTTTTTGATAATCCCAATATTGAAGTTGACAGAAATCATTGTGTTTTTATTGAAAACAATAATGCTTAACTATAGATTTAGATCAGTATATCGTAGGAACCTAAATCCTTTAAAAAAAGGGATATATGTTACCTGTGCAGAGTTGAGGCTGGCATGGTACGTTGGTTCTTTATGACAATGTGATCTACCAAACCAATGCTGAGACTGCCCACCTCCAATTCTTTTGTTAATGAGTAAGAACTGTGTCATATTCCTACCACAGGACAAAGGGGAGTGACTTAGGCCAATGATAATTTAGTCCACAGGGCTGGACACATTGCAACCAACAAATCAGAAGGAAGGGGATAATGAGCAATGGGGCAGTAACCAAAGGTGTGTGCTGCATCACCTCTAGAAATCAATTCGAAGAATAGATCCTAGTGCTAGGATGATGAGTGTTTTCTCACACCACGATGGCATTCCTAATGATCAGGCATTTATGTTCGTGAACAGCTTGGAGGATAAAGGTGTGCAGAAGTAATAACTAGCATGAATTTAGCTGTGGTAATAAGATACATACCGTTTAAAAACTGCTCTAGTATCTATGCAAATACGATACGTATTTAGGGAAACTTTTATTATTTCAGGCCACCAACTGGTGCTAGTTAATAAGAGGTTTTAGTTAATAAATAGGATTAGTGTTACACCAAGAGTCTCAGGAAATAATAGTTGTTCCCAAACCTGGCTATGAAGCTGAATCACATGGACTTGAGAAATTCCAAGGACTTGTGGGATAGATGAAGAGGTGTTAGTATGAAAGGTGGAATGGTCCAACGTATTTTTAATTTGAGCAATAAAAAAGCTTTGAGATATTTTGTGACCTATAGAGTTTAGAGTAACACCGTATGAAATAAACACGCCTGCCCTGAGCACGCTGGTATTCTTAAAAGGTGAATAAAACGTACTCAGGTGTGAATAGAAACCCTCATTTAAAAAAATGGAACAAACTCGCTTGTGTTTGCCTCTATCCAGTGGTTCTTAACTTTCTTGGTTCAAGGGCCTCATTGAGAATCTGATCAAGGTTATGGAACACTTCCCAGAGAGATGCACATTTACATATTCACACAGTGCTTTGAATATTAATACTCCCTTCTCTAATGTTCTTGGTCTTATTAGAAAAACCGAAACAGCATAACTAATAACTAACAACAGATACGATTGATCAAGTCCTTACCAGTTTTCCAAGTTCTACCTAGATCTACTGAATTAGAAGCTTCAGGGGCTCAAAAATACGTAATTTCATAAAGTCCTTTTGTTGTTTCTGATGAAATTAATTGGATCCCTCTTGATTAGTCAGAGAAACAAGGGCTTTAGAGTCAGACAAACTTGAGTTAAAAAATCAAAACTTTACATTCAATGAGCAAGGAAGTCACTTAAACACTGTGTCTTAGTCCCTCTCACCTATAGAATGTGAAAGGCAGCTGTCTTCACAAGAGTGTGATAAAAATAATATGATATAATGTATGACAGGCTCAGAGCACGCCCCTAGCATATAGTAAGCACTATATGCATCTTTTCTTTATCGTAGATACTCATAAGGGGCCTGATTTGTTTGCAGTGAGGATATTGTCCTAATATTAAATAATTCCTTGAGATAAAAAATTCAGAAAGCAGAAATCATGATACTAAAACCAAGATAAAATAGGAAAGGCAAGAGCTGCAGATGGCTTTTATTTGAGTCGCATAATGTATAAACATATTATCACGGCAGAGCTTCAGAAAACAAAGCTCATTGCTCCCCAGATGCACAGGTCTCATCTTTAACCTTAATTTTGCAAGGCTTCTGGAAGGTTTCCAATTCTTAAAGCTTTTAAATTTTCATGTCAATATAGTGAATTCTTGGTTGTGTGAAAGGAGACACAAGTGTTC
This sequence comes from Stenella coeruleoalba, assembly GCF_951394435.1. Taxonomy (NCBI): domain Eukaryota; kingdom Metazoa; phylum Chordata; class Mammalia; order Artiodactyla; family Delphinidae; genus Stenella; species Stenella coeruleoalba. Next base: position 54,733,923 of record NC_137151.1, on the reverse strand, counting down.
AGAATGGTTCTGAATTGGGAAAAGGATAATATAAATCATGTTTTATGTCTAGCAACAAACCTTTGAGCATGATGCAATAAACACTGTGGAGAAGAGTTAAGATTTAGAGATGTACCCCGATTGTTTGGTCAACCAAAAAAGAATATTCTTATTGGAAACGTTAGCTTTAAAAAGGATAAAAATGGGGGGTCTGGGTTAGACAAAAAAAAAAAAAGAACAGTAGCGGCATTGGGTGAAATAACTGAGAAAATGGAAAAGGAGGAAACAGCCAAAAACAGGGAAGCAGTGATGACTGCTGGCATTTTGGGAGAGATTTTAAAGTAATTTTGCATAGCTCAGTAACTTACTTGGGAGGTTTTCTCTCGCTTCTTAGGTTAATGTATCTTTGATACATCCAAGAATCTAAGAGATGGGTCAGGAGAGTTAAGGTCAATGATGGAGTGTCCCGAAATAGAATCAGATCACTAAAAGAGCTTAGTGACATTTAGTGACCCATGAGGCCACTATTGTCTCACAGAGAATCAACATATGAGATAAATATTTGCCCTGAGCTGGTGAGTGTCCTCTCAAAATGTTGAGTGCGGAACCATGGCTGTGAATCAGTACTTTCACAGAGAACAGAGCCAACACGTGTTTGTTTTTTTTCCGTGGTCTTTACGTTTTCCACCCATGGACTTCACTGAAAATCTGACAAAAGATTTTATATACCCTTCCTAGAGAAATTGTTTACATTTACATATAAGCATAGTTTTTTGTTGTTTGATCGCCACTTCTCTCATGTTCTTGGTCGTCTAGGGAAATATAAACAATGTAACAAGTAATAATACCTTCAATTATTAATTAAGCTAATAATAACTAATAGTTACCATTAATTAAGTCCTTACTGTGGTAAGGACATTGTGCTAAGCCCTTTATATGCATTACCTCATTATATCCTCACATTTACCCTATGAATTAAGTAATATTATGGACCCCATTTTATAGATGAGAAAACTGAGGCTTAGAGAACTTAAATAGCTTGCTTAAAGCTCTACGGCTAGCAAGTGGCAGAGCCTGGAATCAAACTGAGGTCCGTGTGGTGCCAGTGCATATAATCTTAAACACTCCTTCATAATACCTCTAATTTTTTTATAGAATTTTTTTATAGGCACTTAAGATTCCATATTCCAACCTGGGCTCTAAAAGATTAGTGAACCTTCTGAATTTATACATTGTGTGCGTGTGTGTGCAATGTTTGTTTTTCTGGAGATCGATAGCTTTAAGCGGATTCCCTTAGGATACCTCGTCTAAAACAGTAAAGAGTCAGTCATCTAGCTCTGTCAGATTTTAGCTGTGGAGTAAGTTAGGCCATCATAGAGCCACATATTTGGGCCACATTGACCGTCTTCTCTCCACTTCTGTCATCTCACAGAATTGCTGTTATTGAGTTGTTTTTGGAATAATGCCCTAGTCTTGAATTGAAGAATACTGCCAGAAATAGATGTATAAAATCTACGACTGCATTTGCTTTAGGAATATTTTTGAGTATATTTTAAATATACTCAAATATTTTAAATATTTAAAATGTTTAAAAATACCTCCAGTGTCTTCTAAACGAAACCTCAACCAACAAATTACTTTTAGAAGAGAGAATATACCTTCCTTATGCATAATAAAGAAAGTAATGATGTATCCCTTTACGCAAAAGCCAAAATTTCAGACTCGAATCTGCAATCCAACTTTAGTACTTTTGGAGGGGTCTTTGGCTTGCATACTTGAATTTTATCTCACCCTCAGTTATAGTCATCTACTCTGATTTGTATTTTCCCTTGTTTTGTGTGTGTGTGTAAATAAATATATATATTTCATTCCATGAATTTTTGTTTTTGGCGGGAGAAGGATTTATTACTTGCAGCAAGTAGGGAGAACACAAGGGATCTTTCCTAAAGCAGTGTCTCCATTCCATGAATTCTTGTAAAGCGTCTGAAATTCTTTATGGAACACTGAGGAATATAAATTAAAAATTTAAGTTTTCCTCCTTCTTCCTTTTCTATCACTTCATGCCTAAAAAGAGGCAGAGCTTTAAGACCTTGCAAATGTTTGTTCTTTAATGCCTTAACCGACAAAGATCATTTTCAAGGAAATGATCCCCAGTTAGGGCAAAATAGCAGATTAAAATAGTACAAATGCCTTCAATGACAAACACTTTTCTTACTGATTAACTTAGCAGAGGACCATATCTTGCTTCCCTCCTCCCCTACAAATATTTTCTCAGGCAAAAATGGATTTCTTTCATTCACGACTGGATTTTCTGAGAAGTAGCTGTATTGTAGCTATTTTGTGTTGTGAATCTAATAAAGCCACATGGTTTAAACCCAGATTTGAAGGGGCAAAGTTCTCTTCCGGTTGTGTATACTTAAGTACCTGAATGTGAAGTCTAGCCCAGTGAAAAGATCAACACACCAGCTCAGGCGTTAGCTAATATTGCTGGTATTTATGCATAGAGTTAACATTTGGCTCAAGAAAGAACTTTGAATTTTCTTAGTCAATTAAAACAAGTAATTGGTTAAGAGTCTAAACCTTGGTGCCATAGAGCATGATTCTTGAAAACATTTTAGGTCAGGTTGAACCAATTATGAACTCTGCTGGGAAACTGTAAAAAATCAGGAAAAACTTTAAGACAGCTACAGTGGGTGTCTGTTCTGAAAAAAGTGTATACAGAAAATCTTTTCCACTGCCTTGCATACCAAGAGAACTCTCAAATTTTTGCTTCTCACCAAGATCAGTCTTATAAACCCTACACTTACATATCTCACTACTGGTTCCTCAGCTCTAACGCATGTCTCATCATTTCGAACTCAGTATCTGAAGTGGAATTCATACACATCCAACCTGACTCTTTTTTTTAAGTATAGTTGATTTACAATGTTGTGTTAGTTTTAGATGTACAACAAAGTGATTCAGTTATGCATATATATATATATATATATATATATATATATATAAAATATACTTTTTCAGATTCTTTTCCCTTATAGGTTATTACAAAATATTGAGTATAGTCCCTGTGCTATACAGCAGGTTCTTGTTGGTTATCTATTTAATATATAGTAGTGTATATATGTAAATCCAACCTGACTCTTCTCAGTGTTCCCTCTCTGAGTGAATGGCCCACCCAGGGCAGGCATCAGAACGCTGAGGGATACCTTGAATCATTCCTCTCCTTTCCTGTCTCCCCCTCCTCTTTCAACAAACTGCTCTTTTTTCTATTTCCTTTGTCAAAATTTGTTCCTGCCAAGAGTCTTTTTTCAGCCAGATGACTGAGCAATCCTCCTGGCTAGTGACCTAGATTTCACTCTTGCCTAGGCACAGCCCATTCTCTGCATTAGAAGCTGGAATGGTATTTTAACATTTCAATCTGATCATGCCATTCCCTTTATTGAAAACTTCCAGTGACTCCCCATTACTTTAAAAATTAGGATCCAAATCCTTAATGTTGCCTAAAAGGTGCCCATCTTCAGACTCATCTCTAGCATTCGGATTTCTCTAAAACCAAGTGCCTACTTGCCTTGAGTCTTTCATACACACACACACACACACACACACACACACACACACACACACACGCAAGCACTCAACCCCTAACTAATTTCTATTCTACTTTCAAACTCTGCTCAACACACATCCTAACAGAAACTTTCCTTGCTACTTCTGACAGATTCAACCCACTGTAATTTTTAGAGTACCCTATATTTGCCCTTTCTAATACTTATCACAATTTAATTAATTCTGTAACTAGTTTTTAATATCTTTTTCTTTTGTTTGACATAAATTTCAAAAAAGTAGATGACATTTTTTTTTTACACTATATACCCAGTGTCTGAAATTAGTGCCTTGCACAAAGCAGGTATTGGGTGAATTAAGTGACAATTGGTGAACCACCTTGTGAGTTAGGTACAAAATGCCACTCTAAATAGTTATATGATTTTTACCTTGTGGAAATTATTAAACATTAATGCTACTAACTATTCCTATTTCCTTTGGGAAGAAGTCAATTTTAAACACAATTTTTAGTAAAAACTAGGAAAGAAGAGGATGGACATATACATTGACTGAGTGCTTACAGTGTAGAACGGCTTTAGATCATCAAGCGATACTAATTCTAGTGTAATTCTCACAATTGCTCAGTGAGAATTCATGAGAAAAGAACAGAGACCCAAAGGATAACTTGACCATAGTTACACAGTTATCAAATGACAGAGATGGCAATAATTCAAAGGTTTCAACAAAATAAGTCCACTTTTGGGAAATAACAGGACCAAATGTATCTTCTGGTGTATTAACACTCGTTAACAAAGGAGATGCTGGGATCTAGGTGTATTTGACTCAAGTGTCAAGAAACCATTTCCATCACATAACTGTCACTCCATCTATGGAATGAACGAAGAAAAGGCTCTTAGCAGTAGTGCTTTGATATACACGCTGAAGATGTATTAATTGCCCATAAAACTTAAAACTAAAGTGAAACTTTGGGGCTTTGTAGGAGCCATCTAAATTAAATCAAGATACAGCATAGCAAGTTTTCCATCTGCTTCTATGCCATGTGCTATCAGATACTTTGACCTTTGAGATTTATGAAAGAGTACGACAAAATCCTGTTCTCCAGTTTGTTTATCCTAAGGACATCATGGCTTCAAGGTCTTCCAGGACCTTGAAGAAACAGATGACAACCTGTTGTCCACTTCTCTGCCTCTCTGGTATAGTCTGAGCTTGATCTCTTAATAGATAGCTGCAGCAGGGTAATGGGACAGGCCACCCTCTTCAGCGAAATGAAATTCATATTTGGTGCTTTTGATTGCAGACTTGACTGTCAGTGATCCACAAAGAGATACGTACGGTGCTGCAGTGAATTGGGTCCTTGCTACTCTGTGTGTGTGCACATGTGTGTGCACCTGAATGTGCACATGTGTGTGCACATGAATGTGTATCTCTTTTGGTGCTTTTGGTGCTTTGGATTCTGATATGGTTCTCCTGTGAAGTGGTAAGGTCACACCTATGTGGGTGGAAGGAGAGTAAGTGGTCTCACTTTAAAGAGTTGGATATTACTGGAGTCAATGATGTGGTGAAGAGGAGGATTCTCAGAAAAGAATGAACATTTAGAAGGTGGGCTTTAGAAAGGCAAGAGGGAATGTCTGTTGCTCTCTGGGGTCAGCCTCCCCCTAAATAAGATGGCCTCTGCCGAACAGGCCACAGGGAAATGAGTCTGGAGCTGAGGGGGGAAACGCCTCTCTAGGAGACCACAGGAAAGAACATGAACAAATAATACTTTATGAACTATGTTGCCTGGTTGTATGTTCCTATCTGGTTTGGTTTCCCTTGTTATTATATCTGAGCTTCAAGTGGAGTTTGTTTCACTCCTCCAGCCTTGCATCAACTCCAGGACTAGGAATTTAGAGAGCAGTTGTGTTCCACATCAAGCTGTAGTATTACACGTGAATTTTTCTTCTATTTATGTCCCCATGTCCCCACTCTCTGGGCCCACGTGGTGGTGGCAGAGTTGATTACTGAGTTGTTTATCCGTCAACCTCTTGCCTACATGACAATATTCTCTCCATTGAAACCTCAGAAGGTATTAGACTTGAGTTATTGAGCAAGGTTCTGGACTCTTTAGAGGAATATCTTTAGATTCTTCTTTCTCGTAAGTTTCTCCATAGCCCTCAGATTTCCCACTAATAATTGCTGTTTTCTGAAAGTCATGTAAGAAAAAATTTTTCTTCAAAAAAAAAAAAAACACTTAAAGGCACAATATACAAATACACAGCTATATACTAGCCTGAAAGAATTTTGTTCATTCTGAAATATAATTTATCAACCAATAACCATACAATTTCAGAACGTTTCTTGTTTGAATGGGAGGAATGGGTGGGAGATTAGGAGCCCTTTGTGTAGGACAGAGGGGGCAAAAGAGGAATAAGAGAGGCTAGAAATAGCAAAGACCAGCTGGGCTTACTTTGCCTCTTTTCTTGGAGTGAGGCTAATTTACTTTCAACTGGTGGAGTCCTTTTGCCCAGAGTGGGAAGAGATAAGCTGTGAGCCAACTTGTTTTTCAGTGATGGACCAAGTATTGGATGACTTTTTCCCTCAACCACAGCAGTTTCTTAAGAATCTGGTTTCCAGAGAATTCATAAATAGAAGTATCAGTGTATTTTACATCTCTATACAATAGATAAGGAGAAGGGGCACACCAAGAAAATAATGTACCTCATCTTCCAAAATGTCATGGTTTGCTGTATGTTTGGTAATCCTAATGTAGGAGTCACCTTAAAGGAAATGAGTGGGTTGATAATGACTTATTATGAACCTCTAAGAGCAGGACACATGTGGGTCCTATCACAAGATAAGCACCCTACTTGGCAGCAGGTTAGTAAAAGCTACTGGGTCACATAGACAATCCAACAGGAAGTAATTGAGTTTGGATTATTTTTGAGATCTCCCAGCATCCTTCGCATCACTCTCAAGTTTACTCCTCTGGAGCTTTGGGCAGTAATGCTTTCTATCATTGTTCTTTTTGGTTTCTTGTCCTGTTAGGTTATAGAAAAATCCCTGACGTCTCAGTTTAGGAACAAGAGTCTCACTCTTAGGGGATAGAAAGTGAGTACTTCTGATAACTATTTTTGGGCTTTTGTCATTGGCAATCTTTTTTACTTTGTGCATTTTATGTTTTACAGTCAAAAGTAAATAAATAAATAAATAAATATTTTTAAAAACCTGATGCTCTGTTCCCAAGCCTTCCTTGAAGCTACAGTTAGGGTGAAGAAAGGCACAGCTAGTGTTCAGATGCAGCAGCAGGAGAGATCCTAGCGGAATCATCCACTGTCCGGCCTCAGAGTGTTGATGGCATCAGATGCACTGTCTGTGCCCATTGGGGGACAGGGCAGAGCACTTCAAAGGCCAGTCCCCCTGGGTGCTTATTATGTGCCAAGTTAATTTCAGTTGCCAATGTCAGAACTGCCAGTGTTAGAACTAGCAATACGTCTTAGGTAGCATTCTGTTACATGAACACATTTGTGCTATAAAAAGATCCTTCTGGCTGAAGAGTCCATGAGAATAGATTGGAGAGGAGTGAATCTCAAGGAAGGGGGACCAGTTAGGAGGCATGTTTGACATTTCAAGTAAAAGAAGATGATGACTTGCGGTAGGATGGTCGCAGTGAGATGGAAAGAAGTGAAAAAATTTGAGAGATTTTTAATAAAAGTTAGAATCCATAGAAACTGCTGATTAACTGGATGTAAAAGATGAAACAGAGGGAAGTGATAAGGGGGAAAGAAACAGGGTATTTGTCTGGGGTTAAAAATAACTGTCCTTTTTGAGTGATTTACTCAGGAAGAGATGCATTTGTACTGAGTCATCTAACTCTCTTACCTCCCTGTAACCTCACTCTGGTAGAGTATAATTACAGGCCCATTTTAAGGAAATGATCCAAGTGGTGGAGGCTTGCTTACTTGGAACTGAATCTCTGACCTGCCTTTTATAGATAGAGCCTGTATTGAATGCACCTAATCAGCTTAGCACACTGACATTAGCCAGTGGAAGAGAAAACAGACAAAGTTTGAGTTTGTTGAAAGACCATATTAATAGTATTAAAAGCATACAAAAATCAGTGAAGGGGGTGCAGTCATTTTGGAAGGTGGTGAAAACACCTAGTGTGAATACTTTACAAAGATATTAAGCTTTTAGCAGTGGCAGTCGAGCTAAGAAACTGTTTGATATCCCCCCATTATCCATGTCCACAGAGCGGGGTCATTATTTTTCTTTTTTATGAGACCTGAGCTGTCTCATGAGGTATAGACACTTTGAAGGTATATATTGTAGAATCTCAACAAAGTTCCTAAAACACATGACTATTTTCATGGGATGGAATGGAATTAACAACAGACAAGAGAAGAAGAAGAACCGAAGTGAAACTAAAATTTCCCAGTGTAAAACTTTCTGGGATTAAGAGATGAGATGAGTGAAGATGAGTGTGTCATGCACTTCTTTAGAGAGAATGTGAGTTTAGGGAAGGAAAAACGCAGTAAAATGAGAAAAGATTAGACCTTGACAGTATATAGCAAATTATCATAGTATGCCTCCTCACCATATGCTTGTTCCATGACAAGTTCATGTTCCAAGATGAAATGAGAAATTAAGATGCATGGCATTCATGATTCTGGAAAGGATAATAATAAAAGAAACCTGTACAATAAAAAAAATCCTAAACAACCACACCCAACCAATAGTCATTTTCAAAGTTCAGTTATTACACATTTACTTGCCTTATTCATTTGGAATGTTATTCTGCAAATGCATCAAATCTTTACAATTTATACCTGTTTCCCTGGTTATGTAAGATTTACTCACCCGAAGTCTGTTTTGCTGATGGGTTATGAACTCCTCAATTATTTGTTGTTTTTGTTTTCCGTTGATGATGAGAATCCAGGAGTCATGATGTAATGTTGCTATGGTAATGAATATGTACAAATAGATGATTAAGGGTGGGGGGAACCTTAAATCTTTAGAAACATATTTGCATGTAAATTTCTTTCCAGTGAAATTTTTTAAAATTTCACATGTAAATTTTTTTGTTATGTACAAAAGTATGAAAGATGTACTATATTATATCGTATCTTGAACAATGCATTTGTGCTGCTTGTATTAAGTAACAGGAGTCACTCACTATGCTCCAAGGAGTGTTTTCTTAATAATAGTTCATTTTTAAAGATATTGGATTAAAACTGGATTAATTTCCATAGGTGCGTTTATGTGTGTGTGTACAAATAAAGTATACTCTTTTGAGTAAAAATTGGGACACATTATAAGGGTGAAGCTCTTTTCTTCAAGCCTATCAGAAATATTTATAGTTGCCTAAGAATATACTTTGCCAGCCATTGGAACTCAATACATGCTGAGTGGTTAACTTGTTACTTCAAAGCTGCCATAGAACTGATGTTGGAAGAAGACATGAACTTAGGACAGAGGGAAATGGTATTTGGAGATGTAGTTTAATATAATCCTACAAGTTAAGTATTTAGATTTTGACTTATTAACCTTTTTTTGTTGTATCACAGAACTTTGCACCAAGATGTCAAGAGTTGCTGCTTCCTTCATTGGCTGGCCACATGTTGTCTGGCAAGGTACTTAACAACGCTTGGCTTTTTTATACTGTGCTTAAGACAAAGGTAATGATCTTTTGCCATTTGAGGAGGATTCATTAGACCAGCATTGTCCAATAGAGATAGAATGCGAGCCACACATATAATTTAAAATTTTCTAATAGCTATACTAAAAAGTAAAAAGGAAGAGGTGAAATTAATTTTAGTAACATTTTATTTGACCCAATGTATCCAAAATATTATCATTTCAACATGTAAGCAATATAAAATTATTAATGATATATTTTACATTCTTATTTTGTAATAAGTCTTTGAAATCCAGCATGCATTTTTTTTTTTTTTTTTGCGTTGCACGGGCCTCTCACTGTTGTGGCCTCTCCCGTTGCGGAGCACAGGCTCCGGACACGCAGGCTCAGCGGCCATGGCTCACGGGCCCAGCCGCTCCGCGGCATGTGGGATCTTCCCAGACCGGGGTACGAACCCGTGTCCCCTGCATCGGCAGGTGGACTCTCAACCACTGCGCCACCAGGGAAGCCCCAGCATGCATTTTATACTTACAGCACATGTCAATTTGGACTAGACACAGTTCAAGTGCTCACTACTCACATGTGGCTGGTGGATAACATAGCAGACAATGCACCATTAGACTAAGAGGAAAGTGTTGAATTTATTTAGAATATTGAAATTATTCAGTATCAGACTTCTTGGGCTAATAACCTTGCTTTCTTAGAAGATGAGAGCTTTCCAACTTGCAGGGAAATTGCTTACTGTATTCAAGAGACAAAATAAATATGTGGAGGGTAAATACCTGACATTAGCATAATGCCTTGGTTTGACAGTATGTTCACTTTCACTACCCTTTTTAATCCTGTCGTGGTTCTGAGAAATAGGGAGGAACGAAGTTCCACTTACTTTTGAGGAAGCAGGCCCTGATCTTTAGGCTCCAAGTCTCATGATCGAATGGTAGATCACCATCTAGGGTATAGTTACCAAATAATGAGCAAGCCAAGTCAGCCAAAATATAATGTGTTCTAGCATTTTCTTTTCTTTTTTTAAAAAAAGCATCTGTTTTGTGGGTGTCTGGAAGGGCTCAGGCTTGTCCCAGATCTCCATTTTTTTTTTTGATTTATTTGTTTGCTTGGATCCAGAATGAAATGAGAACAAAGTCTTTTTATGCTTAGGAATGTTTTGATTCATACAAGGTGGTGGTGGTGGGGGTGAGATCCTCAAGACTGTCACTATCATGCATCAAAGTCCAACAAATATCCCACCCCCAATACTGTGACTCTTTGATTAAGTCAACTGCATACAGCATTTCACCATAGGTCTTCTATAGATGTGCTATTTAGAGCTAAAGTAGGTGAAGAAGCAAGTAATATCTCTTACTCGAAAGCAATTCATTTATATGACAATCACTTTTCAAAGAGGCCCCTAACAGCAGCAATAACACCAGCACTGGATTCTTGGCTTTTTGTGTTGTTCAGTTTAAAATAATCCCATTCAGACTGACATATACACACTACCATATATAAAATAGATAACTAATAAGGAGCTACTATATAGCACAGGAAACTCTACTGAATACTCTGTAATGGCTTATATGGGAAAAGAATCTAAAACAGAGTGGATATATGTATATGTATAACTGATTCACTTTGCTGTACACCTGAAACTAACACAACATTGTAAATCAACTATACTCCAATAAAACTTTTAAAAAATAATTCCACTCACTTTAATGTACAAGCTACATACCTGGATTAAATTTAGGCTACTTTCTATTAATTGGTAATGCTGCCCTTATATTTTCAAACGCAATCCACATGGGAAGCACACTCATTTGATAAGCCCCAGGGATTTAAACAATACTCAAAGTGTCTAGTGCAGTACTTTCAATCATTCTTCACCTCCCCTTAAAGCTTGTGTATGATTCCAACCCGCCCCTCAGTTTTTCAACTGCTGAAATTGTACTTGCTAAGTATTTTGCATAGGACGGGTCCTCTACTTCCTTCTAAACCTGGATTACACATTGCAGACGACCACATCACCTGGTGCAGGTAGTCCAGCTTCGGTCGCCATTCATGGGGGGGCGGGTCACTTGAAGGCATCAGATTAGAGATGAAGTTTGTTAAGCCAAAACTATAGGTAGCCTAGGAAGTGAGGCACCTGGTTATTTCCAGGGCTGGACAGAGAGGGCGCCCTTCCACAGACGCGCGCACAGCCAGGACGTGGCGGAGTGAGGAGCCAGGAGGAATACCCAGGATGTTTCAGGGCTCAGTCTAGTTAGAAAACCTTTAGGGCACTGGACAACAAATGAGTGTCGAGACCTGGACGCGTGGATCTTCTGTAGGAGACTATAGAGCGGAGCAACAGGAAGCAACTGCTGCAGGGTTTAAGTCTTCCTGAAGTCTCAGTAGGGCTTTCCCTCCTGTCCCGACGCCCTTCTCAGCGTATCCAGTCTTGGGGACTCCGCGCCACCCCACCTGCTTTCTTTGCCTCCCCCTGCACCCCCCCCGCCTCCACCTTTCTGCGATCTCACTGCTTCTCCTGCGGGCCGCCCTTGCCCGCCAGCCGGGCTGCGGCAGGCCCCGTGCGGCTGCCGGAGAGCCCAGGGGGCGGAGGCGCGGCAGGGGCGGGCTCTGTCGCCCCCCCGCCCCCCGCCAGCCGGGCTGCCGGGGCCAGTGGCTGGAGCGCCGCGCACCGCCAGCCGCGGGGGCGGGGGATGGGGGAGGCAGGGGAGGGGGGCGCCCGCGCTGATTAGAGCCAACCGCACACTTCAAAAGGGTGTCGGGCAGTGCTTCCCTCCTGCGCCCCGGGAACTTCAAAGCGGCCCGCGCTGCCCCGGCCGTCGCGCTCGGCTCCGGGGCCTCGCAGCCCGGGCGCGGCGCCTGGTGGCCATGACCCGAGCGTTCCGCGCCGCGCTTCGCCAGGCTCTCCTGCTGCTCGTCGCGGCCGCCGCGCTCTCGGCAGGTACTACAAGCGACCCTTTCTCCGCGCCCGTGAGGGTGGGCGTCGGGGGCGGTCTGCGGGTGGGCAAGGGGTGGGGAAAGAAAGTGCTCCGAGCGAACTGACCTTCCTCGGGGCGGAGTGCAAAGCGCCAGTTAGATTGAAGGGGCGCGGGATAGGGCGCAGCGTGGGCACCTGAAGTCGGCCAGCAGGGTAGACAGGTGTGTTGGGGATGAAGCCACCAGGAGGGGGGAAGAGCTCCAGGGACGTTGGGGTATGGGATTAGGGGTGAGGTGGGTGACACATTTGGGGGCAGATTGTAGCGGAGGGAGTAGGAGAGTGTTTGTGGGTGTGTGCAGGGCTGGGAGTTGGGTGGCACCGTGAGTTCACTCTGCAGGGGCTTGGGGGACGCTCCGTGCTGAGCTCCGGAGAGCTAAGCAAGGATGACGACACGGTGGTGGTGGGAGAGTGGGGAGTGGTGGTGGCGATTCAGTCAGAGTTTTAGGAGATGAGGGATACCTCAAAAGCCGCTGGTGCCAAGCTCTGTAGGCGGGAGTGGGAGCTTAAATCTGCGTGGTTTGCAAGGCACAATGCTTTCGAGGTATGATCTTTACTAAGAGCTGCAGGGAAAAAAATTTCTGGCAAGAGTCCCAGCGTTTATGACAGGTCTGTGCTTTGATAGGCTAAATAGAGCCCTCGGCCCAAGCTAGAAATTAAACATTTCTTCATAATGTTTACTAGAAACTGGGGCAAATGCATATAGTGTGCTATGATGAAGAGCCCTTTAACTCTAAAATTCTTTTCATTATCACATTATTCTGGGTTATGGAGAGAGACCAGGAGCAGATTCCTTGCTAACTCATTCTTTAAACATGTCAATCAGACATTTAAGACATTTGCACATAAAAACCTGGTGTTTTTCCGTAGGGCTGTACTTTGTCTGAAGCTGATTTTGATGCATTTTTGTTTTCTCCGATGACAGTCTGTTTGACATTAATAGCTATACTCCAGGGTAGGTAGTTTTCCTCTTAGTGACATGTGCACGAGAATGTTTTGAATAGTATGATTGCTGTCACGTGCAGATTCAGTGTTTTAGATGGTCTGAGAGACTCACCAAATACAATATTCAAATGAAAATTTGATTGTTGGAAGTGATCAGTTGATACAATATTAGAATGAAAACATTTCAGTTATCTTTGAAAAGGCACAGCCTTTTAGGAAGCAGTTACCCAGAGACTTGTCAGGAGGATGATGGGATAAAGGGAAGTATTTGCATTCAGAGTTAGTAAATTCATCACTGGGAAGAAAAATGACTATGGGAAGGTCTTTATGAGAAATGGGCAGAAACTCCACTAACTTGGAATACTCAAAGTGCTCTTGATGACTTAGTAGAATTTACACACACAAAGTCTTCTGGAGATCACAGTTTTAACTGGACACCTGTGAAGTTGCCTCTGAAGGCTATCTTTACAAACCCTTTTTTATTTCAGGGAGCTAATAGCTTTGTTGCAGACATTTAAAAAAATAGACTCAATTATTTTTTATCTAGCTTGAAAGGTATATTTTGTTGTATGACAGAATCATTAGAAGATTTCAGAGACTCTGGGCATAGCAACATGGGAAACACATGCCCTGCCTGCTATGTTCTTAAAAAGGCATGGAAACTTTTGACATTGAAATGTGCAAAAAAAAAATTTGATTGTTTCCTTAAAATTTGAAGGCTAAGAAAAATGCCTGATATGGAAATAATGTGGCAATACAGTAGAGAAGGACTTATCAAAATTGAACTTTAACGATGAACTTTTCTATGTAGAATGCAATCATTCTGAAACCTGTTTAAGAAATTTTACTCCTCTTTGTGTCCCACAGGAAAAAAAAAGTATATTGCAATCTACATTTTTGATTCTTATTTTTTTATACAAATCTTTGATTATTTGATAGAGGGAGTCAAGGTTATTTATTTATTTAATCTTTTAAATTGTTTTCTCATGTGGCTACCTTCATTATCTTTGACCTGGTCACTTTTTTTTTTTTTTTTTTTTGCGTTACGTGGGCCTCTCACTGTTGTGGCCTCTCCCATTGCGGAGCGCAGGCTCAGCGGCCATGGCTCACGGGCCCAGCCACTCCGTGGCATGTGGGACCTTCCTGGACCGGGGCACGAACCCGTGTCCCCTGCATCGGCAGGCGGACTCTCAACCACTGCGCCGCCAGGGAAGCCCTTGACCTGGTCACTTTTACAAATTGCATTGTTAATCATATTTACCATGTTTTGGAGATGTACATGCCATTGTTGACATGTTATATGAGAAGTTGCTATTGACAGTGACATAGCAAAACCACATGACAGAAAACACTACTTTCCAACTTGGCTCTGTTGAGCACCAAGCCTAGGATCTTAAATATCTGAAGATATTGATGAACGAATAAACCCTTTTTGCTTTGGCTGTTCTTCCCCAGCATCTCTAGCACCTTAGGTATGTCAAGCCTTGACAGCAGAGTAGAAATCATTGCTCCTTGGTGAAAATCTCAGAGGGTAACCGCTGGTCTGGTGGAAACTTAGAGAAACTATTTATTGGTCTGGACTGGCTAAAAAAATTAGGCTGCTCTGTGTTGCTCTAATTATCTAGTTTCTGGGTTCCTTGATGTTGATAAGAAAGACCTGACATGACCTCACAACATTTATCATGTGTATTAAACAAAGAATTGCCAGAAAATGCCCTGGAGTTCTCAAATTTGAAGCTGGACTTGGGCATTATACAGATTTACACATTGTATATTTTCTAATAATTTCATGAAACTCCTTTGTCTTCTGGCTAGAAAGGATTATTAAGAGTCCAGAAAGCTAGATGCTGTTACTCTAAAGGTGAAAAGATAACTGTTTCATTTAATAACCACAGTGGGGTAGGGGTTTCAGGTAGTGAGGGTTTTTTTTTCCCCCACTTAACAGCAGTTAGCAGTTCCTACCATACATTTTAAACTGTGCTGGAAGTAAAAGTGAAAGCCTTGGACTGAGTTTATAATGCAAAAGATGGCACCTTTGCCCTTCTTTAAGCATGGTCATTTATTGGTTGATTGACACAAGTGTAGCAAGAGGCTCCCTGGTTCCAAAAAAGAGACTTCTTTGGACTAGGAGAAACTCTGTGCAGAAGTCCTTGGGAGCGTATTTCTTCATTGATTGTACTGCCTGAACCTGTTTTCTAGCCTCAAACTTACAGAAGTATAAAATAGAGAGTTCCTCCGATTTTCTACAATGACGCAAAAATACAGGATTTGAGGTGTGAGAGTAAGAGAGGAGCAAAGGATGACACAAAATTTTGACCCAAGCAATAGAAGAATAGACCATTAAGTAAGGTGAGGCTGACTGCAGGTGGAGCAGGCCTGGGGAGAGGTGGGGCATGGTGGAGGAGAGCTGGAGCTCAGTTTTGGGTATGTTGAGTGTTAAATGTCTCATAGGTACTGGGGTGGAGATGTCATGTGAGCAATTGGTTTTATGAGTCTGGAGTTCAGTCTGACCTGAAGATTAAAAATCTAAAGCCAATGGCATTTACAGATAATTTTATTTATTTATTTATCTTTAAATATAATTTATTTATTTGACTGCATTGGGTCTTCATTGCTGGGTGTGGGCTTTCTCTAGTTGTGGCGAGCGGGGGCTACTCTTCGTTGTGGTGCACGGGCTTCTCATTGTGGTGGCTTCTCTTGTTGCAGACACGGGCTCTGGGCGTGTGGGCTTCAGTAGTTGTGGTTCACGGGCTCAGTGGTTGTAGCTCACAGGCTCAGTAGTTGTGGCGCACAGGCTTAGTTGCTCTGCGGCATGTGGGATCTTCCTGGACCAGGGATCAAACCCATGTCCCCTGCATTGGCAGGTGGATTTTTAACCACTGCACCACTGGGGAACAAATAATTTTTTAGTATAAGTAAGTTACAAATATGACATGGGGCATATATATATTAAAAATTAATTGCTGTTTAATTCTAGTTTAACTGGGTATTCTGTACTTTTATCTGGCAGCCCAACATTAAATAAATATTGTGGTGAGATGAACTGCTTCAGATATATGTATTCCCGGCTCTTGCATTAGAGAATACACTTATTTTCTAGTTCTCATCTCTTAAAACTTCTGTTCTAGCTTTGCTGCCATCCCCATGTGTATCTCTGAATAGATCACTTCCAAGTCTTGGCACTGAATGTCCTTCCGAGTCAACAGAGGGGGATACCCAGCCTTTCCTAATCTTACATGAGTACCTTAACATAAAAGGATGTGTGAAAGAGAAACAATACTCTCTAGACTCTCTGCAAATATTTATTGTTACGTGAAAGCAGTTGGTTTTGCCCAAAGTTATGGTCTTTTGAATGTGATTGTTGCTTTCAAATGCATTTTTAGGGTATAGGGGGACTGGTTCCAGGATCCCCGGGATACTGAAATTTGAAACTTGAGGATGCTCACGTCCCTTATGTAAAACGGTGTAGTATTTACATATGATCTATGTACATCCTCCCATGTATTGTACTTTAAATCATCTAGATTACTTATAATACTCAATACCGTGTAAATACTATGTAAATAGTTGTAAATATAATGTAAAACCTATGTAAAGAGTTACCAGTGCATGGCAAATTCAACTTTTGCTTTTTTGGAACTCTCTGGAGTTGGTTGGTTATATCTGCAGATGCGGAACCTGTGGCTACAGAGGGCCAACTGTGTTTTCCTTTTGAATAAACATTCATGTGTTTCTCTTTAAAAAACTTCTAGGCAGCAGCTGAGATCCAGGTTGTTGTATTTTTCTTGGCAGAACTTGCATCTCTTATTG
Source organism: Stenella coeruleoalba (assembly GCF_951394435.1). Classification (NCBI taxonomy): domain Eukaryota; kingdom Metazoa; phylum Chordata; class Mammalia; order Artiodactyla; family Delphinidae; genus Stenella; species Stenella coeruleoalba. Next base: position 54,717,034 of record NC_137151.1, on the reverse strand, counting down.
TAAATAAGGAAAGGTTCAAGAGAGGAGAACAACTAGGGTCACACAGGACCTGATAATCTGACAGTTTATGGTTCCAGAGCATCTTCCTAAAAGAATGATCTTGAGTCCTTCAGGAGAGGGACAGGGATACATAAATATCAGCCAGAGGATGTTTAGTTCCTGCTCTAGCTAAGTCTCGACCTGCTACCAAATAATTAGCATTGGCTTCATTTTGAGGTTTGCACGGGAAAAGTGTCCTATAAGTGAACTGTAGGCATGGATCATTAAAAACTCAAACAGATATGTTCACATGAATAGAAAGAGTTTGTTTTAATAAATAAACAATAGGATTAATTTTCAAATATAAATGGAAAACAGAACTAAACAGGAAAAAAAGGAAAAGTTCTAAGCACAGAGTGTGTATTTATCATTCCTTATCTTTTATATCTTTTTCGGGATTTTTTATCGATTGGGATTTCATGTTTAAAAATTTTCACAGCAAATACTAAAAATCTCAAGGTTTATCTTTACATTGTTTAAGAAATTGGGATAGGACTTCACTGGTGGCACAGTGGTTAAGAATCCGCCTGCCAGTGCAGGGATCACGGATTCGAGCCCTGGTCTGGGAAGATCCCACATGCCACGGAGCAACTAAGCCCGGGCGCCACAACTACTGAGCCTGTGCTCTAGAGCCCGTGAGCCACAGCTACTGAGCCCACGTGCCACAACTACTGAAGCCTGTGCGCCTAGAGCCTGTGCTCTGCAATGAGAAGCCCACACACCACAATGAAAATTAGCCCCTGCTCGCCGCAGCTAGAGAAAGCCCGCGTGCAGCAACAAAGACCCAACGCAGCCAAAAATAAATAAATAAATTTATTTTAAAAAATTGGGATAATATTGGGATATGTTCATAAATGATATAGAAATTCAAGATAGATGCACAACTATATGAATGTACTAAAGCCATCAAATTACATACTTTGACAAATTGTATGGTATATTATTTTATCTCAATAAAGCTGTTAAAAAGTAAATACAATAATAATAAAAAAAAGAAATTACTCTTTTGTTAAGGGACCTAGGAATACCTAAATACTGTCTTGGTTCAGCTGTGCCTCTCCTCCAGTCTAAGATGGCTTACTAAGGGGGGCATCTAGAAAAGGGAGGGAAAATAAGGCAAGGTAACTTTTTTTTGTTGTTGCCTGGTACTTTGGCTGCAAATTCCATGGCAGAACTCTAATATTCTCCCTTTTTCTAAACTTTGAACAACTAAATAGCCTAGGATAAAGAAAGGGAGGTTATGATAAGTCAGAATCCTGGATCCTGACACTACGCTACCAACAAAAGGTCTTGCAATGCATGGATGAAGCCAGAGTGACAAAGCAGGGGACCTCTATCTCCAGTAGCTCATGGTAGTTCAACCTTCATGGCAGCTCTGACAGGAGTTCTAGGCCATAATCTCAGGGGTGACTGCTAAGTGGGGAAAGATGGAGTGTCTGTGGAGTTAGGTGGCTGGTTCTCTTCTATGAGGAAGCAGGTCCTGCCCTTCCCACGCTTGCTATGAAAAGAAGTAGGAGACAGGGACATGACCATGAGCCCTGTGCCTTTCATGTTCTTTGAAAGCTGGATCCCTGAAGCGCGTGGGTCTCTCGGTTCCCTGGAACCTGAACAATACAGATCACTACTCCTCTCACTTAGGGATCCAGCAAAAAGTAAAAGAGAGGGAGGAGGTGAGTAGGAGTGTGAAAGAGACAAGGAAGACTTTATTTTCATAGAAGCCAATACTCCATTATTTTTCACTCTTTTGCCTTATCATGTGGCTCTTGAATTCATCTGCTCTGATTGGCCAACCAGGCTAACAAGGTTCTATTCTGTCCTGATGCTTCCCTTTTTCTCCTCTAGAATAATTTCCCTTTTCTGTTGTTCTCTTCTGGTTTTTTTAGAGTAGGTATGTGAAGATGCTGTTTCTTCGGAACTGTTTTAAATTAATCCCCTCAAGAATTCATGGGTGAATCATTCCGTATGACTCAAGAGCTTGGCTTATTAGTTTTTTTAAAACAATTTAAATTTGCCAGTGACTTAAGCATCCCAAATTAGATCAGTCTACTTTTTCATTAAACTTTTCACGTCAAGAAAATGATTAGGTTCTCTAATTTTGAAAGTGAAACACATATATTTTCTTCTAATCTGTTTTATCATTCTTGTCTCATGCTAAAGTAAAATGACAGAGATAGATGCTACATCTCTGTATGCTGATTAAGTTCCTTATACATTTTTCATTCAGTGCCATGATTGAATTAATACTTTGGTCAAAAACCAGATTAGAAAAAAATCTAATCCATCAGGATCTGGACAATTATCATTTTAACGCAAAATGTTTAGTTTCATAAGTGCATGCTTATCTTAGAGATGTTAACTCAGAGGGTGGTAATCCAGATTAACACAGCTTTCAGGAGCCAGATTGTTTTCAAACAGAGCCAAAATATATTAAAGAATATTAACTCATCACATCTCATAACTTTATCTGATGACATTTTCCTGGCCTGATCCCCTAGAAATGTGTTTTTTCCTTCTTTCCATTCCCATTATTTCTCTTCAAGAGTGAAGATCTACACTGTGAACCTTTGCCTCTCTAAAATCATAGTGAGACTGCATTCTCACTCAAATTCCACTTGGAATCAAGAGTGTGTATTTCCAGGAAATAGACAATACACTCTAAATTTGAAACACTGAAAAAAGAATAATTATATGATTAGCAGAAGATTCCTTACAGAATAATAAATGCATAGTTGAATGAACCTCTCTCCCTTTTATAGCTGTTCTCTAGATACAGCTGTTCTCTAGATATATTAGCTATATTATATTAAAAGGCATTGCTTTTTTGCACATAGAAGAAAGTTGACTTTGTTAAAACAGCTGGACCTCTTTAAAAGGATTGAGAGTTACTGTGACAAATCAAGATGAGATGCTCCTTTAGAGTTAGTTTTCCTGAACTCTCCTTTGAATATTGTCTTTATCATAGTTTTTCATAATATTTCCTTATTACCTTTTTAATACCTATAGTATTTGTAGTGCTGTCCCTTCTTATATTCTTGACATTGAGAATTTGAATATTCTTTCTTTTTCCCTTGATCAGTCTAGCTGGAGGTTTATCGATTTTATTGATTTCTTTCAAATAAAAAACTTTTGGTTTTATTGACTTTCTTTGTTGTTTTTTTCCTTCAATTGTTTTCTGCTCTTATCAGCACTGTTTCTTTTCTCTACTTACTTTGAATTTATTCTTTTTCATTCTATCTTCTTAAGTTGGTACCTTAGATCAAGAGTTGACAAACTTTTTCTTATAGGGGCAGATAGTACATATTTTACTCTTATGGACCCTACAGTCTCTGCTGCAGCTACTTAATTCTACCATTGTAGTATAAAAGCAGGCATAGACAATACATAAATAGGTGTTGCTGTGTTTCAATAAAATTTTATTTACAAGTGGGACAGCCAGTGGGCCATAGTTTGCTGACTCTTTCTTAAGTCATTCACTTAAGACCTTCCTTCTTTTCTGCTATAAGCATTTAAAGCTCTAAATTTCCTTCTCAGCAGCTGCTTCAGCTCATCCATAAATTGTGCTGTACTGTGTTTTTGTTACCATTGAGTTCAAAATATTTTCTAGTTTTTGTGATTTTTCTGGGACCTGTGGGTTATTTAGATATCTGTTGGTTAATTTCCAAATATTTTGGGAATTTCCAGATCATTTTGTTATTGACTTCTAATTTAAATCCATTGGGGATGAAAATACATCAGCTGTATGATTTCAGTTTTTTAAATTTCATTTTTATTTGTTTCAGAACCTAGCATGTGTCTGACCTGGTGAATGTACCACATGCACTTGAAAATAATATGTATTCTGTTGTTGTAGGGTGGAGTGTTCTATAAATGTTATTCAGGTCAAGTTGCTTCACATGTTATTCAAGTCATCTATATCTTTACTGATATTCTGTCTTCTTATTTTATCAATCACTGAGAGAGGATTGTTGACATCTTCAACTTACATTTGAATTCAGCTATTCTTCTTTTTAGTTTTTCCAATTTTTGCTTTATGTATTTGAAAAGTTTGTTAATGGGTACATACACATTAAGATTATTATGTCCTCTTGATGTATATTCAGCATTAGGAAACCACTTGCTTTATCCCTGATAATATTTATTATCATGACATATCTTTCTTTATCACTGGCAGTATTCTTTGCTTTAAAGTCTACTCTGTCAAAATTAATATAGACATCCCAGCTATGCTTAATATTTGTATATCTATCCTTTTTTTACTATTAATATAGCTATTCCAGCTATCTTGTGCTGAATGTCTGCATGTTATAGATTTCCCATCCTCATATTTTTAACTTTATGTGTACATACATACATTTATACATGTACATATACGTAATATATACATATGTATATATGTATGTGTGTGTTTATGTATGTGTATAGATGGTTACTTGAAGAGAGCAAATGGTTAGGTATTGTTTTTCATCCAGTCTTCCATACTTGTCTTTTAAATGCAGTGTTTAGACCATATACATTTAATGCATTTATCAATGTGGTTATGTTTAAATCTGTCATCTTATTATGTTTATATCTCTCCTTCTCTTTCTTCCTTTTTTTGCCTTCATTTAATTGACTAAATGTTAGTATTCTATATTATTTCTTTTTTAAAAATTAATTAATTAATTAATGGCTGTGTTGGGTCTTCGTTTCTGTGCGAGGGCTTTCTCTAGTTGTGGCAAGCGGGGGCCACTCTTCATCGCGGTGCGTGGGCCTCTCACTATCGCAGCCTCTCTTGTTGCGGAGCACAGGCTCCAGGCGCGCAGGCACAGTAATTGTGTCTCACAGGCCCAGTTGCTCTGCGGCATGTGGGATCTTCCCAGACCAGGGCTCAAACCCGCGTCCCCTGCATTAGCAGGCAGACTCTCAACCACTGCACCACCAGGGAAGCCCTTATATTATTTCTAATACTAGTTTATAAGCTACATCTCTTTGTTTTTAGTGATTACTGCAAGATTTATAACATCCATCTTTAAATTATCAGAGTTTAATCTAAGAACATTATTATCATATTCTTCCATTTCTGTCTTCTTGTCCTTTGTGCTATTAATCTCATATATTTTACTTCTAAATATTTTATAAACCATGGGACAAGTTATTATTCTGGCTTTAAATATTTAATTTTATTTATTTTATTTGTTTTTAGTTTTATTAACTTTTCCATTGAAGTATAGTTGATGTAATTACCTTTAAGTGAATTAAAAAATGAATGTGGGGGCTTCCCTCGTGGTGCAGTGGTTAAGAATCTGCCTGCCAATGCAGGGGACACAGGTTCGATCCCTGGTCCAGGAAGATCCCACGTGCCACGGGGCAACTAAGCCCGTGCATCAAAACTACTGAGCCTGAGCTCTAGAGCCTGTGAACCACAACTACTGAGCCCTCACGCCACAACTACTATAGCTCGGGTGCCTTAGAGCCCGCAGGCCGCAACTACTGAGCCCACGTGCTACAACTACTGAAGCCCGTGCACCTAGAGCCTGTGCTCCGCAACAAGAGAAGCAATGAGAAGCCTGCACACCACAATGAAGAGTAGCCCCTGCTTGCCACAACTAGAGAAAGCCCACACGCAGCAACAAAGACCCAACGCAGCCCAAAAAAAATAGAAGAAAAAAATGAATGTGGTATTTTGCGTTTACCCACCTATTTATCATTTCCATTTATTGCTCTTCATTATTTTGTGTGGATCTGAATTTACAACTGGTGTCACTTTCTTTCAGCCCACCTATTTATCATTTCCATTTATTGCTCTTCATTATTTTGTGTGGATCTGAATTTACAACTGGTGTCACTTTCTTTCACTTACACTGGAATTGAAAGTTTTCTACATCTTTGACTCAACTTCTGTTTTGTAAATAAGTTCATTTGTACCATTTTTTTTTAGATTACACATATAAGTGATATCATGTGATATTTGTCTTTCTCTGTCTGACTTACTTCACTTCGTATGGCAATCTCTAGATCCATGCATGTTGCTGCAAAATTATTTTGTTCCTTTTTATGGCTGAGTAATATTCCATTGTATATGTATACCACATCTTCTTTATCCATTTCTAATCTGTTTTTGTTTTCTGGAAATGCTTTTATTTTCATTTTTCTCAAAATTTTATTATTAAGCTTTTCATACACTGGAATTGAAAGAATTTTATAGTTACTACTGATACATTCACCAACTAGATTATATTTGCTTTGTCCATATACATCCATTTATCTCTCTATTCATTAATACATATTATTTTTGATGCATTTTTAAATAAATTACAAATAGCAGTACACTATTCTCTAAGTACCTCAGCATGCATGTCATTACACAAATTCAATATTTGCAAACACTTGCAAACACAACACTATCCTCTTTTGATGAAACATTTACATATAATGACATTCACAAGTCTTATGTGTGCATTCTTGGTGTTGAGAAATGCAGTCACTTAATCTTCTTCAAGATGTTAATGTTAAACGTCACCACAATGAGTTTACTCATGTCCTTACCCAGTCATTTCTCAATGCCATACTCCCAAAAGCATTTGCTGTTCTTATTTTTTTCACTGTAGATTAGTTTTGGCTGCTGAGTGTGTTGCTTTGTAAATGCCAATTAGGTAAAGTTTGTTGATAGTGTTGTTCACATCATCACATTTTTACTGAGAGGGGAGTGTTAAAAATCTCCTACTGTACTTGTGGATTTGTCTCTCTCTCCCTTTATTTCTGTCGGTTTTTATTTCATGTGTTTTGAAACTCTCTTATTAGACACATACACATTTAGAGTTGTCTGTCTACCTGATGCAATGACTATTTAATTACTATAAAGTCTCTCTCTTCATCTCAGTAATACTTCTTGTCTTGAGTCTATTCTCTCTGATATTATTATAACCATGCTTCATATTTGCATGTATATTTTCCCCATCCTTTTACTTACAACCCATCTGTATCTTTATATTTGAAGTGCACCCTTTGTATATAATGTTCAGTTGGTTCTTGATTTTTATCCTTTAACGATATGACAATATCTGCATTTAATTTGGTGCAGATATTGCATCAAATTAAATGGCTAGTCCATTAACATTTAGTGTAATATTTGATATGGATTTAAGCCTACCATCTTGCTATTTGTCTCTCTTTCTATTGTTCCTCTGTTTCTTCTCTTTTGCCTTCTTTGTGTTTGATCATTTTTGGGGCATATTCCATTCATTTCCTTTATGGATTTATTTACACTCTGTTTTAATTATTGTTATTTTTAATGTATCTAGAGTAACCTAAAATTAATAATAATAAATTAGGTTACTCTAGACCTAACTGTATTCTTTCTTAACTTAATGTTTACTTTGAGTCAATATTGTACTATTTCATACTTCACTCTTTATACCTGACACTTCATTCTTCCTACTTTACTCCCCTCTTTATCCCATGACATCTCCTACTTTAATGTAAAGACCATATAATAATATGATTACATTTACCAATAGTATGATTATACTTGACACCAACCAAAAATTATTAGAAACACAAATAATCAAGGAAAAAACCTTACTGTCCGGAGACAGGGCACTCAATAGAACCTAGTTTAGATGTGATGCAGATATTGGAACTATCATACAGGGAATTAAAAATAACTGTGATTAAAAGCTGTGTGGAAAAGGTGAAAAATATGCATGAACATCATTTGCACTCTGAGTGCCATCCCAAGTGAAAGAAAATTGACAGAGTGAGGCACCTTTATTGATAAAGGCTTGTTTTTTCAAAGGATTAAAGCTTAAATGACAGAGCTTGGTTTATGAGTCCTAAATGGAAAAGGCTTCCCAAACAGGTGTTGAATTCCTCCCTATTCACAACTTGCTCAGCTTAATACATGCTTCTTGTGCTCCCTGAAGTGCCTGAAAGTTTTTATTTTTAATTTAGTCTTTTTGCTTTGAAACAGGTTTCATTTACTGTGTGCTTTTGGCATTATTTATTCTTTTCAATTTTATTTTCTAAAATACTGTTGTCCTAGATTCTACTCTACCCTGGAGCCCATTTTTATGTTTTAAAACTGATTAGGTGGTTTATTTCATTTGTTTGCTTCTGTTTCCTGATTTTATGTTTAGTAGAAATAAAGCACCATGTTACGGTATGCCTGATGAGAAAAAAATATGCATGAACAGACGTGGCATTTTAGCAGAAAGATAGAGTGTAAGAAAATGTCAAATGGAAATGCTAGATGTGAAACATGAGATGAAGAATGTTCTTGATGTGCTTATCAGTAGACTTAACACAGCCGAAGAAAGAATCATGAACTTGAAGACGGAACAATAGAAATTACCTTATAATTATGTAATTTTACTATTATAAAGTCATTACACAAAAGTGGAAGGTGTCAGGAGGTAAAGACGGAAGAATGAAAAGAACAAAAACAGGGCATCCAAGAGGTGTAATACAATATCAAGTGGCATAACATATGTGTAAATGGAATCAGGTGGAAAAGAGAATGGGATAGAAGAAATATTTGAAGAGATTGATGAATAATTTTCCAAATATAATGAAAGATATCAAATCATCAATCACAGAGACTCAAAGAAGCCCAAGCAGGATAAATATCTCTCCCTCCAACCCCCACACTATTAGACATATCATATACAAATTGATCAGATTCAAAGATGGAGAGTAAATCTTGAAGGAAGCCCAAATAAAATAGACCTATAACATACAAAGGAACAAAGTTAAGAATTAAAGCAGATGTCTCATCAGAAGCTATGCAAATCAGAAAACAATAAAGTGACAACTTTAAAGTACAGTATAAAACTGTCAACTCAGTATTCCATAAAGTTATCCTTTAAAATGGAGGAGAAACAGACATTTTCAGGCAAATAAAAACTGAGAATTTATTACCACAAGACCTGCACTACAAGAAATGTTAAAGTAACTTTTTCAGACGGAATGAGTACAACATCAGAGACTTGTATCCACAGAGTGAAGTAAAGATCTCTGGAAATGGCTAAAATGAAGATAAATATAAAATAAATTTTTCCTTAACTTTAATCACTCTAAAAGATGATTGACTCTCTGAAACAAAAATAAACTCTGTGAGTTTATAGCATATGTATGGATAAAATGTATGACAGCTTCAGCACAAAGGATGGGAAGGAGGAAATGGGAATATACAATTGTTAAGTTTCTCATATGTGAAGGGTTATATAGTATTATTTGAAGTTATACTATAATTAATTAAAGATGTATATTTTACAATCAAGGGCAATGCCTAAAATAGTAAAGTGTAAATTAAAATATTAAGGTATAAATAAGAAACAAGTACTGTACATAAAATAAAATGAAAAATTTTAAATCCCAAAACATGATGACAAAATGGCAAAGGCACCAAACATAGATGGAACAAATAGAAAGAAACTAGCAAGTTGGTAGATTTTAATTCAACCATATCCATAATCACATTAAATGCAAGTGGTTTAAATACAGTAATTAAAAAGATGAGACTATCAAATTGAAAAAACAAACAAGAACTAACTATATGCTGGCTATAAAAAACTCACTTTCAATATGAGAAATGCACTTTAACTATAAAGACACAAATAGGTTAAATGTAAAAGAATGAGAAAAGTGGTACCATGCAAACAATAATCATAAGAAAACTGGAGTGACTATCTTAATTATAAAATTGACTTCAGAAAATGGAATGTTGAAAGGGATGTTCCATAATGATAAAGGAGATAACTAACCAAGAAGATATGATAATCTTAAATGCGTATGCACCTAAATACAGAGCTTCAACATTCGTGTAACAACAATTGATAGAACTGAAAGGAGAAAAGACAAATCCGTAATTAAATTTTGAGTCTTCAACACTCCCCTCTCATAATTGATAAAATAAGCAGACCAAAAATTAGTAAGAATATATAAGGTCTGAAAAATACTTTTAACCAACTTGACTTAATTGACATTTGTGTAACATTCCTATCAACAACAGAATATACATCATTTTAAAGTGCACATAGAATGTTAATCCACATAGATCGATTGTGGGTCATAGAACAAACCTAATAAATTTAAAAGAACTTAAAATATACAGGGTATTTTCTTTGAACATAATGGAAGTAAACTAGAAATCAACAACAGGAGCCTACCTGGAAAATCCCCAAATATTTGGAAATTAAGCAATAAACTTCTGAATACTCATGGATCAAAGTAAAAGTCAAAAGAAAAATTAGATATTTTTAATGGAAGGAAATGAAAACACAACATATCAAAAACTGTGGGCTATACCCAAAGCAGTGATTAGAGTGAAATTTATAGGAACAGCAAATAAAGCAAACAGAAGGAAGGAAATAAAGATAAGAAGAGAAGCCAAGGAAGTTAGAAATAGAAAAAACATTAAAGAAAATCAAGGAAACCAAAAACTTTGTTTTTAAAGATCAATATAATTGGTTTACCTCTATCTAGATTTACCAAGGAAAAGGGCAATACACAAATTACCAATGTCAGAAGTGAAAGACGACATCACTATAGACCCTACATACATAAAAATAAGGGAATATTTCAAACATTTTTATGCTCACAATTAGGATATTTAGATAAATGAACACATTTCTCTTTTTTGATTTTTTTTATTGGAGTATAGTTGATTTATAATGTTGTGTTAGTTTCTGCTGTACAGCAAAGTGAATTAGTTATACATATGTATATATCCATTCTTTTTTAGAGTCTTTTCCCATATAGGTCATTACAGAGTATTGAGTAGAGCTCCCTGTGCTGTACACTAGGTTTTTATTAGTTATCTATTTTATATGTACTAGTCTGTATATGCCAGTTCCAATCTCCCAATTTATCCCTTCCCACTTTTCCCCCTTGGTAACCATAAGTTTGTTTTCTACATCCATGACTCAGTTCTTGCTTTGGAAATAGGTTCATTTGTACCATTTTTTGGTTCCACATATAAGTGATATCATATGATATTTGTCTTTCTCTGTCTGACTGACTTCACTTCACTGACAGACTCTAGGTCCATCAACCTCACTACAAATGGCATTATTTCATTCTTTTTTATGGCTGAGTAATATTCCATTGTATATATATGTACCACATCTTCTTTATCTATTCCTCCATCAATGGACATTTAGGTTGCTTCCATGTCCTGGCTATTGTAAATAGTGCTGCAATGAACACTGGGGTGCATGTATCCTTTTGAATTATGGTTTTCTCTGGTTATATGCCCAGGAGTGAGATTTCTGGATCGTATAGATCCAGCTGGATCATATGATAATATCTCTATTTTTATCGATAGTGTTTTTAAGGAATCTCCATACTGTTCTCCATAGTGGCTGTACCAACTTGCATTCCCACCAACAGTGTAGGAGGGTTATGAACACATTTCTTAAAAAGTACAAACTACCAAGTTTACTCAAGAAGTAACTGAATAGTCAGAGGGATTTATTTCATAGCTCAAAGCTTGAAAACTTTTATCAAAGAAGTATCCAGTCCCAGATGGCTTAACTGGCGAATTCTATAAAACATTTTAAGAAGAATAATGTCTATTTCCACAAATTCTTTCAGAATATGGAAGTAGAGTGAACACTTTTCAGTTCGTTTTATAAGACCAGCATTACACTGAGACCAAAACTAGGTAAAGACATCTCAATGAAAAAAACCTACAGACCAGTATCTCTCATAGAGATGCAAAAACTTCAACAAAATATCAAATTGAATCCAACAATATAATAACAGGGTAATACATCATGATCAAGTGGGGTTTTACCTGGGTATACAAGACTTTCGACATTCAGAAATCTGTTATTACAATTCACCATTTCAGTAGCCCAAAGAAAATAAAAATATGACAATATCAATAGATGCACAAAACCCAGATGACAGCACTCACATCTATAATAAAAACTCTCGGGCTTCCCTGGTGGCGCAGTGGTTGAGAGTCCGCCTGCCGATGCAGGGGACGCGGGTTCGTGCCCCGGTCCGGGAAGATCCCACATGCCGCAGAGCGGCTGGGCCCATGAGCCATGGCCGCTGACCCTACGCGTCCGGAGCCTGTGTTCCACAACGAGAGAGGCCACAGCAGTGAGAGGCCCGCGTACCGCAAAAAAAAAAAAAAAAAAAAGTGTAATTAAAAACTCTCACCAAACTAAGAATAGAAGGTGAACTTTCTTAACATGAGAAAGAGCTTTTTCAGAAAACTTACGGCTAACATTGTACTTAGCTGTGAAAGACTGGATGCGTCTCACTAAGTGTGGGAACAAGGCAAGGATGTCTGTTCTTACTACTTCTAATAAATACCAAATGTAAAGTCCTAGCCAATGCATTAAGGTAAGAAAACTGTATAAAAGTCATATGGATTAGACAGGAATAAACAAAAATTCTTTATTCACAGATGATTTGATTTTATATATTAAAATACTAAAGAATCTCCAAAAAATTGTTAGAACCAATAAGTTCTTGTTTAAGTTCAAGGTTGCATGATACACAGTATAAAAAAATCAATTGTCTTTTTATGTAGTAGCAATGAAAAATTAGAAATTGGAAAAAAGGAACCATTTACAGTAGCATTTAAAAATCCATGTAATATTTAGGTATCAATCTAACAAAATATGTGGAGAATCTGTATTTTGGAAACTGTAAAACACAGTTGAAAGATTCAAAGACCTAAATAAATGGAATGATATACTATATTTACAGAATTGAAGGCTCAATGTTGTTAATAAGTCAGCTATCTACAAATAAGTCTATAGATTCAGTGTAATCACAGTCAACATCCCAATCAAAATTCCAGCAGGGAGTTTTGCAGAATTCACCAAACTTTAAAAAAAAATTACTATATATGGAAAGGCAAATGAGCTAAAAGAACCAATCAGTTTTGAAAAAGAAGAACAAAGTTGGAACCTCACAATGCCTGATTCAAGGCTTATAAATCTACAATAATTAAGACAGTGCATTACTGGCAAAAGGAGAGAGGAATATTGGTTAATGGAATAGAATAAAGAAATGAGAAATAGATCCACACATTATGATCAATTGATTTTTTACAAAAGTATAAAGGCAACTCAGTAGAGAAAGGACAATCTTTTCAACAAATGATGCTAGAAAAATAGGCAAAAAAAAAAGAATAAAGAACCTCAAAACATGACTGACATGGTTATAATTGTTAAGTCAGAATGGGTAATACATGTAAAAATAACATCTAAAACTATAAAAACTTCTAATAGAAAACATAGAAGAAAATCTTGTGATCTTGGGTTAGGCAACATTTTTTAGATGAGAGCACCAAAACCATGATCCATAAAAGAAAATATTGATAAATTGGACTTTATCAAAATTTAAAACTTTTATTCCTTGAAAGGTGCTGCTAAGAGAATGAAAAGACAAGCTGAAAGCCGGGAGATAATATTTGCAAGACACATGTTTGATAAAGCACTTGAATCAGAATATATGAAGAATTCTCAGGACTCAATAACAGGGAAACAAAGAACCCAATAAGAAGTGGGCAAAAGACCTGAACAGGTATAAGGAAGATATCTGAATGGAAATAAGCACACCAAAAAATGAGGAAACACTTATTAAAACCACGACATGCTGCCACACACCTGTTCCAGTGGTGAAAAAACCAAAATAAAACAAAACAACAAACAAAAAACAAGATAAAAATACCAAGTGCTGTCAGGAAGGCTAAATACCTAGAACTCTCATACATTACCAGTGGGAATATAAATGGTACAGCCACTTTGAAAAACACTGGTAACTTTCTATAAAGTTAAACATACACTTTCTGTAAAATGTACTAATCCCACTCCTAGATATTTAGAGAAGAGAAATGAAACATTTCATATAAAAATCTGTATATTAATGTTTATTACAGACTTGTTCCAAATCAGCAAAAACTTGGGAAATACGTCCTTTAACTAGTGAATGGATCAACAAACTCTTGAGCATTCATTCAATGAACTTTAAACATTTTTAAAAAAATTTTTATTGGAGTATAGTTGATTTACAATGTTGTGTTAGTTTCTGCTGTACAGCAAAGTGAATCAGTTATACATACAGTTTTAGATCCTTTTCCCACATAGGTCATTATAGAGTATTGAGTAGTGTTCCCTGTGCTATACAGGAGGTCCTTATTAGTTATCTATTTTATACATAATAGTGTGTATATGTCAATCCCAATCTCCTAATTTATCCCTCCCACCCTCTTTCCCCCCGGTAACCATAAGTTTCTTTTCTACATCTGTGACTCAATTTCTGTTTTGTAAATAACTTCATTTGTATCATATTTTTTTGATTCTGCCTATAAGTGATATCATATGATATTTGTCTTTCTCTCTCTGACTTACTTCACTTAGTATGATAATCTCTAGATCCATCCTCATTCAATGAACTTTGGTTGTATGCAACAACATGAATGAATCTCAAATGCCTTCAGGCAAATGGCAGAAGCCAGACTCAAAAGGCAACATTCATTTGACATTCTAGAGAAGGCAAATGTATAACAGAAAACAACATTGTTTGCTATGGGCTGGGGTAGCAGGAGGAGTTGTCTAACAAGCTGTATAGGGAATTTGGGGGGAAATTTGAACTGCAGTTGTCAAAACTCATAAAACTGTATACTAAAAAGGATGAATGTTACCATATGTAAATTACACCTCAATAAACTGGACCCTGCTTCCCAAATTGGAATGCATGTGTATGAACTAGGGAGTCTTAATATAAATCAGGAAGTCAGCAGATAGTTGTTCAAATTGGTTAATCAAGAACAGCTACTCTATTTTTAGAGTTAATGCCCTAAGACAGTATCCTAAAAACAAGAACAAAAATAGTTAAAAATGGGTGCCTCTGGGAAGTGAGACTGGACAGATTCTTTTCATTTTAATTCTTCCTATACTACTTTTTTTTTTATCATGTGCATTTGTAACATTGATTAAACAAACAAAAAATTAAAAATTACAAGTAATTGATTTACTTTTGTTATATAACTTCCATGTAAGTAAGGGATGTCTGTACATATTAAAATGCTTTTTTGTGTGTATCATCTTCAGTCTGTAAAATAGCATAAGGTAGACAGAAATGAAATCAAATTAGGGTACATAAGGCTGTGTTTCATTCATTAGCGGGGAGTAGTGATTTCTTCTCTTAGCAAAGGAAATTGCAACTGAGGGTTGTTATCCATACACAGATAAAGCCCGTTGTAAATGTGGCATTGCTCACCTGCTGTTTTAGGTGAAAGCATTTGGTTCAACTTGAAAGGTCATTTATCACCTACAAGAGAGCACTTATGGGCTGCTTTGGCTCTTTTTGTTGGTTTACTATAGCATTAAGCTTGCTTATGGAGAATTTTGCTTACATCTGCAGTCTATACACAGACCCATTAATGCATTAACAAACCTTATTTTGCTGAGTCAGGTTAGAGGTACCCCTTGTTTAATACAGTGTCATGCACATAGTGGGCAGTCAGCATTTTCTTGATTGTCTTCTACACAGTCAGAGAAAGTCACCTTGCTGGTTTTGACACTCTTCTAAGACAAATTAAAAGATGAGAGGAAATGTTGTAGAAAGATCATCAGGCTACACTAGTGTGTTGGTTTATGTCCTCGAGATCAGGTAAGATTCCAGTGTAGAGTGGGAGTCATTATGTGATATTCATATATCTGAATTTTCAGGGATAGCCCTGCTTTCAAATATGCTAGCCTATTTTCAGAGCACAAATTACAATTTTTGGACTTGAAAATAGAGTTGCTGTAAGCAATGGGGTAACATGGCAGCACACATGTGGGTGAATGCCAGACTCTGCCATCAGTGTTATTTTAAAGGCATAGGCAGAAGAGCTGACTGAAGATATCCCTATGATATCCTCAGGCACTCCCTATGAACTGAATATTTTAACAGAGCAAAAAGTGATTTTAACAAAACTTTTTTGTTAGTTTCTGATCATAGCATTAATATGTGTTTATTATAGGAAATTAGGGAAAAGTGTTCAAAAATGTAAAAATCATCTTTAGTTTGATACCTCAGAGATAACCACTATTACTATTCTGTTTTCTTTCCTCCTAATCTTTATTTCTATGTAAATTAAGATCATATCCTAGATGTTTTATGACTCTACTTTTCATTTAATATCTATAGTGAGCTACTCTAATTAAATATTATTAAAAACAGTATTATGCTGTCATATGTATTATCAAAATTTATTTAAACATTTTGATTTGGGGATATTTAGGTTATTTCCATTTTTCACTTTTGTGAATAATAATTCCGCAATGGAAATTTTAAATAAAATTTTTTTTTTGATTATTTCATATAGAGGAAGTGGAAATGCAACCGCAAAGATGATAAACATTTTTAGGACTCTTGAGACAGATATGTCAGATTGTACTCCCAAGTTTGTACCAAATGATACTCCATCAACTGTGTGTAAAGGTGAAATTAATTGATCCCCTCTTGTCATTTCTGGTTGTTATAATTTACAAAATAATTTTAAATAAAAATTATGTCTTTGTATTAATTTCCTGTTTTGATTATTAATGAGATTAAAGCTTTTCATGTTTATTGAAAGTTTTTCTTTCTCTGTTCATCTTCTTTGTTCATTTTTCTATTGACATATTTGTCATTTTCAAATTTATTTGTCAAACTCAAGAAATCATTGATTGATATGTGGGAAAAAAATAAGTGTAGCAACCAATATGAGAGTTAACATTCTAGATACTTCTACTCTTTGATCATGCTCAGATGTCAAAGCTTTGGGGTTTTCTTAAGACAAAAAAAGTCTATTTCGAGTTACAGCTGCTGATTTTATCACCTTAGTGGAGCAGTTTCACTACCAAAGAAAAAATTAATCAAAGCCAGAAAGAGTTGTCAGAAACACTCACAGTTATATTCAGAGAGTATGGTTTGGGCTTTGAATGTTGAGCTCTGAACAGCTTATAACTTATAACAGCAGGAACTTAATTTTTAGGTTTTTTGTTTTAACCTCTGTGTGTCAAATGTTTTATATAAAATATCTCTTTTAATCACAAAAACCTTGTGAGATTGGAATTATTATCCCTGCTTCCCCAGTGCGTAGTCACATTTAGAGAGGTGAAGAAACTTCCCGGGCTGTGCAGCTGGTCTAGCAGTGGCTCAGGATTTCAGCTACAGATGTGGAGTCTTCTGAAGCACAGGATGCTTTCCCTACACCTTACTGAATTCCCACAATGTTAAACTTAAACGAACAGAGCTAGAAAGATAAGGGTTGTTTTTATTATTTTGCTACAGTTTTTGTTTTGTACTGTTTTATACTGGCTTATCACGACTGTAGCAGCAAAACTCAGGACTACCTGCCTTAGACTTTCCTTTTCTTTTGGCTTAATATGAATTCTTTGAGGTTTCTGAGGTCCTCTAATTTCTTATATTTCTTCACTTTTATGTCTTGAAATATATTTGCATAGCTGAAAAAGCAAGCAGTTATTTTGTTTAATAATGCTTTGATAAACAAAAGGAAGACATAATTCCAGGGAAAGCCATGTAACCTACCTTCTGTAGCAGCTATGATAATCCCTAGAGGTCTGAGAATTACATATGTTTTAAAAATTATGAATTTAAAAATGTCATCTCCCACTCATCCGCTCCCACTCCTACCCATCTTCTTTGAATAGAGGAAGGTAATGCTGCCCATTTCATGCTTGTACAATGCAAGTTCTTCACAGTATCCAAGCTAAACCTTTGAGTTTTGGGGTCAGTGTTGGAAAGAGGCCCAGTGGGATCAGCCTTAGAGAAAACTTTCCTTTTAAATCACTTGCCCTCCTCTTCCCCTTTCAACTCTTCACTTGCCACTCTATTTTTAGTTAGAGTAGGTTCTTACTTTGTATAGTTTCCTTTTATTTCTAGATTGAGAATTATCTATTCCTTACCATATCTGATCGTAGAAATGAAGAACTGTGGATTGTGATAAAAATTTCTGACAAGTGAGCCCTTAAGAACGCTGAAGACTTTAATTTTTCAATTTTATTTGTCACTTTCATTTTAAACTTGCTACCATTTTGTCTCTTTTTCTATCTGTGTATTCTTTTAGTCCTGTTGTTTGACTATTAATTATTAGTTACATTTTTCTTTATTGATTATTTTAATTGCCTCCTTTAAATAAGTCAGAACCTCCTTAGCTTTTAAAAATTTATCTTTGTATCAACTTTCTGTATTTTTTTTTTTTTTTTTTTTTTTTTGCTGTACTTGGGCCTCTCACTGTTGTGGCATCGCCCGTTGCGGAGCACAAGCTCCGGACGCGCAGGCTCAGCGGCCATGGCTCACGGGCCCAGCCGCTCCGCGGCATGTGGGATCTTCCCAGACCGGGGCACGAACCCATGTCCCTTACATCGACAGGTGGACGCTCAACCACTGCACCACCAGGGAAGCCCCAACTTTCTGTATTTTGTTCCATTTTTTATAAATAGATGAAATATTTCACACGTTCGTATTCTCCTTTCATCACCAAATTCTCTGTGTTCCTCTCCCACTTGGTTTCTATCTTCTCTACTTCATAGAGATTGAAAAGACAACACTAGCTTTCTATGACTCAGTGGACTTCCAAAGTATGAACTCTGGTTATACACTTCAATCTTCAGCAGAACGATGCAATAGTCTCCTGAACAGGTTTCTTCGAGAACTAAGATTCTAGGACAATGACTTCTTTGTTCTCTGGGTATGCAATCACTCACATTGCTCTATCTCATACTGCATGGTGACCATCTATGCATTCACCTCTTGGAGTCATAGATCTTTAGAACTGGGAAGGACATTAGAGGTCATCTAATTGAATTCTTTCTTGGATGGATCAGTTGAGGTCGCAGAAGTCTCAAAGGCCATGTTACTAGAACTAGGATTAACACCCTGCCTCCAAAATACACTGAACTGAATCAGAATTCCTGGGCCGTTCTTTTCTTTACCTAGGTTCATTTCTCCATGCAACAGAGTAGCAACCTGTGCTCATCACTACAAGATATTGCTGGAAATCATATCCTTCAGGAGGTGGTTATAATTGGTAATAATTTCTCATGGAAACAATGTTAAAATTGTACAGTGTGTTCCTGATTAAGAGCTCATCATCAAGTAAATCACAGATTTGAGAAGCAGTATATTGAACACAGGTCTGTAATAATTTTAAAAATACCTTCCTCCAAGTTCAATAAAATAGACCTAAAAGTACAGGTTGATTAAATACAGTGTTAATATCTGTGCCCCAATACTGGTGGAAGCATTTACAAAGTGAATCTTTGGCAGGTGAGAATTTGCCTAGACTGAGCTCATTGAGTTGAGTCCAGAAGGCCCAGCAGTCTGTTTTCTGAACAAAGAAGTCCCTTGTTAGTCAAACACTGTACTGTCTCCCACTATTAGCTTTCTTTGTAGCTTGGCGTGCGTGGCTTTTATTATTCAGCTTTATTCAGTTTTTTGGAACGTTCCATATTGAATAAAAATAGCACTGTGGATGGTTGCCTCTTGCATTTAAGAGAACATTTCTATGTGGATTGTGGCCATTGATCATGAACAAAACAAAGTACAGGAACAGGTTGAACACTCAAGTTCCGCTTTCTGATGCACAGTTCATCCCCAGATGAACAATCTGTATCAGAAAAAGACAAAAGAAATGTAACATGATAAAATACAATTATGTTTTACAACATCTGAAAATTTTAAAAGATATCCTTGATCTTATTAAGGTCTGTCCTTAAACCTGGGATTTATGTCCTTCCTTACTTCATTGGTATTGTAATTCCCTTTCTTTTTTGAAATGATGCTAATAGAGTGTGCTTTTTTTTTCTTTTTTTAATGTTCTTCCTTGGGAAAGCAAAAATTTAGTTCAACCCTTGACTGAGTCTCAAAATTATTTTCGAAATTTTACGGGTGGGCGATATCCCCAAATCTGGTAACCATTACTATCAAGTGTGATTTTATGTGAACATCAACATAGCAGCTCTATGGGCAATGGGATCTAAATGAATATGCAAATAATAAGTATTAAAGACTTAATTATCTATTTTTCTTTTATTCATTTTATTTCCAATGTCAAATAATAGAAAACTAAGGGTGTCAGATTTTTATGTTTAGTTAAAAGAAATATGGGTTTTAAAAATGCTTGAGAGGGACTTGCCTGGTGGCACAGTGGTTGAGAATCCGCCTGCCAGTGCAGGGGACACGGGTTCAAGCCGTGGTCCAGGAAGATCCCACATGCCATGGAGCAACTAAGCCCATGCGCCACAACTACTGAGCCTGCACTCTAGAGACCGTATGCCACAACTACTGAAGCCCGCGCACCTAGAGCCTGTGCTCTGTAGCAAGAGAAGCCACCACAATGAGAAACCTGCGTACCGCAACAAAGAGTAGCCCCTGCTCGCCACAACTAGAGAAAGCCCGTACGCAGCAACAAAGACCCAACGCAGCCAAAAATAAATAAATAAATTTATTAAAAAAAAAAAGGCTTGAGAAACGCTACTCGGGAGTGGAGGTTATTCTGTAAAAAGTAGCCCGCGTCCTCTCTATGCTGCCACTAGATGGTACCCAGGATCACTGGGAAGGCATCTCTGGAGTGAGACTCTCTCTGGGCAGGCAGGGGGTGAAGCCAGCCGGAGCTGACTGGGTCCGGAATTCACTCATGCCAAAGCCCGGCTGACATCCTGGGGATCTGGGCAACCCGAGGGAGGACCTGCAAACCGTTCAGGTGAAGAGGAGGTAGAAGTCCCCAGGCCCTGTACAGGGGGAGGGCTCTGAGCCCCAACCTGCAACTCCAGGGAAGGTGACTGAACCTTCCCAGTCAGTGCCAGAAGAGTCGAGGGGCCCTTGGGAGGGTGGTGCCCAGGACACTGAGATGCTTGGACTGAGAATGTAGTTCCATCTGGGGAATGGGTGTGACAAGAATATATTGGCAAAGTGGGGACAAGTTAGCGCCCATATATTTCAGCCCCATAACAGGAGCTATTTCCTCACTGTCCAGTGGGTGAGGACTGCCATGCTTTCCCCAGGCTGGTGGGGCTGGCTGGAGGGTCTTTGGGGACTGCTGAGAGTGTGGGGTGGGACTGGTACTCTGAATGGGGGAGGAGAGGAGACTGGGGATGGTGAAGAACAATTGTGCTTCTCAAGACTCACCTCAAAGGAACCTTCCCTATCCACCCCTGCCCCCTCCCCAGCTGAATTAAGCAGCACTCAGCCTCTGTGTCCTAACACACTGTGTACACATCTCTGGCTCCGTTTTCCACATTATAGTACTGTCCTTTAACACTGCAATTTCTTTAGGAAATGACCTTTTTGCTTTCCTCCCTACCTCCTTTCCTTAGCTCTTACCATGGTGTTTGACACATAATAAATACTTGTGATGGTTAATTTTATGAGTCAACTAGACAAGACCATGGTACCCAGTTTTTGATCACCAGTGTGGATTTTGTTGTGAAGTTATTCTTAAGATGAGATTAACATTTAAATCAATAGTCTTAGAGTAAAGCAGATTACCCTCCATAATTGGGTGGGCCTCATCATATCAGTTAAAGAGCTTTTGAGGAAAATTAAGGTCCCAGAAGAAGGAATTCTGCCTCCAAACCATTTTTAGACTTGAGTTGCAACATCAACTCTTCCCTAGGTCTCCATTCTCCTGGCCTATTCTGCAGATTTGGAATTGTTAACCTCTACAATCCAGTGACCAATTCCTTAGAATAAATTTCTCTTTCTCTCCGTAGGTACAGATGTATAGATATATATATATATACACACATACGCGCATGTGTGTGTACACATCCTACTGGTTCTGTATCTTTGGAAAACCCTAACTCGTACAATATCCTTTTTGTTAAAGTCTAGTTTATATTTATCACCATATACTATCACAAGATTTTAATTTTCAGATTCTACATGTAAGTGAAATCGTATGATGTTTGTCTTTCTCTGTCTGACTTATTTCACTTGTCATGATGCCCTCAAGGTCCAGACATATTGTCACAAATGGCAAGACTTCATCCCTTTTTATGGCTGAATAATATTCCAGTGTGTGTGTGTTGTGTGTGTGTGTGTGTGTGTGTGTGTATGTGTGTGTGTGTATACCATATTTTCTTTATCTATTCATCTGTTGATGGACACTTAGGTTCCATATCTTGGCAATTGTAAATAATGTTGCAGTGAACATTATTTACATATATAATGTTCATATACCTTTTCAAGTTTGTGTTTTTGTTTTCTGTGAATAAATATTCAGGAGTGGAATTGCTGATTATATGATAGTTCTATTTAAAATTTTTTTAGGGACCTCCTTTTCCAGAGTGGCTGCACCAATTTATATCCCCATGAACAGTGTACAAGGTTTCCCTTTTCTGCACATCCTCACCACCTCACTTGTTTGTTCTTTCCTTCTTTCTTTTTCTTTTTTTTTTTGCGGTACACGGGCCTCTCACTGTTGTGGCCTCTCCCGTTGTGGAGCACAGGCTCCGGACACGCAGGCTCAGCGGCCATGGCTCACGGGCCCAGCCGCTCCATGGCACGTGGGATTTTCCCGGACTGGGGCACGAACCCGTGTCCCCTGCATCGGCAGGTGGACTCTCAACCGCTGGGCCACCTGGGAAGCCCCCTTTTTCTTTTTTTTTTTTGATAATAGCCATTCTAACGGTATAAGATGATATCTTCTTGTGGTTTTGATTACACTTCCCTGATACAAATTCTTAAAAATTGCAATATTCTTTTAATAATGTTTTAAAAAACATTTTTAACATCTGGGAACTTGGCATAAAATAATTCACTTATCACCTTCCCTGGTGGCGCAGTGGTTAAGAATCTGCCTGCCAATGCAGGGGACATGGGTTCGAGCCCTGGTCCAGGAAGATCCCACATGCCGCGCTGCAACTAAGCCCATGCGCCACAACTACCAAGCCTGTGCTCTAGAGCCCGTGAGCCACGACTACTGAGCCCACGTGCCATAACTACTGAAGCCCACATGCTTAAAGCCCATGCTCCGCAACAAGAGAAGCCACTGCAATGAGAAGCCTGTGCACTGCAACGAAGAGTAGCTCCCGCTCTCCACAACTAGAGAAAGCCTGTATGCAGCAACGAAGACCCAACGCAGCCAAAAATGAATAAATAAATAAGTTTAAAAAATAAACAAAAAAGATTTATGTATTTTTTCATACCACAATCAAATTCCACATGAATTTAATGGTTAGTGTATAAAAAATCATTAGGTGGAATAAAATATTGAACATTTAGAAAACATCTGGATGGGAGATTTTTCAAGCTTGAAGGCAAAGGAGGAAAGTGCCAAGTAAAAGACTGGTAATCCAGAGGAAATATATATATTTTTCAAAACAATGAAGATGGTGCATTAGGAAAAAAGCAAATAAAATGAAAGTGGGAAAGGTTATATGTGACACATATGACAAAGGATTTCTATCTTTATAGACAGCTCTTTTAAACTGAGAAGTTTCAAGATTTATCCAAGAGATAAACGGCATGGACAAAAAATCACCTAAGAGAAAATCCAGAGGAAATATTAAAAAAAATTTCAACCCCATTAGGAGGGAAAAGCAGATTAAAATGAGATGCAACTTCCACCTGTCATATTATTAAGTTTTTAGTGAGAATATCTAATGCTGAAAAATGTATTGTGAAATAGGTACTTTCATAAGGGCCAATGGAAATCTTAATTAGTACAACTTTTCTGGAAAGCTGTTTGACAATTCTATCAAGAATGTCAGATGTTGTAATTCTGGGGGCTCTAGATTAGGAAATTAAATTTGGTTAAAAATTAATCCACAAAGATGTTCAACAGTGTTATTTAATTGCAAAAATTAGAAACAACTGAAACGCCTAAAAGTAAGGAAATGCTATATGCCATCCATTTACATTAATAATAGGTCTATCAATACCATCGAATTACCATAAAGAAGATATTATAAAGCTCATGATATAATGCTGACAGACTTAAAAAGCAGCACTTAAAATTGTGTTTATAGGTAGAATTCAACTGTGAAAAACTCTTACGGAAAAAACTAGAAGAAAATATACCACAATGAGAATATTATAGGGTTTTGAGTTGTGTTATGAATTTAGCTATCTTATATTCTTCTGTACTTTGCAGTTTTCTACAATTTTTAATTTAATACTTGTTAATTGGGTTTTTATCATATGCCATACCGTCTTCTAGTTGTTGGAGAATATGATGGTAGATAAGGCAGGAAAAGATCCCTGTCTTCATGAAGTTTTCATTCTAGTGAGGCTGATATAATAAATAAGCTAATTACAGATTGCAGTTAAGTACCAGAAAGGATGGAGAGCAGATGGTCTGGCAAGAGGAGTCTGTGAAGATTTCTCTGAGGTGGTGATGTTTGAGCTGAGATCTGAAGAATTAGAAGGAAAGGAGGAGCATGACAGGCAAAGGGACCAGTCTGAGCAAAGACAATGATGTGGGAAAGAACTTGTTATTTAGAACTATAACAAGGAGACCGGTGTGTCCAGGAGGCTTAGTTATAAGAAATGAGGTTCAAGGATTGAGAAGAATCCAGACTTACTAGGCTCTTAGGTCATAATAATGATTGTGGATTTTGTTTTATCCTAAATGTAATTGGAATCCATTGAGATTCACTCTTCTCCTAGGCAGAAGACAATACAAAATCTCAGGACTTGAAGGAACAGTTTGATAAGGAACCACTTAGGCTGCCAACGTAAGAAAACTTCTCAAATTCAATAAGAAGTATATGGGAGGGTAGCAGAAGACATGTGTCCTGTGATTAGGAGCAGCCTTTTCTTTGACATGATGCTTTGAGATGGGAGACCCCAAACAGCGTCAGTCCTTTTCTTCCTTACATGACTACAGTCAAGGTCTAAAGTTGTAATCATGTATATACGGTGATTTAGGGATTAGTCAAGAGTCTGGATGTCAAGATCAATTCAGAGAGGCTTTGAACTTTCCTCTACTTCCCCAAAATGTCATGCTGCATCGAAAAGAACATTAGATTCTCATATGATAAATATAGAGCAAGATAAATCATCTTTAATATTGACTGGAGAAGTTTTGTTGGATTACAAACCTGTAGGATCCACTCACCCACTGAAATATGTGTGTGGATTTGGAGGTACAAACCTGTCCTTCACTGGGTGCTCATATTTCTAACCCAAGCTCTCTATCTATGATAGATCGGGTAACCCCAAAATTACTTATATTGAGATTGTGACCTGAGCTCAGAGCAGAAGAGGGCTATAAAATTGGAGGGGTCTTTAGAAATCGAATCTACTTCCTGACCTTATGATATATCGGATGAGGAGTCTAAGATGCGGAGAGGTTGAGAAATTTGTCTGAAGTCTTAAGTGGTTTATGGTAAAGGTGGGCTGAAACCTCAGGTTTCATTTAGTGCTACTTTATTTTTTAATATTTATTTATTTTATACTATTTTACTTACTGATTGATTTTGGCTGCGTCGGGTCTTACTTGCAGCATGCAGGGTCTTCGCTGAAGCATGCAGGATCTTTCACTGCCGTGTGGGCTGTTCGTTGTGGCATGCGGGCTTCTCTCTAGTTGTGGCTCAGGCTTCAGGGCGCGTGGTCTCTGTAGTCTGCGGCATGCGGCTCTCTCATTGAGGCGCGTGAGCTCGGTAGTTGTGGCACGTGGGCTTAGTTGCCCCTTGGCATGTGGGATCTTAGTTCCCCAACCAGGGATTAAACCCGTGTCCCTTGCACTGGAAGGTGGATTCTTTACCACTGGACCACCAGGGAAGTCAATTTAGTGCTGCTTTTGGATTGAGGACGTTCAGAATGGCTAATATTAGAATTCAAGATGTGCTGGACTTTTCCTAAATTGAGCTCTACAACTGGAAGTGAAAGTGGTTCACCTAGATAGCATTCCTCCTGTTAGGGTGGTTCTGCTCCTTCTCAGCCATGAGGATGAGGCCTCCTGGAACAGGGAATACAATTGCCACTTGTACAAAGGAATGGTTTTCCGTTGTGCTGGGTATACATGCCTATATTTTAGGAGTTATGAATTTCTTTGGATACAGCCAGGCAAATATAATTTCTAGAAGTTGAATTTCTGCTTAAAGCTCATTTAGCCAAAAAGTTTGCTTTTATATTGCCCATATTTTATTTCTTTATTTAGCATCTTTATTGTAGTATAATTGCTTTACAAGGTTGTTGTTAGTTTCTGCTGTATAACAAAGTGAATCAGCTATATGTATTCATATATCCCCGTAACCCCTCCCTCTTGCATCTCCCTCCCACCCTCCATATCCCACCCCTCTAGGTGGTCACAAAGCAGTGAGCTGATCTCCCTGTGCTATGCAGCTGCTTCTCACTAGCTATCTATTTTACATTTGGTAGTGTATATATGTCAATGCCACTCTCTCACTTCATCCCAGCTTACCCTTCCCCCTCCCTGTGTCCTCAAGTCCATTCTCTACATCTGCATCTTTATTCCTGTCCTGCCTCTAGGTTCATCAGAACCTTTTTTTTTTTTTTTAGATTCTCTATATATGTGTTAGCATACAGTATTTGTTTTTCTCTTTCTGACTTACTTCACTCTGTAAGACAGACTCTAGGTCCATCCACCTCAATACAAATAACTTAGTTTCATTTCTTTTTATGGCTGAGTAATATTCCATTGTATATATGTGCCATATCTTCTTTATCCATTCATTTGTCAATGGACACTTAGGTTGCTTCCATGTCCTGGCTACTGTAAATAGTGCTGCAATGAACATTGTGGTACATGACTCTTTGAATTATGGTTTTCTCAGGGTATATGCCCAGGAGTGGGATTGCTGGGTCGTATGGTAGTTCTATTTTTAGTTTTTAAAGGAACCTCCATACTGTTCTCCATAGTGGCTGTATCAATTTACATTCCTACCAACAGTGCAGTAGGGTGCCCTTTTCTCCAAACGCTCTCCAGCATTTATTGTTTGTAGATTTTTTGATGATGGCCATTCTGACCGGTGTGAGGTGGTACCTAATTGTAGTTTTGATTTGCATTTTTCTAATGATTAGTGATGTTGAGCATTCTTTCATGTGTTTGTTGGAAATCTGTATATCTTCTTTGGAGAAATGTCTACTTAGGTCCTCTGACCATTTTTGGATTGGGTTGTTTGTTTTTTTGATATTGAGCTGCATGAGCTGCTTGTATATTTTGGAGATTAATCCTTTGTCAGTTGCTTCATTTGAAAATATTTTCTCCCATTCTGAGGGTTGTCTTTTCATCTTGTTTATGGTTTCCTTTGCTATGCAAAAGCTTTTAAGTTTCATTAGGTCCCATTTGTTTATTTTTGTTTTTATTTCTATTCCTCTAGGAGGTGGGTCAAAAAGGATCTTGCTGTGGTTTATGTCATAGAGTGTTCTGCCTATGTTTTCTTCTAAGAGTTTTTATAGTGCCTGGCCTAACATTTAGGTCTTTAATCCATTTTGAGTTTATTTTTGTATAGGGTGTTAGGGAGTGTTCTAATTTCATTCTCTTACATGTAGCTGTCCAGTTTTCCCAGCACCACTTATTGAAAAGGCTGTCTTTTCTCCACGGTATATTCCTGCCTCCTTTATCAAAGATAAGGTAAACATGTGTGTGTGTATTTATCTCTGAGCTTTCTACCCTGTTCCACTGATCTATATTTCTGCTTTTGTGCCAATACCATATTGTCTTGATTACTGTAGCTTTGTAGTATAGTCTGAAGTCCAGGAATCTGATTCCTCCAGCTCCATTTTTCTTTCTCAAGATTGCTTTGGCTATTCAGGGTCTTCTGTGTTTCCATACAAATTGTGAATTTTTTTGTTCTAGTTCTCAGAAAAATGCCTTGGTAGTTTGATAGGGATTGCATTGAATCTGTAGATGGCTTTGGGTAGTATAGTAATTTTCACAATGTTGAATCCTCCAATCCAAGAACATGGTATACCTCTCCATCTGTTTGTATCATCTTCAATTTCTTTCATCAGTGTCTTATAGTTTTCTGCATACAGGTCTTTTGTCTCCTTAGGTAGGTTTATTCCTAGGTATTTTATTCTTTTTGTTGCAATGGTAAATGGGAGTGTTTCCTTAATAACTCTTTCAGATTTTTCATCATTAGTGTATAGGAATGCAAGCGATTTCTGTGCATTAATTTTGTATCCTGCTACTTTTACCAATTTCATTGTTTAGCTCTAATGGTTTTCTGGTAGCATCTTTATGATTCTCTTTGTATAGTATCATGTCATCTGCAAACAGTGACAGTTTTACTTCTTCACTTCTGATTTGGATTCCTTTTATTTCTTTTTCTTCTCTGATTACTGTGGCTAAAACTTCCAAAACTATTTTAAATAATAGTGGTGAGAGTGGGCATCCTTGTCTTGTTCCTGATGATAGTGGAAATGGTTTCAGTTTTTCACCATTGAGAATGATGTTGGCTGTAGATTTGTCAACATGATCTTTATTACATTGAGGTAAACCCCCTTTCCAGAGGGTTTTTGTCATAAATGCGTGTTGAATTTTGTCAAAATCTTTTTCTGCATCTATTGAGATGATCATGTGGTGTTTCTCCTTCAATTTGTTAATAAGGTGTATCACATTGACTGATTTGCATATATTGAAAAATCCTTGCATTCTTGGGATAAACCCCACTTGATCATGGTGTATGATCCTTTTAATGTGCTGTTGGATTCTGTTTGCTAGCATTTTGTTAAGGATTTTTGCATCTATGTTCATCAGTGATATTGGCCTGTTGTTTTCTTTTTTTGTGGCATCTTTGTCCGGTTTTGGTATCAGGGTGATGGTGGCCTTGTAGAATGAGTTTGGGAGTATTCCTCCCTCTGCTATATTTTAGAAGAGTTTGAGAAGGATAGGTGTTAGCTCTTCTCTAACCGTTTGATAGAATTTGCCTGTGAACCCATCTGGTCCTGGGCTTTTGTTTGTTGGAAGATTTTTAATCAGAGTCTCAATTTCAGTGCTTGTGTTTGGTCTGTTTATATTTTCCATTTCTTCCTGGTTCAGCCTTGGAAGGTTGTGCTTTCTAAGAATTTGTCCATTTCTTCCAGGTTGTCCATTTTATTGGCATAGAGTTGCTTGTAGTAATCTCTCATTATCCTTTGTATTTCTGCAATGTCAGTTGTTACTTCCCTTTTTTCATTTCTAGTTCTATTGATTTGAGTCTTCTCCCTTTTTTTCTTGATGAATCTGGCTAATGGTTTATCAATTTTGTTTATCTTCTCAGAGAACGAGCTTTTAGTTTTATTGATCTTTGCTATTGTTTCCTTCATTTCGTTTTCATTTATTTCTGATCTGATCTTTATGATTTCTTTCCTTCTGCTGACTTTGGGGTATTTTTGTTCTTCTTTCTCTAATTGCTTTAGGTGTGAGGTTAGGTTGTTTATTTGAGATGTTTCTTGTTTCTTGAGGTAAGATTGTATTGCTATAAACTTCCCTCTTAGAACTGTTTTTGCTGCATCCCATAGGTTTTGGGTTGTCGTGTTTTCATTGTCATTTGTTTCTAGGTATTTTTTGATTTCCTCTTCTATTTCTTCAGTGATCTCTTGGTTATAAGTAGTGTATTGTTTAGCCTCCATGTGTTTGTAGTTTTTGCAGGTTTTTTTCCTATAATTGCTATCTAGTCTCATAGCATTGTGGTCAGAGAAGATACTTGATATGATTTCAATTTTCTTAAATTAACCAAGGCTTGATTTGTGACCCAAGATATGGTCTCTCCTGGAGAATGTTCCATGAGCACTTGAGAAGAAAGTGTATTCTGGTTTTTTTTGGATGGACTGTCCTATAAATATGAATTAAGTCCATCTTGTTTAATGTGTCATTTAAAGCTTGTGTTTCCTTATTTATTTTCAATTTGGACGATCTGTCCATTGGTGAAAGTGGGTTGTTAAAGTCCCCTACTATGATTGTGTTGCTGTCAATTTCCCCTTTTACGGCTGTTAGCATTTGCCGTATGTATTGAGGTGCTCCTATGTTGGGTGCATAAATATTTACAATTGTTATATGTTCTTCTTTGATTGATCCCTTGATCATTATGCAGTGTCCTTCTTTGTTTCTTGTAATAGTCTTTATTTTAAAGTCTATTTTGTCTGATATGATAATTGCTACTCCAGCTTTCTTTTGATTTCCATTTGCATGGAATACCTTTTTCCATCCCCTCACTTTCAGTCTGTATGTGTCCCTAGGTCTGATGTGGGTCACTTGTAGACAGCATATATATGTGTCTTGTTTTGTATCCATTCAGCCAGTTTATGTCTTTTGGTTGGAGCATTTAATCTATTTACATTTAAGGTAATTATCAATATGTATGTTCCCATTACCATTTTCTTAATTGGTTTGGGTTTGTTTTTGTAAGTCTCTGTTTCCTGCCTAGAGAAGTTCCTTTAGCGTTTTTGTCAAAGCTGGTTTGTTGGTGCTGAATTCTCTTAGCTTTTGCTTGTCTGTAAAGGTTTTAATTTCTCTGTTGAATCTGAATGAGATCCTTACTGGGTAGAGTATTCTTGGTTGTAGGTTTTTCCCCTTCATCACTTTAAATATGTCCTGCCTGTCCCTTCTGGCTTGCAGAGTTTCTGCTGAAAGATCAGCTGTTAATCTTATGGAGAGCCCCTTGTATGTTATTTGTTCCTTTTCTATTGCTGCTTTTAATATGTTTTCTTTGTATCTACTTTTTGATAGTTTTTTTGTTTGTTTTTGTTTTGCGGTACACAGGCCTCTCACTGTTGTGGCCTTTCCCGTTGTGGAGCACAGGCTCTGGACGCGCAGGCTCAGCGGCCATGGCTCACAGGCCCAGCCGCTCCACGGCATGTGGGATCTTCCTCGACCGGGGCATGAACCTGCGTCCCCTGCATCAGCAGGCGGACTCTCAACCACTGCGCCACCAGGGAAGCCCGATAGTTTGATTAATATGTGTCTTGGCGTGTTTCTCCTTGTATTTATCCTGTATGGGACTCTCTGCACTTCCTAGACTTGACTGACCATTTCCTTTCCCATATTAGGGAAGTTTTCAAGTATAATCTCCTCAATTATTTTCTCAGACTCTTTCTTTTTCTATTCCCCTTTGGGACCCCTATAATTCAAATATTGGTGAGTTTAATGTCCCAGAGGTCTCTGAGACTGTCCTCAATTCTTTTCATTCTTTTTTCTTTATTCTTCTCTTTGGTAGTTATTTCCACTATTTTATCTTCTAGGTCACTTATCCCTTCTTCTGCCTCCGTTTTTCTGCTCTTGATTTTTTTCTAGAGAATTTTTAATTTCATTTCTTGTGTTGTTCATAATTGTTTGTTTGCTCTTTCGTTCTTCTAGGTCCTTGTTAAACGTTTCTTGTATTTATTCTATTTCCAAGATTTTGGACCATCTTTACTATCCATACTCTGAATTCTTTTTCACGTAGACAGCCTATTTCTCTTCATTTGTTTGGTCTGGTGAGTTTACCCCTTGCTCCTTCATGTACTGTGTATTTCTCTGTCTTCTCATTTTGCTTAACTTACTGTGTTTGGGGTCTCCTTTTCACAGGCTGCAGGTTCACAGTTCCCATTGTTTTTGGTGTCTTCCCCCAGTGGCTAGGTTTGGTTAAGTGGTTTGTGTAGGCTTCCTGGTGGAGGGTACTGGTGCCTGTGTTCTGGTGGATGAGGCTGGATCTTGAGTTTCTGGTGGCCAGGACTGCACCTGGTGGTGTGTTTTGGAATGTTTGTGAACTTACTATGATTTTAGGCAGCCTCTCTGCTAATGGGTGGGGTTGTGTTCCTGTCTTGCTAGTTGTTTGTCATGGCATGTCCAGCACTGTAGCTTGCTTGTCATTGAGTGGAGCTGGGTCTTAGCATTGAGACGGGGATCTCTGGGAGAGCTCTTGCCAATTGGTATAACATGGGTTCCGGAGGTCTCTGGTGGACCAATGTCCTGAACTAGGCTCTCTCACCTCAGGGGCTCAGGCATGACACCCTGCCGGAGCATGAAGACCCTGTCAGCCACACGGCTCAGAATAAAAGGTAGAAAAGAAGAAAGAAAGAAAAATAAATAAATAAAGTTATTAAAATAAAAAAAACTAAAAATAAAAGAAGAGAGCAACCAAACCGATAAACAAATCCACCAATGATAACAAGTGCTAAAAACTATGCTAAAAAGAAAAACAGACTGACAGAACCCTAGGACAAATGGTAAAAGCAACCCTATACAGACAAAATCACACAAAGAAGCATACACATACACAGTCACAAAAAGAGAAAAAGAAAAGAAAAAATATATATATAAAAAGAAAGAGAGCAACCAAATCAATAAAAGAATCTATCAATGATAATAAGCTCTAAATACTTAACTAAGATAAACATAAAACCAGAAACAAATTAGATGCAGAAAGCAAACCCGAAGTCTACAGTTGATCCCAAAGTCCACCGCCTCAATTTTGGGATGATTCATTGTCTATTCAGATATTCGACAGATGCAGGGTACAACAAGTCGATTGTGGAGATTTAATCTGCTGCTCCTGAGGCTGCAGGGAGAGATTTCCCTTTCTCTTCTTTCTTTGCACAGCTCCCGGGGTTCAGCTTTGGATTTGGCCCCGCCTCTGCATGTAGGTCGCCTGATGGCATCTGTTCTTCGCCCAGACAGGAGGGGGTTAAAGGAGTGTCTGATTCAGGGGCTCTGGCTCACTCAGGCCGTGGGAAGGGAGAGGTACTGAATGTGGGGCGAGCCTGCAGCGGCAGAGGCCAGCGTGACCTTGCAACAGCCGGAGGCGCGCCGTGTGTTCTCCTGGGGAAGTTCTCCCTGGATTACGGTACCCTGGCCGTGGCGGGCTGCACAGGCTCCTGGGAGGGGAGGTGTGGATAGTGACCTGTGTTTGCACACAGGATTCTTGGTGGCTGCAGCAGCAGCCTTAGTGTTTTATGCCCATCTCTGGTGTCCGCACTGATAGCCGTGGCTCATGCCCATCTCTGGAGCTCTTTTAGGTGGTGCTCTGAATCCCCTCTCCTCACGCACTCTGAAACAATGTTCTCTTGACTCTTAGGCAGTTCCAGACTTTTTCCCTGACTCCCTCCCAGCTAGCTGTGGTGCACTAGCCCCCTTCAGGTTGTGTTCATGCAGCTAACCCCAGAGATCCCAACCTCTCCCTGAGATCTGACCTCCAAAGCCCGAACCTCAGCTCCCAGCCCCCACTCTCCCCAGTGGGTGAGCAGACAAGCGTCTCAGGCTGATGAGTGCTGGTTGGCAGCGATCCTCTGTGAGGGGATCTCTCTGCTTTGCTCTCTGCACCCCTGCTGCTGCACTCTCCTCCATGGCTCTGAAGGTTCCTCCCACCCCGCCCCAGCCCGTCTCCACCAGTGAAGGGGCTTCCTAGTGTGTGGAAACTTTTCGTCCTTCACAGCTCCCTCCCAGAGGTACAGGTCCCATCCCTATTCTTTTGTCTCTGTTTTTACTTTTTTTCTTTTGCCCTACCCAGATACGTGGGGAGTTTCTTGCCTTTGGGGAGGTCTGAGGTCTTCTGCCAGCATTCAGTAGGTTTTCTGTAAGAGTTGTTCCACATGTAGATTTTTTTTTTTTTTTTTTGTGGTACACGGGCCTCTCACTGTTGTGGCCTCTCCCGTTGCGGAGCACAGGCTCTGGACATGCAGGCTCAGTGGCCATGGCTCACGGGCCTAGCTGCTCCACGGCATGTGGGATCTTCCCAGACCGGGGCACAAACCCGTGTTCCCTGCATCGGCAGGTGGACTCTCAACCACTGCGCCACCAGGGCAGCCCTAGATGTATTTTTGATGTATTTGTGGGGAGGCAGGTGATCTCCACATCTTACTCCTCTGCCATCTTAAGGTCCTCTGCCCATATTTTATTAAAGCTACTTTCTTTTTCTATTCTATTTTTCCTTACCATTAAGAAAGGAAAATGTTTTGAAATGACCATATGACAAGAAAATAAAATTTTGAAAAGGAATACAAAGGATCAAAGAATTTCCATTGCCCTGTCTAGCTTTACTTCACAGACAGTAGTGCCAGTTGTCCCGGCTCCTTTCCTGTTGCTGTCCTTTTCATATTCAAAACACTGATGAGCTTGAGTTGTTCTTTTTTTAACTCAGAAGTCTGCAAATGATGAAAGGCAGCAGGTCAAACCTGAGAGTTTTCTGAATTAAAAAGATATTTTGCATTTTATGTCCTGCTCCCAAATTAGGGAAATTGAATCACCTAATTTTTGGAAAAGAGGAAAAGGTATGTGTCAGAAATTTATGTAAGGCACTGGCTAATAAATGTTTTAGCATATAACCCCCAAATGTAGGAAACCAGTTTATTGAAAATAGTATCTAATTCAAAACACTAATATTTCCCAACCAAATATTAGTAAGAATAGCACACAAACACAAGTGATACATTGGGTTCTTTTTTGTAGTCTTATGGTCTTTACATTTCTAGACACCAGGGTGTGCTTGCCACCACGTGTAAATATGGATGAACACTTATTTTCTGGTTGATTAGAAATATGCACATCCTTTGGTTTCATGTGGGTAACAGATGTCTTGTGGGTAACAGATGTCTTGGCTTTTATAGACTAATTGGCAAAAAGGGGGAAGAAGAGGATAATTAAAAGGGTAGGAGGAGACACAAGAAAAATGCAATCTTCCTTGTGGGGAAAATCTAATAGACCTCCTTATTACGGGTAATTACCTCCTTCTTCTACTTCATTTGCTATCCCTTTCCATATGACTCAAGTACAGTAATGGGAAAGTATAAAATAAAGAAATGTAAGTCTGACCTGTTGTCTGCTAACAACCAGTTTTATCCTGTCATAGAATATTCTAGTGTAATTGACTCAATAACATAATTTTTTTTAAAAAACAAAATATGAATGCATGTCTCGTCTCTAATGGCAACCTATGTTTTAATTGGTAACACTAGGGATCTATGTTCAGTCTTGCATTTTTCATTTCCCACCAATCCACTATGTGCAAGACTGAATACGTTTGTAGGTTGTGTCTTAGATATACATCTTAGGTTCGTTTTAGTTTACTGTTTGTTCTCTGTCAGTGCTACAGTACAGCCAATTGACCTGGAATAAATGAGGACATTTAGCAATTGTTTGAAGCCATTATCATCAACAAATCCTCAGTTTTTTCAGTGTTTTCCAGCATGCAAGATTTAAAGTAAATGTGTCACTTAACTATGTCTTAACTGTATCACT
This sequence comes from Stenella coeruleoalba, assembly GCF_951394435.1. Lineage (NCBI taxonomy): Eukaryota > Metazoa > Chordata > Mammalia > Artiodactyla > Delphinidae > Stenella > Stenella coeruleoalba. The sequence continues at coordinate 54,681,894 of NC_137151.1, read as the reverse complement.
TTGGTCTGTATTATTCTTCTGATTGGTACCTTTTACTTTAAATTGAAGGAGTTTTTTTTTTTTTTTGCAGTACACAGGCCTCTAACTGTTGTGGCCTCTCCTGTTGCGGAGCACAGGCTCTGGACTCACAGGCTCAGTGGCCATGGCTCACGGGGCAACCGCTCCGCGGCATGTGGGATCTTCCCAGACCGGGGCACGAACCCGTGTCCCCTGCATTGGCAGGTGGACTCTCAACCACTGCGCCACCAGGGAAGCCCTGTAATCATTTTTATAAGGAGCTAGTAATGCTTCCAAGAGAAAGTATCAGATTATGTACTTAGAAACTTACACTTAATACAAAACTTAAACAAACTGAAAGGTAAGATTATTTATACTAGATATTAGGCACAGGATATTGACTTTTATTTGACCACTTGTCTCAGAAAACATGTAGGCAGAATTTGTTTAAAAAGATAATTAGGACAATAAAGATCAAAATATCAATTGTCCATTGTTAAGTAATTATTAATTTCTTTTTGCTGTATTAGAATTAAATTTTATTCTAAAAATAAAATATTTTCTTGTATATAAAATATAAATTTTATAATAAGTTATATTTTATTCACCATTGCTAGAAACTGGTGAGGTGTGAGGATGGTTTCTGTACCCATCTTTTTTTTTTTTTAATATCAGCTTTGGTAGAATAGAGACAACATTGTTTGAGTAGTCTGATGACTGCCACATAAATTCAGTCACTTGATCTTTTTGAGCCTCATTTCATTATCTGTAAAATGGAGAGAGTGGCAACTAATTCCCACGGTTGCACTGGGAATTATACGCAACGATAAGCACACATGAAACTAACATATGTTTAGTTATTGAGTACTTAATGGTTGTCTCCACTCATTGGACCCATATCCCTTAGTTACTTGCCTTGATTTCCAGGCTAGGCTTCTCATGGAAATAGAAAATTCAAGGAGACTCTGATGAAGAGTCTAGTAACAAATGGTTTGAGACTATGTGTCAGGAGAGTTATTCTTCCCAACTTCAGCCCCTTAAAATATGAGATTGAAGAATAACCACAGTGGGGTAGGTTTTTTAATTGTAAAAGAATTTTCCATATTTTTAAATTTCTGTAAGTTGTAAATTCATAAAATTGTAAAATGTTGGCACTCTATGAGACTTCAGGATTTCTAGACCCACTACCCTTCCCCTGGTTAATTTACCATTTTTCAGAGGAAGGCACTGAAGCCCTATAAGGTTAAATATCTTCTCCAAAGCCAATCAACAAGTGAGTGACAGAGCCAGGACTGGAAACTTGGTGTTTTCCTGAAATCTTTATCTGTACTATCACAAGACCACCCTTCTTTGTGACCACTGGGGATCTAGCCTGGACCATTAAAAGAATAAGAGCTTTCAACTCACTCAGCCATGCAGAAAGAGATGCATTTCTTTGTTATGCTTTTTTATTTTTATTCTTTATTGGAGTATAATTGCTTTACAATGTTGTGTCAGTTTCTGCTGTACAATGAAGTGAATCAGCTATATGTATACATATATCCTCTCCCTCTTGGATCTCCCTCCCACCACCTCCCCCATCCCATCCATCTAGGTCATCACAGAGCACCAAGATGAGCTTCCTGTTCTTTATAGCATGTTCCTGTTAGCTATCTGTTTTATGTAAGGTAGTGTATATATGTCAATCCTAATCTCTCAATTCGTCCCACCCTCCCCTTCCCCCACTGTGTCCACTTGTCCATTCTCTACATCTACGTCTCTATTCCTGCCCTGCAAATAGGTTCATCTGTACCATTTTTCTAGATTCCACATATATGCATTAATATCTGGTATTTGTTTTTCTCTTTCTGGCTTACTTCACTGTATGACAGACTCTAGGTCCATCCACATCTCTCCAAAGACCCAATTTCGTTCCTTCAAATGGCTGAGTAATATTCCATTGTATATATGTACCACATCTTCTTTATCCATTCATCTATCATTGGACATTTAGGTTGTTTCCATGTCCTGGCTATTGTAAATAGTGCTGCAATGAACATTGGGTACATGTGTCATTTTTAATTATGGTTTTCTCAGGGTATATGCCCAGTAGTGGGATTGCTGGGTCATATGGTAGTTCTATTTTTAGTTTTTTAAGGAACCTCCATACTCTTCTCCATAGTGGCTGTATCAATTTACATTCCCACCAACAGTGCAAAAGGGTTCCCTTTTCTCCACACCCTCTCCAGCATTTATTGTTTGTAGATTTTTTGATGACGGCCATTCTGACCCATGTGAGGTGATACCTTATTGTAGTTTTGATTTGCATTTCTGTAACAATTAGTGATATTGAGCATCTTTTCATGTGCCTCTTGGCCAACTGTGTGTCTTCTTTGGTGAAATGTCTATTTAGGTCTTCTGGCCATTTTTTAATTGGGTTGTTTGTTTTTTGATATTGAGCTCCATGAGCTGTTTGTATATTTTGGAGATTAATCCTTTGTCCATTGCTTCATTTGCAAATATTTTCTCCCATTCTGAGGGTTGTCTTTTCATCTTGTTTATGGTTTCCTTTGCTGTGCAAAAGCTTTTAAGTTTCATTAGGTCCCATTTGTTTATTTTTGTTTCTATTTTCATTACTCTAGGAGGCGGGTCAAAAAAGATCTTGCTGTGGTTTATGTCAAAGAGTGTTTTTCCTATGTTTTCCTCTAAGAGTTTTAAACCCAGAGTTAAACCCACACACATATGGTCACCTAATTTATGACAAAGGAAGCAAGAATATACAATGGAGAAAGGACAGCCTCTTCAATAAGTGGCTCTGGGAAAACTGGACAGCTGCATGTAAAAAATGAAATTATAACACTAGCTAACACCATACACAAAAATAAGCTCAAAATGGATTAAAGACCTAAGTTTAAGACTAGACACTGTAAAACTCTTAGAGGAAAACATAGGAAAAACACTCTTTGTTATGCTTTTTAAATGGTCTGTGCACATTAGTTCATTCAGTCTTTCTTTATGGATTACAAATGTATTTTGATTGTTTCATAGGACCACCAGCTTTAACTCCTCCAGTAAAAGAAGACAGAGTCACTAATATTTACATAGTAATTCCTATGAGCCAGGCATTATTCTTAGGACTTTATGTAGATTAACTATTTTATTCTCCATAATGACACCGTGAGGAGGTATATCTCACCTTTCATATAAGGGTGTGGAAGCACAGAGGAGCCAAGTAATAGCCAAGATTATTACCAGGATTTGAAGGCTTTTGTCAGATTTGAATCAGAAGATGCTAGAGAGAGGGAGATTCCACTGTCAGAAGATGCCTGGGTAGATGGATCTTTATTATATGAGCTCTCTTTTATGCAAGGAGAGTGACTTAAAACATTTCCAAATTACCTAGATTTTATATATCTAGCTCTCCTGAGTCCCAATCAGTCTACATTATTAGGTTCTACCATAGCACATTAATATCAACAAAAGATTATATTTATTTATATTGATAACCACTAGAATAAATAGAAGAGTAAGCTATTATACTTGATCCAATGTTGATAAAAAAAAAGTATTTTATTTCATGATTGTAAGTCCCTTAGCATGTAGTAATAAAAATGTTTGTAGGGATGGTATTTTGCTGTTCAAGAACAATTATCAAAAGAAGAGGTAATTTCTGTTGATCACTATGTGGTTTGTTCTTTCTTACACATGCAGTTATATAGGAATATTATCTATATTGCTTACATTGGTATTTGAAGTTGAGTATAAAAATGGCCATTTCTGTATCAAATATTTTACAGGTATAAAATCAGCTCCAATTTGAGTAATTAGCAATTTAAAGACTTTAATTTGAGAAAAAAGTGATTGTATGGAAAAACGTTGGACATTCAGAAATTGCAGGGTGCTGTTACGATTTAACAAAACCTTCATTAAAGTAATGATACAAAAGGCTTATTCAGCATTGTTCTATTTAAAAATAATTTAAATAAAATTTGAATAAATTACTCACAACCACTGGATTATTCCAGTGGTTGACGTGATGACAGATATTTAACGTCAGAACAGAAGTGCTCTACCACTTTGAACATGCGAGTTAACGTGGGGTGTGTGTGTATATGTGTGTGTGTGTTTATTAAGTAGGGAATGTTGAGAAAACTTGAGAAGAAAACAGATTAATTTAGCAAAGTCTAATTTTTGAAAGTTTTATTGATGCGAATATATTAAATTCTATGATTGATTTGTTTTGCTCTACTGAATAGATGTGTTCATTAAAGAAAATTGCCTGAGGGTCATGGTCTATGTTCAAATGACTCTCGTTCTGAGATGTATTCTTTAGTGAAGAGGGGGAAGTATAATGGCTCATCAATGCCTTAAAGGTAACTGTGACAATACAATAATGTTAAAGAATCACAGAATATAAATGTGAAGAGTCACACTATTTTTTAAAGCTGTAAATATCTATGGTTAGGTTTGTGTTTAGCACATTCACTTAACAATTTAAAGGAGAAATTGTAAATGAACAGAATACACTGGACTGTTCAGTTACTCAGCTCCTGTAACAATACTTATGTTCTACAAGTGATGCTGGACAGCGCCCCTAGGTTGCTGTGTTACTGTATCCTAGCATTTCATAGGAGCTATTGATTTAGGAAAGAGCTGGTTGAGCTTAGAAAGGAGGGATTTACACCATGGATTAGAAAATTGTTTCAAAATATAGTAGCAACTGAATAAATTGCTTGTAAAAATATAAGCAATAGTAAATGATGATTGGGCAACCCTTTTGATAAAACACATTGCCGAGAGGGAGTAACAGCTTTAGCATGTGTGTCTATCTAGTACTATTTAAACCCTCTCTCAATCTTCATAAAGATTGAATTTCGCTATTCAAGTATTATGAAATAAATTTGCATTATAGCTTCCTAAAGCTTTTTGCCTTACCTTTTCCAGGTTTGAAGTGTGTTTGTCTTTTGTGTGACTCTTCAAACTTTACCTGCCAAACAGAAGGAGCATGTTGGGCTTCCGTTATGTTAACCAATGGAAAGGAACAGGTGATCAAGTCCTGTGTCTCTCTCCCAGAATTAAATGCGCAAGTCTTCTGTCATAGTTCCAACAATGTTACCAAAACGGAATGCTGCTTCACAGATTTTTGCAACAACATAACTCTGCACCTTCCGACAGGTAAAGGGTTTATCTTTGTTCATGCCAAATTTAATTGTACTCTTGGAAAGCTATATACACATGATAGAAATCAAACTGTTTTATGTTTCTTTAAATAAGAAAATCTGTTTTACAGTTCTCTCTCTCCCTTTTTTTGTTTTTGGTAAAATTCTCTAGAGCCTAGTTGAGATTGATTTTTTAAAAATTGCGCAAGACTGTCAAAACATTGACAACAGCATAACAATTTTGAAGAAATCTGTACACGAGTTGTATTTTTTGAAGTGATTAATGAACCTAAAGTAAAATATAAATTTTTATGGATTCTCTTAAAGGAAAGAAATTAAAATGTATACCAAGAAAAAGAAGAGAAAAAAGAGCAAAACAAAAATAGTAGGTTGCCAACTTTTATGGAGACAGAATCTTTTTTTCATAGGTAACTTCTGCATATCTTCTTTGCCCACACTCAAGTGAGAGCACTCATTAACAGAAGACAGATAGAATGGAATTTGACGCTTCATTATTGTGCAAATATATTCTTGCCTTTCCCCCAATTTCATGGAGTTTTATCCTAATTTACAAGGTACAAAAATCTTAATCTGGCCTTTTATCAATAATCTGGAGTCTGAAATTTTGGGGGCTAGTAAGGGGCAAGTAATTCAAATTAAAAACTAATTTATGACATGAAAATGTCCTGCTTGTAGATTTTCTTTAGTACGTTAATATCTATACACAAATACATATTCTTCCTCACAAATGAACATTTACATGTACTGTTATCCAATCTCAGATGTTCATATATCACCATATTCTAATATAGTATTTTTAACCTATTATTATTATTATTTTTAATAAATTAACTGCTCTCCCCCTTTTTTACTGGAGAACATTTACTTTATGCAAAAACTTGACATTACTTCTACAAATGAAAAACCAATTTACTTGCCATAAATAAAAGGTAACTACGTAAATAAACAAATGTACTGACTGCATTACAGTTAGGTATTTTGTATTTTCTTTTTGTTTAAAAGAGAAGACAGTGGTGTTAAAGACATACTAACATGAAATGAGTGCTTTTGATACATAATCAGAAAAACTAAGAGAACTAGAGGAGAAATTCTTGTGTGATTCAATGTTATTTAGTATCATGTTGGTTTACCACTCCAATTAATCTCAAGAACCCTTAAAAATCATTTCATGAACCACCCCTAATACTTGTCCCATTCTTTGAGAAACACTACTCTGAAGCATTATCCTATATGTTACGACCTCAGAAGTCAAGGTTGGCATATTTCATCCCCCAAAGCTACTAGGAGTCTTTGATTTTAGACCACAGTTATTTTTTCTCAGATTCCATAGATTTCCTTGGTTTGATAGTGATCTGGTTTCTATTCTGATACCAGAATTTTTCTTTCCTTATATATTCTCCCCTGATTTTGGTGGACCAGAGAACCCTAAAATGAAGGTCCCCTATATTTGATGCTGGTCTTCCCATGACAAGATCCAAAAGATTAAGGAGGGGAAGGAAAGTCTCCATATTAGGCTGTGGCAATGACCTCTTTAATGTGTCTTCTTAATAAAGAATTATCCATAAGACCATGTTCTGCCAGTCAGTATGGGTACAAGACAGTACTTTGACTGCAACAAAAGGTCTTGGAGGACAAAATGGTTCACACGCAGTTGGGCAAATTAAAGGTGCTTAGCGCAGCTAGGATGTGGGTCCTTCCCAGCCCAACTCTAAACTGTCTAACTACTGAGATGCCTATGATCTACCTTTAAGTCCACTTGGGAACCAGACTTTCTTTTTAAAAAATCAGTTTTATTGAGGTATAATTTGGATATAATAAAATGCACACATCTTAAGTGCACAGTTTGATGTGTCTTGACACATACATTTGTGTAACTGCCACAACATTTCCGTTACCTCAAAATGTTCTCAGTCAATCGCCACTTTCACCAGGGCCGGGAAACTCATCTATTTTCTAATAGCTGTAGATTAATTTTTACTGGAGTTTCACATAAAAGGAGTCCTATGGAAGATATAATTTTGCACTTGGCTTCTTTCACTCAGCATGGTTTTTGAGATTTATTCATGAAGTTGGGTATATCAGCAGCTTGTTTCCTTTTTACTGCTGGGTAATATCCCACTGTATGTTTTGTTATTTTTACGTTTTCATCCACAATGGGTATTCAGGTTGTTTACATTTTGGGGCTGTTATTAACAAAGCTGCAATGAACAATTGAGTACAAGTCTTTGGAGATATGTTACCTTTCTCTTGAGAAAATACCTAAGAGTGGAATTGAATGGTCAAATAATAACTATATGTTTAATTTATAAATCTAATCTCCCAAATAGTTTTCACACTGCTTATACCATTTTATGTTCCCAATAGAAATGTATGATAGTTCCATTTGATCCATATTTTTGTCAGCACTTGGTATAATCAGTCTTTTTAATTTTGGCCATTCAAGTGATTGTATAGTGGTATTTCATTGTGGTTTTAATTTGCATTTCCCTAATGATGATCAATTATTTTTTTCTTGTGCACATTGGACATTTGTGTTTCTTTCTTTATAAAGTGTCAAATATTTTACATATTAAAAAAACTGGGTTATCTTCTTATGGTTGAATTTAAGAGTTCTTCATATATTCTGAATACAAGTCCTTTATCAGATATGTATATTATGCCTATTTTCTCTCATTCTGTGGATTGACATTTTGCTTCCTTGAAGGTGTCTTTTGCAGAGTAGAAGATCAAAATTTGATGAAGTATATTTTATCTTATTAAAAATTATTAATGGTTCACATATTTCATGTCCTGAGAAGTCTTTATCTATCCAAAGGTCATAAATATTTTCTTTTATGTTTTCTTGTAGAAATTTTAACATTTCAGCTTTTACATTTAGGTCTATGTTCAATTTAAATTTAATTTTTGTTATTATGTGAGGTTAGGTGGAGTTTTATTTTTTCCACATGTATATGAAGTTGTTCCTAGCATCTTGTGGAAAAATCTATCCTTTCAATTACTTTGACCCTTTGAATTAAAATAAAGTGACCATGTATATGTGGGTATATTTCTGGCCTCTATATATCTATACTTATGTCACTATCAAACTTTCTTGATTATTGTAGCCTTATAGTAAGTATTAAAATCAGGTCGTATGACCCCTCCAACTTTGTTCTTTTTCAAAATTGATTTGGCTATTCTAAGTCCTTTGAATTTCCATTTAAATTTTGGAATTGGTTTGACAATTTTCACAAAAATATGATGATGAAATTTTTATTAGATTGAGTTGAGTATGGATTATTTGGAGAAAATAGTCATGTTAATAATATTAACTCTTTTGATCCATGAACATAGTATGTTTTTCCATTTATTTAGTTTTTCTTCAGTTACTCTTAGTGTATTGTAGCTATCAGAAAACAGGTCTTATACATATTTCCTTGAATTTATCCCTAAGTATTGCATGTTTTTAGATGCTACTATAAATGGTATTTTTAATATATCAATTTCTAAATGTTAACTGCCAGTATATGAAAATAAAATTAATTTTGTATATTGACCTTATATCCTGTAAGCTTGTGAAAATAGCATATTAGTTCTAATAGCTTTTTAAAAAATTCTTTGGCATTTTCTACATACAGAATAATCTGTGAGTACAGACAGTTTTACATCTTCCATTCTGATCTCTATACATTTTATTTCTTTTTCTTGTTTTTTTGCACTGGCTAGGATCACTAATATGATGATGAGTAGGCGTGGTTAAAGATCCTTGCCTTTTTCCTGGTTCTAGGAGGAGTGCACTCACTCTTTTACCATTAAATATGAAGTTTTTTTTGTAGATCCCTGTTATCAACTGAGGAGATTTGCTTTTATTGCTAGTTTTGGGAAAGTCTTTTTTAAAATCATGAATGGATATTAACATTTTTCAAGTATTTTCATGGATTTATTGAGATTATAGCATGACTTTTCTTCTTTAGTCTACTGATATGATGGATTATCTTAATTGGCTTTCAAAGATTACTTATAACAGGGAAGGTATGTATTATCTAGCCAGTTAATTAATATGTCTACAAAAAATGTTATGTGACATTTAATTGATATCAAATTTCTTTACATAAACTAAAAATTTGTTTCTTTTAGTGACATGGGTATGGTAAATTGACATTGAATTGAGTAGGATTGCATATGCAGTCATCTTGTGTTAGGTTGTTCTCTCTGTGAGGCAGCACTGAATGGTTATTAGCTGTGTTTGGAACAGCAGCTGTTGGAGAGGAGTTGGGAACCTCTAGGCTGAGCTGTGATATAGCCAGTGCCAAGAACTCTGCTGTTTTTGTGTCATCAGGTGAGTGTGATTGATATCCCCTGCTCTGCCTAGTAAGAATTTATCAATTTCAAATGTGATCACATGTATATGAAATATATAAAAGCACGCTGAAAAGTAGACAGTGTGATATTTCCACAGTACTTAATCCTCTGCATCACATTCATGGGTAAAATGATAGAAGAAAAGGTTGAGAGGTGACCAGAACAGGTTGGAGAAACTCTGGGACTTCCCTTTTCAGTTTCAGCTGAAAGCTAAGTGGATCCTTCCCTTTTGGCTCTTTCATTCATCACCCCAGATTGTGGTGTCATTTCTGGCTAACTGACTTCATGTAGGTACAGTTACCCACTCTTGTCATGTTTCAGCTGGCTCTTTTCCGTCCGTAAGTCCTGTTTGTGATGATTGGGCTCTTGCTTTGTTTCTTTGTGACAAACTTCCTACCTTGAATACATCTCGTGACTTTTTTCTCCCCCCTTCCTCTCCCTGATGGTGTCCTAGTAACTCAGCAACTGGAGATCTGTAGGCACAAACTCTTGCCCTCCTAAAAATCCTCTTAAGTGTTTGATTCTAATTCTTAAAACTTCAGACCAGTGGCTTTCATACAGCTTTCCATTGTGGCACACAGAAAGAAATACATTTTATATAATTTCCCCCAACCCACATGCACACACATCTGAAACAAGAATTTCACAAAATATTCTTACCCATAAAATGTACAAGGTACTCTGTGCTCTTTCATTAAGTAAAAATGCTGATCAGACCCCATAAGTTGTTTACATATTTACAGTTGAAGAGAGACTGCTTTAGTTGATATTTAAAATGTGGTAATTTTAAATGCAGCAAGGACATTTATTATTTTAATTAACTAGCTCAACAAACTATTAAGAATCTGGTTACTATTTTAATTTACAATGTTTTTCTTTTAAGTGGCCTTTTAAAACCTTCTTACCCATTCATTTATAATACTAAATTGGATTAAAGTTGAATTAATTCAGATCATTGTAAGCAGGATTTGATTTAGATCACATTAAATTTGATCACTTGCCCTTAAAAAAAAGTACTTCCTTGCTTCACATTGCATGTGGGTTTAATTTTCAGGAGTTAATTTTTTTGATAGAAGTAATTTTATAGTTTAGTAGAAATATAACATTAGAAAAATTGCTCGTTTCCCTGAAGCTTATTGTAGTAGATATCTTTGATGTCACTGGAGTGACCTTCCAAGTTCAACTATTATCACAAATATTTAGAGGGCTTTTTTCTAAGTAAACTTGAAAGGTGAAAACCATTTCCAAAAACAGGCATGTATTTGACTAGTGCTTGGAGCTCATGTCTCTACTAATAGTAAATATGTTATTTTCATTATACGAACATACTGAATATTTAAATAATACAATTAATATAGGCTATGCAAATCAGTTAAGCAAGAGAAACATATGTATTTTATGTAGTGTAACCTAATTTCTTATTACTGTTTATTTCTAGACCAGATAAAAATAGCTCTTTTAAACTCCAAAAATATCTGCCCACCTTTCTGGATTCTACTTGTCTTTCCCTGACTCCAGTGACTTTAGATCTAGTACTCTCAGGCTTCAGTACATTTCCTGCACAGTAACTCATGCAGATTGACCACTCACAGCTTCCTCTGAAATTAGGAGAGAAGCCACTTTGGTGGGAAAAATTCACCTCAAAAATAAATGATGTTTTCTTAGCTCTTCAAGAGCATTTCCATTTCAATAAAAAAAGGACTTATTTACCCAAATTAGTGCGTACTTTTGGGGTGGAGGATGGGGAGGGGGATTGTTTTCAGGGTAAACAAACAAATAATAAGTGAAAAAGTTCCATTCTTTTGGAAAATGTTCCAAAAGATGTTTGGGGTGTGTGTCCCTGTAATGGGTTCTGTCTGTGAGCCCTCTAATAAGTTCTCACAGTTTCTTTACTGGTTTTGTGTAAGTTGGGCCTTCTGTATCTATTCTTCAAGCTTCTTAAACTGTTTTCCCTATATTTTCTAATATTTGAGTCTCTGATAATTAATTAATAATATCTACAGCTTCTATGAGTTTGAATCTGCTGACTCATATTCTGGGTGGCTACTTTCCTTGCGTGTTTTTTAATTTTTGATTGTGAGTTCATGTTTTGAGAATCATATCTGGAGGAAACTTTTGATGCCTGTATTTAAAATATGTTCCTCCAGAGGAGATTTATATTAGCTACTGCCAGGTATCTGGAAGTGCTACCAACTCCAACCCATTCAGTGTTTTGATTACGTTTTTTTGGCCAACATATAGCATGAATTCTGGCTCTAAGCCTGCCTATATAGATGCACACTTATGGTGAGGACCTCTCAGAGAGGTTTTTTTTTGCTCTACCCAAAGTCAAGGTTGAGACAGACAAATAGATGAATATACACCCTGTCTCTCTCTGCAGAAATTTTCTATTTTGTTTTATTTTCAATGTAATGCCATTCATATTTGACTGATTTATACCAGGATCTCTGATCTGACCTTTCACAATTTCAGGAACCATGTTTTATTTCCTGATCTTGTTATACAATCTGATAAACTAAGCACTGAACTACCAAGAACTGGCAGATGCCTCCAGGGTAAATGGCAGTCCCAGTGCTCAGATACCTCCTGGGATTTGCATTTTATTTTTGGCTGCTGAGCAATTCATTTATTTTCCTCCCAGGTTAATCATATAATAGAAAAAAGAGTTTTTCATTTATATTTTATTCAGCATTTTTGTGTGTGCTGTACTAAGAAGGGCTCTGTGGACATCTAAAGTGTAACTTGGCAGAAGTGGAAACTCCAGGATGGTTTATTTTTGAAATGATGCTGGCATAATTATCTATCCATCTGGAAGAAAACAGGGCTGTACCACAGTGTCATACCATATACAAAAATAAATTACAGCTTGATTAAATATCTAATTGTGAAACATAAAACAATTTAAATGTCAGAGGAAAATTTAGGAAAAAAAGGGTTTTTATGACTTTACAGTATGGAAGCTGTTTTTAAGTAAGACAGGAAATCCAATTGCTGTAAAAGGAAAAGACAGATATAATTGACTACATGCAAACTAAAATAAAAATGAATAATAAAAGATAACATAAATAAAACCAAGATAATGAAATATGGGATAGAAATATTTGTAGCATATATGACTGGAAAAAAATAACTATTTAAAAGATAAAGAGCCTCTGTGTATGTGTGTGTGTGCATGTGCACATGCCTGTGTACATGGCAAGGGAGAGAGTGGAAAGAGAGAGAAGGAGAGGGGGTGCTAAATGAAAAAATGGGCAAAAAACACACATGGAAATTTTACAGAAGAGAATCTTCAAAGTGGTAAAGTATTGAAAAGATGTTCAACAAAACTAATAGCTGGGGAGATGCAAATTAAAACAACATACTATTATTTTCCACCCACTGGATTGGTAAAAGGTAAAGGAGGATGTTTTCAACTAAAAGTATCAGAAACTTAGATAATATCTTAACTAGTGAGGGAGTTCACAGCCTCAGCATGACAAGAAATCTGGAAGTAGGTTCTTTCTATGATTTGTTAACAAAGAGACTCAACAGTGTCAACAGCCTACTTCCAGTTTTCTTTTTATGTGAATTGGTGAACACCATTATTGTTTAAGACATTATTATCTAACTTTCTGATGCTCTTATCTGGTACATTTTTTTCCTCATGTGTATCTGCTTTTTCTAACAAGGGAAATGTTGGGTTTTGCTATTAACAATTTGAAGATTCAGGGAAGACAAAAGTAAAACATCATGATTTGCTCAGATTGGGTCGTCTAATAGAAACTGCCATGTTTAGCAGAATTATCAAAGGTCTCTTTCCTTTTTGCAAGTTTAAACCAGACGTAAATACATCTCCTTCTAACCTCAGGGAGGAGGCTTGGGTTTATTACTAAGCAGAACAGGGGAAAAAAAGAAATAATGACAAGCAACAACTTTAAAACAAACCAAAAACCTTATTCTTGAGAAGCTGTGGACATAGCATAGCCATCACATGGATTTTAAACCTGAGTTTCCATTGTCTGAGTGGTACTCTCCAGAAGAAAAACTTTTTTAAAGTATACCCAGACTAATAGTGTCCCCAGTTGCCTGCCAGAAGAAAGTTCAAACTCTCTGGAGAAAGGCACTTTAATATTAGGTCTCAAAGAGACACAACAAACACTTTTTCAAGGACATGAGAAGTACATAATGAAGAACAAGGACTCCAAGCTTACAGGGGTTCAGAACAGCATGAGCATGAGCCAATAGAAGAGAGCACAAAGTTTCATATATTGGAATTATCAGACAATAATTATAGAGTAGCTATTCTATGTTTAAAGAAACAAAAGGCAAATTTGAAAACATTTGTTAGAGAATAGGAAATTATAAAACAATGACCTAGCAGATTTGAACAATATTAAAAAAACTTTTTAAAATTAAAGATACAATAACAAAAATTAGAAACTTAATGTATAGGTTTAACAACAATTTGTATAACAACAACTGAAGAGAGAATTAGGGATCTGAAATATGGGTCCGAAGAAACTATTTTGTATTCAGTAATAAAGAAAATACATAATGGAAAATATGGAAGAGAGGGTGACAAATAGAGGAAAGTATAAGAAGGTTTGATATGTGCTTTTACATATACCATGCATAGATTACATTAATAAAAATGTTGACATATTACTAGCAGGCAAAATTAACTTCAATGAAAAAAATTACTAGAGTTAAAAAGTTCACTTTTTAATGATTAAAGTTTCAATTTACCAGGGATTCTTTTTTTTTTTAATTATTTTAAATTTATTTTTGGCTGCATCAGCTCTAGTTGCGGTACTCAGGATCTTCGTTGAGGCACACAGGATCTTTCGTTGTGGTGCGTGGGCTCCTCACTGTGGCACACAGGCTTCTCTCCAGTTATGGCATGCAGGTTTTCTCTTCTCTAGTTGTGGCGCATGGGCTCTGTGGCGCGAGGATTCCAGAGTGTGTGGGCTCTGTAGTTTGCGGCACGCAGGCTCTCTAGTTGAGGTGCGTGAGCTCAGTAGTTGTGGCACGCGGACTTAGTTGTCCCGCAGCACGTGGGATCTTAGTTCCCTCACCAGGGATCAAACCTGTGTCCCCTGCATTGCAAGGCAGATTCTTTACCACTGGACCACCAGGGGAAGTCCCTACCAGGGATTCTTAATAAATTTAAATTTCTGTGTACTTAAGAATATGGTCTCAGACTTTCCTGGTGGCACGGTGGTTAAAAATACACCTGCCAATGCAGGGGACACAGGTTTGATCCCTGGTCCAGGAAGACCGCACATGACGTGGAGCAACTAAGCCTGTGCACCACAGCTACTGAACCTGTGCTCTAGAGCCTGTGAGCCACAACTACTGAGCCCATGCGCCAAACTACTGAAGCCCGCATGATCTAGGGCCCGCGTGCCACAACTACTAAGCCTGCGTGCTGCAACTACTGAAGCCCACGTGCCTAGAGCCCATGCTTTGCAACGAGAGAAGCCACCACGATGAGAAGCCTGCACACCACAAGGAATAGTAGTCCCCACTCGCCGCAACTAGAGAAAGCCCGTGTGTGGCAACGAAGACCCAATGCAGCCAAAAAAAAAAAAGAAAAGAGAAAAGAATATGGCCTCAAAAATAAAGAAAATATTTACAGATCTATAAGGAGAAATAAAGAAGTCCATGATCTCAGAAGGAGATTCACCACTGTCTTGGTAATTGATAGAATAAGTAGATTTTTTTAAAAAACCAGTGAGACTACATAAGGTTGAAACAACATGATTTATGAGCAACCTAATTTTTAGAAAATTATAATGTAAATTGTAATAGTCTTATGATGTATCTGTAAGGAAAATTTCAAAGCCAAGACGTTCTACCACAAAATTCTGCTAAATTTCCAGGAACAGATAACTGTGTAACTGTTACACAAACTCTTCCAAAACATGGACAAAGAAGAAACACTCCTTAACCTATTTTATGCATAACCTTGATATCAAAACCCAACAAAGACAGTATGTAAAAAAGAAATTACAAGCCATTCTCATTTATGAGCATATATGTAAGTATCCCAACTTTAACCTGTAACCATACAGGAAAAGGGATTCTGGGAAGCACAGTACAAGGAGAAATGATTATTTGCCAAATCAGGATAATGATTACCCTGGAGGTTGGGAAAGGATATGATCATGTTGGGTATCTCCGAGTGGGGGAACAGGTAGTGGGTAAGGGGGCTGGTGATCCATGGGGGTTTATAATTATTTTTATGCTCAGTGTATATGTTGTATGCACTTTTCTGTATATTTATTATATTTCACAACAAAAGGAAAACAAAACATCAAGTTTCAAAGTAACTTTTTTTGGCCACACCGCGCAGCACGAGGGATCTTAGCTTCCCGACCAAAGATCAAACCCGCACCCCCTGCATTAGAAACACAGAGTCTTAACAGCTGCACCACCAGGGAACTCCCAAAGTAACTTTTGAGTATGGGTAAATTTATGAAAATTACACATTCTCTTAACATCCGGAGTTGATATCGGAGAGCTAACCGGCTGAGGACATTATTTAATTCTTTCTTTATAAATTTTTATACTGTTTGTTTTGTTGCAAATGTGTTCTTTTTCTAATGAAAAAATCTAATGGCTCAAAGTTTGCTAAGACTATAAATGTTTCAAAGACATCTAGTTTCCTCCAATACCCATTTAGTAGCAGAACCTAGACTTAGCTAGGTGTATGGCTCTCCTACCAACTGACAGTATTTTCAGCTACTCTTACTGGTAGGTGTGGCGTAAGTTGTGGCTAATGAGTTGACTGGCAGTGTTTTGGAGAACTTCTGAGAAGACTCATTTAAAACAGAACTGGCACCTTATATGCCATCCTCCATCATGCTGCCTGGATGTAAAGGATGGAGTTTAGCAGCTGCCTTGGACTACATGATAGGGATGGAAACAAGGGAGATGAAAGGACCCTGACCAAAAACTACATGGAACCAACCTGCTGACATTGTACTATCCATCTTCAAATTTCTTTTACGTGAAAGAGAAAATGAAACTTCTATATAGTTTCCTCTGTCATTAGTAGCTAAATCTAATTCTAATGAACATAGAAACAGCAAAACAAGTCATTGAGAGTTCTACCTGCTTATTGGTTGTACCTGACCCACAGACAGGTTTCATTTGATCTACATAGTTTCTGGGAGAAAAGAGTGAGTTTCTTTATAATGTTAAACATTGAGTCAGTATAAAACTCCAGACATCTGGCTTATCTTGAAAAAATCAGAAGATTTGGCATTCTTGAAGTTGGCTGTAGCAGAAGTGACTGATTTCCTTCCTTGGTTCATTCATTCACTCATTCAATACCTATTGAACTTATAGCCACTGGCCTAGAGTTCCTACTATCAGTAGTTTAGTCTATTTTCTATTTTAATATAATTGAGTTATTCTGTTTAATATAATTTTATGTCTGACTTTCCTTTCTTATTATTAAAACATGTCTTTCCTATGTGAAGGAATCACATTTTGTTGCTTGTTTCTTTCATAGTGGGTTGCATTGTGATTTGTAACAAATGATTTCTGGGGACTCTAGGTGACATCGGAGACATGCTCCGAGAAATAGTGGTGATGTCAAATAGCATCAAGAACATTCTAAAATTGTCTATGAAAGTTCATCGAGGATAAGGTCAGGAAACCTGGGCTAGAGAAGCCTCTTATTTATAGGGTTAATTTTTATAGGAACTGCTATTTGGTTTATGCGTGCACTAATTACCACCCTTCATATGGAAATAGAGTATTCAATAAAAACATTCAAGTTCTGGGTATCTTTGTTCCCATTTTGCTACCAAAACATACAGTGACTGAAAGGGTAAGTGTAATAATAATTTCTGATTTTTCCTTTTGGAGTTCAATACACTATTTTAATACTATTATATTTTTGACTAATTCAAATAATTAGTTTCAATAAAGAAAATACATGCACAACATTAAAATGTGGGTACTTTCCTAATTAACCTCAGTACAATTTTCACCTTCCTGTTCTCAATTGTGTAAAGAAAAAAAGAACAATTTATTATTTATATCAGCTAGGGTAGATGAACAATGCATATTGTTAGGCACATGTCTAAATTAAACTTTAAGGCAAACTGAAGGATTACATTTGAAGGAAGATAAAATGTGAAAACATTAGAATTGAATTTATCAAAATTAATCATTTTAAAGCGTG
Organism: Stenella coeruleoalba; assembly: GCF_951394435.1. Lineage (NCBI taxonomy): Eukaryota > Metazoa > Chordata > Mammalia > Artiodactyla > Delphinidae > Stenella > Stenella coeruleoalba. The sequence goes on along the minus strand of NC_137151.1, from coordinate 54,664,221 downwards.
CTATAATTATAAAAATTTGCAGGCTCAGATAGTGAATATTATTCTTTGGGGAGCTGAAAAGTCTTGCTATCTTAATCCCTTTAAAAAATCCATTGTTGTCTCAATTTTTATGGTTTTCTATTTTAAATGTAAATTTATTGCTCTAGGCAGTGTAAGGTGATATCAACATGCTGAGAAATACTCATGGGACCCCTTGTGGAATTGTTCTGCCACCACATGAACAAATCCATTTGTAGCTCATTCTCTGAGGAGTCCCCACACACCTGACAGGTGTGCCAGACAGGGATTTTTTTTCCCCCATAAGCTGAAAGATGCTATGATTTTTACATTTTGAAAAGTCTATGAAATATAAGCATACAAAAAATCAAACTTGTACTTTATGTTTAATATAGGAAGCATTTCTTGTCTGAAGGAACAAGTACACTGACTTTAATTATGAAATTTTGTTCATAGGAATTAATAGGAAATTGAAAGTAAAATTTATAACCAATTCTAAATTGAGGATTTTACACTATGTAAGCCCTACTCTTCTCAGTTACATAAATACTATTACCTGTTTACTCAAATATTTTTCATGTGATTATCATATACAGGATGTTGAACTGGGTCAAAATATCATTATCTCATGTCATTCTTTTCCAAATGGACAAGCTGCTTTGTGTGAATGTGTTAGCTGAGGGAGAAATTCTATTAGCGTGAACTTTAGGACAGAGAAGTGTAACTTTTCCTTGTCACCAATATTTTTAAGTGCCTTCTTTGAACAACGCCCTCAGCTATGAGATAGGGTGCTTCTTCCAAGGAACTTGCATTTTTCTTAAGTAAAAGTTTGGCTTAAAAAAAAATTAAAATATTCTTTGAGTAATTACTATCTAATTTCTTTATAGATATGTATCATTCAAGAATACACACTACTATATATAAAATAGATAATCAACAAAGACCTACCGTATAGCACACAGAACTCTACTCAATACTCTGTAATAACCTGTATGGGAAAAGAATCTGAAAAAGTATAGATATATGAGTATATATAACTAAATCACTTTGCTGTATACCTGAAACTAACACAACATGGTAAATCAACTCTACTCCAATATAAAATAAAAAATTAAATAAATTAAAAAATGGATATGTGTTTTGATGACAGATTAAGAAACTGATCTCTGGTGCGTGCCCTAAAATTAAGAAAAACTGCGAAGCCGATTTGAACTCTTCCTACATTGTATTAATCTCACCTCTGCTTGAGTCAGAGTTCTTCCTACCCCTTATGCCAAAGATTATACTCTTCAATCTAACATTCTTATTTCCTTAATATATAAAATCATTGTTATTTTTAAATTCAGGTGCTGGTGGACAGAAGAAGATTTGAGGCTTCTCAGTGTTCCTCCCAGAAAACTGGCAGCACAAGGGGAACTAGCTAGGAAATATTTTGATGTGGGGTGCTGTCTGCCTGTTACACATGCATGAACTCAGGCCAGATGTAGACCTTGTATACTAGTAGCCATTTATAGATTGATCACTGAATGACGGAATGGCCCATCAATACCTCATCTGATATGGTTAAAAGGCAGAAGTAATTCTCATGTTATTTCTGTCACTGTCATGGCTCAGTTGAATCTCTAGATTAGAAAATATTCTGCCATTGTTCAGTACTTGAGGTTCATGTTGATCAGAAACAACCTGTTTGACATGATTATTCTCACTCTGTGAAGACGGGGGACCATTTGCTTCCCCCTATAGTGAAGCATGTTGGAGGGATCTAATCAACTTAACTTCTAACTGCATTTTTCTTGGTGACATTTATAAATATAAGGGTCACTGTGAAGAAGTAGGAGGCTAGGACAAGCTCTCGTGGGTGGTGGTGGAGGGCTCCCTGTAATCAGGAGTAAAGAATTACATGGAAATGTTAGACAAATAAAACTGCATTTGTGACTTAACTCCTTGGACCCGTTCTACATCCCATGTGTGTGCTTCACACATGTAAAGTTTTAGTTACATATTCTTTATACTAGACTGATTCATCATGAATGGAACTCTTCATCATGATCTTTTTCTTATCTGCCACATCTCTCGCTCCTACATAAAGTTTTCTCCGTATTTTTACCAGCCAAATTGCTTTGGAATTGTACCCTAGATAGTAGATTTTCAATTCCACAAAGATGTGGACTCTGCTCCACTCTCTGCTCCCCATCCCAGAGAGTTGTTCTCAGTGCAGTAGTATACACACCAATCCATTTGGTTCCAGGTTTTGAACCAATTTAGTAAAGCAACCAATTAGAAATGTATTTTCATTACCATCAGGCAAATGTTTGAGATAATGGTACCCATATTTCTGGGTGCTTTGAAATGGCAGGTAAAGGAGAAGATTTGGGAGATTTCTTGTTGCTTAACATGTCACTCTGTTTTTGACAAAAGAAATCATTCCTGTTGAGCTAATTAGCAAGGTAGCTTTGAATATCTTAGAGGTAATGTATTTCTTTTTTCTGTTTCAGCTGCACTTATTATTTCCACACTTTCCCGCCAGAAACCTTTGAACTAAACAAAAGGCTCTTTAACTGAAGTCAGAGGTCATAGAAGTTTATAGGGTAGGTAGATGGACTGTACATCACCATGTCATTCAGTTGTTCCTAGTGGCATTTCTTCTGGTGCCAGGACAGAAACAGACCTATCAGAAAGCATCTCGAGCTACACTGTCTTTTTGGTTGCTTTATTCTGAGAACATTTCAAAGCCACAAGCTGGAGAAACAAATGCTTCCCTTTTCCTGGGGTGGGCGGGGGGCGGGCGGGTGGTAGGGAGGCAGTTGAAGACTTGATATTTATACGTTCATGGATTCAACCTTGCAATAATAGCATCTTTTCGCTTGGGGAAAACTTTTGATAAAAGGAATAGGAGTGGTTCAATGCTAAATTAGTTTGTGGTTTCTTTAGGGGTGCTTTGGACCCTCTTAAATTTAGGTAGCTACTTGCTGTAGCAACTTTTGGGAAGGAAGCACTAACCTTGAAATGATTCATAAAAATTCACTTTGTCTGGATGAAGACCTCTGTTTTCTTTGCTCAGATTTGTTTTTAAACAGCTGTCCAGCCAGTATATATCTTTTCAGTCACTATATCCTCATTTTCTGTACATCGCTCCATTGTAATATATCAGTTTCTAGTCGGTTGAATGCCATTCAAATACAGTGAAGAAATATACCTTTAAGTTGAACACAAATATACTACAGAATTTTTGTGTTATTTGAAGGCACCGATCAAGTCCACATCTCTCCTCAGTTCTAAGGCATCTCCTCCTATTAGCATATACTAAAGAAATACAAATTAATTAATATGAAGGTCATATAAATCTCATAAACATCAATAATTTTTCATACTTTTAATAAAGAAAGAGAAAAGGTCAGCAGGGGAAGAAACATGGAGATCATGCCCACATTTTCTCATCTTTTTCTTTTCATCTTGAGAAGTTTGCCTCCCTAAAGCCAGAAATAGGAGGTGGCGAGGAGGTAACAGGAACTGTCCTGGGAGAAGCTGAGGCATCTAAACTGGTTCTGAACTTTATTTGGGCAGGAGTAACCACCACTGCTTTCACAATCACCAGTTCCACTCCTGTCTCTAGGGAAAGCTGCAAAGTCACAAAAATAGTTTTAAAAAATTTCTCCTTTCTTTCCTTTTTTCTTCCTTCCTTCCTCCCTCCTTCCTTCCTCTCCCTTTTTTTGTTCTTACCTTCTTACAATCTTTTGCCTTTTGTATGATTCCCTCCAGCTGCCCAGAATCTTCCACCTCATACATTCCCTTCTTCCTGGCTTGTTAATACCTCCTTCCCCTGCGCCATCTTGGTTTAATGGACTGCAGAACTTCTATAGGGGAGACTCTCATCCATGTGGGCTAGTGTTTGTCTCTTTTTTCCCAACCTCTTCTATTTCATTTACTAGAGAGTGAAATAACTAGAGTTAGCAATGCAGCACTCCCAGACCTCACTTTTGGGATTAACGTATGCCACCATGGAGCTGCTTATTCCATGGAGATACCACCTCAGTTGACATGGTCTCAAAATTTGGAAATTATCAAATAATAAAAGTTCTCCTGGGACTTCCCTGGCAGTGCAGTGGTTAAGAATCCGCCTGCCAATGTAGGGGACATGGGTTTGATCCCTGGTCCAGGAAGATCCCACATGCCACAGAGCAACTAAGCCCGTGCACCACAACTAGTAAGCCTGTGCTCTAGAGCCTGCGAGCCACAACTACTGAGCACACATGCTGCAACTACTGAAACCCGCATGCCTAGAGCCCTGCTCTGCAACAAGAGTAGCTACTGCAATGAGAAGCCCATGCACCACAATTAAGAGTAGCCCCTGCTTGCTGCAACTAGAGAAAACCTGTGCACAGCAATGAAGACCCAATGCAGACAAAAAAATAAAAATAAATAAAATTATAGAAATGGAAAAAATATTTAAAAAAGCAAAAAACAAAGAAAAGAGTTTTCCTATGATCAAGAATGTAAAAGCTGGGGCTTCCCTGGTGGCGCAGTGGTTGAGAGTCCGCCTGCCGATGCAGGGGACACGAGTTCGTGCCCCGGTCCGGGAAGATCCCACATGCTGCGGAGCGGCTAGGCCCGTGAGCCATGGCTGCTGAGCCTGCGCATCCGGAGCCTGTGCTCCACAATGGGAGAGGCCACAACGGTGAGAGGCCCGTATACCGCAAAAACAAAAACAAACAAAACAAAAAAGAATGTAAAATCTGTTGGGAAAATTAATATTTTCATCTGAGATAACTTATTAAAATGTATTCTTAACTGCACTACTGTCTTTTTCTACCATGACTTATTGGGTGTAGACCACAGTTTTCTTCATTTGTCTCCTGTAGAGATTACAATCAACATTTGGTTTAGAAGATAGTTTTACAAATGTTTGCCTTAAAAATTGCTCAGTGCTTAAGGAGCTCTTTCTGGATGGTGTTGCTAGCCTTTTTCTAGCCGAGTCATCTTTTTTTTCTTACTAACTCGTTTCAGTAAATTGTTCACAAAAGTAGAAACATTGCCCATCTGTAATAAACATCCCTGAGAGCAGTAGCCATCACCAGAGCTGTGCACTTTTATAGATATTATTCTATTTTGTCTTGCTGACCTTTCGCCTCTTTATTGGTTGCCATAGTGATGATCTGAGCTCTGCTTAATAGAGCTTTACTAAAATGAAGACAATCAATAAACTTTTTAACAGTAATGTTTATACTGATAGTTCCTAATAACATGTATCAAAATAAAATTTAGCCATATAAATATATCCAATAGTGGAGTTTTATTTTTAAAAACATGTTTAGGTACATGTTTATGTAAGTTGCAAATGGTTAAGTACATTCTGTGGCTTTCTTAGAAAAGGTATTCCTGGAATACCTTTGTGAGGACATAAAAATATGGATGCAACTTGAAATGTAGATTTGAAAGATTATTATGAAGTGGATTATAAAACTTTTTTATAACAGCAAACTTCAGAAGTGCAACTTCCATGGTTAATGATTTCTCATTCAAAGTCAAGTCTGAGATCTCTTGTAGCACCTTGTCCTAAGAACACTCAAGGCCAAGCTGTCCGCATATGCACCTGTACAACTTCTAATGATTTCAGAGGAATCCTGCAACACTCAGGAGAAGGAAAGTTGGTGATCTGCCAAAATTCACCTGGCAAAGTAGAAGAGCATGAAATATGTTTGTTTCCAAAGTTCACTTAACAGTTTTAAATATTTTACTCATTGGTAGTAGATAGACTACTATTTTTAGGCTTATAGTGAAACTTTTATGAACACATCTTTGAGGAATTTGATTCTTTTTCCTTTAGAATTAAATAATATTTGTTTTCAAATTATGTTCACATATTCTGGTTAACATGTTGTAAGTAAAATTCAAGTACATTTAGTATAATAAGCTCTCCTGGGTTGTCATTACCAAGAAGGAAGTCTGACTTAATTCCTCCTCTCATTAAGAACTAGCATATGTTTTTTGGAAGAAATTAGATAATAAATAAGTGAATCTATGATGTACCAGGTGGTGATAAGATCCAGGAAGTTAAATAAAACAGGACAAGGGTATAGAGAGTAAACGGGGAGTGAGAAGGAAGTACTATTTTAGATAGAGTTGTCAGCCAAAACCATCATCTCTGCCTGCATTATTGCATCAGGCTTCTAATTGGGTTGTAGGTATTTTCCAGGTAAACATCCTCGCCACAAACATTTTTGCAGCAAGCAGTTTTTGCCATATAACTAATTGGCCGTAAGGTAATTTTGCCATGAAAGATGAAATAACTGGTTGACAGTTTGGTTTCATTTCTCCATTGATGGAGTACTCCTGTTTTTATATTAGAGAAATCTTAGCCCTCATAATGGTCTCTACAGTGATGAGTAGATGTGGTGATCTTAAAATACTGGATGATAACAATTATATCAACTTGATAGAAAAGACAGTAATAAATTACTGGAAGTGTGAAATAAGAGAATGTAAAGCCAGATTGCATACGATACTAGAAAATGATAACATATTGGTTTGCAAATCCTCCGGTGATTTGAAGGTGCAGAGTTGAACCCACATTTCCCATGCAACTTTGGAATGTCTATCAGTAGACGTGTGACAGTTTGCCAAGAACAAACAACAGCATAGAGGTTTTCGTGAAGCAATACAAAGCTCAGTTACAAGTATGCATCCGGGCATTTGGAAACTGATACCTCTCTTAATTAAGGAAGAAATTTTAGCGAAAAGGTGTGATGCTGAATGAGGAGACGAATCAACAAGCAAAAACAAAAGATAAAATACTATGAACGAAAGACTTGGAAGACAAGTACTTAGGTACAACTCATTAACTAAAATTAGTTATTTATGCAGTATCACCATGAATCTCTTACACATTTTACATGTATTCAAATATTTTGTATTTCACTATAAAGTCTTTTAAATTTTGTTATTCATTTTTCATTGTTTCCTTTTTTTTTTTTTTTTTTTTTTTTTTTTGCGGTACGCGGGCCTCTCACTGTTGTGGCCTCTCCCGTTGTGGAGCAACAGGCTCCGGACGCGCAGCCTCAGCGGCCATGGCTCACGGGCCCAGCCGCTCTGAGGCATATGGGATCTTCCCGGACCGGGGCACGAACCCGTGTCCCCTGCATCGGCAGGCAGACTCTCAACCATTGCGCCACCAGGGAAGCCCCATTGTTTCCTTTTTAATGTCACTTTTATTTTTTGTTATTTTATCTTTTACAGCAGAATTGCCTTATGGCCAAGTAGTTATTCAGCAAAAATGTTTGTGGCAAAAATGCTTACCATGAAAATACCAGATACATTGTAATTGGTTTCTTAGCTTTTACTTTGTGCCCCTAGTGTCTGTTCACACAGTGGTCACTCAAGATATGTTAGATCCTATCTTCTGTCTGTTCAGAACCCTGTGCCAGCTTCCACTTGGAATACAATTCACAGTCCTTTTAGCCTTCAAGACCCCACATGATCTTTTTCTTTTTGACCTCCCTGACCCCATTTCCTTCTACCTTTCTCCTCATTTACTGCACTTGAGGCAAAGATTGTTCCTGAACACTCCAAGTAGGTCTCCACCTCAGGGCACCTTGCACTTGCTTTCCTTCTGCTGGCAACATGCTTCCCTGAGATACTTCTCTTGTAGCTCCCTGCCCCCTCCTCAGAGTGGCCTTCTGTGACCAGTCTCTCTAAAGTAGTGTCCCACCATCACTTTGTCTCTTTGTTCTGTTTTCTTTTTCTTCATAGCACTTATGATTTCTTGCTTTTGTATTACATACCCATCTGTGGTTGTATGAGAACATAAGCACCACAGAGCAAGGATTTGGGCTCTCTCACTCACTGCTATATTTCCATCACCTGGAATAGTGGCAGCATATTGCAAGAGCTCAGTAATTATTTGAGGCTAAAAGAACGAATGTGCCTTAAGGATGGATTGCTGAAAAATGGGGAGAAAATAGTAATAAAATGTCAAATGGTTTGGAGGTTTTAAAAAGGATCGCAGGTGCTAGTGCTTTCCATGATCCTAATTCTATCTTCCATTGTCACCTAGCAGAACGGAACTGCAACTGCATCCTCACCTCAACTTCCTTTCCCCACCTTTGCTTTTATCATAGAGTCTTCACCAACTAACATGAGTGCATACTGTGTAGCTGCACATTATAGATGTAAAATTTTGGTGATCGCATTTCCAATTTCTAAAATACTTAACGTGAGTTAACATATGGTCATGTTCTTTCTTTTTTTGATTACAGCATCACCAAATGCCCCAAAACTCGGACCCATGGAGCTGACCATTATTATTACTGTGCCAGTTTGCCTCCTGTCCATAGCTTCACTGCTGACAGTATGGGCATGCCAAGGTCGACTGTGCACCTACAGAAAGAAAAAGAGACCAAACGTGGAGGAGCCCCTTTCTGAGTGCAATCTGGTCAATGCTGGGAAAACTCTAAAAGATCTGATTTACGATGTGACTGCCTCTGGCTCTGGCTCTGGTATGTGCCTATTGTTCATTTTTCAATAAGAAAAACTCTACTTAAAACTAACACCCATTTTAACAAGAAAGGGCCCAAATATTCTTAATTCCATTGTTTAAAATGCTTGATATGGTACATTCTGGCATGGAAACTCCTTTCAGGATTTGATGAAGAATAAAAACTGTCCTGGCCTAAAGAATGAAGTCTTATCAATTGCTTTTTGTGCCTTTAGGTGTTCAGATTCTCATTTCCACATGCCTTCAGAATTTATTTCTGAAGCCAGAAAGAGTTTTTTTTCTCTGCGCTCTGCCACATTATGGTTAGTAATAATCATGGTTGCCGTCTTGGTCACGTTTCATGGGCACAAAATAGTTACGGGGCTTAAGCAGTTGAGTTCTGGGGAAAACATATTAGTTATGCAAAGTAGCGTTCTTTGCTTGTGATTATAAAGGTCTTTGGAATCGGTCCCCCGGGATCAAGAATGTGGTCTTAAAGCATAGAAACGGAAGATGAAAGGGAGCAGCACAGCATTCCTGGGCTGGCTTGTGCTCCTAAGGTTATATGACAACTCTTTCCCTCTTTAATGGAATTTCAGAACCCCTGATGAAGCAGTTCAAAATACCAGGCTGTATTATGGCTTAAATGAGCCTTTCTCATAGCACAAAGCAGCTGAGGGCCTTTTGTGTTTCCGGTGACAGAAGAGTGTTGACCCCCGACCCACATCCCGTAATAACAAACTCCCTAAAATGGCAGGGGACTCCCAACTTTCATGTATAATTCCAGAAATCCTGTCAGCATGTGGTGTTGCAGAAACATGAACGAGGGTAAGCCTAATTGAGTCATTTCAGGCACCCCTGCATCCCATCTTGCTTTGGAAAGATCATTAAGGATGATTACCCCAAACAGATTTTGAGGAACTCCCTTGCCCATGGCCTTTCGGAGTGTCCAGGCAGGCATAATTAGCAAGGGCAGGTGACAGAGGGTTGGTAGCATCTATGTGGGCATCCATATTTAGCAAGAAGCAGCTTTGGACTCAGAAGTATTTATCAGAAAAGAGAGGCCTAGGGCTTCCCTGGTGGCGCAGTGGTTGAGAGTCCACCTGCCAATGCAGGGGACATGGGTTCGTGCCCCGGTCCAGGAAGATTCCACGTGCCACGGAGCGGCTGGGCCCATGAACCATGGCCGCTGAGCCTGCGCGTCCGGAGCCTGTGCTCCGCAACGGGAGAGGCCACAACAGGGAGAGGCCACAACAGTGAGAGACCCGCGTACCACAAAAAAAAAAGAAAAAAAGAAAAGAAAAGAGAGGCCTAATTATGTCATCCAGAAAGCCCAGATAGTTGGCTGCTTCTGGGGGCAAGATCGCTTGCTCACTGACCAAAGCCTCAATGTTTACAACATCACTGCACAAATCAGGCGGCATGTTTTCAAAGGAGGAATACTGGAAAGAGTATCTCCAAACTGCGAAGTTTATAAAACTGAAATCCAGATTAAATTGTTGGATAGAAAGTTGACATTTTTTCTTTAAAAGTAAAACTTACTAGGATTTAATACTCTTTCCTTCCTTGAGTGTTACCTTTTGGGGGCCACTGCTCCCTAACTTCCTGAGCCCTGGCAACGTTCTAGGCTCAGAATATAGGCACAGAAAGCTCTGGTTTGTGCCAAATTCCTTGAAACCTTATACAATTTATTAAAAGGTTCAAGTGATTAAATAACCATCTATTTAATCCCCACCAAACCTTTCAGTTCGTATGAAGAGGTAAGGCAGAAATATGTGTTTTGGAGCTACTTCTTGACTATACTTAAGATTGACCAAGGATTTCCCTTTCAAATAAAAGTAATGAAGATTTTATAACTGGAGACTGGATATTTAGTTTAAGAAAGTGGTTGTGAGCCAGGGCATAAAATCAAAAATTAACGTTAAGTTTTTTGGTATTTTTGTGTATCTTGAAACCTAAATCTGGACTTATTGACTGCTGGACCCTTTCCTCTTTAGATTATTCTAAGTTCTCTCTTAAAAGAGAGCCGTGAATATACCCAAGCATGGATGATTTCTTTAATGATCAACTTAAAATAGTTCTAGGCACTTTTCTCCAAAGCCAGCTGCATATGTTTGCCAGTGACCACTGGCTAACAGTAATGGATGGCCATACTGCCTTTGATCATCAGGGAGAACGGGTCCATGTGTAGCAAGGCTTCTGTCACAAAAGCTCACCCATAGGAAGGAAATCAGTTCTGCTTCTCCTCTGCTTCTCTTCCCTGGACAGCGACCTTAAGCAAGAAGCAGCTTTGTCAGATGTTGAGAGACAAAAATTATGAAGCATATCCCGACCTGGTCAGGGACAGATTTCGAAGAGATATAATGTTCGCAAGAGAGGAAAATGGACTGGTGTTTGACGGGATGGTCTTTGAGAGATCATGGTGTCTCAGGTGGCTTCTAAGAGGCTTGGTAGGTTTCTGCTTTCCTGTCGTGATATAACACTACTGAAGGATGGTGACATTTCCATAAGTCAGGCATCAGCTTCTACAGCCCCTGGTAAAAAAGAGTAACATAGCAGGGAGAGCCAAAGTCCATGTGTCTTCAAAGGAAATCTCTAAGTGTGTAACACAAAAATTACTCAGATTATTTTTGGTGGTTGCTTTGAAAGATGCTGAAGCAATTTTCATTGTTTTACCTCCTCAACTTAATTGCTGTGCTGAGTACCATAGATGAAATCCTTCTTTGTCCCTGGTCTGAGGCATTGATTATGTGCCTGATCCATTTGCAGTTTGAAAACATTGGCTTATCTAGTTCTCTAGCCAATTGTTGTTGTTGTATTGTTGGTATTGTTGTCGTTGTCATTGTTGTTGTGACTGGTCGTGGTGATGCTTTTGTGAGTTTGTGTGTGTGCAAGACGAGGGGAGGGAAGAGAGAGAGATTGAAATTGTACTTTGGCTTAATAATTGTTAGTACAACTTTCATTGTGTGGCAAGTAGTGAAACTGACTACGGCTTACAAAAATATCCTGGATAGTTTGCTGCTAGAAATCTTTCCAGCTGGGGAGGACTGTAGTCATATCCACTGAATGGTGAGAGCATAAGAATTTGGATTGAAAAACAGTGTTTTAGTTGTAGGTCTGACTTCCACTTATTCCTGGGCAAGTTTTTGACTACCACACAGCCCCAATTTTCTCATCTCTAAATGATAAAGTTGAACCAGATGATCTCAGAAGAACTTTCTGGCTGTGAGGCTTTGTGACTAATTGTTGAGATCCATAATAGCAAATTTATAGTCTGTGCTTATTTAGTCATGGTGGGTGGTTCTCATGCACATGAGAACATCTGAATAAACTGGCTCATTTCAGGAGTAGAGGTCGAAGCCTACAGGAGCTTACAGGGTTGTTGCTATAAGGGTTTCCCAGCCATCTGAGTACAATGACAACTAAACATGACTTTCCCAAATAAATTATACTGTGACCTCTTTAGCTATTTTCCTTCTAATTATAAGAGTAATAAATATTTATGGACTATTGTGGACATTAAGCAAATGTAAAGAATTAGAAAGGAGAATATCACAATTTGCTTCACCCTGATTCCACTAAATAGAAATACCCATCATAGCATTTAGCATATATTCTTTTCAGTCTTTTTCCCGTGAATATTTTCAATAGCTAGATACACTTATCTAGATGGATAGAATTTGCTATGCTATTTGTCTTTAACAAAAGTATTTTTTCACTTAACAAGGTATGGTTTTTATTATAGCAGAAGTACTTTCCTATGTCATTAAGAAATAACTCTTCATAAACAGCATCATTATTTTTGGCTCTAAGTAATCCATCCTTAGACATAATGTTAAGGGCAAGCCATTATTGAGCATGTAATAGGCCAGATACTGTGCTAGGTGCTTAACATGCTTATTAATTCTCAAAGTATCCCTATGATATAGGTAATATTATTGCCCACAGGTTTTCAGGCAAGGAAGCTCAAGCTCAGAGAAGTTCAATAATTTGCCCATGATTACCATGTGGCACAGATGAAATCTGAACCCAAGCCTTTCTTATCTGTGGTCTCAACCTCTGCACTGTACTTAACAATTTTTCCATTATCAGACACTTTTCCTTACTTTTTCTATAAGTAATAATATATTAAATATCTTGACATAAATTTTTCTGCATTTTTCATTAAATCTTTAGAATAGAATTCTAGAGGTAAAGCTATTGGTTCAAAAGAACCTAAACATTTTACATACATTCAGAATATATTTTCTTTGACTTTCTTTTATTCCACAGAAAATATCCATTTGATATTTTCTATGACTGTACCTTGCTTTCAGTGTAACATGATTGCCTCACTTCATCATTGAATTCGATTCTTCACTTTCCAATTTTAACTTGGTTTTTAAAAAAATTCATAAAGCATTCTCTGTTGTACTAGGAATCATATTTTATTTTAGAGGCTGAAAACTTATGCTTTTTAACCTTTGTGTATTTAGCAAACTGACTGGCTTCAATGTGCAAATCAGAGAGATTTGCAACAATTTTGGAAAATTAGATATCTGCAGTGGCAGGCTATATTCAAGAAATTTTTATTTGTTAATATGAGGAGAGAAATCATAGTAAGAATTTGGAGTGCTTTTTGAGCATGCTTTGACTAAATTAAAGTTTGGTATAATGGTGCTTATTTCTTCGAAATCAGTAAAATTACTAAAGTGGTTAAATGTTTGCTTTTTTATGTGAAAATAATGGTCATCACGACAGTTATTTTCTGGCAATTACTTGTTTTTAATCATCGATTTCATCTTTTCTTTGGTTAGGTCTGCCTCTGTTGGTTCAAAGAACAATTGCAAGGACGATTGTACTTCAGGAAATAGTAGGAAAAGGTAGATTTGGTGAGGTCTGGCACGGAAGATGGTGCGGGGAAGATGTGGCTGTGAAAATATTCTCCTCTAGAGATGAAAGATCTTGGTTTCGAGAGGCAGAAATTTATCAGACCGTTATGCTGAGACATGAAAACATCCTTGGTTTCATTGCTGCTGACAACAAAGGTATTTTCAATCTAATTGGGTCCAGCAAATAAGATATTATGTCTACTATCAGAGGAGAATAAATAATCTCTTTGTTTTAATAAAATCTACGTAAAATCTGATTTCTTTTTTGAGGAAAGAAAATGCTTTCCTCTTCTCCACAGATAAATGTGCAATAAATGTAAAATAAAGCAGGGCAGACGAGTGATATGAAGTCATGATGACGCTATAGCCAGCTTGATACTTAAAATATTTGATGACTGGTCTGGCACAGGAGCTAACCAACCGGAACAGAAGCTTCAACTGGAACAGAGCTTTGGGAGAACCCTGCCATGCTAGGTTTTATCCCTTTAGTTGCTGGGTCATAAAAAGATCTGGAGGCATCTTGAGGGTTCAGGATTGCTTTGGGTGTCTAGGGCAAAGGAATACCATTGGAAGTTTTGAATAGCAGCTGTTAATTAAACAGGACAGAAATATTTCAATATTTTGATAACTGGTACAAAGATACCAATGAATGATAGTTGAATATTCATCTTTGTTAGGACTATACTTTCATCTGTACAGCAGACCTCAACTCCAGGACTCTAGTTTTCTATGAACATTATTAGAATGGTGGCAAGCAAGACACTTTTAGTGAAATTAATGTACTTTGAGTATGGTTTATATCGTGAGGTTTAACATTAACAACCCCAAATAACACTGCTTTATGAGATTTGTGGAATAAGACAGACCATCAACTTTTTGGTATTTAAATCAATAGTCACAAAATTTTGTGTATATGCCCAGTAATCAGGGACTAGATATAGAGTTTGTGGATTACCTATGCTCTCTTTCTTCTTTTTGCATAGCTTTTACTCACTTAGCTATGCAACAATTCCCTTAAAGGGAAACAGGGAACAAAGGTGAGCAAAACTTGATCCAGTCAATTATTTTTTTATTTGTATCAGTTATACTCATGAAGAACTTTGGAGAGGTGGAGATTATAACATCAATCTAGCCACAAATTATCTGTGGCTATCAGAAACCTACCATTACCTAGGAAAATTTTAAATCTATGGTTATTTCTATTTAATATAAGCTTGATCATGAAAGTATTTATGATTCATTAGATGGCCAAAGGGAAGTTTAGTGTTATTATACATTTTGGCCGTAGTTATGTTTGCTGATGATTTGTCTTTTCTGATTTGCCAGGGAGAAACTGAATAAAGCCAAGTCAAGCCAGGGAGAAACTGAGCTTAAAAAAGGAAAAGGTTCTTTCCAAATTCTTAACTATACTATTGAAAGTGAAACATTTCTTATTAAGCTGTTAAGAACTTTTACTTTTTCTTCGTAACATTGAGCTAAACTATCTACTGGTTAGCTTCATTCGCAATGTTATGAAAGCAGTAATGACTACCGTTATATGGATCATCCTGATAGAGCTAATTTAATCATGACATTTATTGGATTATAAAACAATATGCACAACAAAGATCACCCTTGATTGTCTCTTCTTCAGTTTAACTGGTCTACCTGTGTCAATGGCTTACTTGTCAGTGGCTTTGATTCCAAGTGGTCTCTAACATCACTTTCATTTTCATGCATTTCTATATCTTTTGCGACATTTACAGTTTCACTCTTTAGTTTAGTCAACTGTCTGACAAAGACATTGATACGAGAGGGCAAAGATAGCCGCTGGTGTTAAGCAGGGAGAGAGGTGTAAGTGTTAGTTTTATATGTGGTCAGTTTATTAGTGAACTTTATCATGTTATGTTGATTTTTGCATCCCTAGGAAATGTTATCACTACCTGGATTTGGAAATTAAATACTTGGATAACCAGGAGCTCTTGTACATAAAGCACTAAGTACAAAAATTCCTTAGCAAATGTTCTTTAATTATAGTTCCCTTTCACTGAGGATCAAAACTGGTCAGGACTTCCCAGGGCTATTGTAGACATCTGATTCTGAAAGCTAAAGCTAAGTCTAGGGACTCTAATACCTAGAGAAATTTTAGGCTAATTTCTCGTCTGCTAAAAATCTTTTATAAACTGGATTAGCTTTGGTTAAATAAGGTAAATTATTTGAAAAGGTCTAGTAATTGTGTTTGGCACTTATATTAAGCTTTGAGGGAAATCATAAATTTCATATTGTGAAAGATGAATAATATGACCATCCTTGGAATGTTAGAGTTTTATGATAGTAATAATACTTTGTGTAAATTTGTTATATTTCTGTTTTTATTGGTACAATCTTTCTTAAAAGCTCAAGAATAATTTATAACACAACGCTGAGCCTAAATGCATCTCTCAGTAGTTTCTGCCATAATGTGGTTGCTATTACCAGCAGGTATTGATGTAGAGGGAATAAGAAAGGAGTAGTTCAGTTGGTAGAATCACTGCCTCACAGCTTCCTATAGCAATGGTGGGTACATGTAACAGGTTCTAATATGTCAATAGGAATTCGTTGAGAATTTTCACCCTACTAACTTGGACTATAAGTATTATCACGGAAGGAGTTAACTTTGCTTCGTTAACAACACAGATTTGCTTTAAACACTGACATTTGTTAAAAGCTTTTGGCTTCTTTCTCAACATAAACTTACAGCAACAAAATAACTTTTTCCTGTTAGATAATGGAACTTGGACTCAACTTTGGCTTGTCTCTGAATATCATGAACAGGGCTCCTTATATGACTATTTGAATAGAAACATAGTGACAGTGGCTGGAATGATCAAACTGGCACTTTCAATAGCTAGTGGTCTGGCCCACCTTCATATGGAGATTGTTGGTACACAAGGTATGTATTTTCTTTCTAATTTTTTTTCTCCTTGAATATGAAGATAGAAACACTAAGTTGTATTTTAGTGTTCAGCTGTGTTTTAGTTTATTACAATTATCAAGTGTAAAGAAACACTAAAGGTATTTTATAAAGCTGAAGGTTTTGTCATGATATAGCCAACTCTCATCTACATACTTGTCATTTTGTATACTATCCATAATAATATTTTGATTCCTAGTGGCTCTATCTTTGCTATTTACAATATGTACCTGAGAGATCTTGCTTTGGTGGCAAATGCTCTATTTTCAGAGAAAACAAATGATTTAACTGTTTACCTTTGATAATTAAAATAATTAGAAAGAGTTATTCTGACCTTAAAAAAATACTTATATATCATGTACTTGAACTCCAAATAATACACACTGTCTCGTCTGTTTATTGAGTTAATAGAGAATTGGCTCTAGAAAGTCAGTCTAGTCACCGTAGTGCTTCTCAGATTTGGATTCATGATCCCTTTAAACTCTTAAAGATTATTGAGGACCCCAAAAGTTTGTATATTTGGGTTATATCTATTAATATTTACTATATTAGAAACTAAAATTGAGAAATTTTAAAGTATTTATTAATTTACTTTAAGTATAATAATTAACCAATTAAATATTAAAATAAATAACATGATTTTTAAAAGTTACATAATTTTTGTAGTACAAAAGCCAATCTAGCTAAAATAATGCCATTTGACACTTTTGCAAATCTCCTTAATGTCTGGATTTTCATACCTGTTCTTCATTCAGTCTGTCCCAGTATGTTGTTTTTGGTTGAAGTATGTGAAGAAAATGTGACATCACACAGATATGTAGTTGGAAAAGAGCCTTAAGGACCCCCAGGGATCTTTGGGCCGCATTTGAGAACTGCTGGTGTAGGGTGGTAGAAGTTTGAAACTTGTTTTGTAAGAGAATATTTGCTATGTTCTTATGTGGACATAGCAATGCTAATACTTTCCCTACTTATTCAGCAAATATTTACCAGTGGTTACTAAATGTCACCTAGTGTTCTAAGCATTGGAGGCACGGTGATGAGTAAGACATAGCCACTGCCCTTAGGTAGCCTACAGTCTAGTTGGGAGGGACAGATAATGCATATGAATGAGTAAGATAATTTAGATAGTGATAAGGGCTATGAAGAAGGCAAAATGGGATAGTCTGATGGAGAATGACTTGGAATGTAGAATGGGGGTCAGGGAAGACCTTTCTTAGAAGATAACATTTGAGCCAAGTCTTCAAGATGACGCCTTTCAGAGAGGTTCAATCTCCAGTAATGAAAAAAGTGAATATGTTTACCTTATGCTTCATAGGTAAACCTGCTATTGCTCATCGAGATATAAAATCAAAGAATATCTTAGTGAAAAAATGTGAAACTTGTGCCATAGCAGACTTAGGGTTGGCTGTGAAGCATGATTCAATACTGAACACTATTGACATACCTCAGAATCCTAAAGTAGGAACCAAAAGGTAAGATAACTTACTTTGGTAGCATACTGAGACTTATGACTGCCCATAAACATGAATGCCTGGGATATGTGTATAGGGAGGTGGGTGGAAATCCAAAGTTGGAAACCATTAGGCCCAAGAAAGCAAGAAGTCTTCTCTGGGTCACCGAGAAATCAGTGGCACAATGGTTATAAAGCAAGAAGAGTTGGCATTTGGTCATATAGAAAGTAGCTATTTGTGTGGGGAGTCCAGTGGAAAGGAATGGTGGAAGTGATGGTGATATATTATTTTTAGCGTGCCACATCTGAGAATAGTTTTCCTACAGAGAGGAGGAAAAAAATGTTAGCAGTGTATAGCTCCTCCAAAGCCTTTATATCAATTCTTCAATACCTCGTAAATGAACTGAAACTCAGGGCTAGTTCTATACATTCAGGTCCTAACAACAGATATAGAATCAATACACTTAACTAGATAGGTGATATAATATATATATATCTATATAATATAGGTTATATAGATATATATCTATATAATATTCTCTCAATATTTAAAAATATTATGTAACATATTTACCTATAGTTGTACTTATCCATAAGTCTCCCCAGTTGATGTGTATTAAGGTAATATGAGTTGGACACAATTCCCACTTTCAAGGAACAGAATCTCTGAAAGTTAAGAACAAGCATGATTTATATAGAGCATACCACACGTATGTCAGGACAGACCCATTAGTAATGGGATTCCTGGTGTTTTCTTATTATAGCCAGACTGTGGCCATATGGCCAGCATACTTCTGTTTCCTTTCATTTGAATTTCAGGATCTGTGCTACTTTGGCATAATTCCAGGTTTCTTGACCTTGAAATCAGAAATAACCAAAACACTTTCCTGGAGTTGTTAAAGGCCCTTGAGAGTAGAGAATTTCTAAGCTGGTATAGTTAGCCTACAAGCCATATTTGAGATTCCAGGCCAGTCCCTCTGAGTCCTTCACTTTGTTCCCTGGGAGACTTTAATGGGGCCCCAGAAACACTTTAGGACAATTTATTCAGACTGGGCAGCCCTAAGGGACCTCTTCTTTTTTCCCTTTAAAAAGCAAGTTTTAACTTGTCTGTCAGGGAAGTCTGGGATGCTGGATTCCTTCAGAGAATCTAAAGCTTTTAAAATATTGGGGAGAGTGTTGCATCCTCACCTCAATATTCTGAGAAATCCTCGATATATCCCTAAGACAGCTAGGCTCTGTCAGGTCCCAGGGACTGTAGAAGTTTTGATTTAGTCCTATTCAAGCAAGGCTGTAATTTTATTGGAGCCAATATATAATATGAATATATGTCTTGGAGCCAATGTATAATAACATTGTTCATTCAGAGCAGGTATTTGTGGAATGATGCTGAGCACTGTGTTGGAGTACTGGGCCCACCATGATGAATAGAACATACTCCTTGCCCTCAAGGAGCTTTCTTGGCTACAAACTACTGGAAATTGAGTTCCATCTTTCCTATTGAGTGCTTTCCAAGTACTTGGCTCCTGGCCCACAGGCTTTAACACTAGGATGATCTCTAGTTCTATTTAAAATGTTTTAAAAATTATCGTTCAATAATTAAATAAATTTATAAATAAATAAAACACACAATTATGTCAATAGATGCAGTAAAAACATTTCACTAAATTTAATCTCCATTATTGATAAACACTCCCAACAAACTCGAAATGAAAGGAAACTTTCTTAATCTTATAAAGGACTCCTACAAAAAACTTACAGTTAGCATCACACTTAGTGAACCCTGGCCCCCTGCATTGGGAACGCGGAGTCTAAACCACTGCGCCACCAGGGAAGTCCAGTTAGCATCATACTTAATTTTATTCTATTATAGTGGCTCAGATCAACCTGTAAATTTGATGTAAACTGCCTTAACATATTGTATATCAGGATTTATTAACATTGTGTTTTACTGGACTGCTATAAGCTCATACACAGAATCTGAAGTGTGCATGTTTTTGAAGGTACATGGCTCCTGAAATGCTTGATGATACAATAAATGTGAATATCTTCGAGTCCTTCAAACGAGCTGACATCTATTCTGTTGGTCTGGTTTACTGGGAAATAGCCCGGAGGTGTTCAGTTGGAGGTAAGATTTTGGAAATATTCTTTGTGTCTGCCTTTCCTTGATGCTCTAATTCAATGCACTATGTTGAATCGTTTCTAAATATTTAAGAGATTACCTTTTGGCGATATCTTTCCAGTGGCAAAAGTGGAGCATTTTGAACAGAACGGAGATTTTAGGTTGTGATTACCACTTAGTTCTCCTGATAATTCTGATTTCCATAATAATACTTTGCAAAGCACTTGAAAATTTTCTTCTTTGAGCTGTATTCCTATTTTATATCAGAAATTAAACCCAAGGAAGCTAAATGACTTGCCAAGGCCGCAGGACTTAAATTGAAGTCTTCTGGTTCTCGGGCTTTTCTTGTTCATTTCTTTCCGGTGATGATGTATGTGTGGGGATTAAAGTGGAGGACAGAGGTAAGCAAAGACTAACTTCCTGACTCTACTGCTCCCAGCAGTTTAGAGATTAATAATGAGAGGAAGAATTTGGGAAGATGAAACCCTGTACATGCAGTCTGATGAAGTTGTTTCATCAGTGGAGAAAAGTTAAATCCTGGTAGAAAATGATTTAGATTTTTCAGTTTCAAGTGAGACAGACTTAGTCCTAAACCTTGTTTTAGCAACTTCCTGAATGTCTGACTTTAGGTGAGTTATATGGTCTCACTTTCCTCATCTGTAAAACGAAGATAATAAAACTGACCTCTTGGGCTTTAAGGATTTAATGGACTAATTCAATTAATTCATGTGAAGCTTTTTGTATAGAGCCTGCTCATAGTAAACATTCAATGAAAGAACTGTCATTATTAAACCACTGTCAGTTTTTGCATTTTGTATTGATGTCATTTTGCCTTACATAAATCTCATATTTAAAAAAATGAAAAGCTTAAAATTTAAAATTATATTTGAATGAGAAAACATGCTTTCCCCCTTTTATTCCTAGGTTAGATAATAAAATATTCAGGAAGATGAAACTATTCACAGAAGCAATAGACTTAGAGTGGTGCAGAAACAGTACATGGACACTGGAATCCCCAAGCCTGGGATCAAGTTCCAGATCTGCCACTTACTAGCTATGTGACCTTGAGAAAATTCATGACACTCTTTGTGCCTCAGTTTCCTGATTCTGTAAAAATGGGATACTATGTACTTTCTTTAGTCAGTGCTTTTGAGGAATAATTAGTTAAAACATGTAAAGGGCTTAGGAAGGTGCTTGGTAAATAGCAAGATTCAAACATGTTACTATTTTTTTTAATTTCATACTGATATTTGTCTAGATTTGCTTTTAGATTTTTGTCCTTAAATTTTCTTCAACAGTTGAAATGGTAATTTAGTTAACATGATTTGAATTTCATTTTCTAAATTATGCCAATCTTAAATATTTAAATTAAAAGAACTATAGTTTAATTCAATTGATTCTGTAAGGAAATTCTTGAACTCAGGTAACATTCTGATAATTAAAGTCAAATCTTTGTCTATTATTTGAGACTCTTTAAATATTAACCTTCACGTTGAACTGTTCATCTTCAAATACCTTTGGCCATTTCTCTGGAACATTCTCAGATCTAGTAGCTGTAAGATCCAAATGTAAAAAACTCAGCTCTTAAAAGATTGCCTAACAATGTTCAAAAAGAGAAAGCTATTGTGTTTTGAAAAGGAGAAATATACTTCATTCACGGAGAAATATACGTCATTCACAGATCAGTGAGGCTTGCTGTAAATTTTGTAATTAGATATTACTTCTGAATTGCACAATGGCATTTTATGAAAATCAAAATTTACATAATTTTCATAATATGAAATTATATTTTTATAATTATTAAGTTATATAAATGTAACATATTTTATATAAAATTATATATGTATAATTATATAAAATTATATATTTTATACAGTAATTACATATACTTTTGTCTCATATAACTTGTTTAATTATCAAAATTATATAAATTTTCATAGTATAAAATTTCATAAACTTATATAACTATTCAACTTAGTGCTTTAAACTTATATCTTTGGTTTTACAATGATACATAATTTTAATAAGCCTGATTTTCCAGTTTTCCAGGGTACCACTTGTGCCTAGAAAACTTAATTGGTATTATTTTGAAGTAAACATCTTTGTTTATTATTCACACTGGGAAATTTATTACGCAACTTTTTTATAGGAATTGTTGAGGAGTACCAGTTGCCTTATTATGACATGGTGCCTTCAGATCCCTCAATAGAGGAAATGAGGAAGGTTGTCTGTGACCAGAAGTTCCGACCAAGTATTCCGAACCAGTGGCAAAGCTGTGAAGTAAGGCTATGTTCTTATGTGTATTTTTCCCATTATAATTTTGAGGTAAGTATCAGGGTGGATTTTCAGAGGCCATAGTCCTGTTTATCTAGGCATCCAATTCATTTCATGTATGTAGGTATATGTCTTCATATAAGCTTCAGAAGGATTTTATTCCCTTTAGCTGTCAGTATCATAAGGCTAAGTTATGTGGCAGGAACAACCTTGACATCCCAGTGACTTCACACAAGACTTTATTTCTTGCCATGCCAAGTCCCCTGTAGGTTAGGCAGCTTTCATTGGAATCTGTGCTCCCTGTGGTGATTCAGTAATCCAGGTGACTTTGATCTTGTGATGCTGCTATCTAAACACATAGTTTCCAGAGGTCTAGGTCAGGAGAAGAGAGGAGCTGGAGGGTCACACACTGGCTCTCTAATACTTTGGCTCAAGTGACACATTTCATTTCCACTCATGGTTCATAGACCAGAACGAGTCACACAGTCCCATCCAGCTGGAAGGGAGCTGGGAATGTCGGGAACACAGGCATATTCGGTGGGTAGTCAATGTCTGTGCTACACAGAGTATTACAATTTCAGTCATCCTTAGAGTCAATAAATTATTCCTAATCCCTAACTTGCTGAAGTTTGAGTTTATTCTCTTCCATCAGAAAAGCTTCCCCATGGCAGGGACCATTGTTGTTTAGCTCCTCATCTTGTACCACACATGTAGTAACCATCATAGAGCAGACATATTGCAATGCTTGTTCTGCCTGTGTGAAGAGAGAGACTTCTCTAGCTCCCACAGGAAGTAAAAGGGAAGGTGGAGGAAAGACTATAAATCATCTAACTAGTTCCACAACTATTTTAATGCTTTAATCTCCCCCATCCCAATTATGACTGTTTGTCTTCTGCCATATTTAAATGTAATGCTTGAGGCGATTTTTTTGGTGACATCTTTTAGTTTTGGCTCTGTCATATCTTATACGGTTACGTTTTTCCTCATTTTTCCTCTCCTTCATGTTTCGCTCAACTCATTTCCTATTTAAGGCAAGATTTATGTCCTGATATTTCTATTTTGTGTAGATAGCTTACCTATATACTCATTTGAGAAGCAGAATTTGAGGCATTTATAAGCAAATTGAAATTAAATTAAAATTTTTTCTGATATTAACCATTTCATGCATATGAGAGGATATTAACATATATGTAAAGTTATATGTAAAGATAATAGAATTCATGACCAAGTTTAAAGAATAGGACACTTCCAATA
The DNA here is from genome assembly GCF_951394435.1 of Stenella coeruleoalba. Taxonomy (NCBI): domain Eukaryota; kingdom Metazoa; phylum Chordata; class Mammalia; order Artiodactyla; family Delphinidae; genus Stenella; species Stenella coeruleoalba. Next base: position 54,640,854 of record NC_137151.1, on the reverse strand, counting down.
CCTTTGAAGATTCCTCACCCCTCTGAGAGGCTACTATTATAACTAATCGTTTTATTATTGCCTTGCTTTGCTTTAAAATTTAGCCATACATATATATATATATATATATATATATATATATATATATGTACGTGTATATGGCTAACTTTTGTTTATTTGTGAAATATATTGACACTTACTATAGATATTCTTCTTAATTTTTTTTACTTTACCTTATATATGTATAGCTATAATCTGTTTATTTTCATATCTGTGTAGTATTCCATTGTATGTATCTAATTTCTTTTTTTCACTCTACTGTTGATTGTCACATGTGTGATTTTTAGTTTCTTTTAAAACAATACTGCTGTGTGTGTGTGTAAAAATTATTTCTTTAGGGTATAAAACTATAGATTCTTTTGGGGTGCCTACATAGATGATCATATCCCCAAATAATGAGAGTCCGGGGACTCATACCTTTCTTATTGCAGTTTCTAGGATTTCCAGTATAATGTTGTGTGAAAGTTATGATAGTTTTGCCCCTTAAAACTTTTCATGTCTTACCTTTGACACCTTTTTTTATATTAGTTTTGTTTTTTATTGTTTGTTTTGGGGTTTTTGTTTTCTTTTTAAAATTTTCTTTGTTTTTTGTTCTGATTCTGTAAAAAATTCCATTTATTTGTTTTGTTTTGTTTTAAATATACTTTTGCTTTTTACTTATGTTTAGACTTTTCTCTTTGCTTTTTAAAATGTACTTTATTTTTTAAATATTTTATATCATTTAATTTCTAGCATCTAATGTTTTGATAGGTTTGATTTTCCTGTTTGTTGTTTTGACTAACTCTTGCTTGTGATACTTTATTTCCTCATCTTCTTGTGAATTTTCACTATGAGCTCAGGCTTACTGCAACATTTTAAGGCTAAGGTTTGATTTTTTTCTTTACCAAGATCAAAGATTTAGACAATTTTCTTCACAAAGTTCCTTCTAAGACCAATTCATGCTTACAGTCTGGACTTTGTAAATGTCTTGATCTGACACCTTCTGTGTGCTTTGGGCTGTATTTCCTGTCTTTCACATATGGTCCATCAATTCTGAAATTCTAGACTGTGAGATCAGCAAATGCCATCAGAGCAACGCCTTGCTTCAGTGATTTCTTATACCTCTCTGGATTCATGCATTCTCATTGTTTTCCCCTCTGAGTATTTATCTTATTTATTTACCAGTTCACTTATACTGATTTTTTTAATTCAAAATTTTTGATATTAGTATTTAGATCATTATTTTATTGTGGCATAATTTACATATGATAAAATGAATAAATCTTAGTATGTAGTTTGATGACTTAAAGAAAAATGTATATGTGTGTACTTACCATCCAGAGCAACACAGGGAATTTCCAACCCATCCCTTATCCATTTTTGTCTTTCATGTCCTTTCTTAGAATATTTTAAAAGATAGTCATTCTACCATATTCCCAGAATTTTCAATTAAAAGAGGATTAATAGCCTCCCTCTATAGGATTAATATCTGTGTTTTGACAGGATTTTTAGAAATATTTTAATTCCACTACAAAGATTTTAAAGAAAGTTTACATATTCTGAAAGCCCAAGGGCAGAAATTGTTAGCTTTTTTATACATAACATATATAATTTCTTAATTGAAAGCATTTTATTTTCATGCAGCTTGAAAGAAGAGGAAAATTTTCATAAAATGCATACATAAAATGCATAAAAAGATTAATCGTTTCAAAGATTATTGATCATCTCAAGAAGATAAAGCTATTCAATTGATTTCACTTACTCTAAAAGGATGTTGTGTAAGGTGGCCATATTCTCTTTCCTAAAATTACATTCAACAGAGTAGGTGGAAGACAAATAAACAACTAATCACTAAACAGAAAAGACTAAAACAAATGAAACTGGTCCATCATTTCACATTATGCTAATCAAACATGACCTTAAAAATGATAGTGTAATTCCATAAACCAAAATGCCACTGAGCAAAGGCTCCCTATCATCTCCTATAGCTACCTTCAAGGTCCACAAATGATGGCTTCAAATCATCTAGCAGATCAGTGGGCCCTGTGCCTCTGCCTGAAGCCAGAGGAGATCGCCTGGCCGCTTTCTGAGAGGAGACACCTGGCCTGTCTGAGAGAAGACACCCTGGTCTCCCTAGGAGAGGAGGTGCCCTGATCTCTGTTTGAGGGGAGACAGCCTGGGCTCTGTCTGAGGGGAGAGCCCTGGTCTTTCTATGCTAGAAGTTGACCTGGTCTCTGTCTGAGGGGAGAAACTTTTTTCTCTGTTTGAGGGGAGAGCCTGGTCTTTTTCTGAGAGAAGTCACCTTTGTCTCTGTCCATGGGGAGACATTCTGGTCCCTCTCAGGGGAGATGCCTTAGTCCTTATCTGAGGGGAGACAGTCTGGCCCCTTTCTGAGAGGAAATGTCCTAGTCCTGGTCTGAGGGTAGATGTCCTGGTCTCTAAGAAGAGACACTCTAGTCTTTTTCTGAGAGAAGTCACCTTGGTCTCTTTCTGTGGGGAGATGCTCTGGTCCCTCTGAGGGGAGATGACCTGGTCTCTGTCAGTGGGGAAATACCCTGGTCCCTTTCTGAGAGAAGTCACCCTGGTCTCTGAGAGGAGACGCTCTGGTCTTTTTCTGAGAGAAGTCACCCTTGTCTCTGTCTGGGAGGAGAAGCCACGGTCCTTGCCTGAGGGTTGATGCCCTGGTCCGCGTCTGAGGGGAGATGCTCTGGTCCTTGTCTGAGTGGAGACGCCCTGGTCTGTGTCTGGGGGGAGATGCCCTGTTCCTTGTCTTAGGGGAGACACCCTTGACAGGATTTTTGAAGTGATTTGGCCCTGATCTCCTTCTCATATTGATTTAAGTTTACTATTTCTGTATCAGAGCTTAGCATCGATTCCTGTGTTTGTGGCTTTTCTTCTCTCGTACTGTGTTTTGTGCTAAAGACTTTGATATTTTCTCTCTTAAAGGCACTCCGAGTCATGGGGAGAATAATGCGCGAGTGTTGGTATGCCAATGGGGCAGCCCGCCTAACCGCCCTCCGGATTAAGAAGACTATTTCTCAACTTTGTGTCAAAGAAGACTGCAAAGCCTGATGATGAGAATTGTGTTAAAAAGAAACCTCTCACATCTTTCTTTCTCATTTTTCCTTTTTATGTGAATTTTTTGGCCTTTGTTTTGTCATAGTTGCTGTTGTTCTACCTCAAAGATAATGCAGTGCAGTATTTAAGTGCCCAAAGGCACCATGAAAAAATAACTAAAGTCAAGTATGGGCTGGAGTTGACTTCATCCACTCCCCATGTTGTCTTTAATTTTATTTTGAAAAGCAACACATCAACTCATCTTTTTATTTAAGAAACATATTACAAAAGTGTAAAATAAGCTATATGAAATAATGAAAGTTATTAAGGTTTTATTTTACTTGAATCAGGAGCACATGAATGAATAGAAAAGAAAATATAAAAGCCCATTGTTTTTTCCTGAGATGAAAACACGTTTATTAAAAATGTGGCCTGGAGGATGTTATATCTAAACAAAACTTTAGATCATAGAATCTGTGGTTTTCTCTTTAAACAGGATCTTTTAAAAATTAAATATTGCTCTGAACTTTAGTATACAAAACATGTAAAAGTAGTGCTGCTCAGGTGGAAGATGGAAGGGAGATCAGATCACTTCCCTGGTTTCTCCTTCCCTGTTCTCCTCTTCATAATCCACCACCACAGCAGCCCCTGAGGCAAACAGTTGGGAAGTCACAAGGTTGTTACTTTCTCTTATTTTCAAATGAGACACCTGACACCTTGAGACATTGACAGATGTCCCAAAGTCACATAGCTAGTGATAGAGCTGGCACTAGGTCCAAATCTTATGATAATCCACATGATAGTTAGCTAGCTTCCTACTTTCCCTTTAATTCCTATAGTATTTTTTTCTCCCTATGTAGAAACAACATCTTTCATGACGGAATTTGTGGTTTAGTCAAACGGAAGACAAATTAAGTTATTTTGCAGAATCATAATGGATCTGTATGAACTCTCAGGACAATATCCACTGACATTTTCCTCATAGAAATTCCATAGTCACCCTATTTGTTAGATGAGTTTTAATGTTCTCTGAATACTTCCAGACATTAATCAGTCATAAGGTCATAAATTGTCAGAGATGTCTTTAAGATGTATTGCAGAGATCCCTACCACTTTTGTACATACACATTTAGAAAGAGAAGAACAGAAAAGGAAGAGGCTACTAGGGGATATTTTGAGGAAAATAAGAAAACTCTTAAATGATATATGATAACCAAACCCAAGCAAGGGTTATCAGTAAAGAGATATTCCCTTCCCTTTCAAAATGAGCAATGGGTACAGAAGGCTCATGATAACTTTGCTTTTATTCTATTTCCTGTGGAGACAAAAGTGATGCATTCTGAATAATACATGGAACATTAAATTTTTCCTTCAAATCTATAATTCTGCTTTGGTGAAGCAAGATTTAACATGGTATTGTTTATTGTTCTAAAACATTGTTTCCTAAACTCTGTTCCTTAGAATGCTCTTCTGAGATGATCAAAGACCAAAAGTGTTCTTTGATAGATTTTTAGAAAGTGATACCGCATATTAGTATATTATGTGCTTTGAGGAGTCTAGCAGTAAAAAAATGTTACTTGAATTTCTTTAACTGGATTTTCCAAATTATTTGACCAATGGAACTCTTTTATAAAAAACGGGAAACCTTTCACTAGCCCACATTTTAGTTTCTACAAAACATGACTTGGGTAACAATGTTCTATAGGATATACCTGTGTATTATCACATAGAGTACAATCTAGTGATTACACTTCATTCCACTATGGAAATGTGTTACTAAACCCATCTTCATTTGACTAGGATGAGATATCAAAGGCAAAAATCTGACAGCTGTGGTTTACATATACCTTCATTCTCATTCATGCAATTATCCATTCATTACAAAATGTGGGGCACTGCATATCTTCCTTGCCACAATTTTGGGTTCAACAGGGAAATTAAAAGGTGGATAGGTTCTGCCCTCAGGGATTTTAAAGTCTAATTTGGGAATGGGAACAGGGATGTGGGTGTGTAGGGGAAGTAAATTGACAAATGTGAGGATGTCTTGAATTCTATATGACCGTGGGTTTCAAAAATTGCTCTCAATTTGCAGCACATGTAGGAAGTATCTTTATTGGTTATTCGAGACAATCTAAATTATGTAATCAATTTTTTAAAGTGCATATGGGAAGGAATTCTAAAACGAGCTTCTGTGAAGGAGTAATCTTGCTTGTGCTTGTTACCTTGGTTTCTCATAGATTGTTTCTGCATATATGAGAATGAAATTATTTATTTACTATGATTGTACTATAGTTTCATAAAAACAAGAGTAATATTTCCTCTTTTATTCACATATGATGGGTGAATATACTTATTTAATTTTTGAGAGAAGGTGTTTTATAATCTCCCATTTTCCTTGACATTATGTTTTATAATCTATTTGAAGGTGTCCAAATATAATTCCATATTTTTATTGAGTCAACTTCCACTGTAGAGAAATCTGTACATTTTGAGATATTTTTCTTGTTTTTGTGTTTGTTAACTATAACTCCTAAATGAATAGTCTTATATTTCAATTTCCAAATGCATTTTTAAAGAAAGAGGGTAGGTTAACATAAATTATAAGAAAAAGTTAAAAGTTTTAATTTTTCCTTAACTTTCAGAATGATTATAAATAGAAAATGCTCATTTACAGAAATATGATCCAGTTTAGAGCATTAGGCAAATTTACTGTATATAACCTATGCTGTTAAACTTTACATTATTTCTTTTTAATGGAGTCATTGTGTAATATTTATTTCTTTTGAATTGTGTTACAAGCAAAAAATATTCTTCTTAGGCTCAAAGTGTCAGTGTTCTTTGCTCCTTTCAAATATTTTGGCTTTGGATATAACGTGAAGCTTGGGAAAATGCTATTTATGAAATTTCAGTACTGTATAAAGTGGTGATGGGATTTATATGCAGCATCACTTCCTTAAACTAAGGGAAGCATCATTTGTTGTCAATATTTCAGCATGAACTTGTTGCCTTATAAGCTAAGCATTTAAGTGTGTAATTGGTACAGATTCTGTTGTGTGCTTTCTTCTGTCTAAAATATTTGGCATGTCACATCTAGAATTCTTAATTTATGTTCTGACTTGAAAGTTAAGTGAAACATGACTGTGTCGTGCACTATTTTAGGTATAGCACTTGCTTCTCATCTTTATACTTTCAATTAACTTTGCATTTTAAATTTCCATGATTATATGAAAATAGTAACCTGATTGCAGTGTCTGAAGACTTCAAAATCAGCTTTTATTTTAAAATGAAAATCTACAATAGATTCACTAGGTTAGACGTTCCATAAAAGTTTATTATTTGTAATATTTCTACCTTAGTAGAATTATTAAATAAAACAAAAGAAAACTACTTCTACTATGCTGGATTTTTGCCACCATGTGACTTATTGGGGCAGAGAAAACTCAGGGCTATCTTAGAATTTACGCAAAAGTACCAGGGAAACTACTTAGCAAATCATCTGAAGACAGGGAGCTCACATTTGCCATTATATAAAGTTCAACTTAAAATTACTTAGCAGGGAATAGTTTCTGATTAATTATTTAAAATAAATACGGAAATGTAATTCATTTACAAAAATTTATTTAAAGTCTGGACAGTTTATTTCCCACCAGGAAATTAAGAAAGTAAAAATAGCAAATGAGTGAAGGTGATGGTAGTTGATGTCTTCAATAATTGTTCCTTTAAATAAATTTACAAGTACAACATTTTAAGTTATTTGGAAATGTTTAAGAATTAGTATCTTAAAGTGGTGTCATTGTGGTTTCTGAAGAGATTCTAAATATTTTTTCTTTTGTGAAACATATTCTTCTGTGTTTGATAATGTTTTGTATTAGCTCCCTCCACAAGCTAATACCTACATGGACTTGATGCATTATTTAGTGAAGACAGTAATCCCTTTGCTCCTGAGGGCTTCTTCTAAACAGAAAAAATGTCAGTTGGAATACAAAAATTTCATTAAAATGTTAATATTAAATAGAATTTCTATAGTATAGACAATTTTTCAAAGTCTTTTAATACAAATTTTCAGATATTTGGCTTTCTTTTCTCCCTCTAGCTTTTCTTTTATGCTTCATTATTTTTCTCACCTCCTTTTAAAATATTCCCTCACTGTCTCCCAAAATTATCTTTAGTCTCTAATTAAAAAAAAAACAAAAACTAGCTACTATTTACCTTAATCATTTTACTATTTAGCCTTCTAATAAAGGGAGAATCCCTTGGTGGTCTAAATTAGTTTAGTGGTGTCACAGACAAAAACCAAACCCAGTATTTGGGAACTGTAAAGGATGTAAGAAATTTTATAATTCAATTCCCATATTTTGTTAGATGAAGAAACTGAAGATCAGAGATTAAATGACCGCCAGTTATTAGCAGAACTAATGTGAGAAACCAGTGGTGACACCTACCACACTGCCCTGCCACATCCAACATTTAATAATTAAAAAATAATTAGCATCCATGTACACCTACGTTGAATGTAAACTAACATGCCATTTAATGGTGATGATCAAATCCCCCTTCTCTTTTTATTTCTGCTAAAATATTCTGCTCACTCATGGTGAGATCAGTGAGTAAAACTAAAATAATCTAAGGAAGAGTTGTAAAATAGTTGTCCAGCTAGGTAGGTGACCACTGGAGTGCTGAATAAAATTTAGAAATTGTGAGAATATAGAATTTCTTAGTGCAAGTAGTGATAAGAGATGCTTCATGACTTCTTTCTATAAGGATTTTTCTTTATATGCACTGGAGTGGGAGTGAAAGATGATTTGGTAGTTGAACGTGGGGCCATGTGTAAGTAGCACATTATCTTACTTCTTTCTTAGTTTCTCATTAGTTCATCCTCGGCATTCACATTCTTTCAGTGCATTAAAAAATATCTTTGCTAGATTTCATCAATTCCAATCACTGTTCTTTTAGTATTCTAGCTCCTGTTCAGATTACTACACACTGAACCTCTTAACAAGATTTTAATCTCCCGTATCCACATATGAGAGCTTTCATCTCATGCCTTCTGGTACTTTTTCATTAGCATTATGAAGAGTGTATTTGTTAACGGCAGAGAAGACTTTCTTTTAAATTTTAAAAAGACTAAGCAGTCTAGGTATATTCTAGCTTTTAGCTAACATACAAGGGATGTCTACTTTTGCCTTAATGATAAATTCCACCTAAGACGTAGATTGGACAGAGAATGTGAAATATATGTCCCATAATGTGATTGCTAAATTTCTTTCTGCTATATTTCATACTATTGCTTTGTTTTGCTTTGACTGTCTTAAAATTAAGCCATTATGCTATATGGTTTGGAATATATTATATTGATGTTAGGTAATAATCCCCATTTAAAAAGTCCCTCTATTAATATAACTTCCAGGATACTTCTTTTTTTTTTTTGCGGTACGCGGGCCTCTCACTGCTGTGGCCTCTCCCGTTGTGGAGCACAGGCTCTGGACGCGCAGGCTCAGCGGCCATGGCTCACGGGCCCAGCTGCTCCGCGGCATGTGGGATCTTCCCGGACCGGGGCACGAACCCGTGTCCGCTGCATCGGCAGGTGGACTCTCAACCACTGCGCCACCAGGGAAGCCCTAGGATACTTCTTAATTAAGTTGTAGATTAATACAACATTTGGGAGAATATGAGCTCTATCTAATCCTAGATTTTAATATTTTCAGATATGACTAATTTTTTTTTTATCATTGGTCAATGTTATCCTACAAGAAGTTTTTCTCTCCATAACTAACAGTTTTAACTGCTAGATTTTTACTCTGGGCTACATGAACATGAATACTAGCATAGCCACTAAGAATCCAACTGTATTAGGGAAATTAACCTTATGCTGAGTGTCACCAGATCCAGCTGGGCGTGTGCTTTGCTAGAATCCTCTCAGGTGAGGGGTAGGTAGGGGCTGAACTCCAACCTGCAATTGCAGAAATATTTTTATAGTTTGCAGAAAAGCACCGTATTAGCTTATATAGCTTTAGAAACGGGCCTGCTTACACATCTTCAGAAAATGAGAACTAAAACTTCAAAATGGTTCCTGATATCTGCAAGTTGAGAACTTGGAAAAAAAAATACTTTAGATTTTCATCCTACATTCCCAAGAGAGCAAAAGAGATTGCATGTTTATCTTGTTGATTTAATTTTTCAACCCAGACAATAGGTAGCAAGACACATGGACCCTAATTTTTATATCTCCATAGAGTTTTTAATTCCACACCCAAACCTATTTGCTGACTTTGCCTTTAAAAAGGCAATTATGTGCCTAAATTCTAACTAATGCAGGATTAGAGTGATATTTACCAATATCTCCATTTCCTCCAGTAGGCTAAATACAAGTAGTTAAATATTTTTGAAAATCCAACTCTTTTTTCTCTTTATATAAAGGAAGGTTATTTTAGCCAACATACTAAATTCTAGTTCATTTCCACAATGACTAGTGTTCAGCTTTTGTACTCTTCTGATCCTAGACTGGAGAAAATTATTCAAACTTAATCTGTGTTTCAGATTTTAAAATATCCTAAAAACAGAAAATTAGATTCAGATCTCGAAAAAAGTAATTTTGGATTGACTTTCAAAGTACTAATACTAATTATACTTTTCTTTTGGTAGTGTGACTTTTCTTATACCTAAGAACATATTACAAATGTCAAAACCATTGCATTTTGACATTGCAAAGCATGCCTTGAACTCTTGAACTACTGTGAAAAGAATCACTGTTGTAAAGACATTGTAAGCTAGCTGAAATTCTTAAGAATGTAAAAAGATATTACCTTTCAACAGACAGGCACAAATGAATGTATATAAGAAATATGAAGAAATAAATTAGGTTTTAAAATGAGAAATAGGCAATAAATTGTATAAAATATATGTAGATGGAAATTTTAGTAGTTGCAATTTAATCATTGATGCTGAAGAGAATTCCAAATTCCAAAGAGAAATGAATGACATTCAGAGGTTTCATTAATTTCTAGCCGGTGGAAATATGCATTTTATAGTAATATGTGTATACTTATTTTGTTTAAAAATAACAGTATTTTAGAATTTAGTATGAACTCAGTGATAGCCTTCATACCAAATGTTTAACTTTACCAAAAGCAAGTCATAAAAGTATTTATTTTAAAGCTTTTAAAAATATTATTGCATAACTTTCAGTTGCCTCCAGATGTAAATAGGTATCTGCCTGAATGTTATATTTTTATGTATGCATTTTCCAAAAAAGTATTGTTTTGTAAAGTGGCAAAAATAATAAATTAAGCACTCCTTGAACTTGTTTCTGTGAAGCATATAGAGCTCTATTTTAAATAAAAAGAAAAAGTGTCATATTCCAGTTTCTATACAATTATGTTCTATTATTTTAAAGTCGTATTTATATTTGCATGCAGTATATGGAGGGGGTTTTGGGAATTTAAATGCTGCCTCCATGGGCACTGGAATTTTCCTTCCTTCCTTCCTGGAAGTGACACTTGCTTCTTCAACAGCTGTTTCTCTACATGAGACTTAGGACAATAGCCTTTGTTTTACTTTTCCTGTAGAGTAACAGGAAAAATATTTGAGCTGGGTTGTCCTGCTTTCAAGCCTAAAATAGCTTCCTTCACACTTAAAATAAAAGCCTAACACTCACGAGGTCTACAAGCACCTTGGGGATATGGACTCTGACAACCTCTCTGCCTTTATTTCCGGTATCCTCTTATCTCCAGCCCCAGCTGTTCTGGAGATGCCTGATCTGGCTGTTCCTTGAACTTGCCCTACACATACCTGTCCAAGGGATTTGCTCTATTTCCTCTGCCTGTTCCTTCTCTAGACATTTGTATGGCTTAAGTTTCTGTGCGAAAACCATCACACCAAACAGACCTTTCTTGCCACCCTTTATAGAGCAGCACCCTTTGTCATTCTATCCACTCGGTCTGTCTTATTTTTCTTTATGGCATTCTGCATTAGCTGGCATTATATTATATCATGTGTCTTGTAGTATATAGAACCATGGTGACTAAATCCTTGAGCACTAGAATTAGGGGTAATTTCAGCTAAGTTTGAAGATGTAGGTTTTTAAAATTTATTTTGTATTTAAAAAATTTTTTATACAGCAGGTTCTTATTAGTTATCCATTTTATACATATTAGTGTATATATGTCAATCACAACCTCCCAATTCATCACATACTTTAGATGGACATTTAATTCCTGAGTGGTTACCTTAAGCTATCATTTTTCTCTCTCAAATTGTTTGATAGAGAACACTTGGTAGCACGTGTGACTCTTGGAAATAAGAACCTTAAAACATGAAATTTTGTATTACAGGTTTTTTTTTTAACATCTTTATTGGAGTATAATTGCTTTACAATGGTGTGTTACTTTCTGCTTTATAACAAAGTGAATCAGTTATACGTATACATATGTTCCCATATCTCTTCCCTCTTGCATCTCCCTCCCTCCCACCCCTCCAGGCGGTCACAAAGCACCGAGCTCACCTCCCTGTGCTATGTTGCTGCTTCCCACTAGCTGTCTACCTTACATTTGGTAGTATATATATATCCATGCCTCTCTCTCGCTTTGTCACAGCTACCCTTCCCCCTCCCCATATCCTCAGGTCCATTCTCTAGTATGTCTGTGTCTTTATTCCTGTCTTACCCCTAGGTTCTTCATGACATTTTTTTTTCTTAAACTCCATATATATGTGTTAGCATACGGTATTTGTCTTTCCCTTTCTGACTTGCTTCACTCTGTATGACAGACTCTAGGTCTATCCACCTCATTACAAATAGCTCAATTTCGTTTCTTTTTATGGCTGAGTAATATTCCATTGTATATATGTGCCACATCTTCTTTATCCATTCATCCGATGATGGACACTTAGGTTGTTTTCATCTCTGGGCTATTGTAAACAGAGCCGCAATGAACATTTTGGTACATGACTCTTTTGGATGGTTTTCTCAGGGTATATGCCCAGTAGTGGGATTGCTGGGCCGTATGGTAGTTCTATTTGTAGTTTTTTTAGGAACCTCTATACTGTTCTCCATATGGCTGTACCAATTCACATTCCCACCAGCAGTGCAAGACTGTTGCCTTTTCTCCACACCCTCTCCAGCATTTATTGTTTCTAGATTTTTTGATGATGGCCATTCTGACTCGTGTGAGATGATATCTCATTGTAGTTTTGATTTGCATTTCTCTAATGATTAATGATGTTGAGCATTCTTTCATGTGTTTGTTAGCAGTCTGTATATCTTCTTTGGAGAAATGTCTATTTAGGTCTTCTGCCCATTTATGGATTGGGTTGTTTGTTTTTTTGTTATTAAGCTGCATGGGCTGCTTATAAATTTTGGAGATGAATCCTTTGTCAGTTGCTTCATTTGCAAATATTGTCTCGCATTCTGAGGGTTGTCTTTTCGTCTTGTTTATGGTTTCCTTTGCTGTGCAAAAGCTTTGAAGTTTCATTAGGTCCCATTTGTTTATTTTTGTTTTTATTTCCATTTCTCTAGGAGGTGGGTCAAAAAGGATCTTGCTGTGATTTATGTCATAGAGTGTTCTGCCTATGTTTTCCTTTAAGAGTTTTATAGTTTCTGGCCTTACATTTAGGTCTTTAATCCATTTTGAACTTATTTTTGTGTATGGTGTTAAGGAGTGATCTAATCTCATACTTTTACATGTACCTGTCCAGTTTTCCCAGCACCACTTATTGAAGAGGCTGTCCTTTCTCCACTCTACATTCCTGCCTCCTTTATCAAAGATAAGGTGATCATATGTGTGTGGGTTTATCTCTGGGCTTTCTATCCTGTTCCATTGATCTATTTTTCTGTTTTTGTGCCAGTACCATACTGTCTTGATTAATGTAGATTTGTGGTATAGTCTGAAGTTAGGGAGCCTGATTCCTTCAGCTCCATTTTTCGTTCTCAAGATTGCTTTGGCTATTCGGGGTCTTTTGTGTTTCCATACAAATTGTGAAATTTTTTGTTCTAGTTCTGTGAAAAAAGCCAGTGGTCATTTGATAGTGATTGCATTGAATCTGTAGATTGCTTTGGGTAGTAGAGTCATTTTCACAATGTTGATTCTTCCAATCCAAGAACATGGTATATCTCTCCATCTATTTGTATCATCTTTAATTCTTTCATCAGTGTCTTATAATTTTCTGCATACACGTCTTTTGTCTCCTTAGGTAGGTTTATTCCTAGATATTTTATTCTTTTTGTTGCAGTGGTAAATGGGAGTGTTTACTTGATTTCACTTTCAAATTTTTCATCATTAGTGTATAGGAATGCCAGAGATCTCTGTGCATTAATTTTGAATCCTGCTACTTTACCAAATTCATTGATTAGCTCTAGCAGTTTTCTGGTAGCATCTTTAGGATTCTCTATGTATAGTATCATGTCATCTTCAAACAGTGACAGCTTTACTTCTTTTCCGATTTGGATTCCTTTTATTTCCTTTTCTTCTCTGATTGCTGTGGCTAAAACTTCCAAAACTATGTTGAATAAGAGTGGTGAGACTGGGCAAGTTTGTCTTGTTCCTGATCTTAGTGGAAATGCTTTCAGTTTTTCACCATTGAGGACAATGTTGGCTGTGGGTTTGTCATATATGGCCTTTATTATGTTGAGGAAAGTTCCCTCTATGCCTACTTTCTGCAGGGCTTTTATCAAGAATGGGTGTTGAATTTTGTCGAAAGCTTTCTCTGCATCTATTGAGATGATCCTATGGTTTTTCTCCTTCAATATGTTAATATGGTGTATCACATTGATTATTTTGCATATATTGAAGAATCCTTGCATTCCTGGAATAAACCCCACTTGATCATGGTGTATGATCCTTTTAATGTGCGGTTGGATTCTGTTTGCTAGTATTTTGCTTAGGATTTTTGCATCTATGTTCATCAGTGATATTGGCCTGTAGTTTTCTTTCTTTGTGACATCCTTGTCTGGTCTTGGTATCAAGTTGATGGTGGCCTTGTAGAATGAGTTTGGGAGTGTTCTTCCCTCTGCTATATTTTGGAAGAGTTTGAGAAGGATAGGTGTTAGCTCTTCTCTAAATGTTTGATAGAATTTACCTGTGAACCCAACTGGTCCTGGGCTTTTTTTGTTGGAAGATTATTAACCACAGTTTCAATTTCAGAGCTTGTGATTGGTCTGTTCATATTTTCTATTTCTTCCTGATTCAGTCTCAGAAGGTTGTGCTTTTCTAAGAATTTGTCCATTTCTTCCAGGTTGTCCATTTTATTGGCATAGAGTTGCTTGTAGTAATCTCTCATGATCTTTTTTATTTCTGCAGTGTCAGTTGTTACTTCTCCTTTTTCATTTCTAGTTCTATTGATTTGAGTCTTCTCCCTTTTTTCTTGATGAGTCTGGCTAATGGTTGATCAATTTTGTTTATCTTCTCAACCAGCTTTTAGTTTTATTGATCTTTGCTATTGTTTCCTTCATTTCTTTTTCATTTATTTCTGATCTGATTTTTATGACTTCTTTCCTTCTGCTAACTTTGGGGTTTTTTTGTTCATATTTCTCTAATTGCTTTAGGTGCAAGGTTAGGTTGTTTATTCGAGATGTTTCCTGTTTCTTAAGGTAGGATTGTATTGCTATAAACTTCCCTCTTAGAACTGTTTTTGCTGCATCCCATATGTTTTGGGTCGTCATGTCTCCATTGTCATTTGTTTCTAGGTATTTTTTAATTTCCTCTTTGATTTCTTCAGTGATCACTTCGTTATTAAGTAGTGTATTGTTTAGCCTCCATGTGTTTGTATTTTTTACAGATCTTTTCCTGTAATTGATATCTACTCTCATAGCGTTGTGGTCGGAAAACATACTTGATACAATTTCAATTTTCTTAAATTTACCAACGCTTGTTTTGTGACCCAAGATATGATTTATCCTGGAGAATGTTCCATTAGCACTTGAGAAAAATGTGTATTCTGTTGTTTTTGGATGGAATGTCCTACAAGTATCAATTAAGTCCATCTTGTTTAATGTATCATTTAAAGCTTGTGTTTCCTTATTTATTTTCATTTTGGATGATCTGTCCATTGGTGAAAGTGGGGTGTTAAAGTCCCCTACTATGAATGTGTTACTGTTGATTTCCGCTTTTACGGCTGTTAGTATTTGCCTTATGTATTGAGGTGCTCCTATGTTGGGTACATAAATATTTACAATTGTTTTATCTTCCTCTTGGACTGACCCCTTGATCATTATGTAGTGTCCTTCTTTGTCTCTTCTAATAGTCTTTATTTTAAAGTCTATTTTGTCTGATATGAGAATTGCTACTCCAGCTTTCTTTTGGTTTCCATTTGCATGGAATATCTTTTTCCATCCCCTTACTTTCATTCTGTATGTGTCTCTAGGTCTGAAGTGGGTCTCTTGTAGACAGCATATATATGGGTCTTGTTTTTGTATCCATTCAGCCAATCTGTGTCTTTTGGTGGGAGCATTTAGTCCATTTACATTTAAGGTAATTATCGATATGTATGTTCCTATTCCCATTTTCTTAATTGTTTTGGGTTCGTTATTGTAGGTCTTTTCCTTCTCTTGTGTGTCTTGCCTAGAGAAGTTCCTTTAGCATTTGTTGTAAAGCTGGTTTGGTGGTGCTGAACTCTCTCAGCTTTTGCTTGTCTGTAAAGGTTTTAATTTCTCCATCAAATCTGAATGAGACCCTTGCTGGGTAGAGTAATCTTTGTTGCAGGTTTTTCTCCTTCATCACTTTAAGTATGTCCTGCCAGTCCTTTCTGGCTTGCAGAGTTTCTGCTGAAAGATCAGCTGTTAACCTTATGGGGATTCCCTTGTGTGTTATTTGTCGTTTTTCCCGTGCTGCTTTTAATATGTTTTCTTTGTATTTAATTTTTGACAGTTTGATTAATATGTGTCTTGGCGTATTTCTCCTTGGATTTATCCTGTATGGGACTCTCTGTGCTTCCTGGACTTGATTAACTATTTCCTTTCCCATATTAGGGAAGTTTTCAACTATAATCTCTTCACATATTTTCTCAGTCCATTTCTTTTTCTCTTCTTCTTCTGGAACCCCTATAATTCGAATGTTGGTGCTTTAATGTTGTCCCAGAGGTCTCTGAGACTGTCCTCAGTTCTTTTCATTCTTTTTTCTTTATTCTGCTCTGCAGTAGTTATTTCCACTATTTTATCTTCCAGGTCACTTATCCGTTCTTCTGCCTCACTTATTCTGCTATTGATCCCATGTAGAGTATTTTTAATTTCATTTATTGTGTTGTTCATCGTTGTTTGTTTCATCTTTAGTTCTTCTAGGTCCTTGTTAATGTTTCTTGCATTTTGTCTTCTATTTCCAAGATTTTGGATCATCTTTACTATAATTATTCTGAAATCTTTTTCAGGTAGACTGCCTATTTCCTCTTCATTTGTTAGGTCTGGTGGGTTTTTATCTTGCTCCTTCATCTGCTGTGTGCTTTTCTGTCTTCTCATTTTGCTTATCTTACTGTGTTTGGGGTCTCCTTTTTGCAGGCTGCAGGTTCATAGTTCCCATTGTTTTTGGTGTCTATCCCCAGTGGCTAAGTTTGGTTCAGTGGGTTGTGTAGGCTTCCTGGTGGAGGGGACTAATGCCTGTGTTCTGGTGGATGAGGCTGGATCTTGTCTTTCTGGTGGGCAGGTCCACGTCTGCTGCTGTGTTTTGGGGTGTCTGTGGCCTTATTATGATTTTAGGCAGCCTCTCTGCTAATGGGTGTTGTTGTGTTCCTGTCTTGCTAGTTGTTTGGCATAGGGTGTCCAGCACTGTAGCTTGCTGGTCGTTGAGAGAAGCTGAGTGCTGGTGTTGAGATGGAGATCTCTGGGAGATTTTCGCCGTTTGATATTATGTGTAGCTGGGAGGTCTCTTGTGGACCAGTGTCCTGAAGTTGGCTCTCCCACCTTAGAGGCACAGCACTGACTCCTGGCTTTAGCACCAAGAGCCTTTCATCAACACGGCTCAGAATAAAAGGGAGAAAAAGTAGAAAGAATTAGTATAAGAAGAAAGAAAGAAAGAAAGAAAGAACGAAAGAAGGAAGGAAGGAAAGGAAGAAGGGAGGGAGGGAGGAAGGAAGGAAGGAAAAAAAGAAAGAAGATAAAGTAAAATAAAATAAGATAAAATATATTAAAGTTATTAAAATAAAAAGTAATTATTAAGGAAAAAACAAAACAAAACAACCCGGATGGATAGAACCCTAGGACAAATGGTGGAAGCAAAGCTATACAGACAAAACCTCACACAGAAGCATACACATACACACTCACAAAAAGAGGAAAAGGGGAAAAAATCATAAATCTTGCTCTCAAAGTCCACCTCCTTAATTTGGGATGATGGTTGTCTATTCATGTATTCCACAGATGCAGGGTACATTAAGTTGATTGTGGAGCTTTAATCCTCTGCTTCTGAGGCTGCTGGGAGAGATTTCCCTTTCTCTTCTTTGTTCGCACAGCTCCCAGGGACTCAGCTTTGGATTTGGCCCCGCCTCTGCGTGTAGGTCGCCGGAGGGCGTCTGTTCTTCGCTCAGACAGGACGGGGTTAAAGGAGTCGCTGATTCGGGGGCTGTGGCTCATTCAGGCCCGGGGGAGGGTGGGGCACGGCGTGCGGGGCGGGCCTGCGGCGGCAGAGGCCGGCATGACGTTGCAGCAGCCTGAGGCGCGCCGTGCGTTCTCCCGGAGGAGTTGTCCCTGGATCCCGGGACCCTGGCAGTGGCGGGCTGCACAGGCTCCCCGGAAGATGGGTGTGGATAGTGACCTGTGCTCGGACACAGGCTTCTTGGGGGCGGCAGCAGCAGCCTTAGCGTCTCATGCCTGTCTCTGGGGTCCGCGCTTTTAGCCGCGGCTCGCGCCCGTCTCTGGAGCTCCTTTAAGCAGCGCTCTTAATCCCCTCCTCTCGCGCACCAGGAAACAGAGGTAAGAAAAAGTCTCTTGCCTCTTCGGCAGGTCCAGACTTTTCCTGGACTCCCTCCCGGCTAGCCGTGGCGCACTAACCCCCTGCAGGCTGTGTTCACGCCGCCAACCCCAGTCCTCTCCCAGCACTCCGACCGAAGCCCGAGCCTCAACTCCCAGCCCCGCCCGCCCCGCCGGGTGAGCAGACAAGCCTCTCGGGCTGCTGAGTGCCGGTCGGCCCTGACCCTCTGTGCAGGAATCTCTCTGCTTTGTCTTCCGCACCCCTGTTGCTGTGCTCTCCTCCGCGGCTTCGAAGCTTTCCCCTCCGCCACCCACAGCCTCCGCCCGCGAAGGGGCTTCCTAGTGTATGGAAACTTTTCCTCCTTCACAGCTCCCTCCCACTGGTGCAGGTCCCGTCCCTATTCTTTTGTCTCTGTTTATTCTTTTTTCTTTTGCCCTACCCAGGTACGTGGGGGTTTCTTGCCTTTTGGGAGGTCTGAGGTCTTCTGCCAGCGTTCAGTAGGTGTTCTGTAGAAGTTGTTCCACGTGTAGATGTATTTCTGGTGTATCTGTGGGGAGGAAGGTGATCTCCGCGTCTTACTCTTCCGCGATCGGGTGTTTTTTGAAGATGTAGTTTTAAAACATTAAGACTAATATATTGTTTTGCACAGTGAGTAATACTTTATGGAATGCATTAACTCCCCCCTCCCCCAGAAATGTCTGTAGTAAAACCCAATCAAGAATAGTTTAGCCAAATTCATAGTGGCTGTTCCAGAGTGACATTATGAGAAAATTAGGTTGTTTGGTTTATATTTCCAGCCCTACAAAGATTTTTCTAGGACTTAGCATAAGAGAAGCAGAACCCTGCGTGGGTTTTATTTTTGGTGTGGGTTCTGAAGTTTTTTGCTTCTTCATTTTTTTTCCATTTGGGGGGCAGTTTTGTTGATGTGTCCTCGTCTTGCATTAAGTGGGTACTAGCCAGATTTACAAGCCAAATATTCTTGCTCAACAATCATTAAATCAGGTTCTCATCTGGCTTCATCATTAGCTTCTTCTTGGAGTTGAGGAGAAAGGCAGAATATATTTATTTTACATCAACCTAGGTTGTGAAACCTATGCAATAAATAAAACAAGTGGCTTAGTTTCAGCAGCACTAGTGTTAGTATTTTATCCTCAGCTCTAATTTTGTAATAACTTTTTAGCATTTGATTTTTTAGCACTAATGTGTGCAAAAGTTGAACATTCATGCTGATGAAATGATTTACCTAATGAGTGAACTTAACAAATGAAGAGTTACCTTCCTTCCCTTAGGATGGATTCCTGGAGATCAGGGAATTACTAAATCAAGGCTGTTTTATGGGATGTTTTGGAAGAGATTGATGACTTTTATGACTTTTAGAGGAAATAAATGTATGTTCAGTTAAGGAGGGTTATGAAAACTTTAATTTGAATAGTTTCTTTAAAATTATTTAATGAGAAACATTTTTCTATAGTTTTTTTAATGCTATATCTAACAGTGTTGTAATTACAAGTTCTATAATTAAAAGTTAAAATTATTTTCCTCTCATATATTAGTCAACAAATCTTTATCAAATATTGCTGCTGCATAGTATCATAAGAGTCATTGTAGGTGGTGCTAAGAAACCAGTAAGCTCCTGCGCTTAAGAAGATAATCTATTAAGGAAGACAAAGCATGTACATGAATTGCTATCTAGCCTTAGAAGCTAGTAATACAGAGATGTCATAAGGAAGAAAATTATTAAGGCTGAGTGTGGGTACAGGTAAAAAATGATAACAAAGACAAAGAAATGAAGTATGAGTTAAGCTGTAAGAGGCAAGAAAATTACTGAGTTGATACTGTAAGATGGGAAGGACCTGTATAAGTGGAATAAACAGAGAAGTCCTTGGTAGGAAAAAATATCTGAAAGTCAGGAATGCTCATGGCAGTGAGTAACCACGGAACTAGAATGGAGGGTCTGATGAGGTTCAACATTTAAACTTGATTCTGCCTTTGAGGAAGACTGAAGGGTTTAAAGCAGCAAAGATAATGGGACGTTGGTATTTAATAAAGGCAGTAAAAGAGTTATCTTCTTAGGAGATTTATCAAAGTAACCTGAAAATCCTGCCATTACCTTTCTTCCCTAATTGGTCAATATTTAGAGAGAGCAGACAGGTGAAGAATTTCAAGATAAGCTGTACGGTTGGTGTCATGTAGGTGTCTTTATATGGTACTTTTTTCTTACTTTTTACTGTGCCTTAAAAGAAAAGCAAATTTTATTCACAAGGAAGAGAAAAATTAAATGAAAAATTATTAAAGATAATTAAAGATTTCAACTTTAGTAATTTAGTTTTATCACAAATATGACCCAGGGTATTTTAAAACACAAATATGACCCAGGGTATTTTAAAACACACACACACACACACACACACACACAAACAATCATCTTAAATAGTCTTTCTTGTAATTTTATCTATGCATGAAGAAATTTCCAGGTGCCACTGAACTGTGTGCAGTAAATTTCAAATATAATCAAATTCGGTTTAGAAATACTAATGGTGATTTCATAGAAGAACACTTGCTTCAACAACTTAGGAAATTACACTTGATTTTCTTTTGAGTGTTACTCAGTTGTGCTTGAAATTGTTCATTTGAACTCTTCTAAACAAGAAGCAGGTGGTTAAATGTGGGCGCTGTTTAACATTTACACAAAACATTCCAAGCACAATGCACTTTTGCCATTTGAATCTCAACCAGCTCTCGCTTCTCTCTCACAACCTGTCCTTCCTAGGCCATTTGATTTGACCTCACTACATCCCTGAAAGGAGAGTTTGTTCAAAAGTAGTTACCTGCTAGGAAGCATTAGACTATTTTTACAATCTTCCAGCTAAAGCTTTTAATGTGGCAACTGCTGGTTACTGAAGCAGTTTAGGAAAAAAGGAACTGCTGAGTTTGCCTTTTATTTTCAAATGGAGAAACACAAGGTGACACAATCACGAGATACAAGTGAACCAGAAACAAGGAAATACAGCCTAGTTTTCTTCACAGGCAAAAACAAGACTTTCAATTCTATACCGCAATCTGGATCTTTGCTTTTATATAATATGTGAACTAGTTTATAAAATGTGTTTTTCTCTAAGTCAGCTTTTCCTTTATCAGAAAATGCATGGGTGATATCATGAACCTCTTACTGAGAAGCCATTTGCTGAAGAGTACTTATTAAATAGCCCAAATTTATAATCAGGTAGGAAGATTACATTCACAGAAATTCATAGAAATACATAGACGTAGCTATTTCTTTATGTCTTCTTTCCTTTCTGAAACAAACTTCTGTAGGATATATTCTCTGTCCCCATCTCCCCTCTCATCCATTCCTCAGTCCACTGTAATAGACCTTTTTTCTCATTGCTCCTCTAAAATATCCTTCTCTATGCTCAGGAATGACCGTATATAGCCTAGTGCAGAAAACACTTTACCCTTTTCTTTCTTAGTCCTTCTAGGATCTTTGACACAGAATGTCCTCTCCCAGAATTATTTTTCCTTATTTTCTGAAATATCATTTTCTTCTGGTTCTCCTCCTACTACCTCTTTCTCTTTTTCAGTGTTCTCCACAAAGTTTTTTTTCTCTGTGTATCCCTAAAATGCTAATATTTACCCAGGATTCTGGCTTTGGTTCTTCTCAGCCTAAAAATTCCCTTTTGGTGATCTCATCTGCTCTTTTTCTTTAACAAACCTACATGTTTGTTCCAGACTTCTCTTCTAAGATCCAGTCCTAATTTTTAGTTGCTTCCTGATGTAGCCACTCTGATGTGCTACAGTTACTTGACTCAAATGTCCTTTTTGTATCTGACTTCCTCTGCTTAGCATAATATATTTGAGAATTGTTCATGTCGTTAGATGTATCTGCAGCTTGTTCTTTTGTATTGCTGGATACAATTCTGTTGTATTAACATATCACAATTTGTTTATCCAGTTACCTTTGGGCATTTGGGTTTTCCAGTTTGGAGCTATTATGAATAAGTCTGCTATGAACATTCATGCAAAAGTTTTATTGTGGATATGTATTTTCATTTCTCTTGGGTAAATACCTAGGAGTGTAATTTCTGGATCAAATGATAAGTGAAAACCATTGTCCAAAGTATTTGTACCATTTTATACTCTCACTGTCAATGTATGAGGTAATAGTTGCTCCCAACTTTTTCATTTTAGCCTTTCTAGTGACAATGCAGTAGTATCTCCTTGTTATTTTTTAAAATTTAATTATTTTATTTTTGGCTGCATTGGGTCTTCATTGCTGGGCACGGGCTTTCTCTAGTTGCGGTGAGCGGGGGCTACTCTTCGTTGTGGTGCGCGGGCTTCTCATTGCAGTGGCTTCTCTTGTTGCGGAGCACGGGCTCTAGGCACACGGGCTTCAGTAGTTGTGGCACACGGGCTTAGTTGTTCTGCAGCATGTGGGATCTTCCCCGGCCAGGGTTTGAACCCGTAACCCTTGCATTGGCAGGCGGATTCTTAACCACTGCACCACCAGGGAAGCCCTCTTTGTTATTTTAAATTGCAATTTTGTGATGGCTAATGATATTTAGCTTCATTTCCTGTGAGTATTGACTCCTATATTGGGAGGTATGTTAAAATAGTTTGCCCATTTTAAAATCGGTTGTTTGTTTTCTTATTGTTGAGTTGTGAATGTTCTTTATATAGACTAGATACAAATATTTTGTCAAAATGAACTCATTTTCTTCATGACAAACCTGTGCTCTTGACTATGATTCTCTTGTTCCACCCAGTAACCAAGTCCTATTGTTTCTAGTTCCTTAGTGTGACTATTCCTCCTCTTCATCTTTATGCCACTACTGTTTTAGCTCATTTCTACTCTTTATGTTTCCCCCTTTACAGATAACATTAGCAATAGTTCTAAAACATAAGTATGATGGCTCTAAGTCATAAAAAATAGGGGGCAAAATCTCATTCTCCTTCTTTCTACTTATCAAATAGGAATAAGCAAGTTCTATATACTTTGACCAACAGATTCTTGGAAAAAAGAACATCTTTCCAGAAGTTGGCAGTATTCCCCCTTTGCAGATGACATGTTGTCCTTGCTAGTGGAATCAGTCTTCTGAGCCCAAATCTAGTTTACTGATAGTTTTGTCCTGAGTTGTCCATACTCCAAATGGTTTCTATCCTTTTTAACTTATTATTCAGTGTATTGTTTTATGGTCTGGAATATGGTTTATCTTGGTGAGTACTCTGTGTGCACTTGAAAACAATATGAATTCTGTAGTTTTGTGTATAGCGTTCTATAATAGTAAATAAAGACACATTACTTGATAGAGTTTTCAAGTCTTTTTAAACTATCTGATTTCTATTTTCTGTCAGTTACTGAAAGAAAGATGTTGAAAACTCCAAATATAATTGTGGATTTGTTGGTTTCTGCTTTCACTCAGTCAGTTTTTGTTTATGTATCTTGAAGCTGGTTTTAGGTGCATTCACATTTAGTTTTATGTCTTCTTGTTAATGAATCCCTTTATTATTATGAGATATCTCTTTTGAAATCTCATAATATTCTTATTCTGAAATATGCTTTGTATGATATTAATATAGCCAATGCAGCTTTCCTGTAGATTGTATTTAAAGTGGATTTCTTGTAGACAGCATATAGTTGGGTCTTACATTTTTAGCCAGTCTGATAACCTCTGACTTTACAAAATTGGAGTGTGTAGACCATTTATATTTAATATAATTATCAATATATTTAATTTTAATTTATTACCTTGCTATTTTTTTATAGTTTTCTCATCTGTTTTTTTTATTTTACTTTTATTCTTCTTATTTTATTTTGAACTAGTTCACTACTTTTACTGTTCTAATTTATTTCCTCTATAACTTAGTGACATCTCTTTTTTTTTTAAGGGATCACTGTAGGTTTTACAATATGCAACTTTAATTAATTTATCCTAATCTTCCTTCAAATACTGTCATATCAGTTTATGTATAATGTAAGAATTTTACAAAATATATTTCCATTTTCTTCCTCCTTTGTGTTTTTACTGTTGTACAATTTACTTCTCTGTATGTTATAATTTCACAATTTATTGACTTAATTTTCACTTTAAATGGTCGGTTTTGTTTTAAATAAATGAAAAATCCTTAAATGAGCACTATTTTTTCATCATATTTACTATATCCGATGCTCTTGATTTCTTTGTGTAGATTTGAGTTTTAATCTGAGGTTATTTTCTTCAGTCAGAAGATTTTCATTTAACATTTCTTATATAGCACCAAGTTCTCTCAGCTTTTGTTAATCTGAAAATACCTTTCATTTTTGAAGAATGTTTTCACTGGACATAGAAATCTAAATTGCTTTGTTTTGTTTGTCAGCACTTTAAAGATGT
The DNA here is from genome assembly GCF_951394435.1 of Stenella coeruleoalba. Classification (NCBI taxonomy): domain Eukaryota; kingdom Metazoa; phylum Chordata; class Mammalia; order Artiodactyla; family Delphinidae; genus Stenella; species Stenella coeruleoalba. Next base: position 54,616,523 of record NC_137151.1, on the reverse strand, counting down.
TGTTGTGTTATCTTCTAGTTTGCATTATTTCTGATACAAAGGTCAGTGGTAATTCTTGTCTTCTTCTGTATTATGATCTTTTTTTGCTTTTTTCTTCAAATAGGAGGCTTCAAGTATGTTTATATTAGATAACCTCATGTTGTTCCATTGGTAGCTGAGGTTCTAATCATCTTTTTTCTGCTGCTGCTTTTCTGTGCTTCAGTTTGATTCATTTCTATTGCTTATGATTTAAAGTTTATTGTCTCTTTCTTTTGCATTTTCCAATCTGCTTATATACCTTTCTAGTGAAATTTTCATTTCTGATATTATGCTTGTTTCAGCTCTAGAAGTATTGTTTGGATTTTTTATACACCTTTTCTTTTCTCACTATTTTCATATGTACTTTTATGTGTCCTTGAGCATATTTATAGTAGCTGTTTTAAAATCTTTGTCTTCCTTTGGGTCTGTTTCTTTTAACTGCTTTTTCTCTTGTTTGTAGATTATATTTTTCTTCCTCTTTGCATGTCTAATAATTTTTTATTAGAAGCTGAACATTGTAAAGGCTACATTTAGTGAGTGTCTGGATTTTACTGTCATCCTTTTAGGAGAGTTGAAGTTTGATTTAGAAGACATTTTAGGGGCTTGGAGAATAGTTTTATCCTTTCAAATCTTGTTTTCAAGATTGTTTTTGTTAATCTAGCTACTTTTGTTAAAGTAGCCTAACTCTAGGGCTAGTTTAACACTATTACAAAGGTGTGACCCTCCTGGGGTTTCAACTGAATACCCCAGGTTTCAGTAAGCTCTCTATACACTGCCTGGTCAGTACTCAAACATTTCCCAGTCCTGTGTGAGCTCTGGGAATTGTTCAGTTTACAACTTCTCGATAATTGTTCTTTGCCTTTTCTCATTAAGATTCATCTAAGCATGCACTGTACTCTATTTGGCAAAAGACTCAAGGGTACCTTACTGCAGACATTTGAAGCTATTTCTCTGTGAAGCTCCCTCCTGTTCTGCCAGTATGAGTTATCTTAGCCTTCTCAAACTCCAAACTCCATCTCCTCAATTTAATGAGCTTGGTTCCTCCTCTCTCCTCACAGTCCTCCAGGAAGTGCCTCTAGGAATATATCCTGGGCAATGGTGGGGCTGCCTGTTTCATGTGTTTCCCTCATTTTAGCAATTATAATCCTGTGCTTCCTATTGTTGGATGTCTGAAATATATATATGTAAATATATTATATATAATATAAAATATATAATACTGCATGTATAGTTGACCCTTGAGCAATGTTGGGGTTAGGGGTGCCAACTTTTCATGCAGTTGAAAATCCGCATATAACTTATAATCAGTCCTTCATATATGCAGTTCCTCCCTATCTGCTGTTTGGCATTCAGGGATTCCAACAACCACAGATGGTGTAGTCCTGTAATATTTACTAGTGAAAAAAATCCTCATCTAATGAAGCCACACAGTTCAAACCAGTGTTGTTCAAGGGTCAACTGTATATTACACAAGTATATTTGCATATCTATTTCACATATATATTGTGCATATATTTCATTCATTTCAGATTTTTAACTCTTTATGGCAGGGAGGCAATTATAGCACCAGATGGTCTGTCATGGATGGAAGCAGAAGTATCTACTTTTATTTTTTAAGCTTTTGATGTATTAAATGTGTTTTTCAAATTACTTATCAATAAGCTTGTCTATCCTGTGGACTAGGTCTTTTGAAACTGAATCAAGTAGAGGAACTACAATAAAATTTTGGACAGGTACAATTCATTAAGCCGTGTTTATACTAAAGGGGACAGGAACAGGGAATGAGAGAGACAGAGAAAGATCACAAAGGCTTCACAATCATTTGTTCATATCGAGGAGTTAGTATAGACAGATGGTGGGAGGTGGTGAATAATAACTTTGAGGTACAGACTACTTGTAAGCAGGCAAGCATTTCCAAAATTGTCTCTGCAATGTTCAATTTCGTTGTAGAAATAGCTTGAAAATAATATTTTCTAGCATGCCTATGTTACTTGGATCTTTAGTTTTAGATCGCTATGAAATTTGCAGTTTTTACAGAATGCTAGAACAAAACTATTGATTATTATTCTAAATGAATGTAGGTAATTATATATACTTTTGACACTTCCATCTTATTTCTGACAGTTACAAGTTTTTCTTCTCTGGAATTGGGGGTTGGAGTGGCAAGTGCCTGACGTCCTTCCTAATATAACACTTATATTCCTCTTTCTTACTACCACTTTTTCTCCTTTTCCTTTCTGATTATGTGTATTTTTCCATTTCCCGCTCTAGTTACTCAAGAAGCAGTAGATAATAGGAATTATAGTGGTGAGGACTGGTTTAGAAGGGGAAAAGAATTTTGCTTAATTACTTCCTCCTTCACATGGCTTGGTCACCTTTGAATCATGACCCATGTGAATCTAACTTAATGTCTTTTGAGGCTAGATTCATGAAACCAGAGCTTGTTATCGAAATTTGAGAACACACAACTCTAGGGGCAGGTTGACACAGTCCCCAGTGACTTTCAGTACTATCATAATGTATGTTCTTTGATGCCCGCTCTAAAGAAATAGTAATGCTGAATTACTGCAAATTGATTCTGGTTTCAGTTGAGAGAGCTTATTTAACACATAAAGAGATAATATGTGTTTGCTTAAGACTATATAATACATATCATTTAGATTAAAAAAATGATAGGAAATTTAACTTTTTTGTACCAATGCTCCTTTTTCCTTCTGTTAATTTCTCTGAATGAAACACCTGTAAAACTGACTTCAGCATTACAGGAAATAGGTCCCTTTTCCAAAAATGCAATTTAAAAATATTGTACTCTATAATACAGATCATAGCAATAGTTCTTAATTGTATTTGTTTCTGGTCAATGATATTTTAAGAATGTGATGTGTTCTCCCCATATAAAAATTTTTACACACACAAACACTCACAAGATTGTGCATTCAATCCAAGGTGTCTTTAAAGACCATGAATATATCCCATGTTAAGGCAGTATTCTGCATGAAGGTAGAAGAGAAATGTAGGTTTTGCTTGAGACAGAGAATTGATATGTGTTGAACATTTACTTTTTTAATGTAAATTATTTCATTTATCTCCTTTGAGGCAGACGGTATTTTCCGAAAATGGCAATAATATTTTTTTTGGTCTCACGTACCCTTCCAGAACATTGCTACTGTCCCTTCTATGGAAGCTATTTCTCTTCCACTTGAAGAGTGGGGCCTGTGTGACTGTCTCAATGAAAAGAATGTAGCAGAAGTGACATCCATGACATCCATCTGTGTCATACAAGGTAATACATCTTCTTATTGGCTTACTATTTCTCTAAAAATGTTCACTCTTGCAATCCAACCACCTTGTTGTAATGAAGCTCAGGACACATGGAAAGATTACATGTAGGTGTTCTGGCTAACAGCCCCAGTAAAGATTTAAGCCAACAGTCAATATCAACCAGCAGGCATGTGAGTTAACAAGCCTTAAGGTTATTCCAGGCCCCAGCCTACAAATCATTTGCAAGATTTTAGTCTACCAGCTGACGTCCCAAACGTCATGGAGCAGAGATAAAATGTGAATTCAGTCATCAGCCTTTAAGCTGCCCCTGCTAAGGCTGAGTTGAGCAGAGATGAGCAATCCCCACAGAGTTTTTCTCTAATTGCAGATTCCTGAGCAAAATAAATGTCATTCTTTTAGGTCATTGAGTTTTAGGGTGGTTTTATAGGCAGGAGTAAACAGTTGGAACACATTTGGGTTTCAGGAAGTAACATACAGCCAAAACTAAAGCAAATATGTGTGGAAATAGATTTAAGACTAGGACTCAGGCAGAAATGAGAAGCATCCTTATGACAGTGTTAGTGCAATCTTAAAGGGGTCAAGGAAATGAGTAAAGGAAGCCTCATGGATCTTAAAAAGGCTTTCAGTGAAGACTTAAAGGAAGAGGAAAATGCTGGAAGCTGGAGGAAAAGATACTCTTGTTATGTAGTGAAAGAAAGTTTAGCAACAATGTCTCCTGCAATAAGGTGGAAAATAAGAAGTATACCTATTTTCTAGCTAAGAAGAATTGCTGAAAGAGGGTTGAATGTACTTTGCCTCTTGTCTGCTTCTAGCTGCCTGCAGTAAAATGCAAGGAAGAAAGATGAGCTAAAGAAAGAACTGTTATATATAAAGTCTCTAGGACTTGCTGGGTTGGAAAAGAAAACTGTTTCTCATTCCCAGCCTCTCCAGATGGCAAATGATGCTAAAATTAAGATGTGGCTTCTGAGCAGAGATCAAATCCAGGGTGCTGTCAGGAAAATGTGGTCTAAATATAAAACCTTTTGTTAAAGCCTCATAAAGGTTTTAGATAGTGCCTTACAGACCATTTCAAACAGACAAAAGGCCCTCTAGGGATCTTGGTAGGTGCTTCACAGATTCATTCTATAAAAACAATAAGCTTTTTAAGAATCTTAAAGGAGGTGGCCTTAAAGAGAGCTCAAGTCAGAAAAAGGCTTATCCCAGTGAGATTTGGACATATTTCTATTCTCTAATGGGGTGGATTATAAATTGATTCATAAGAAACCCACAGAGTGTTTAAAGGAATTTTATCTCCTTGTACTGAAAATGATAGAGATAGTACAACATGAAAAGATATATTTGGACCCCTCAAAATCTATGGACAGGAAGCAGATTAAAAAACCACTCAACTGTAAAGGTAACCTATATTTTAGGGAATAGAAAGATGAGTCAGTGTTTGGAAAGAGCCCAAAAAGCAGAGCAAAGAGTCATGGAGAATTCCTGGTAGTAGGACTGAGCACTAATTAGGGAACTGGTAACATGTACCTGGCTGTATTTCAGAATTGTTATGAACCAGTGACTACTGTGTTTCATCTATTTTACCTTTTTTGACTATGAGTACATTTAATGGTTTTCCTCTGTCTAACACATCATTGTGTCTCAGGTGTACGTGGAGTTGATGAATCATGTGTTTAGTTCACAGATCTGCAGATCAAGAGGAATGGCACTCAAGGTGCTTAACCCAAGGAACCACACCCAAAACACTTGATCAAATTTAGATGACAAGATCCTAAACCTCAAGTCTAAGCTTGATGAGCTTGGGAGAGAGGTCTTGGGGAAGAAAGTGAGTGTATTTTGCTTGTGGAAGAGATGTGAATTGGTATGGCCTGAAAGTTAATCATGGCATATTTTAGTTTTCAAGAGTAGCCTCTACTCTATTTTTGGCCCCAAGTGATCTTCCAGAACATTGCCACTCCCCCATTAATGGACTGTATATCCCATTCCCTAAAACCTGGCGGACCTTAGTGGCTACCTCAAAGAATAGATTGCTATAAAAAGTATTGCTGTGTGGCTTCTGAGGCTAGCGCACAAAAAGAAATAGAGCTTCCACCTAACAGCTCTTTCTCTTGGAATGCTTATCTTTGGAACCCCACGTTGTGAGGAAGCCCAAGCTACCGGGAGATGTAGATGTTCTGACTGACTGCGCCAGCTAAGGGATCAGACCACAGCCAGAATCAATTTCCAGACTTGTGAGTAACGAAGCCTTTTCATGATTCTAGCCCTAGCCTTCAAGCTGCCCCAGCTGATGCTAAGTAGAGCAGAGATGAGCTATCCCTACCAGACTCTGATCATATCACAGAATTATTAACAGAATAAATATCATTTTTAAGCCACTAAATTGTGAGGTGGTTTGTTATGCAGCAATAGGTAACTCAAATAACCACCAAGAATACTGTAAACTAGGTATGATCATCAATTTTTACAGACAAGGAAATACGCTGACAGCCACATAGCACATAAATGGAAGAGCTGAGTTGTGGATCCCAGGGTGCCTAAATCCACAGTTTGAGTTCCTTCCACTCTTTGAAACCCTTCTGTAAAAGGGCATAGGTTGACCAGAAAGACATTGAGTTGAACTTGATTGAGCTCTAGACTGAGAAGATTGAGCCCAGCGGAAGGAAGATGAGATTTGTAGCCTGCTAAATGTAGAGGCCTTCCTTGAAGACAGGATACATTTTGCTGTCAAAAAATTTAGAGTCAAATTCTGTTCTTGCATTTATGAGTTTTTGTGTGACCGCAAACATGCTATATAACTTCCTTGTGTGCAAGTTTCCTCAATCAGGAAAAGGTGATATAATATCTGTCTTGTAAAATTGTTCTAAGAATTATTATTTTTATATGAAAATAAGAGAAACTATTATTATTAGTCTGACTATCTTACTGTAGTCATCTGAAAGTCCTGTGGGAATATGAGTGTCATACATCCACTGCTCATTGACCTTTGATCAAAATGTCAGCACTGAACCTGGCCATTGTCCCTTTCTCTTTGGAAACACTGCCATCTCTTTCCCTAGTTTCAGATACTCACTGCCCTCTGGGGCTCTAGCTATCAGAAGTCTGCCACTTCCCCTAATCCTCAGAAAGTTTCTTCATATCTCCTTCCCCTACCACAAACTTTTCTGCCTTGAATTTTAGCTAAAATAGATTATTTATTTAATGACATTCAGGTGCAAGTGAGGCTTAACCCTATAAGACCTTTGCACTTTAAAAGAACAGCTCATTAACTACTATGAGTCTCTACTTGGTAGAATTAGTGGGAGAAACAACTTTTGTTCCCAGAGCTCTTGGCCTACTCTCTCTTTCCTCCCACAATAAGCAAAAAATATTCCTGAAAGTTACTTTGTAACCTCTCTGCACTCCTTTTGTAAAACACTTTATATCCCAACAGGGCCCAATAGAAATGAATTTGTTGCCAACAGGGCCCAAGAGAAATAAATCTGTTGCCTGAGGAGGGAATTGAGGTTGGCAGTAAGAACACAAATGAACTTTATTTTAAAATTACAGTTTCTTTACTACCTTTCACCCTCCTCACACAGTGGATGGAGTTGGTTGGGGGAGGAGGCTACCATTTATTGACCGCCTTGAAGTACTTGATGTCGCTCTCAGTTTATTCCATTGTTTGCTTGTGTATTTACTGTCTGGATTAGCCAAACCTTATTTTCTTAAAAATATGTTCATTATTAGTGATTATTTGAATCCTATGGGGGGGCAGGAGAAAGGGAGATTTATGTTGTTCCTATGACTCTGGAAAGGTGACTTCACTCCATTTTGTTTGACACTGAACACAAAGCACTACTGTATGCGATGCTGTAGAGGCTCATGGGGTAGACATTACAGAGAACAAAGTGTATAATTAGAAGTTCTTTGGAACAGGCATTTGGTTCATTCTTTAGGAAATATGCAAGAGAGGTTTTTACAGTTCAGGCCAATGAGGGAGATGAAGAAGGAGAATAAGAGTAGATAGAGCTTGTATTATACATATTTTTATCGATTCATACTCTCCCCAGTATACATAAAATGAAACTTGTAATTCATTATAATTTAATCAAGATATAAAAAAATTTGTCCTAAACAGTATTGAACAGTCCCCATCCAAATCTCTAGCTTCATTTCTAGTCAGTGTAAAGTTGTCCACTTCATTACATTCCCTTTGGATTTATTACTTTGAGGTTTCATTTTGTTCAAGTGCTCTGTCTTATAATAATTAAACCCACAATTTTATTATGGTAACCTTCCACTTTCTTTAGCATCACTCTTGTTCCCTTTGATCATGGATCCCTCTGTCCAGGGCTCTTGCTCCATTAATGCCACTATATGGTGCTGGTACCTCTTCTAGTCTCAAAGGCTGGCTGTGTATCAGACTTTCCTGAGGAGTTTTGAAAATTATAGATTTCTAAGGCCCATCCAGAGCTACTGCATCATAATGCTTTTCATATCTGTTCCTTCTTTTTCATTCTCATTACCACCCAAGTCCAAATCTTCATTTGCTGGGTTGTTGCAATTATTTATGAATTGTTGCCTCCAACTAGTCTCTTGTCTCCCCAAGAATGCCTTTGCCAGATTAATCTTCCTAAAATAGTGCATCACACATATTGTCCCAGTGTTCAGTAATTGTTAATGTATCCCTCAGGAATATAATCAATTATCTTTAGGGTGGCATTGAAAACTGATACAATTTAGCTTCTACATACCTTTTCAATGTACTTCAGTCCTTATCTGACTTGACTTCCCACCAGTACATGTCTGATGAATCTTTCTGTCTTAGTTTAGACTCCTATAACACAATACCATAGAGCGAGTAGCTTCTTAAAAAACAAATATGTATTTTTCACAGTTCTGGATGCTGGGGAGTCTAATATCAAGGTGCTGGCAGATTCAGTGTCTGGCGGGATCACTCTTCCTTGTTTGTAGGTGGCTGCCTTCTTGCTGTATCCTCACATGGCAGAGAAGGGAGCTCTGGTTTCCCTTCCTCTTCTTATAATTGTGCTGATCCCATCATTGAAACTCTACTCTCATGACCTTATCTAAACCTTCCCAAAGGCCCCACCTCCTAAGACCATCACATTGGGTGTTAGGGCTTCAACATATGAATTTTGGGAACATAAAAAGATTCAGTCCAGGAATTCCCCGGTGGTCCAGTGGTTAGGACTCAGTGCTTTCACTGTCATGGCCTTAGGTTTGATTCTTGGTCAGGGAACTAAGACCTTGCAAGTCATGTGGCATGGCCAAAAAACATTCAGTCCATAACACCTTCCTTCTTACTAAAAGACTTTCTTCCTATGATTTCTTTCATATCATAAATTCTTTCTTAAATTTTATGTTGAAATAATTTCAGACTTTCAGAAAAGTTGCTAGTATAAACACTTCCTTATTACCCTTCACTCAGATTCTCCGTGTTAACATTTTACTATATTTGCTATAACATTTTCTGTCTCTCTTTCATCCATATATATATAGCAGACATGATGCTACTTTACTTCTACCTGCTTCAGTATGTATCTCCTAAACACAAGGGCATTCTCTTAGATAACCACAGTAGTATAATGATCAAAATAGGAAATTAACATTGATACACTATTATTATCTGATCTACAGAAAATGTGGATTAAGCAAGGCACAAATGAAAGAACATTTTTCAAAATATACGTATATGAAAAAGTCTTACCTTGAGAATATAAAAAGAACTCTTATAATTCAATTATAAAAAGATAAATGCTCCCTTCCCCACTGGGACAAAGACTGGGACCTCCCAAAAGAAGACTGACAAATGGTCAAAAAGCACATGAGGAGGCGCTCAGTATTAGAATGCAAGTTAAAACCACAATGAGAGACTACCGCACACTGAGTAAAATGCCTAAAAACATAAAGACAATAGAAAGCCCCAAATGTTATGAAAACATGGAGCAACTGGAGCCATCATGCATTACTTTTGGATATAAAATTATTCAATCACTTTGAAAAACTGGCAATTTCTTATAAAGGTAAACAGGTTTTCCTTATGACTCATCACTTCCACTCCTCTTTAATTATCTAAGAAAAATGAAAACATATGCCCACAAAAATACTGTAGAGGAATACTCATAATATCTTTATGTATAAAAACCAATAATTAGAAACCACTTAAATGTCTATGACTAGAAGAAGAGATCATTAATAGTATATTTATGCAATGGAATAACATTCACAGTAAAAGGAGACATACCACAGATAAAACTATGTGATGAATCTCATAGATGTGATGTTGAGAGCAAAAAGCAAGAATAAAAATTAAAAATTTAATTTACGGAAGTTCAAAATATATGGTGACAGAAATCAGAACAGTGTCTGCTGTGGCAGAGAATGTACCGACTGGAAGGGGTCATGAGAAAACGTTCTGATGTGATGGAAATGTTGTATGTTTTAATTCGAATGTGGGATTTTTAGGAGTATACATTTGTCAAAGTTGATTGGCTCATGTACATTTCACTGTGTCTCACTTATATTTTAATAATAAATGTAAAACAGAACTTGTGAGTGGGGTGCAGTCGAACTACAGGGATATGCTGGAACACAGGTCTGCTAGCAGTGGAGCTACTAACATCTCTAGATGGAAGGCCTGGGTGAAAGCAGAGATTTCCAAAATTCAGAAGAAGAGTGAATTCCCTACAACAGGCCAGTGAACTGACTTCAGTTAGGGACATGGACAAACTTCGGTGAGTTGCAGGGATGGAACCAGTGAAATAAATAATCAGAACTCTATTATCCTCTATCCCTTCTATTTCTGCTAGGTCTTGCCATTGGTTGTACATCTGAAAGCAGAGGGCATGAGAACACTGTAGATATAGTACTTACAGGTCAGCTTCCCAGGGGATCGAGTGGGGAGGAGAAGGAAAGAGATTAAATCTTAAGGGAAAAACAAGATACCTGGCGTATGGCTTATTTTTACACAACTTCAAAGGGCATCATTTAATTATCGTAATGGTGGCTTGGCCAAGAGGTTCTACAGACTGAGAGACATCTGAGTGAGTTGAGAGTATATGAAAGAGAGTAATTGCAACAATTGATTCTGGAATTTAATCTTTTTAGTAATAATGAAAGTGAGCATACGATGGGATGAGGGACAGTGCAACCATGGTAGAATCAATGGAATACGGGACCATGTAGGGTAAAAAAATTATTGGAGTTGTAGTACTACGAGGAGTTTTTGCTAATGAGACTATGGAGGGATTTCAGTTAATAGTGGTGAAAGGTCAGGTATATGTCTATGGAAATCTGTGGCTAAGGTAACAGAATACAAAATGATTGAAGGAAAGGAAATCAAGGAACTAAGCCACCAGGAAAATGGAAGGATTTTCTGCACATATATTGAAATAATCAAGAATTATCACAGGATGGAGAAAACGACAGAGAACTAGGAGCTAAAAGTTTAGAAAGAATGATGAGGACCAGAGATGATTGCAATAAGGAGAAGTGGGTGGTTTGGTCTGTTAGCCTGAGTCATCCTCAATGCTTTTCTCTCAGCCCCCAGAGTCAACCAGTCATTAAATCCTGTCAGTCTATTGCTTTTCTCAATATTAGCACCACTCCAGTCACCCACTGGGTTTTTTAAAAAATCATTTCTCCCTGTTTCAAAGCATTAGTTTTCTAAATGAGGTTCCACTAGCTACTTTGGCCAGTCTGTTTTCTTTGCTGCAATCAGTGAACTTTTCTTAGTAAATATTGTCATGTCATGCAATTCCCCCCTATCTTCCTCTAATCCAGCACGTATATTTTTTTCAGTGGGACTCCACTGCTTTTAAGATTAGGAGCAAATTCTTTCAGGTTTCTAATGAGCCCAGATGATCTGGCTTCAGGTCTATTTGTCTAGTCTTATCTAGCAACATATTCCCCCATCATCTCTCTGTGCACCAGTCACACTAGCCTTCCTGTTCTATCCCCCTGCAGGGTCTTTGCATATATATGCATCTTGCTTTGCCTGGGGTGTGTCCTCCTTCACCTCCCTGTGTTTCACCAGGTTAATTAGCAGTCTTCAGTTAAAGCTCTGTTCGAATATCACCTACCTAAGGAAACCATTTCAACATCTCCCAGACTGAGTCTGTAGCTACACCCTTTATATAAGGAACAGTATGAGTGCTTCTTAAGGGAGACGTTCAAAGGAGTACCTCATATGGGAGACATTTAAAATTTATGTTGGCTTCTCCTTTGTTAGGGTTGTACTCAGCTAGTTGCCGAGATAGAAGGAACCGATTGACGTGAAAAAGAGAATATCCTTAAAGAAGTCACAAATGAAGTCTAGTTTAATGACATGGTTTCAGCATATGAGTCTAGTGGAGAACTGGTTTGGACAAGTGTGTAACTTTTGCTGGAAACTCCCTCAAATGCAGCCTTTGTAGCTTAGGGATTTTGATTCCACTTTGAAGAAGGAAAACGGATTTTGAGCTGCAGTTTGTTCAATGTGAAACAGGTTCCATTGGATCTAAACCAGCAGGGACACTGTAGTGTAGGAAAAGCCTGTGTCTCCAGGTAACAGATGGGTCTTTAATAGCGACACTCTGTGGTAGCAAAAACACCAACAGTAGTGGGCCTGTTTAGTGGTCTTAAATTCTTGATTGTCATTAGAATCATTAGGAAGCTTTGAAAAGATACCAACAGTGGTGATGTTTGAACAAATCTATAAATTTACTTTAAAAATTATTTAATTGTGCACTTAGAGTATGTGGATTTATAGTGTAAATTATGCCTTGATAAAGTGGTAGAAAGTATTAAAAAATGATACTGTTGCTTGGCTGCACTCTTCAATTATACAAGCACCTCTGGGGGTAGGGCTTGGACATTAATAGGTATTAAAACTCCCCAGGAAAATTTAGCAATCTTTAACAAAGGTACATATGCTTTTACTTTTTGACTCAGTTCTGTTTCTAGGAATTTATTTTGGAGACCTATCTCTAGCAATACAATGCACAATATTATTCATTTGAACATTGTGTATAAAGGCAAAATATGGGAAACCATCTAAAGGTACTATGATACATCCACACAATAGAGAGCATTATGCAGCTATAAAAAAAGAATGAGGAATACCACTTCGAACCAACACGTAGTGATATGCAGGATATGCTTTCATATGAAAAAAAGCAAAGTGCCAAAATATATCTAGAGTATGATACCGTTCAAGTAAACATGAAGGAGACGGAAGAAATTATACATATATCTGCTTATTTGTGCAAAAAGGAATACGGCAAGGATAAATTAAAAACTTTAGGGCTTCCCTGGTGGCGCAGTGGTTGAGAGTCCGCCTGCCGATGCAGGGGACGCAGGTTCGTGCCCCGGTCTGGGAGGATCCCACGTGCCGCGGAGCGCCTGGGCCCGTGAGCCATGGCCGCTGAGCCTGCGTGTCCGGAGCCTGTGCTCCGCAACGGGAGAGGCCACAAGAGTGAGAGGCCCGCGTACCGCAAAACAAAAACAACAACAACAAAAAAACTTTAATGTGATTGATTACCTACAGAGGTGACTGGGAATGGAGCAGGAAGAATGCGGGAGAGGGAATGGGTAGAAGGGATGAGCGGGGACACTTCTGTAAACACACCTTCTTGTACAGTTCTGACTTTGAGAACCAAGTAGTGGTTCACATATTAACAAACAGATAATTAATATTAACCAGGATGTGTGAGAATCCAAACAGAATACAAATGATTACTAATGTACTAGAAATGAATACCACAACCATAACAAATGGGATAAAAAAGAAAATAACAAACCTAAGTAATATTGAAAAACAGTATTTTGAATATATTCTACAAGGCCAAAGTCAAAAGCGCTGCACACAAATACTGTACTCTTTTCAGTAAATTTGTTTTTCACAGAGGTGTATATATTAGTAATTCTGAAACTATGTGTATTCTGAAAGCGAGTAAATAAGTAAATAAATTTTGTAGAATGAGAGCCGAATTATCACTGTCAGAGAAAGGGGTTACAACTGAGGAAAGGGAGAAGACTAGAGTGAACTTCAGGTATTAGCATCGTAGGTATCCATTTCACTGCTAGTTATATATATATACATAATATATTATGTAATATAGATATATTTATTTATAATAATTTTCTATAATAATTATGTATATATAATATATATAGGGGGAGAGAGAGAGAAAAAGGCAGATATAAAAATAGATACAGATGTACATGTAGTTGTGTGTGTATACATGTATGTACTTCCTTGCTCTGTTCACTTAGAAAACCTAGAAGCAATGACACCTCAGCAGTAATGAGTATACCTAGTACCCAGAACTTGGTTTTTAAGTGCCATTTTTCAATAAAATGACTGAATCCAGGGTTGGGTGCAGAAAGCATACGGTAATCCTTGATCATCTTGTGGTACCAGAAAGTAAGTGTTCAATAAATGATGGGAGCATATTGAAAAGCTTGGACACCAACCTGAAGTAGCTCAGTTGCCAAAGCTGGGATAATTTGGGTAACAAAATAAATAATGATAATATTGGATTATAACACACTGAATAAAATAAATATCTGTGCGTCTGTTGATTAATACAGATGATTGACTACATAAATAAATACAGCAGAAAAGACTGCTCTTCATTACAGTAAAATTCCAATCAGTAAATGTAGAAGGAATGGTGGAAATGTAAAAATCACCATTTCGCAAATGCCCAGTAATAGTTGTCATAAGGAAGACTCAATGGATGCTAAAATCAGTAGGCAGAAACATAATTAGAAACAAGATATTTGCATAATCTCAGAATATCTCTCTACAAGATACTAATTACAAAGATAAAGTAGTATCTCTACAATGGAGAAACTTGGCAGACACCAATGTAAGTGACCAAAGTTAACATCACCAATAATGTGATACGCTGACATCATGGATTTCCTGATAGGAGGTACTGAAAAGTGCACAACATCATTTCTTGGTGTTCTTCCAAAACCACGTAACTTTCATGTAATTATGAGGAAACATCAGACAAACCCAAATTGAAGAACATTTTATGAACTGTTCTGTACTGACCAGTATTCTTCAAAAGTGTCAAGGTCATGAAAGACAAAGAAAATATAAGGCTGAGGAACAGTCCCAGATTGGAGGAGACTGGGTGGGATTAGAGCCTGTCTTGGGGGTGGGGAAGCTCTCTGGAGAGCCAGGTAGGATTTTATGCTATTAGAATATAGGTGATTTCTTGCATAATTAAAGAGATGGGGTCAAATGAATAATCCAGGAAGTGGTGCTGGTCATAGACTTTAAGAATGCTCTTGTAGCACCCTGAACTTCTCCAATGCAGCATTTATCAAGTTACAATCCTGTCTGTCTCCCCTATTAGAATGTAAGCTCTATGCACACAGAGAGGTACCACCTCTATCTCATTCACCGCTCTGTCCCACACATTGCCTTACACATAGTCAGTGTTCAATAAGTGTGCTGAAAAGTATAACCTTAATCTTCTTTTGCTGGTCAAGCCCATGCAAACACATTTTGTCTTTCACTTTGCTCCGAGTAGCTGCACTGGTTGGAATGCTCTATCCGCTGGTGGCTGAGGGCTTCATTCCTTTATTTAATGCTTCCTCTTCCTTCAGGCTCAATGCAAGCCCCATCTTTTAGTGGAGAGCATCTTGGGCTTTATAATTTATTTATTTATTTAAAATGTGGGATCTTAGTTCCCTGACCAGAGGTCAAACATACACCCCCCTGTACTGGAAACGTGGAGTTTTAACCACTGGACAGCCAGGGAAGTCCCCATCTTGGGCTTTAGAGACTAAATATAAGGATTCAGATCTTACTTCTCTCACCCTCCAGCCAGAAGCCCACCTCAGTCTTTCCCCCTCTCCAGGCTTGGTTACTTCAAGAGTAAAGAAAGGTCTTTGGATTTTTTTTTTTTTTTTTTTTCAGTACGCGGGCCTCTCACTGCTGTGGCCTCTGCCGTTGCGGAGCACAGGCTCCGGACGCGCAGGCTCAGCGGCCATGGCTCACGGGCCCAGCCGCTCCACGGCATGTGGGATCTTCCCGGACCGGGGCACGAACCCCCGTCCCCTGCATCGGCAAGCAAACTCTCAACCACTGCGCCACCAGGGAAGCTGGCCAGGTCTTTGGATTTTTAAGCAATGATTTTCAAACTTTTAAACATTTGTTTTGCTGTTGTTGTGATTATTGACGAAGGGATTGTTTATTTGCTTATTTTCTAAGGCCCCTTTTCTTTAAAAGAAATCTGTATGTAGTGTCCAGAGGTGTACATAAATAATACAAGGAAAAAAGGAATTGCTCCATCAGGGGACATGTGGAGAGAGGAGTGTGTGGTAGAATGATGGAAAGCCTGCCCAAACAACATCCCCTCCCCAGCCACCACCCAACTCTGGAAACCTTTGAGGTACCAATGACAAACTTCCAGTCCATAGTTTGAAAACTCTAGCAGATTGTTGCAATTTTTCTACCACCTTCAGAAGCCCTGGTTTATCCCTACTGTGAGCTGTGGTTTTTATCCTTGCTCCCTTCCATTTTGCATTGACCATGCCACTACCTGCACGAGGAGGAACAGGCAATATATTTTTAGATTCAAGACCTGGTATAAAACCTTCACCTAGTATTTCATTTGGTGAAAATTTCTTGATGATGATCGTTGGGGCTGGGATCTCCAGAAACTTCTTAGAGGAGGTGATCCCTGAGTTGGGCCTGGGGAGAGAGAGAGGATTTGAATTAGCAAGCAGGAGGTCATTAGCCCCTATCATTGGGGACTGTGCAGTAATGACAGGCAGAGGAGGGCAAGCAGTGGGAAGTCACGAGAAGTTTTGAAAGAGAGAGCTGGTAGGTGCAGGGTGGGCTGAGGTGGGCGACCTGAGACAGGACATGTGAGTGTAATAGCCCAGCTGTGACCTCAGACAGCCTAAAACCAGAAACAGAAATTATCATGGCACATTTTAAATTAATTCCCTAGTGTAGCCTCTTCAGAAAGATATTTCAGGAAGATAATTGGAATTGGCTGGTTTCCAGGTATCTTAATTTCAAGTCCCAAACAAAACATGGGCAACCTCCAAAGCAAAACTTTTCCTGACATTTCCGAGGCCACATCCCACAGCCGCTATTCGCAGCTCAAGCCTACACCCTTTATCAGATCCAGGTGAGAAAATGATGATTGCTCTAAAGGTAGAACTCTCTCTACGAAGCAGTTGCTCTGGTTTGGCTGTTGGCACCAGCTAGCTGGCTGTTGGTGGGAGCATCCTGCCCTCTGCTGGATTTGGCAGGAAAAATGAATTTGCATTGCCTGCTAAAGAATTAATGAAGGTTGAAAGTTTGGGGTTTTATCTGAAAATAAATATTTGCTTGCATGTCGATGAGGTCTAATTAATCAAGGAGTGCATCCCCTGATGACATGTGGCTTTCTTAGAAGACTTCCAGGTATCCAGGAAAAAAAATAAATCTTTGTGTATCATATGTATACATCTTGCTCAGTAAATAGGAGTGCAATGTTGGCAGTTTTAAAGAAATGTAAAGAATCAAAGCTGCATCTCTAATAATTTTTAAAGTATTCACATGGTATATGACAGGAAGAACTTTGGGAGAACCGTCAGACTGCCCGGATTTATATATTAATTCTGCAAGTTACTAAATCTATCTGAGACTCAATTTCTTCTGTAAGGTACATATCCACCTTAAAACGTTGTTGTGAGGATCAGATGAGCTAACGAGGAATGAGAAAGCACTTTGCTGTGCCCACTGAAATTATGAGGTCTTAAATATACGTGCTTTGCACAGGTTCACACAAGAGTACACACACACACACACACACACACACACACACACACACACACAAAGTAGAGGCACACCGCAGTGATATTGCAGGGTTGGTTCCAGACCACTGCAATAAAGCAAATATCACAATCATTTGAGTCACACAGACTTTTTGGTTTCCCAGTGCATATAAAAGTTATGTTTATACTGTAGTCTATTAACTATGCAATAGCATTATGTCCAAAAAAATGTACATACCTAAATTATAAACTATTGCTAAAAAATGCTAACCATTGTCTGAGCCTTCAGCGAGTCAATCTTTTTGCTGGTGGGGGGTCTTGTCTTGATGTTGACGGCTGCTGACTGATCAGGGTGGGTGGTGGCTGAAGGTTGTGGTGACTGTGTCAATTTCTTAAAATAGGGCAACAATGAGGTTTGCTTCCTCGGTTGATTCTTCCTTCCATGAACGATTTCTCTGTAGCCTGCAATGCTGTTTAATAACATTTTACCCACAGTAGAACTTATTTCAAAATTAGAGTCAATCCTCTCAAACCCTGCCAACTGCTTTATCAACTAAGTTTACGTAAAACAGAACACACAAGAGTTCACACAAACGTACAAACCAACATTGTTCAATTATTGACTTCCTGAAATGTATTTGGGTAAAACTAGAAAACAGATCATCGATATTTCAAATCCAGAGAGTGAAAAGAAAGCAGGATGCCCTGCAAATAATTTTTATAAAAAGCTCTAGAGACAGAACTTTTTTACTAAGTAGTATTTATCTTCAACTGCCTATCACTATGTTCTGTACAACCTATAAGAACATCTGCTTTTCTCACTTTCATAAAGAGAAAAATGGCAAAAATGAATTTGAAGAATAATCTTTTACAGAAATATAATCCCTCCCTTTTCTCCTTTCCTCTTTTTTCTTGGGCCCTTCCCTATCCTTCTCTTCCATTTGTTTGATTTGAAACCAGAAATAAGTAGCTTCAGCTAGTATTGTCACTGCTGGTTAGCTATTTCTCATCCCATGTAGAAATTCCTTAAGTATGTCGTTTTCTCTTCCGTGTTATGATTATAATTGGAGTAGAGTATGGTCCTGGCTCATTTAAAGGGTAAAAAGCTGAATGACAATGGTGTTGATGTTACTGTAGTAGCTTTTTTTGTTTGTTTGTTTGTTTTTGCGGTATGCGGGCCTCTCACTGTTGTGGCCTCTCCCGTTGTGGAGCACAGGCTCCGGACGCGCAGGCTCAGCGGCCATGGCTCACGGGCCCAGCCGCTCCGCAGCATGTGGGATCTTCCTGGACCGGGGCACGAACCCGCGTCCCCTGCATCGGCAGGCGGACTCTCAACCACTGCACCACCAGGGAAGCCCTGTAGTAGCTTTTTAATAAAAAAATAATTGATTTTTTATTTAATTGATGTTATTCTCTTTATTAGCAGCTCTGCATGATAAAGGGTTTTTAAACATCCCATTTGTGCTTTCAATTGAAGAGTAAACCCAAATTTAATTGATCACATTGCCAGCCTCAGTAAGTGCTATTTTGATGTTTTGTAGGAAATTCTACTTCAACAACGATTTAGTACTAGTTGCTGAACATATGCAGAAATATCTCTATATATGAGATATTCATGAGATACGCAGGCTTTAGTTACATACTTATATAACTAAATACGTGATAAGCTAGTGGTGTGGAAAATGGGGAAGAAATAACTAGAAGATATCACTGGATCTTAAAATTGAACAATTTTCCAGGTGGGCAGAGTGAATATATGCATGTGTTAGAGTGGGTGAAGAGCAGCCTTCAAGAGAGTTCCAGGTAAGTAAGATATAGTGAAAATTATGAAAATCGGTGCAAATAATGGGGAGATGAGGCTGAGGCTGGACTGGTGGTTTGGGGCCCAATGCAGAGGCTATTAAACTAATAAGATATAGAGTTTGAATTTCACTGGGTATGTGTGTAAACTAATACACTTGAGTGACGAATTAATATTATACCCCTGTGATATTCTGTTTAGTCAGGGAAGTGTTTATGAGGGAGGGTTGGGTTTGAAGTTGGGTTTTAAGTAGTGTTATAATTCCCTCTGCCTTTCAAACTACCTGTAAGTTGCTGAATGAGGACTGCAACAACCTCTAAATTGGGTTAGTGAGTGAGTCTCAGAACAGATTATAATCCTTATATTGGATCTTTAAAACACAACAGCTTAAATCCCTTTTGAATCATCAGAAAGTCACACATTTTTAAAAAGCAGCCTCTGTGGTCCAGTTAGTCTTAGATAACCATATACCTTAAAATATCGAGTCCATTGCCTAAGGAGAAGTATTTACAAATGTCATAAGTCACTTTCTATGTCTGACCTGCCGTTTTGTCACATAAAATAAAAAAGAGATCAGAAAAAGACCCATGGATAAGGGCTCTCCACTTCACCAAATATGCTCGCTCATCTGATTAATCATTTTTAAAAGTCAAATTATTTATATAAGCTGCTTGGAATGATATTACTGATATTAAACTTTCTTGTCTGCCTACAGTAATTCCACAAACATTGCAAGAGACACGTTGCTCACAATAAAGCTTTGTTTATGGCATCTTAAAGAAAGCACTTTGAACTGATATTCCCCGATCCCTATCATCATAATGAGATTTACATTTAAGTTAAGAAATTTTTCTTTTGTGTGTTTGCTCAGCACTTAGCACATTATAGGCATTCTGAAGGATGGCACACTCCATTCAACAATTTGGGGGGGCAAAAATAAAGTGTAAATAAGTGTGATAAGAAGTGTAGCCAGGTTCTTAGTGCCCTCATCGTACAAACAAGAGGCCATAGACTAGCATAAGAGCCTGGAGGAGCACAGATGTTGGCTGTCTTGCTTGTTTCTCTACCGCCAGTGCCCTGCACATAGTAGGTACTCATTAAATATCTGTGGTCTAATGAAACAATGAATAGACTCTCTTTCCTCATGACCTTGCTTGCAGTCGTTACCTTAAGGGCATAATAAAGTAGTAATTGCTCCATGACTGCTTGGTCTTATGAGTTAATGTTTGCAAAGCACTTTGAACTTCTTGGGAAAAAGAATGGTGTTTTTTTTGGCACCATTTCATGTTTGCAGTGGCACACAAATTATTCCTCCTCCTCTTCCTCCAGCTGCCCACACTGTGCCCTCCCCCAGCTCTGTGCTGCACCAGGATCTCCCAGAAGGCAGCCACACCGCTCTCACTGCCTTCTCGCAGCTGTTACCTCCAGCCCTGCAGGACAGGTAGGGACAGAGCAAATGCCAGAAGAATTTCTTTAAGACCTTGCAAGAGACTCTGGAAATATGGAATTTGGGTTGATTTTAATAACACTTAGAGCAACTGGTGTATAGAGGGATGCAGATTCTTGGTCGGCCATGGAAGAAGCTATTGGGACAGGCAGGTTGATCTGTGACGATACATCAAACTAGATCCTGAAGGGGAGATAGAGGGTGTCACAGAGGCAACTGGGAGCATGTGCCAAAGCAGCTGGTTTCTAAAGTGTATATGATTTTAGACACACAATACAGAACCTTGACTAGTAACTGGCAGAAAGTACTAGAGTTGTTTTAAAAGGGACTCCATAAGACAAGATGTGTTTCTTTTACATGGGTAAAAATTTCAACTGTTATGATTACTTTCCCTATAATTTAAAAAAATATTTGATGATGAAAAAAAGAGATTCTATCTCACAATAGATAATCATAGGCTGACTGTTTTCCAATGTGTTTATTGCTATAAAAATTGCCTTGATTTTTAGAAACTCAATAATTAAACAGTTCAAATGTGATTTGGGAAACAAAAGCTGTTTTCTATTAAGAATGGTTGTCCTTTATGAAGAAATTCTAGAAGAAGAGTTTTTTTTTTCTTTTTCAGGTTACAATATATGAACTTTCAACTGATCACACACAATACATATCTCAAGGTAATTCCGGGAAAGCCGGTTACAGGTGCAGAATAACTAGAATGACTATATCAGGGGCAGATCTTGCCTTAAAGGCAGGAACAGATCCTATTTTCCACAACTTTAAAATGACTTGTTTTCCAAACCAAATCATGATGTTTTCTCTGTGTGTGGAAAATTTTCCATGATGCATATTTATATGTTAGCTGCTGTATGCGTGAAAATTTGCTCTCTCTAGAAATTGTTTCTAGGGACTGGAAATGAATGTTATGGGGATAAAAGCTAACATGGTTTTCTATTGAAAAGATAGACCGTGTAAATGATGTCTGCTTTGCTTTAAAGGGAAAACTCAGGTAAGCATGGTTTAGTTGAACAGCATGAAGTCAACCAAAAGTCTCAAATTTTGTTCAGAATAAATTACGGAAGTACCTTCCAATTAAATTGCAATCATTATTAATCTGAAAACAAAAGCAAGGGGAATAAAATTTGTAGTTAGTTTACAGTAAGTAGTATTTGAAACTCTGAAAGTTTAGCATCCCCATAAAAGCCACATGTGAAACATTGAGATGGGAGTGACTCCAGATAAGAAATGGTTTCTTTCTCCACTTAATTCATTATAGAATGAAGAACCCTGATTTTCCATTTGTACAGGGCTAAAGGATCACATAGGCATTACTGAATTTTTGTTGTTTCCCTCTGTCTTTTTTTTTTTTTTTACATCTTTATTGGAGTATAATTGCTTTACGATGGTGTGTTACTTTCTGCTTTATAACAAAGTGAATCAGTTATACATATATATATGTTCCCATATCTCTTCCCTCTTGCATCTCCCTCCCTCCCACCCTCCCTATCCCACCCCTCTAGGTGGTCACAAAGCACCAAGCTGATCTCCCTGTGCTATGCGGCTGCTTCCCACTAGCTATTTACCTTACGTTTGGTAGTGTATATATGTCCATGCCTCTCTCTCGCTTTGTCACAGCTCACCCTTCCCCCTCCCCAAATGGAGTCCATTCTCTAGGAGGTCTGTGTCTTTATTCCTGTCTTACCCCTAGGTTCTTCTTGACATTTTTTTCCTTAAATTCCATATATATGTGTTAGCATGACGGTATTTGTCTTTCTCTTTCTGACTTACTTCACTCTGTATGACAGACTCTAGGTCTATCCACCTCATTACAAATAGCTCAATTTCGTTTCTTTTTATGGCTGAGTAATATTCCATTGTATATATGTTCCACATCTTTATCCATTCATCTGATGATGGACACTTAGGTTGTTTCCATCTCCGGGCTATTGTAAATAGAGCTGCAATGAACATTTTGGTACATGACTCTTTTTGAATTATGGTTTTCTCAGGGCATATGCCCAGTAGTGGGATTGCTGGTCATATGGTAGTTCTATTTGTAGTTTTTCAAGGAACCTCCATACTGTTCTCCACAGTGGCTGTATCAATTTACATTCCCACCAACAGTGCAAGAGGGTTCCCTTTTCTCCACACTCTCTCCAGCATTTATTGTTTCTAGATTTTTTGATGATGGCCATTCTGACTGGTGTGAGATAATATCTCATTGTAGTTTTGATTTGCATTTCTCTAATGATTAATGAAGTTGAGCATTCTTTCATGTGTTTGTTGGCAGTCTGTATATCTTCTTTGGAGAAATGTCTATTTAGGTCTTCTGCCCATTTTTGGATTGGGTTGTTTGTTTTTTGGTTATTGAGCTGCATGAGCTGCTTATAAATTCTGGAGATTAATCCTTTGTCAGTTGCTTCATTTGCAAATATTTTCTCCCATTCTGAGGGTTGTCTTTTGGTCTTGTTTATGGTTTCCTTTGCTGTGCAAAAGCTTTGAAGTTTCATTAGGTCCCATTTGTTTATTTTTGTTTTTATTTCCATTTCTCTAGGAGGTGGGTCAAAAAGGATCTTGCTGTGATTTATGTCATAGAGTGTTCTGCCTATGTTTTCCTCTAAGAGTTTGAAAGTTTCTGGCTTACATTTAGGTCTTTAATCCATTTTGAACTTATTTTTGTGTATGGTGTTAGGGAGTGATCTAATCTCATACTTTTACATGTACCTGTCCAGTTTTCCCAGCACCACTTATTGAAGAGGCTGTACTTTCTCCACTCTACATGCCTGCCTCCTTTATCAAAGATAAGGTGACCATATGTGCATGGGTTTATCTCTGGGCTTTCTATCCTGTTCCATTGATCTATCTTTCTGTTTTTGTGCCAGTACCATACTGTCTTGATTAATGTAGATTTGTAGTATAGTCTGAAGTCAGGGAGCCTGATTCCTCCAGCTCCATTTTTCATTCTCAACATTGCTTTGGCTATACGGGGTCTTTTGTGTTTCCATACAAATTGTGAAATTTTTTGTTCCAGTTCTGTGAAAAATACCAATGGTAGTTTGTTAGGGATTGCATTGAATCTGTAGATTGCTTGGGTTGTAGAGTCACTTTCACAATGTTGATTCTTCCAATCCAAGAACATGGTATATCTCTCCATCTATTTGTATCATCTTTAATTTCTTTCATCAGTGTCTTATAATTTTCTGTATACAGGTCTTTTGTCTCCTTAGGTAGGTTTATTCCTAGATATTTTATTCTTTTTGTTGCAGTGGTAAATGGGAGTGTTTTCTTGATTTCACTTTCAGATTTTTCATCATTAGTGTATAGGAATGCCAGAGATCTCTGTGCATTAATTTTGAATCCTGCTACTTTACCAAATTCATTGATTAGCTCTAGCAGTTTTCTGGTAGCATCTTTAGGATTCTCTATGTATAGTATCATGTCATCTTGAAACAGTGACAGCTTTACTTCTTCTTTTCCGATTTGGATTCCTTTTATTTCCTTTTCTTCTCTGATTTCTGTGGCTAAAACTTCCAAAACTATGTTGAATAAGAGTGGTGAGAGTGGGCAAGCTTGTCTTGTTCCTGATCTTAGTGGAAATGCTTTCAGTTTTTCACCATTGAGGACAATGTTGGCTGTGGGTTTGTCATATATGGCCTTTATTATGTTGAGGAAAGTTCCCTCTATGCCTACTTTCTGCAGGGCTTTTATCATAAATAGGTGTTGAATTTTGTCGAAAGCTTTCTCTGCATCTATTGAGATGATCATATGGTTTTTATCCTTCAATTTGTTAATAGGGTTTATCACATTGATTTTTTTGCGTATATTGAAGAATCCTTGCATTCCTGGAATAAACCCCACTTGATCATGGTGTATGATCCATTTAATATGCTGTTGGATTCTGTTTGCTAGTTTTTTTTTTTTTTTTTTTTTTTGGCGGTACGCGGGCCTCTCACTGTTGTGGCCTCTCCCATTGAGGAGCACACACTCCGGACGCACAGGCTCAGCGGCCATTGCTCACGGGCCCAGCTGCTCTGCGGCATGTGGGATCTTCCTGGACTGGGGCATGAACCCGTGTCCCCTGCATCGGCAGGCGGACTCTCAACCACTGTGCCACCAGGGAAGCCTGTTTGCTAGTATTTTGTTGAGGATTTTTGCATCTATGTTCATCAGTGATATTGGCCTGTAGTTTTCTTTCTTTGTGACATCCTTGTCTGGTCTTGGTATCAAGCTGATGGTGGCCTCATAGAATGAGTTTGGGAGTGTTCCTCCCTCTGCTATATTTTGGAAGAGTTTGAGAAGGATAGGTGTTAGCTGTTCTTTAAATGTTTGATAGAATTCGCCTGTGAACCCATCTGGTCCTGGGCTTTTGTTTGTTGGAAGATTTTTAATCACAATTTCAATTTCAGTGCTTGTGATTGGTCTGTTCATATTTTCTATTTCTTCCTGATTGAGTCTTGGCAGGTTGTGCATTTCTAAGAATTTGTCCATTTCTTCCAGGTTGTCCATTTTATTGGCATAGAGTTGCTTGTAGTAATCTCTCATGATCTTTTGTATTTCTGCAATGTCAGTTGTTACTTCTCCTTTTCCATTTCTAGTTCTATTGATTTGAGTCTTCTACCTTTTTTTCTTGATGAGCCTGGCTAATAGTTTATCAATTTTGTTTATCTTCTCAAAGAACCAGCTTTTAGTTTTATTGATCTTTGCTATCATTTCCTTCATTTCTTTTCCATTTATTTCTGATCTGATTTTTATGATTTCTTTCCTTTGCTAACTTTGAGGTATTTTTGTTCTTCTTTCTCTAATTGCTTTAGGTGCAAGTTTAGGTTGTTTATTCGAGATGTTTCCTGTTTCTTAAGGTAGGATTGTATTGCCATAAACTTCCCTCTTAGAACTGCTTTTGCTGCATCCCATATATTTTGGGTCGTCGTGTCTCCATTGTCATTTGTTTCTAGGTATTTTTTTTTATTTCCTCTTTGATTTCTTCAGTGATCACTTCATTATTAAGTAGTGTATTGTTTAGCCTCCATGTGTTTGTATTTTTTACAGATCTTTTCCTGTAATTGATATCTAGTCTCATAGCATTGTGGTCAGAAAAGATACCTGAAGCAATTTCAATTTTCTTAAATTTACCAAGGCTTGACTTGTGACCCAAGATATGATCTATCCTGGAGAATGATCCATGAGCACCTGAGAAAAATGTGTATTCTGTTGTTTTTGGATGGAATGTCCTATAAATATCAATTAAGTGCATCTTGTTTAATGTATCATCTAAGGCTTGTGTTTCCTTATTTATTTTCATTTTGGATGATCTGTCCATTGGTGAAAGTGGGTTGTTAAAGTCCCCTACTATGATTGTGTTGCTGTCAGTTTCCCCTTTTATGGCTGTTAGTATTTGCCTTATGTATTGAGGTGCTCCTATGTTGGGTGCATAAATATTTACAATTGTTATATCTTCTTCTTGGATTGATCCCTTGATCATTATGTAGTGACCTTCTTTGTCTCTTCTAATAGTCTTTATTTTAAAGTCTATTTTGTCTAATATGAGAATTGCTACTCCAGCTTTCTTTTGGTTTCCATTTGCATGAAATATCTTTTTCCATCCCCTTACTTTCATTCTGTATGTGTCTCTAGGTCTGAAGTGGGTCTCTTGTAGACAGCAAATATATGGGTCTTGTTTTTGTATCCATTCAGCCAATCTGTGTCTTTTGGTGGGAGCATTTAGTCCATTTACATTTAAGGTAATTATCGATATGTATGTTCCTATTCCCATTTTCTTAATTGTTTTGGGTTCGTTATTGTAGGTCTTCTCCTTCTCTTGTGTTTCTTGACTAGAGAAGTTCCTTTAGCAGTTGTTGTAAAGCTGGTTTGGTGGTGCTGAACTCTCTCAGCTTTTGCTTGTCTGTAAAGGTTTTAATTTCTCCATCAAATCTGAATGAGACCCTTGCTGTGTAGAGTAATCTTGGTTGCAGGTTTTTCTCCTTCATCACTTTAAGTATGTCCTGCCAGTCCTTTCTGGCTTGCAGAGTTTCTGCTGAAAGATCAGCTGTTAACCTTATGGGGATTTCCTTGTGTGTTATTTGTCATTTTTCCCTTGCTGCTTTTAATATGTTTTCTTTGTATTTAATTTTTGACAGTTTGATTAATATGTGTCTTGGCATATTTATCCTTGGATTTATCCTGTATGGGACTCTCTGTGCTTCCTGGACTTGATTAACTATTTCCTTTCCCATATTAGGGAAGTTTTCAACTATAATCTCTTCAAATATTTTCTCAGTCCCTTTCTTTTTCTCTTCTTCTTCTGGAACCCCTATAATTCGAATGTTGGTGCGTTTAATGTTGTCCCAGAGGTCTCTGAGACTGTCCTCAGTTCTTTTCATTCTTTTTTCTTTATTCTGCTCTGCAGTAGTTATTTCCACTATTTTATCTTCCAGGTCACTTATCCGTTCTTCTGCCTCACTTATTCTGCTATTGATCCCATCTAGAGTATTTTTAATTTCATTTATTGTGTTGTTCATCGTTGTTTGTTTCATCTTTAGTTCTTCTAGGTCCTTGTTAAATGTTTCTTGCATTTTGTCTATTCTATTCCCAAGATTTTGGATCATCTTTACTATCATTATTCTGAATTCTTTTTCAGGTAGACTCCCTATTTCCTCTTCATTTGTTAGGTCCAGTGGGTTTTTACCTTGCTCCTTCATCTGCTGTGTGTTTTTCTGTCTTCTCATTTTGCTTATCTTACTGTGTTTGGGGTCTCCTTTTTGCAGGCTGCAGGTTCGTAGTTCCCGTTGTGGTTGGTGTCTGTCCCCAGTGGCTAAGGTTGGTTCAGTGGGTTGTGTAGGCTTCCTGGTGGAGGGACTAGTGCCTGTGTTCTGATGGATGAGGCTGGATCTTGTCTTTCTGGTGGGCAGGTCCATGTCTGGTGGTGTGTTTTGGCGTGTCTGTGGACTTACTATGATTTTAGGCAGCCTCTCTGCTAATGGGTGTTGTTGTGTTCCTGTCTTGCTAGTTGTTTGGCATAGGGTGTCCAGCACTGTAGCTTGCTGTTCGTTGAGTGAAGCTGGGTGTTGGTGTTGAGATGGAGATCTCTGGGAGATTTTCACCGTTTGATATTATGTGGAGCTGGGAGGTCTCTTGTGGACCAGTGTCCTGAAGTTGGCTCTCCCACCTCAGAGGCACAGCACTCACTCCTGGCTGTAGCACCAAGAGCCTTTCATCCACACAGCTCAGAATAAAAGGGAGAAAAAATAGAAAGAAAGAATTAGTAGAAGTATAAAGAAAGAAAGAAAGAAAGAACGAAAGAAAGAAGGAAGGAAAGAAAGAAGGGAGGGAGGGAGGAAGGAAGGAAGGAAGGAGGGAAGGAAGAAAAAAGAAAGAAGATAAAGTAAAATAAAATAAAGATAAAATATAATAAAGTTATTAAAATAAAACAGTAATTATTTAGAAAAAAATTTAAAAAAAAAACTAAAAACGGACGGATAGAACCCTAGGACAAATGGTGGAAGCAAAGCTATACAGACAAAATCTCACACAGAAGCATACACATACACACTCACAAAAAGAGGAAAAGGGGAAAAAAATCATAAATCATGCTCTCAAAGTCCACCTCCTCAATTTGGGATGACTCGTTGTCTATTCATGTATTCCACAGATGCAGGGTACATCAAGTTGTTGTGGAGCTTTAATCCGCTGCTTCTGAGGCTGCTGGGAGAGCTTTCCCTTTCTCTTCTTTGTTCTCACAGCTCCCAGGGCTCAGCTTTGGATTTGGCCCTGCCTCTGCGTGTAGGTCGCCGGAGGGCGTCTGTTCTTTGCTGAAACAGGCCGGGGTTAAAGGAGTTGCTGATTCGGGGGCTGTGGCTCACTCAGGCCGGGAGGAGGGAGCCCCACTCAGGCCGGGAGGAGGGAGGGGCACGGAGTGCGGGGCGGGCCTGCGGTGGCAGAGGCCTGTGACGTTGCAGCAGCCTGAGGCGCGCCGTGCGTTCTCCCGCGGAAGTTGTTTCTGGATCCCGGGACCCTGGCAGCGTCGGGCTGCACAGGCTCCCCGGAAGGGGTGTGTGGAGAGTGACCTGTGCTCGGACACAGGCTTCTTGGGGGCGGCAGCAGCTGCCTTAGCGTCTCATGCCCGCCTCTGGGGTCCGCGCTTTTAGCCGCGGCTCGCACCCATCTCTGGAGCTCCTTTAAGCAGCGCTCTTAATCCCCTCTCCTCGCGCACCAGGAAACAAAGAGGGAAGAAAAAGTCTCTTGCCTCTTCGGCAAGTCCAGACTTTTCCCCGACTCCCTCCCGGCTAGCCGTGGCGCACTAACCCCCTGCAGGCTGTGTTCACACCGCCAACCCCAGTCCTCTCCCTGCCTCTGACCGAATCCCGAGCCTTAACTCCCAGCCCCGCCCGCCCCGGCGGGTGAGCAGACAAGCCTCTCTGGGCTGCTGAGTGCCGGTCGGCCCTGATCCTCTGTGCGGGAATCTCCCTGCTTTGTCCTCTGCACCCCTGTTGCTGTGCTCTCCTCCACAGCTCCGAGGCTTTCCCCCTCCGCCACCCGCAGCCTCCGCCCGCGAAGGGGCTTCCTACCTTTTTTCCTCCATAGCTCCGTCCCACTGGTGCAGGTCCCGTCCCTATCCTTTTGTCTCTGTTTATTCTTTTTTCTTTTGCTCTACCCACGTACGTGGGGGGTTTCTTGCCTTTTGGGAGGTCTGAGGTCTTCTGCCAGCGTTCAGTAGGTGTTCTGTAGGAGTTGTTCCACGTGTAGATGTATTTCTGGTGTATCTGTGGGGAGGAAGGTGATCTCCGCGTCTTACTCTTCCGCCATCTTCCCAGAACGCTCCCTCTGTCTTTGTAAGGTATTTGATACTAAGCAGTTTGTCCATGTCCTGGAATAAATAGATGGGAACCCCCTTCAGGAAAGATGAGGAGGTTAGCATGAGTTAGGGTGAGATCAAATTTCCTTTTCAGAATGTCAGTGTCTTGTTGCATTGCAGGGGGCTGTAAATTCATCTGCATCCGACTAGAGGACACCTCATATGCTCTGGTGTTGAGACCAGGAGGGATCTCTGACTGAGATTTGCCAACTAAACTTCTATGGTAAGCTTGACTTTGAAATATGCGGTTGATTCTCATTATGTTCTTGTCTTTGATATGGGGGAGGGGAGGAAGCAAACGAGTTTTAATGAAGTGTTTTTTAATAAGATAAATAAAATATTGACGGAATTATTATTGGGAATTCCTTATTCAAGTGTTTAATGAGTAAGCTGGTTGGCTCTTTCTGGTTTATTTCCTAAATATTTTGGACATCTTGTTTTTACTAGGTCTCTCGTTTTTGTTGATATTCTCGTTACTATGTCTCTGCTACTTTTTCTGATAGCATATGGTCAGCAGATTTGATGACAGGGTGTCTTCTATCAAGGCAAAGGTTGAATTTGTAATATCCAGACAACTTTTGGTAATAGAAAGGTCCAATAAAAACAGGAGTGTGACATTACTGCAAGAAGGGAAAAATAGAAGAGGCTGATTTAGAAAGTTGAAGGTTCTTATTAAGAGAAAAGAAAAGAGGGAATTGGTAAGAAGCCAGGTTTAAATTGGCTGAGTGCTAGAGCTCAAACACAATATTCTAATGATGAAGACAGGGTAAGGCAGCTAATGGAAATTTACGGTGTGTGTGCGTGTGTGTGTGTGTGTGAGTGTGTGTGTGTAAGAGACAGAGAGAAGACTTGCTTATTTTCTTATCTATATCCACACTAGCCTTTCTGAGGAGAGGGACTCTGTTCTGAGCTCTGTACAATCTGCAAAGAATGACAATTAAAAAACATTTATTGATCACAAAAGGTATTTCTTTTTGTAGCTGCTACAAAAAAAAGGTCCATAAACTAGTTGCTTTTATGTGCTTTCTGTGAGACAGGGCTGAAGAAGGTAATCAGAGCTCAGGCAGAGGCAGCTGGAACTTAATCAAATAAGTTGCAGCCAAAAGGCGAGCTGTGAGCAGCAGATCACAGAGTATTCCCTCAAATCCCCGTCAGGGTGGTCACGCTTTTAGGTTAGACCACCACAGGTCAGGAAATTGTCTCCAAGAAAGCTTTGTTAAAGGACACTTTTGGTGTCAAAGAAGAAAGACACAGGGCAGTGGATCTCAAACTTTTAAAAATGAAAAGTGTTCAAGGACTAGTTCCGGGTTGTCACTTCTAGTGATTCAGATTCAGGAAGTCATCAGTTGGAGTGGGACAGATATCCCTGGGAATCTTTACTCTGTAAAAGATGTAGGTGTTGGAGGACGTCACTTTTGAGAAAAAAGTGTCAGGCTTCTCTAGCTTGTTGATCTCTTCGCAGGACTGTTGGTTCAGAACCCACCAGCTGCCTGGCTCTGAGAGGGACTGAGCAGCTTGGATGAAGAAGTAATTCATGCCTGTGCCCCGCAGACCAGGGTTTGAATCCCCTGTGGCTTTGCGCAAAGTGTTTTCCTTCTCTGAAATTCAGGTTCCTCCTTTTAGAAAGACGAGAACCCTATTGTCTACCTCATGGATTTAAAGAAATAATGCAAAAAAGCACTTAGCAGAGTGACTGGCACATAACAAAGCAATCAGTAAACGTTACTTCTTGTGGTGGGGAGAGAAAGAGATGTCAATAAGTCCTCTGAGGCCAGGAAAATGGTGTGCAGCAGACAGAGCAAGGCAGGACCAACCAGGAGGCTAGTTCTAAAGATAGATGAGATCCTAGACCGGAAGATGAATAAACATGAGCTTGGGAGACAAAATTTCTCACCATTACAAATGTTTCCCAAGAATGGTAATGAACATCCCAGATGGCACAGTTAATTGGAATTATAATTGATCCCCAAAAAGTATTTAAGTCAATAGTTTAATTGATTGTCCTCGGGAAAACCATTATAAGAACGTCTAAAAGGGAACAGAATGAAATGCATCAAATTCAGTGATTTGTTCATCTCTGCCGCCCACCCTACATAGAAGGATTAATGAATGAAGAGAAAAATGGTCAAAGGGAGGAAGGGAACAGGGACCGCAAATCAAATAGACTGTCATTAAATGAAATCCTTTTCTGGTAATTCATTGGTACATCAGGTGGTACCGAACCGGCTGGCTTGCTTGCATGTGGCTGCTGCCAGGTACTCTCCCAAGATGACACATGAAGAATAGAGGAAAGGGGACTGATACCTTCCTTAAAAGACAAAGATGAGATTTATCAGCACTTGAATGTATGCTATGGCCGAACCAGCAACAAGTTAGTAGATGAGGGATATGGACAGGTGGGGGTGAGGCAGGATCAGACTGTGTGTAGGCAAATCTTTTAGCTCTTTGGGCCTTACTTTCCTCTCTAAATGCCCTTCTAGGCCTGATACACTGTGATAAGGCATAGATGGTGGGTCAGATCCCAACACTTTAAACATTTTATTTTACATTTTTCACACCTGGAAAGTAGTCCCTAACTAAGGTACCTAAGTTATCACCAAATGCTAGCTATTTTGAGGAATTTTGTTTACCCTGAACTATGAATTTTTTAGTGCTTTTTCCCCCATAAATCCAAATTTCAACTCAAATATGTTTTTACCAATGCTGTTAGTTCTCTGGATAAATAACTATGATAATACAGACTAATGATAAATAGTGAAGAAAAAAATAACAGAAGCCACTATATTTTGAACACCTATCATCTGCCAGTTACTGTGCTCATCACATTTCATCTTTCGTCCTTATACTAACCTTGTTAAGTTGGCGTTATTGTGGCCATCTTCCATGAGAATTCTGAGAGGTCACAGAGACAGCAAATAGCAGAGTCAGGATTTGAATCTAGGTCTTTCTAATTCCAAAACCCATGTTTCTACTCCTTTAATATACCATAAATCTGCTGTACTGAGTGCATTCATAATAATCCTGTATAGTTTCTCCTTGATTCAGAGTCTCCTAATTTTTATTCAGAAAGACGCAGACATAGAGAATGGACTTGAGGACACGGGGAGGGGGAAGGTTAAGCTGGGACGAAGTGAGAGAGTGGCATGGACATACATACACTACCAAATGTAAAATAGACAGCTAGTGGGAAGTAGCTGCATAGCACAGGGTGATCAGTTCAGTGCTTTGTTACCACATAGAGGGGTGGTATAGGGAGGGTGGGAGGGAGACGCAAGAGGGAGGAGATATGGAGATTTATGTATATGTATAGCTGATTCACTTTGTTATAAAGCAGAAACTAACAAAACAAATATTTGGAGGCTTGGAAAAATTATATATGTATTTGAAATTTAAAAAAAAAGAAATACAATGCAAAGTGTGTTAGTGTCCTACTCCTTCACTTTTCACTTATGATCACTTTAGTGGAGCATTTCTGTTCTTAACGGCAATATTATATTATTTTGTTTACTTTGAATAAAGAGTTTACTGATGAATCTGAACTTGCCTGAGGAGTCTGAACTTGAAGGAGATAGTGGCTCCAGTCATTACTTATCCAACGTCTTTATCCCAATATTGGTGCCTTACAGGCCATATCTAGGGTAAGAGGAAGACTTGCCCTCAATAGCCTGTTACATTTGTGCAATCTTGGGGGCAAAAATTAATTGATATAAAATATAAGGCTTCTTATCTGTGAAAGACATTGTCAGTAGAATGAAGAGGCAAGACACAGACTGGGAGAAAATACTTATAGAAGACATATCTGGTAAAAGACTGTTATCCAAAATATACAAAGAACACTTAAAACTCAACAATAAGAAAATGATCAATCTGATTAGTAAATGTGCAAAAGATCCGAAACAGACACCTCATCAAAGAAGGTATACAGATGGCAAATAAACATTGTAAAGATGCCCAACATCATCTCATTAAGGAATTACAAATTGAAACAACAGTGAGATACCACTACACGCCTATTTGAATGGTGAAAATACAAAACACTGACAACAGTAAGTGCTGGCCAGGATGTGGAGCAACAGGAACTCTTATTCATTGCTAATGGGAATACAAAATGATACAGTCACTCTGAAAGACAGTTTGACAGTTTCTTACAAAACTGAATATATTCTTACCATAGGATCCAATTGCACTCCTTGGTATTTACCCAAATGAGTTGAAAAATTGTATCCACGTTATAACCTACATATGAAAGTTTAAGCAGCTTTATTCATAATCACCAAAACTTGAAAGCAACCAAGATGTCCTTCAGTAGGTAAATAGATAAACTGTGGTATGTCCAGACAATGCAATATTATTCAGTACTAAAAAAATGAGCTAGCTATCAAGCTATGAAAAGACACGGAAGAATCTTAACTATATATTACTAAGTGAAAGAAAGCAATCTGAAAAGGCTACAAAATGTATGATTCCAAATTTCAACTATATGATATCCTGGAAAAGGCAAAACTATGGAGACATTAAAAAGATCAGTGGTTGCCAAGGACTGGAGGGACAGACATGAACCAGTGGAGAACAAAGGATTTTAGAGCAGTGAAATTTGTCTGTGTGATATTACAATGGTGAATACATGTCATTGTATACTTACCAAAACCCATAGAATGTACAACACCCAAAGTGAACCCTAATGTGAACTCTGGACTTTGGGTGATAATGAGGTGTTAGTGTAGGTTCATCAGTGGTAATAAATACGCTGGTGTGGAATGTTGATGGGGGAGGAGGCTGTGTGTGTATGAGGACAAGGGGTACATGAGAACTCTCTGCACTTTCTGTTCCATTTTGCTGTGAACCTAACACTACTGTAAAAGATAGTCTACTTAAGCATTAATTTGTATTGAAATAGTATTATAAAAAGTCATAGGTAGCTAAAGTAGAGAAGTCTGCTTTCTAAATGGATAACAGATTTTCCACTTTTGTGTGGGACTGAGTGATGTTTTGTTATATGACTCCTTCCCTTGGACAGTGAATGTCTAGCAAATGATAGATGCATTAACTCTTCTGCCTCCTCTGTATTTTATGGTCATCGATACTGATCCTGAAATGACTAGGCAGCAGCACAGGTGGGTGAGTAGAGACGCCTCTTCCTGGAAGCCTTCTCTTTGATAGCGCAGCTGCTTTCAAGGCCACAGAAAACTGCATGACACTTACTGTTCTGAATGATGTAACTCTACAGTGACTCATTATTACCTAAAAAAACCAGCAGTTCCTCAAATTTGGGATTCTGTTTTCCTAGAACATTCATTTCTGTGTTCACAATTTTAGTTGATCTTTGAACCAGGTTAAAAGAAGCAGAGAAAGACAAAATTGAAGCTGGCAAACTTGACATGGTATAGCAGCTCTGAGAAATGTGGCCCCTTGGGCAAACCTCGCATTTGCCTATTATGTTACTTTTTCACATTTAGCTATAGAAACCCATTCTGTGCCTCAGTATCTCAGACTACCTTCTATCAAAATAAGAGGTCGTGCCCAACTAATAAAGAGTTAATATTTGGAAATCTTCTAGCTAGGTATTAAGAACGTGTATTTCTTGGTGCTGGTATGAAAGGTGATTTAAAATTATATTTACGCATTTTCTGAAAAATGTTCTTATAATAGACATGCATTTTTTATTATCAGAAAAAATTAATCTATTTTCATTTGAAAATAAAGGTTATCTAAAAGAAAAACAGATAAAGGAGGTACGACAATTTTTTTTTTAAATTTTATTTATTTTATTTATTTATTTTTGGCTGTGTTGAGTCTTCGTTTCTGTGCGAGGGCTTTCTCCACTTGCGGCGAGCGGGGGCCACTCCTCATCGCGGTGCGCGGGCCTCTCACTGTCGCGGCCTCTCTTGTTGCGGAGCACAAGCTCCAGACGCGCAGGCTCAGTAGTTGTGGCTCACGGGCCTTGTGGCTCACGGGCCTAGTTGCTCCGTGGCATGTGGGATCTTCCCAGACCAGGGCTCGAACCCATGTCCCCTGCATTGACAGGCAGATTCTCAACCACTGCACCACCAGGGAAGCCCGGTACGACAGTTTTGAAAGATGAGGGTTACAAGAAGGACTTGCACTGCTAACACAGAACACTGACAACAATAATAGCCAATACTTCTGTGGCACTTTCTACGTGCCAAGCACTGTTCTAAGTTCTTTATTCTATTAATCACTTTACTCTTCATGACAGTCTCACGATGGAAGTAATATTGGTATGCCTATTTTACAGATAAGGAAACTGAGTCACAGAGAGGCCATAACTAGTCTATTGTTAGATAGCTAGTAAGGGGTAGAGCTGAAATCTGAGAACAAGCACCAGTACCAGCTAAAGATCAGAGCTACTAATGTAATAAAGATAAATAAGATAGAATAAAAGAAAAGCTTAACAGGATAAATGAAGCACCATATATCAGTGAGACAGGGGATGGGTAATTTAAAATGCTATTTTGGGGAAGCTGATTATTTAGATTAAATAAATTCATTTTAGCAAATCCCCCTAAAAATAATAACCCATTTTATTCTAAATAGATTAAAAAGTTAAGTCTAAATAGCTAAACCAAAATAACTTAGAAGAAATATACTTTAATATTTACCTGATCTTTAGATGGAAAATGATTTTCTAAACTTAAAAGCAATTAAGGAAATCACAGAGGAAGAGATTGATGGGTAAAATAAAAAAGTTTCTGTATGTTATAAACCAAATGAAAAGATAAACAACAACTAACACATTAAAGAAATTGTGGTTTTTCATACACATCTGTAAGAAAATCACAAAAGAGGAAACAGAAATTGTTAACAAAATATGAAAAATACCTTCTTTTGTAATATAAGAAAGGCAAATTTTTCAGAAATTCAAATTAAAACAAAAATTAGGTAGCAGTTTTCACAGAGCACATTTTACCAAAGATTTTTAACTGATAATAATCAGGTTGTCAGGAGTTCTACAGGATGGATGGACGATTTCATGTTGAAGCTTTCTGACAATAATTTAGCAACTTCTGGCAAGAGCCTTAAAGACAGCCATATTTTTCAAACCAATATTTTTTCATATAAGGATTTGTCCTAAGAAAATGGTTATGTGGACAAAGATTTATGTTCACATTTTTATAACATCATTAATTTCTAATAGGGCAATATTAGAAACAATGTTTAATAAAATTGAATTTGTTGGTAATAAGTGGAAAGTATGGTACAGCTATAGGATGGACCATCACACCACAAATAAAATCATGTTATGAGCAGTTCTTAGTGAGAAAAGAAAACAGTTATTAGATAATGCTTTGTGTAATAAAAGAGGATATATAATTATTTATGCATAATTGTCTTATCTAGTTAAAGTTAATAACAATAAAAAAAGGAATTGAAAAGTCATGATAAATGTCCATGATGATAATTGGTGACAGAAAGGATTTTTTTTTTAAATTTATTTTATTTTATTTTTTGGCTGTGTTGGGTCTTCGTTGCTGCGCGCGGGCTTCCTCTAGTGGTGGCGAACGGGGGCTACTCTTCCTTGCGGTGCGCAGGCTTCTCATTGCGGTGCCTCCTCTTGTTGTGGAGCACGGGCTCTAGGTGCACGGGCTTCAGTAGTTGTGGCTTGCGGACTGTAGAGCACAGGCTCACTAGTTGTGGCACAAGGGCTTAGTTGCTCTGCGGCATGTGGGATCTTCCCAGACCAGGGCTCGAACCCGTGTCTCCTGCATTGGCAGGTGGATTCTTAACCGCTGAGCCACCAGGGAAGCCCCAGAAAGGATTTTTATATTTTACAAACTGCCTAAAACAAACAGACATAATAATGGGGAAAATTATTTTAAGTAAGAAAAAAGAAATACAGAGTGCAATACAGAGACAAAGGAAAAAAGGGCAGATCGTTGAAAATGGTGAAAGGCACATGGATATTATCTCAGATCTGATATCCTGGCAGAGCTGGAATGGAGCAGAGAGCAAATAAATGTATTGGAACAATTAATGCTTTTGGCCAGCTCCTTCAGAGCGCCAGAGTCAATATAACAATTGCAGGGACAGACATCTGCTTCTCGCTCAACCATTGGAAAGCCAGTCCATCCTCTGGGATATGTCGATGAAAGTGTTTTCTTAAAACAAACTAGTTTTCTGCCCAAACTCATGTTTTTACAGATGTCATGTAGGTTTTCAAATTTACCTCTAAAATGTCTGGTTAAAATGTTTTCAAAGAAATGAGTCTTGGAATTCAGTCTCTAGCATTTTCTCTATATTTTGTTTAAGTCCAGGAACATGCTTTCCAATTCATGCTATATTATAAATTTTGAGGGGTTCAGGAAGCAGCAGCAAATGTAGATGCAATTTGTCTATTAACTGTTGCTTTTATTTCTCTATAGTCTAAAAATACAGAAGTTTCCAACTTTTCCTTTGCTCACATCAATTGGCCTCCTCTGTCTCGGAGGCGTTTGAAGGTCTAAGTATTTTCTTAAATGCTTTTCTCTTCTGAAGTTGGATGTGTTTATATCTTGGCTGTAGGCTCTGCACCATGGCCAAGGGAATCTCTTCCCTGCATTCTCAGTTCTCAACTGGACCTCTTGGTTCTAATCAAACCCTTCCAGAGTCAGGCTCTTATGTGCTTGCTCTCAGCATATTGGATCCCTGATCCACACACTCAGGTTTATAAGTTCAGCTTCTGTCTCCTCAGATTACTCTGGGATCTCATCCTGTCCTCTCTTGCACTAAGTAGCCTGCCCACCACCACTTAACCCCATATTCCAACAGTGAGTGACCATTTAGGTAGGCATGATAGAAAGGAATGTGTTTTTTTTAAAATTCCTTTTTAAGAGGTATCAATGTTTCTTTGGTTAAAGCATGAACGTAATTATTTATGTCTAAAGAACTTGACTAGAAACAAAGTGTATTTAGAGTCGTGTTTTCCATTGAGTCATCGTTGAACTATATTATGTAGAGAGGAGAATTTTCTTTCCCCTCAGACTCAGTAAGATTCCACGGGGTTCTCCATCAACCCAGGATGTGACATTCTGGTTGGTGGATCTCCAAAGAGTGATGTCACCGAGTCCCAGGGCATTAATCATCAGAGCATATGTAATGTTTTGCTGCTTTGCTCTGCTGAGCCAAGGAGATGATGCCTGTGAATTCATACTCCTCCACCCTCACTTTCTTTCATCTCCTCTCTCCTCTTTCTCTCTGAAGGCAGTTTTGCCTGCCACCAAATACTGTACCCCAACTGCCAAATTTTTTAACGCAAGTGGTGTTGTGCCTATTTACAGGAACATCTCATCGCTTGAGCCAGTTCATCTTTCAGTGGGGACACACCTACTTGTAATTCAGCTGTGATTTTGGCTGCTGCTTCGTAAATATAAAAGTCGCAAACAATTGTAAAATGCTAGTTTAAAGTCGGAATGTCTATAGGTAGGCTCAGATGCCTCTCGAGTCACTAAGTCTCTAGAAGTGTGGAGCTGCGTTAGCCTGTGGTTTTACTTCATATCACGTAAGTCCCTCTGTTCCCTCTTGGAATTCTTGTTGCTATTAACC
Organism: Stenella coeruleoalba; assembly: GCF_951394435.1. Classification (NCBI taxonomy): domain Eukaryota; kingdom Metazoa; phylum Chordata; class Mammalia; order Artiodactyla; family Delphinidae; genus Stenella; species Stenella coeruleoalba. The sequence goes on along the minus strand of NC_137151.1, from coordinate 54,577,823 downwards.
TCTGATGTAAACCCTTCCACCATGGCTTCTACCTCTAGCATTCAATCATTCTTTTAGCAAATACAGAGAGAGCACCTACCATTGCCTAATTACCTCATCTTCAGATAACATCACATTGGGTATTAGGGTTTCAATATGTGAATTTGGAGGGGACACAAACATGCAGTCCGTAACACAAGGCAAGCAAAGGGTCTTCTTGAGGCCAAGTGGGCCCCATTGGTGGAGAAACAATGTCAGACTCCAGAATCAGCAATCAGTGGGGAGGCCTGAATACTCCATCCTGGGGCAGAGGTGTCATTAGGCATTAATTTTCTGTTCTGTTTTGTTTTATTTTTTGTTTTCGTTTGTACTGTTTACTGAGTGTTGGTTGTTATGGGCTTAGAGTTGTTAATTCTTGGCCAGAAAAAATGATCTGAAGTATTGTAGTTGAAACCACCCTGGTTGGGGACAGGGAGACAGGTGCTTTGATTATCAGATCAACACCATTTACATCAGCAGTTCCTATGTAACCCTGCAAATATACTGATGCTTTGGCGCTGCTATAAAAGTTTTATTAGTAAAAAAACACGTTTTTATGAAAATAATTTTTTACTTATTGTAAGAATACATAAAATAAGAAAGAACACAAAAACAAATTTTAATTTTTACTCTCTGTGCTATGTGGATAGATAAAAAAGATTATAGAGATTCCTTACTTCAAGGGGATGAAGTTAGAGCAAGGGTCAAATTGGTTCTAACCAGGTCGCTGAAGAGGCACTTTCAGTGATGGAGGAAGAGGTATGGCCTGGGAAGCTAAGAATAGAAGGTGTATTTAGCTATAGGCCATGGATTAATGGGGCTCTATTTCTTGTTTTGAAGTACTGTCAACCTCCATAGACTTCTTTTTTTTCCTCCAGCTTTACTGAAGTATAATTGACAAAGCTGTAAGATATTGAAATTGTAACATGTGATGATTTGTTATATGTATACATCATGAAAGGATTCCCCACATTGAGTTAATTAACACATCCATCACCCCACAAGTTTACCTTTTTTGTGCGTGTGTGAGAACATTCAAGTTCTACACTCTTGCAAATTTCAATTGTACAATACAGTGTTATCCACTATAGTCTCAATGTTATACATTAGATACTCAGACCTTATTCATCTTATACTGAGTAGCCTTCTTGTTGAAGAACCACTAGTGCTAAAGGCTTGTGATAAAAGGGTACTTAGAAGATATCAAAGAGAATCACTTCTACTTCTTTTTTCAGAACGTTGCCGTAGACAGAGACATGACATGGAAGGGGAAATTGCCTGGAAAAGGGCTGTGGCTGACTGTCGTATCACATAAATCTTGTTTACATTTCTTTTTGTTCTTGGCTTGGACAAGCTTTCAGAAGTCCCAGCTAAGTGTCGTCACAAAATCTTTATAGGTAAATTTTCCCCCTTCAAGAACTTCACATAGAGCTAATTAGGGATGCTTCCTGCCCCTATACAATTCTACCCAATGTATCAGCAAGAGTTTTGAGCATTCAAAACTACACTCCGGTCTACACTCCATATTCATTACAATTCACATACACACATTTGTTCATATGCACTACACAGTGATGGAATCAGCCAGATTTTGTTTGTTATTTAGCCAATCTCGTGGTTTATTTAATCTCATCCCTGTTTATATCAAAAGGGATTTAAATGGTTAAATTTTAGTAAAATGCAACCAGTTGGCTCAACCGGTTGACATTTAGCATGGTTTCTCTTTTCTTTGGAAAGTTTTACTTTTTTGGGGAGAGGGTTACTTCATTGTGAGTATAGAGGATTTGCAGTTGAGAAGCTGGAATCATCTTTAAGTTAACGAAAGGAAAATTGAGATAAAAGAATTTTTCTGAAATGCCAGAAATTTGAATGAGGTAAAGCACCTAGTTCATAAGAAAAAACATTAAGTCCAGCCATCTTTAAGGAGCTGAAATAATATTTTATCTGTTTCTAAGATACTTAGATAAGTTAAACCAAACAGGAAGCAACAGAAGTCCTTGAGTCAGAGAGGAACTGCTCATTACTCATGTGACTTAGCAAGCAGAGAGATGATGCCACTACCCTGAAATCTACAAAACTTAAGACAACTCATTGTCGATTATGAAATACTATGGTTATGCTCTCACACCATGTAATCTCATGGAAAACTTCACCTTCTCAATTTCCTTTAGACAACTCCAGCCCTTCAGAACTAGATCATATTTTCACAAACTTTTTAGAACATGGGACATTTTGGGGAGGAAGAAGATGACTTACAACACTCCGTCTTTTGGGTGACCTACTCCATACTGTGTATTGGTAATTTGAATGGGAAAACTATATATGAGAACAAATGGAAAGATTGGTGTTCCTTTGACATAGTTGAGATAATAACTGGTTTCTCAAAAATCCAGGGAGAAGCTAAACGTTAGATGCAAAATTGTTGTAAACACCTGGTCTCCTTGGCCTCCTATGGAAGGCAGTCATCTGTAATATACAGACAGCTTGTCACACCCAATGAAAACCGTGAAGGGGAAGCAGAATGGGGAAGTGGGATGGAAAGTTTTAAGTTAGTGGTCTTTTAACATGTTGGAAAATGTAAGTCAATGTGGCATTTGCAGAAGTTCTAACATTGTTATCAAAATCATCTTATATTCTCTTTTGTAATTGCACCTGAGAATGCTGGTCCCTTTTTATCCTTTAATGAGGAGAGAGAATGTCTTTCTTCCTAAAGCAACTGTCTGATTTTGCCACTTGGGACCCTGTGTCCACGTGCCGTGCCAGTGCTCAGCCACTCAGGATATCTTATTTTTATTAATATTTATTGAGTGCTTGCTACTGTGTCAGGTACTTCTACAGCACTTCAATTTTCACAAAAACCATATGAGGTTGGTACTGTTTTTATATAGATGTGAAAACTGGGACACAGAGAGAAAATGCAGTGATTCCCAGCAGCTTGGTTGCCTCCTGTCCTCATGGGGTCCCTAGTACAGTCCTCATGGGGTACCAGCAGCACTTGTTTAGCTCTTTTCCTCTTTATTTCATCTTTATTTTACAAATTAAACTGTTTTTGAAGCTACAAAATAAGTGCATGTATAAGGTAAGGACTAAAACATACAAAGAGATAGGGAAACAAAAGGAAGACTTCCATCCCTTACACCTAAGGACTACTCCATAGAGGTAAATATTATTAATTTTTTATGTATTTCAAAATTGTCTATGCATAAATCAAGATATACACACATATGCATACATATTCATTTTAGTTTTTGGATCTGTTAAGGTACTTGTGTCATACCTTGACATATTATAGTTATCTGTGAACATATTTACCTCCCTGAATTGACTGTAAGCTCTCTGAGGTCATGCTGTGTGTGCTGTCCTGGTTATCTATTGTTAAATAACAAATAATCCCAAGATTTAGTGGCTTAAACTAAAGACAACATTTATTTTGCTCACAGATCTGCCATTTGGGCAGGGCTCACTGGGAAAATCTCACCTTTGCTGCACTCAGCATCAGCTGGGGTGGCTGAGGCTGGAGGCTAGAATTACCTGAAGTCTCAATTGTTCACATGTGTGGTGTTTGATGCTGGCTGTCAGTGAGACCTCAGATGAGGTGGTGGCTGGGACGCCTACACATGGTTTTTCCATGTAGCCGCTTGGCTTCCCCGAGTGTGGTGGTTGGGTTCCAAGCATCCCAAGAGAACTATGAAGAAGCTGTATTTTCTTTTATAACTTACCCTTGGATGCCACATAGCATCATTGTTGCAGTAGCCATGGGCTTACCCAGATTCAAGGGGAAAGAATGTATACCCTGCCTCTCAAAAATCACATTGTAAGTAGATTGTGTGGGATAAGCTATATGGATGAGGCCATCTTTGGAAAATACAACTTGTTACAAGTATCTTTTTATTTTAGATCCATCACTCTACTGTACAGACGTTTATTTCCTATATTTGTATACAGCAGATGCTCAATTAACATCTAGGAGATAGAATTGTTGACTCCAGATTGGGAGGAGGCAGCTCTTTGCACTGCTCTGGGCTAACAAGGGAGGGGAGGTGGTGGCTCATGCTTGTGACTATGCTGTCCATTATCTCAAAAGGGTATAAAATCTCACAAGGGACAATTGCTAGGGGTTAGTAGAAAAGGTGCTTATGAAATGATTCCCTTGAGGTAACTAGTAGATGCCTTTGAGCTGTCTTCTTTGTCCAGGAGGTTTCTGAGAAGTGCCCTTTTGATTGTGAAGGGGAAAGAGGGGCCAGTGCTAGGCTCAGTTTCATGTGAGCAGGTGCACTGAAACTGTGCATCCTCTAGGAACCACGGTCAGCGCATAAAGCCCTGCCCCTTTCTAGTGAAGCTCACCTGCACTGCTCAAAAGTTTTGCATGTTTGGCAGTGGTTAAATTAGTATGAAGGTGAAACTCTGGGTAGGAAAGATGAGAGCCAAGTGTGAAGGCTGTGTCTTATTTAGCCTTGGGGGGGATAAATATTATAGGTGCCTATCAGAGCACTGACAGTATCTATGTTGGCCTTCTGGTACTGAAACTAGTCTGTAACACCAGCTGAGGTCTGGTTTTGAAGAACACGTTTCTTGACCAAGCCAAGCAAAGTAAGCTGTGCAAAAGAGAGAGGTGGAGATAGGATGGATGCCCTTGTTCACAGAATTTGTCTCAGAACCTATTCCTGTTACGTGTTATTTTGTCTTCTTTGTTTCTCCGTCATCTCCTCTGAACTACCCTTCATCGTCTCACACTTGGTTTCCTCACTCAGCTCTCAACCTCCCCTGTTCACTGGAAATTGACATATTAGTTCTCTCTTGGTGTCACTTGAACTGACACCTGGCTCAGACCAACCTGGCCCCTAGGAATAATCTCTGACCCCCACCACATGCACATGTACAACTGTAATGCACATACTTGTGGTCTTCCCTCAGAGGAGTCTTAACTGGGGCATGCAAGCTCCAAGGGCTCTTCTTTTCTTCCCATTTTGGCTTCGATAGAGTTGGAACAAGCAGTCGTTAAGGTTCAGTGAAGATGCAAGGGCTTAGAACCAGAGATACAATGGAAAAAAAGCTTGTTGTACTCACAATTAAGTGTATTTGGAAAACTGTCAGACAGACAAGGTCAACGTCTTTGGCTAAATACGTCTGGGCTACCTGTAGAAGCTTTCTGTCATGTTGCCTACTGACATCTCCACCCAAGTGGATATCCTGAGTATTGCTTGACTCCATCCTCCCTTTAATTTAGTGCTAACAGGAGAGGTCAGGTGTTGGCTTATGCTTTATTATTATTTTTAATATTTAAACTACTTTAAACCATTGCTTTTGAATAGGTCATTAAAGGCCAACCTCCAAGCTGCCTACCTATCACAGACCAAGTTCTTCCCCTCTGATAAAATTCTTTGGTAGAGTATAACCTCTTAGTAATCATTGGGGGTTGCCTGATATAGGAAGAGAAAGCAACTGAAATATGAATTTCACGACAGCCTCTTGATACTCAAGTCAGATTCTCTGATTGGACATCGGTCTAAAGGGACGGTCAGACACAATTATCTTGTCGAGTTCAAGGTGTACATTTCGTGTGGCTTTCAGAATTACTGTTTTGGAAAGCTACAGAATCTTGACACTTGTTGACTTGCCATTGAAAATGGCTTCTGTAGTGTGGGATAAAGAGAGAATTAGATTTCCCGGTGTGATTTTAATTTTTGGACCTCAGAGGTTGAGCACAGTTTGCTGGGTCTTGACTGGAGTGGTGGCAGTGAAATTAGGATCTAAAGATGGAGCAAAATCATTAGGCTCCTTGTCATCACGGTCCATCATCCTTCCTATTCCCCAGGGTGGTTCAGTCATCATCTCCCTTTATTGCTCCTCATATCCAGGAGGCACAAAACTCTATTGCTTATTCCTCTCCAGTGCTCCTGGCTTCTACTCTTTCCCGTCTTCCCCCACTGGCACTGATCTAGTTCAAGCCTTTATTGCCTGTTTTTAAGATTATGACATTAACTGAACTGGTCTTTAGCTTTCTCCCTTCAATTCTCTTATAATCCAATGCCAAGTCAATTTTCCTAAAATTCCTATTTAGTTCACTTACGCCTCTCCTCAAACAATGAGTGATTCCCTTCGGCGTTCCCTGGCGGTCCAGTGGTTAGGACTCGGAGCTTTCATTGCTGTGGCCCAGGGTTCAATCCCTGGTCAGAGAACTAAGATCCCACAAGCCACGTGGAGAGGCCAAAAAAAAAAAAGTGATTCCCCTTTGATTTTTTTTTAAATTTTTATTTGAGTATAGTTGGTTTATAACGTTGTGTTAGTTTCAGGTGTACAGCAAAGTGAACCATTTATGCATATACATATATCTACTCTTTTTTAGATTATTTTCCCATATAGGCCATTACAGAGTATTGAGTAGAGTTCCCTGTGCTCTACAGTAGGTCCTTATTAGTTATCTATTTTATATATAGCAGTGTGTATATGTCAATCCCAATTTCCCAATTTGTCCCTCCCCCCGCCCCATCCCCTGGTAACCATAAGTTTGTTTTCTACATCTATAACTCTATTTCTTCCCCTTTGATTGTTGAATCAAGTTCAAATTATTTGATATAATAGACAAGGGGCCTTACCCATCCAGCCCTGATAAAGTGCATGTTAGTTATCCCTTACTAAGCATCCCACAGTCCTGAAACACCAGTCTCATTACCAATCTCTGATCAGTTCTCTCTCCGTGTTCTCTCTTCATGGCTCTCCTTAATAAGCTCATTTCACATGGGAAATGTTGATTCTTTCCTGGCCACCACATCTTACTATTGGAATTACACTGATTCTTTAAATTTCTCTTTGTCCTTCAATGGCAACTCCTACGCCACCTCAAGAAGAAATTACTCTTTCTCTTCTGTCTTCTTGAAGTGCTTTGTATCGTTTTCTGTCTTGTAAGCTATGGAAGTGGGCGTGTTGATTTCTTACCAGACTGTAGGCTCATGCAGGGCTGAGATGAGGTTTTAATAACTTCAGCATCGCCTTCCCTTAGCTTAGAGCCAGGTAGGTAGTAGACCTTTGCTAAAATTTGTTGTTTTGAATCGAATTTTCACAGGTTCTCTCTGGGTAAAAGTTACATCTAATTCAGACCATTAACTCCAGTTTTTCTGTATGTAAAGAGTGTAAAGCAAGGGATATGTAAAGAAATTGTATGATTGGTTTTGGTGCCTAATTACCATGATTATATTTGCTAAGCCAAAAATTTTAAGTGTGATTTATTAAAGGATATCACAGAGATATAATTGCCCAAGGACAATAGGATTGTTTCCTCAAAAATTGGATGTACAGTGGTTATTCTTTTGTGTTAAAGCTTATCAACTCTAACAACTCTCGTAGACAGTAACTCCAATTATAAGTAACCCAATATGCTGACATGGGAAGTCTTTAAATACTTTGCTATATATGCCTTATGCCTTTGTTTTCTTCATCTGTTTTTTAGAGGTGAACTCTGTCGTGTGGTAGGTTTATGAGAAGAGAGAACCTCCGACGTGTCTTTCCATCTTCAACTATACTAACAACAGCCAACTGATGTGTAGGCTAGTTTGAGAATTAGGGTCACAGAAAATTGCATATTAAAGTCTTAAAAACTGCTATTTTTAAAGAAATGCTCTTTCTTGTGATTTTTTGTTTCAAATCTTTTTTCTGTTATATTAAATGTTATAATGTTCAGAATTGATTCTCTTTGCACCTCAACAATATTTAGTTATCCTGTTTTCAGTTTTGAAGTGTGTCATTTTTCCATCATACCTTCAGGTAATACATACATATATATTTTGGTAATGTTATTCATAATGGATCTGATTTTCAGTCCCCTACATATTCAACTATTTCTTTTGGGCACAGAGCTTCCTTTGAGGTCAGTCAGAGCTTTGTTCATAGATGAAATGTGTGGCAGGATGGGGGACGTTTCCCAACTTCCTTTCTCTCTGACTCTTTCATCGTGTGTAACAAAGTTTTCCATTCTTCTATAGATAAGAATCTTTTTGTGAATTTTCTATATTTAATACCAAGTGCTGTTAAGCAACATCAGCCCTTCTCACCACACCCACTCAGATGAAAAGTGAGTTAAAGACAATTAGGTTAGTCTGGCAGGAAATGTGACCCCATAAACTGATAATTTTTGATAGTATCTTTCAGTCCTTGTAGATGCAAACAGCGTGTTCTCTTCTGCAAATGCTAGTTATCCTGTTTTCAGGATAGGAAAACAGGAGACAGACTAAGGCAATTTCCTTTTTACCTCCTGTTTTTGTTTGCTTTTTGTTGTTGTCGTTTTATGGTTTTTTGTTTTAGAGAATAGGATATATTTTCTTTTCTCCACATTCTTGGTCATTTGCTTGATTTCTTAGGGCTAGATGGGTGCTTGATGATACTCACTCCTTACATGCTCAGTTCTTTTTTTTTTACAGCCGTGCCACACAGCATACAGGATCTTAGTTTCCCGACCAGGGACTGAACCCGGGCCACGGCAGTGAAAGCACCGAATCATAACCACTGGACCACGAGGGAAGTCCCACATACTCAGTTCTTATATATAGTCACTGAGTTTCATCCAACCCTCTTCCCCAGATGTCTTGCTTAACTTTGTAGAACTTAGGAAAAAGATACTTCACAAATTCCCTTGACAGTACATGCTGATGTCAAATGGTTTTCTTTTCTGGAAAGTACCACCTCAAGTAATCATCTGAAGAGTAATAACCAGGTTGTTCTTATCGGGATATCTGAGGACGTCAGTCATGTCCTCTTTTAGATAATCAGAAGACTGGTATCAAGTTATTTATCTATCATGCTTTATCCAAACCCTGTCATTAGGGTCTTAGCTTCTTCCTGATTTCTTCTCTGAATCACCTCCCAGATATCCACAACCTATGAAAGACCAAATTTGGGGCTTTCTTTATTCTAAAGTTATTTTCCATATTGAAGTTTCTTCTACATGAAATAAACTCAGTGAAAGAAGTTTGCTTTTTCACCAACTAGTTCAGCTCCAACTCTTCTGGTTAAGAACCTCAAGGACCAGGAAGATATACTCCTGTGACAACTTTTAGTAAAAGGTCATTCTGAGTCCTTCAACTTAGTGTCTTTATATACATGGGATTGAACACTTGAGGAGAGACAATATATCTTTTCTAAATATTCAGTTATAAGTTTTTGGTAAACTGATCTAAAGGACCATCCCACCACCTCCTGCCCAGAGTAGTTCTGTTTTGGAATTAATTTATTTCTTCTAACTTATTTAGAATAAGTTTCTATGTGTTCTTGGGCAAACTGAATACCCTGTTTCTACCTAAGTTTCTTTGTCTATAAATGAAGCAGAGGAACGGGATTATGCCAAGGATGTTTCATACTCCAATCATACTTGTTGATTTTGAGATTGTAGGTGAACTTCATTGTGGATAGAAAGGTGATGTGAAGGGACAGTTGGACAAAAAGACATGAATTTTGAAGTTAAAAAAGAGTTTGGGAGTCAAATAGGATCATCTTTCTCCTGCTGAGAGAGTCTTCACCATAACTCAGGAAGAGTCTTCAACCTTCTACTTCCCCTGCTGATTTTCTTTCTTCTTCTCCTTTTTATTTCCTCCTCCTTCCCCTATGCTCTTCTTTCTTCTTCTTTCTTCCCATTTTATTCTTCCAGAGGAAAACAGGCATACTTTTTCTAGGCAGCACACTTAGGATGCTTTTGCAATGACTACCCCAGATTCTCATTCTTACGTAGACTGATATTGAACAAAAAGTCTGTGACAGTGTCCACGTGTGTTTTAAAAACTTTATTATGTGTATATTAAATTAACTTTGCATCTCCTTAGCTTTCCACCTGAGACAGAAAGGGCTCAGTGGATAGAATATTTATTAGAGAGTGAGATTCCTTATATCCATGATATTTTTCCTTCCCATGAAAAAAGGTCATGCTAATTCAGGGTGCATATTTTAGTATGACGGATTTTTTTGCTTTAACATATTAATTTTATTTTCTAATGAAATTCCAGTTACCATGATTGAATCTGTATTCTACCTCCTTTCCTTTCTACCTTAAATAATCAAGGACAGAAAAAAGTCTTAGATTTATTTAATTTAGAAGAATAAGTAATAAGAAAAGCAGTTTCATTTAGAGTTGTTTTATCTCAGACTTTTTTCCAGGTTTTTTTTTTTTTTTTTTTTTGCTTTCCTATAATTATGTTTTAGTATTGAGAGTTATTTTTTGTCAGAGTATATTTCTAGCAATTTAGTATAATGTTGTAAATCAGTAAGAGTCTTTAAAAAATTTGTCCTGCCAAGACTGTGAAATACATTCCTACATATTCATTTTTGAATTGATGGATGGATGACAGGCAGTAGGCAGCAGGATTGAGTACTAAACGATTCTTGTGTCAGGCTTCAGAAATCTTAGCAATCTGATCTGTAGCACATGAAAAAGAGTAGGAAAAGAGCAAAAACAGAAATATGTATGAGAATTTGGTCTAAAGTCAGAAAATAGCAGCAAGGAATTATTTTTACTAGGAGGAATAGAAACATAGTAAGTTTAGAGAGCTGGAACTTTTGATACCATTACAACAAAATGAACTGATTATTTTTTATTGAAAAATTACTTGTGCCATGTTGAAATTTTACAGATTAGTTGAAAGACCATAAACATGATTGAAAATTTGGATTTATGAAGAAAGGTGAGAAAACGGCAAAGTGGGTTCTCATGATGATCTTCCAGTAAAAGGTAGTATGGTTTGGCAGGAAGAGCATTGCTCTGTGAGGTAGGAGACCTTTGCCTTGTTCTACAGCTGCTGCCGATGACCCAAGTCGGTTTACCTCTTTGTATCGAATTGTCCATATTAGTCAGTGAGAGCATTGGTTTGGTTAATTTTTAAGGTCTCTCCAGCTCAAACTTTATCATGGCTTATCATCTATCAGAAATGTGGAACAAGAAGAAATGTACAGAGTGTATGGTGTTAACCTTGGTAAGAAAAAAATACTGCATTTTTAAAGCTAGGGATGAAACATTCATAGAATTGGGGGAAATTTTATTTAATCTATGATGTTGGCGTTTGGGTTCAATGTTTATCTTCTTTCCTTCCCTTTGTAAAGCCCATTGTGTCTTGCTTATTCTTAGCAGTTCAAATACCAGCTGTAAAAAAGAAAAAAAAAATGTAAATAGAAAAATTAATGCCAAGTACAATTTCTTCTGGGGAGTCTACTTGTTTCCTTCCAGCCTGCCCTACTTTTTTTCAAACCTGGTTTGCATGCCAGTTTTGTGTGTGTCTTTGCAAACTGTGTTAGAGTTTTGGCAAAAAAAAAAAAAAAAAGTGGGGCTAAAAAAGGAAATAAAAAGAAAGGCAATCACAAAATTAAATAAAACTAACAGACTTTCAGTACTTAAAAGCAAAATAGCGGAACCGCATTCCTCTCCACACCTAAAACCTTCACAAACCCATGGAATCGAGTAAATAACTAACTACTCCTCCCTTGGAGAATGACAAAGAGGGGTTCAAGGTTTGTTGAGCAAGGACTAGACAATCTTCAAAGTCCCATGCAGTCTAAAGTTTCCGTGACATGATTCCTGCCTCTAGGGAAATCGCATTCCAAAAGTGGAGGAAAGGGGAAGTCACACTAGGGCAAGGCGGTTCACTTGAAAATGACAAAGCCTGTTTTACTTCCTAGTGTGTCCCTACCCAACCCCCCTACCCAGCATTGCGGATAAGTATACTCTTTTTCCTGGGGAGTTCACTAATTTAGGGGGTTTTTGTTTTCCAGTTGCTTGAAAGAGTGAGCCATGTTTCAAAAGCCAAACCATTAAGCAAAGGATAGCAAACAGCAAGCAACGGGTCCAGTGGAGAGTGACAAATCAATATTACTATGCACTTGTGAACTCTTTACTATTTTAGGGAATTTCTACCCTTTGAAAAATAAAGTCATCGGTTAGCAGTAATTGGAAAACAAATCAGTTAATCGTAGTGAACACCATTACTCATGTTATCCCTGCATTTTATTTTATCTTTTTAAAGGTTCCTGGCTAATTCTTTTTTAATTTAAAAAATTTATTTATTTATTTTATTTTTATTTTTGCCTGCATTGGGTCTTCATTGCTGCTCGCGGGCTTTCTCTAGTTGCGGCGAGCGGGGGCTACTCTTCATTGCAGTGCACGGGCTTCTCATTGTGGTGGCTTCTCTTGTTGTGGAGCACGGGCTCTAGGCACGTGGGCTTCAGTAGTTGTGGCACGTGGGCTCAGTAGTTGTGTCTTGCGAGCTCTAGAACGCAGGCTCAGTAGTTGTGGCACACAGGCTTAGTTGCTCCACGGCATGTGGGATCTTCCTGGACCAGGACTTGAACCCGTGTCCCCTGCATTGGCAGGCGGATTCTTAACCACTGAAGCATGAAGGAAGTCCCTATTCCTGCATTTTAGAAAGAATATTTCAAAAACATCTATTTTGAAAATCTACTTTAAAATCTAGTTAGTAAATTGACTCTCAAAGCCAGGGAAAGATGGGAGTCAGTAGCCTGGCAAAAAAACACCTTACAACCCTTGGTTCTGGGAGTGAAATCTTGGGTCTGTTTTCCGGAGTCAAGAGGGAAGGAAACAGTCCCTATTTGGTTCTGTATTGGTATGTAATATGTAGAGAATTTTTGCTAGGTGTGTAAGACAAAATAATGTGACACAAACACACTTGGCCCTTATGATAGGTATTATTTAGGGAGAGGAAATGCAGCAGCATGAGAAAGACTAAGAAATGTTAACAATATTCTTACCAGGGAGGGGAAGTACATCTTATACACCTATGGTGGAGTTGAATATCACATCATGGATAGGAGTGACAGATCGATACAATCTGGCTTTTCCTTCATTCAGTTTTTAGCTTGTAGCTGGAAGCCAGGGTTATATTTTCCTCTCTTTGTTCCTCCTCCAAGCAGTTGCTATGCTTTCCTTCCGTTGCTCAGCCATGTTCAGTGTGTTTCTTTGAGGTCCTACTGAGAATTTTAAACAGTCCTGGCCAGTAATTACTGTCTCTCTCCAGATGCATCTCTTACACAGACTTCATTTTTATTCCTCTCCAGTCTTATGGAGAAGGGTGGTGCTGAAATTCTCTGTGTTACAGAGCTTATCTGCTGAATTCATACCACTAGCGAGAAAGACATAAAGTGCTTCCTTTTCTCTTCCTGCAAAATGGTATTATTTTTCCTTGCTTCTCTCTTTCCTGTAAAATGGTGATGATACATTTTTCCTGACACTGCTAATGCAAAATACTGATATTTTGTAGATTACTTACACCCTGGTTTGCCCCCTCTCTGACTCTGAAACTAACGTTTTATAATTTCCACTTTGCACTTGTTCTGCTTGGTCTAAAAAACAAAAATTGGTTGGGACAATGGCTATTTCACCTTTTAGTGCATTCTAAACATGTCTGGCGTGTTCCTCTACCACGCTTCTGAGTGTCCCGAGTGAGCGTGCGAAATAGCTTGAAATAAAATTCTTAATTTCAGTAATTTTTATTCGGTCTGACTCCCTCCATGTCATCTCAGAAACCACCATGTGACATCTAATCAACGAAATTACCTGTTTCAGAAATCTTACTTATTTGACATATGTTAATCCAATTTTTACTAAACCAAGATGTTCAAATCTACGAGGGTCACAAATAGATATAAATTGGGGTTCCTGTCCTAATAGGAGAATGGCCATGCAAATAAATAACTGGGTTATATGGTGATGTACCAAGGGTTATGTGAATGGGACAGATACTAAATTTTATGGGAGTTCAGTAGTGGTAATGAGATATTTTGGCTGCTGTCCAAAGGGAATACTTCACAGGGGAGGTGGAATTTGAACTCAGCTCTTAATAGCAGAGGGGATTTCAATGAATAGAAGGGAGTTTTAGGAAGAGGGAATAGTTTAAAAAAAGATGCAGAGGTGTGACAATGCTAGGTATGTTCTCAGGAGGAAGGCTATTATATCTTGGCACCTCTTAAGTCAATTTATTTAGATTAAAACTTAAGACTGGAACATTAGGTAAGAATTAGACGGTGGGTAACTTTTAATGCAAGGCTAAGAAGTCTAAACTTAATTCAGTAGGCATGGGGTAGGACATGATTAGGTAGTAATAGTTAGGTTTGGGAGACTCTATTGGGAGACCCGTTGCCTGCTATTGTGTGTGTTGAGGAGTGAACCCAGGGCCTCAGCTTGGAAGCAGCAGGTGGTCATGGAAAGGAGGAGACAGATGTTAGACATTCTAGAGGCAGAAGTGACAAAACGTGAGGTCCAATCAATAGAAAAAGAAAAGTCTGAGATAAATGAGATGCTAGGCTGTGTTCTGCTCTACAGGACTGACTGGGTGAGTCTAGTTTAATGTGTGTACATCTTGGGGTATGGAGGGGAATATGTATTGGGAGAAAAGAGCCCTGACTGCACTTCTTCATGTTGTTGCACCTCTACTTTACCCTTTACATTTCTGAAATTAAGATGCTTCTTACCATCTATGGACACATTTAATGTGAAAGTTTTCCTTGAAAGGTTGTTAGTAAATCAATGGTGAATACTGTCATTGATGGCAACTTATCATAATAGAAATAAAGTTTAAAATATATATTGTTACTGTAATGGATTTTCATTCAAACTGCCAAATTATTTCATTCTCATTATAATTAAGCCAAACTACCCAGTAAATATAAATTACATTAAGTATTAAGCACACAGTAAATACTATTCATCAAATACCTACATTGCCCAAAGAAAAGAATCACTAGGAGAATAAATCAGCTGCCAGAGCTTTGGGGAGATTATGGATGTATTCATCAAATGCGTACCGAGCAGCTCTTATGAGAAAGTCACTCTTCTAAGGGCAGGAGGGATACAAAGATGAATGAGAAAGAATCTCTGTCTTGGGGTAGGACTGGGGGCTTACAAGTTATTACAGAAGAAAGGCAGGTGCACATAATTTTCACAGGGCAAAGTGTGATTTATCATAAGAGAGGTCCTTTAGATGTACTTTGGATGCTCTGGGGAGGTGATGCTCATATCTGCTCGGGGATATCAGTCAAGGCTTCATGAAGGATGTAGCATTTAAACTTGGCCTGGGAGAATGGGTAGGATTTCTACAGATAGAGGTGAAGTAAGTGAATCCAGGTGAACCATGTGTTATGAACAAAGGTTAAGTTGGAAAGAACCATGCATATTCAGGGAGCACAGCAGTCCAGGGTAGTTGCAGGGAAAAGTGTGAATAATAATAATAACAATGATTACAGGAAACATTTATTGAGCAGTTACTATGTGCTAGGTCCTGTTACACTTTATTTGGTGATATGTAGAATGATTGGTCCCATTTTATAGGTGAGGACAGTGAGACCAGGTCAGTTAATTAACTTGCCCAGGGGTCTAAGAGCTCAAGCTGAACCATTGGCCTTATTCCTTTCATAAGCAGTGTGCTTGTAAGGGCACACACAGGAATATACAGCTGTGAAAGAATGCTGGACATGGGTTAGGGAAGGTGCTGCAAACCATGTGATGGAGTCTGAAGTTGACTCTGTAGCTAATGTTATGGCATTCTCTGGATTTGGAACACTCTGCCACCCGCCTTTTGGTATGTGTAATAGAATCAGTGTGTGTAATGGTCTTTAGAAATACGGTACCAGAGGAGGGTAGGTTGTGTGTCAAATTCTAGCAGCCTCCAGGGAACATTTAAAACCCTTAAATTGTTATAGGACTTTACATTCTCAAAGATCTTTTTCATTTCCTATGTCATTTATTTTGATCCACAGATTGATGCGGCATTTCTCCCTGCATTGGGTATATGGGGAAACGTACCCTACATTGGTACTAACTTTGCCTAAGCAAGCCCCAGGACTGATAGATGGTGGAGCTAGAGAAGGAAGCAAGATCTTCTGGAGCTTAAATCATTGCTACTGCTTTTTCCTCAGACCTCTTTTCCTTTTACTGGTTTTACATCAACAATCCCCTCTTTACATTCAGAGGTGTAAATGGGTCTACATACTGTAATTGATGGGTTTGCTCAACACTGGAAATAAGTATTCCTAAGTAGAAGATAGTATCCTTGCCCACCAAGAAAAATGGACCAGTTTCTGGCTGACACAGGCAGGACCACACAGTCAGGTGCTTGGTCAGGAGACTTCTGTACTTTTCCACTGCTGAGGAGGGAGCTGTCCTAGCTGCTGCCTCTTAAAACAGTGTCAGGATTTCATGGAAAATTTCTCAGACTTCTCTTTTGGGAACTAGGCCAGCTGTCCAACTATCTTAGGTTAAATCATTCATTTCACAACCTTTCTGACCCCCACTCTGCAGCTTATTAGTGAAATAGAATGTCCACAGTGCTTGGCTAAAGAGAAGGTGTCACTATTTCTGAATTCAGCACAATTCTTTGTCATATATTTGTATATTAAATTTCAATACTGGTTATTTCAAAGAACTTCCACTGTGTTTTGGGTTAATATCCTGGCCAATGAGGTGCTGAATAATCACCTCTCTGTTCTTGAGATTGACAGCATCATTGCACTTCTAATATTGTCATAATATCTCTAAATGTAAGCAAGAATAGAGAGTGTATGTGTTTCCTAGCGTATGAATTTCCTAGTTACCATGACAAATTATCACAAATTTAGTGCCTTAAAACAACAGAATTTTTTCCCTCACAGTTGCAGAGGCTAGAAGTCTGAAGTCAAGCTGTCATAGGGCCATGTTCCATCTAAGACTCTGGGTAGAATACTTCCTTGCCTCTTCCCGGTTTCTGGTGCTAGCCGTTGATAGTTGGTGTTCCTTAGTTTACAACTGTAAAGCCTACAATCCAAACTCTGCCTCTGACATCACGTTGTGTTCTTCCTGTGTGTGTGTTTTTAACATGGCATTTTTCTCTTCTTATAAGGACACCAGTCATATCAGATTAGGGCCACCCTAAGACTCCATCTTAACCTGAGGACATCTGCAAAGACCCTATTTCTAAAATGAGTCACACTCACAGATACCAAGGGTTAGGACTTCAACATCATTTGGGGAGATAGAATTTAACCTATAAGATAGTAAGCAACAGGGCTTCCCTGGTGGCGCAGTGGTTGAGAGTCCGCCTGCCGATGCAGGGGACACGGGTTCGTGCCCTGGTCTGGGAAGATCCCACATGCCGCGGAGCGGCTGGGCCCGTGAGCCGTGGCCGCTGAGCCTGCGCGTCCGGAGCCTGTGCTCCGCAACGGGAGAGACCACGACAGCGTGAGGCCCGTGTACCGCAAAAAAAAAAAAAAAAAAAAAAAGATAGTAAGCAATAATTGGCACTTTTCCTTTTTATTATGGTTAATTCTATACAGATAATAACATTTTATCTAGATTGTAAAATTCTTAGGGGTATGAGTTGAACTATAGTAGAGGGATTACTGTTTTGTTCTTTGGTAAGTTCATAGTGGTTGTTCGAATCACTGTTTTAATTGCTATCACACTGAGACATTTTTTTCTCTATCTTTCCTACCAGATTCTGATCTCCGTGAGGGTAGGAGTCATACCTGGCTCATCCGCACAGTGTTAGCACAATTTGGGGAAGGCAGCTTTGCATAGTGGTTGACCTTGTCATTGGAAATGGATGATGTGGATTCTAATCCCAGCTATCCTAGGTATCAGCTGTGTAATGTTGGGCAGGTGTTTTAGCCTCAGTATCCTCATCTGGAAAAGCATCAAAAATATAATACTATTCTCATTGTTTTATGGGATTAAACTCTTTAGCACATTGCCTAGCTGTTACTATGACTATAGTCTCAATAAATTTTTGTAGAATTGAGTTGAAGGAGACCAAGTTGTCCAGCCATAGTTCTGCCATTAAATTACTGTGTCTCTTTGGCAAGACTTACATTTTCTAGGCGTTATTTTTTTTAATCTGAAAATTAAGGGAGTTAGATGACATGGCTCTGAGGTTCCTTCCAGTCTAACATTCTGTAAGTTCAGCTGGTATCTTCTGATGACTTCAAGAATACATATATAGTTTCAGTTCTATATATAGTTGATTCTATTCTAACAAGCACTGTGATTACCAAAGAAAGATGTATTGTTAGTGGTTTATCTCCTGTCCTTACTACCTTGTGCTTATTTGTTTGGCTTTATTATTTTAACTCAGTAAAGTTAAAAAATATTTACTGATGCCCACTGTTAGTCTCTGTGTTAGGTTATACATAGAAATGACTACTATACTATTCTTCCCTGTGTTACATTTGAATATCAAAGAAGTTGAGATTGCATATCGTTTTCTGAAACTGTAATCAGACAGGGATAGAAAGAAAATAGGGGATTCTGATGTTCTAAGACGTTACCTTATTGCTCTTCTGTACTTCCTTCTGGTGCACACACATTTCCCGCTACCTGCCCCTGCCACCTTTCTAGACTCTGAAAACAAAGACGGGGAAGGTGAGGATCAGTCCATTAAGCTGCTTCCTGCTGGCCCTTCTCTGCTGATTCTCTTGCTATTGTCAAAGGCAAGTCTCCACCAGGTGGCCAATCCAGGCAGCTCTGGGGGGTGAGCAGACTGGAGGGGTGTCTACTTAGAGAACTCCAAGGTGAAAGCTCTCTTTGGAGCTGTTCCGTTTGGATGCAGCCTGTTTAACACCTTTATCCATTCAGTTAGGAATATTTGGGGCCTCTCTAGTAGATAGCATTTGAGCTGAGATTTGAAGAGAGAGACAGAAAGAGAGAGAGAAAACAAGACAAATGAAGACTGGTGGGGAGAGCAGTGATCCAGGCAGAAGGAAGAGTCAGTACAAAAGCCCTGAGGAGAAACTGCCTCTGTTGGAGGGTTAGAAGGAAGGCCAGTGTGACCAGGATGTGGTCTGGTAATGACGCCATAGGATCTACTAGAACAAACATGACCTTAAATGACAGGCTAAAAAGTTTGGATTTTATTCAAAGGCCAGGGGGAACTTACCTACATCTCAAGTAAGTATTTTGTTGTTCCAAGTATTACACAAAATTCCAGTCCCAAACAGGTTTCTTGCTTTCTAAGAAGCTACTTTCTAAAGCACTAAAGCCCTTCTCAGTTCTGTGGGGTGGCTCTGCCCAACCCCATTGAGCAAGTTATGTAAAAGCTGAACCCTGAGTGTGACACAGGGTGTTAGTTAAAGGAAGAGGAAGGAACACTGTCACCTGTTTACCCTGAATTTTGATAAAAGATTTCGATTTTGAAATGGAACAGCGTGTATGCGGTGGGGGAAGGTGGAGGTAATAATGACTAATGAGAACTCTTAGGCAGTTGATAACTGCCGTTTGAGAACCGCAGATTTCAGCAGGACAAACTAATGCCCTTTGCTTCCATGAGAATTAGCGGCGTGATTGCCCTACTCTCCTTTACTGTACTATTTTGTGGAGACTTCAGCAGTCCTTTTTGAGGAGCAATTTTGCTTGGTTGGAAGAACATGATAAAGAAATATGAAAGAATTACTTAAAAAATCCCATTAAGCAAAATAAAATTTTAGCCTATAAACAAATGGCAAACATTCAGTAGATAGACCAATAATTCTTATCAGTAAGCATAAACAGTATGAGGACCTAGAAAATCATAAGGTATTCTCAGCAAAATGTGATTGGCTTTTAAAAATTCTCTGTGAGTTATTAATATTTTAAAAGTTGACCAACTAATATAAGAATGCATACTTATTAAAAAAGGTTCAAACCATATATATAATAGAACAAAATTTGGAAGTCTTCCTTCACAAACCTTCCCACTTTCTCCCTCAACTCGTTCTCCAGAGGTAACCACTGTTAACAGATTAGTATATATAGATCTTCCTCGACTTACAATGGGTTTACATCCAGATAGACTGAAAATATTGTAAGTTGAAAATGCATTTGATACATCTAGCCTACCGGACATCACAGCTGAGCCCAGCCTACCTTAAATGAGCTCAGAACAGTTACATTAGGCTACATAGTTGGACAAAATCACTTAACACTAAGTCTATTTTATAATAAAATGCTGACTATCTCATGTAATATATTGAATACTGTCCTGAAAAACAGAATGGTTGTAAAGTCTGTCGTTTGTTTACCCTCGTGATCAGGTGGTTGACTGGGAGCGACGGCTTGCTGCCCTGCCCAGCATCATGCGTGTCATCCCCCATGTTGCTAGCCTGAGAAAAGATCAAAATTCATAATTCAAAGTATGGTTTCTACTGAATGCCACTTTCACACCAAGGCAAATTTGAAAAATCCTAAGTCAGACCATCTTATGCGGGGAACCATCCATATTATGTAGTCTTTTTTATGTCTGTATGTGTCACTGTACATATAGATAACATGCTCTTTCTTTAAGAAAAAAGAATAAATGGAAACATATCGGGCACATTGTTCTATCTTTTCCCCTACTTTATCTGTCTTAAAAATATTTATGCACGTAATTGTTTATTTTATACTTTCTAGTGGGTGCCGAGCATTCCATTGAATTAAATTATCATAAGTTATGTAGCTACTTCTCAACTGATATACATTTAAAACTTCAATTTTTCACAATTTCAAACAATGTCACAAGAAACATACTTGTTTTCTGCACATGTAAGAGTACTTCTGTCGGATAAATTCTTAAAAGTAGAATTCCTGGAGTGCATTTTAAAATTTCAATACTGTCAAATTACCCCACTAATAAAGTTTTATTGATTTCTATTCCTACAAAGTGCCAAAAGCCCATTTACTTGTAACTTCACCAATACTGGATATCGCCAATTTTTATTTTTTGTTCATTTTTTGGTAGGCAACAGTTAGTATCTAACTGTTGTTTCAAGTTTTACTTTCCTGATTACTAGTAAGTTTGAACATCCTTTAATAAGTATATTGATGATTTGAGCTTTCTCTGTAAATTATCTGTTCAGAACCTTTAATCATCTAAAACTACTTTTCTTCAAAGAATAAAGTATTCCTTATGTATTATGGCCTTTAATCAATTATGTATCACAAATAATTTCTTGTTGTCATTTAGCTTTAACCTATGTATATTATAGCTTCCATTGAACAGAAGTTTTTTTTCTTTGAATGGAAGTTATTTATGTTACTAATGCTCTCTGGACTTCTCTGTATTGTTAGGAAAAACATTCCCAATCTAATCTTACTAAAATACTTTATATTTTTGCTATTATTTTAAATATTTAAAATTATCTTTATACTTAACTCTTTAAGCCATCTGGAATTTATTATTATAATGTAATAAAAGACTATAACTTAATTGTTTCCACACGGGTACCAACCCATTTATTGAAGGGGTTATTCTTTTCCTAATGAATTAAAATAAGTTAATGATATAGTAAATTTCTGAATATTCATGGATATGTTTTGGGATTCTCTCTTCATTGACAATATTTGATTTGTCATTATTCTTTTCATTGACCTATTCTATTTGACCATACAGTCCTAACTCTTGTAATATTTTCTGATACCCAAGTAGGGTGATTTTCTCAATGCTCATCCTTACCTCTATCCCCTACCATTATTATTTTCAAATTTTTCTTAGCTCGTCTTGTGCACTTTCTCTTTCAGATGAGTGTAAGAATGTATGTCAAATTTTATAAACAAGCAAACAAACAAAACCTGTGTGGATTTTGAATTCAGTACATTGAATATTTTAGAAAATTTGGGGATAATAGACATCTTTACAAGAAGGACTCTTCTCATATGGGAACATGGTATTTTTTCCCTTACTCTGGACTTTATAATGTTCTTCATAAAATCTTAAAAATGCTTGCTAAGTTCATTCCTGTTTTATGAATTTTTGGCTATTTTGATAGTATTTCTTTCCTCTGATATTACCAGTTCATATCATCCACTGCTGCTGTATGAGAAATTTCTTTCTTTTTATATGTTACCCTTAGAATCTTACATCTAGGAAAACTATCTTAAGTCTGTTCTTCAGTGGATTGTCTTGGATATTCTAGTTATGCAACCATAGCACCAACAAACCTTATAGTTTAGTCTCTTTCTTTACAAATTCTATGCCTCCTATCTGTGATATGAACTACAACAGTGATCAGTGGTGAGGGCTATTGCCATCTCTGCTTTCCTTCTCACTGTAATGGAAACACATTTCAACATTGAAGATGATATTTTGTGGGTGTTTCTGGTAGATACCTTTCATTATGCTAAGAAAGTTTTCCTTCTATTCCTCATTTATTTAGGATTTTTCAAAGCAAAGATGAATCACTATACTGTCGGTGTCTATTGCATTGAATTTCTTCTTTCATCCAGAGATTTAGTGACGTCTGTTAGTATTTTATATCCTAAAGTTGAAGTATCCTTGTGTTCCTGGGGTACATCCTACTTCATTGAGAGGTATTATTTTTAATACACTATTGGACTCAATTTGATATTTTAATTGTATCAGAATTAATAAGTGAGATTAGCTTAATTAGCTTAATTTCCTCCCTCCTTTCCTTCCTTCCTTCCTTCCTTCCTTCACTCCTTCCTTCCTTCCTTTTTTCCCTCTATATATAGTTTAGGATCAGATTAATTAGCTTTAGAGAATGCATCTTGTTTTATGCTCTGGGACTATTAATATAAGATTTGTACTTATCTTGAAAATTTGGTATAGCACTGATAAAGTAACCTGGGTCTAATCTCATGATTTTTTGACTACTTTGACTACTGTAAAAGGTTCTGTCCACATCTTTCAGATCACTCTTATAGAAGACTATAGCACTTTGGAATATGGGTTAATAGCACAAAAATTTTCTGCCAGTTTAGTTTTTCTTCTTTGATGTTTTAGAACAATATTGTTGAATTCATTTTGTTAAACATCTACTGCTCTACCCTTTTCTTTTTCTTAACAAACATTTACTGAACACCTATAGATATAGGACATGAGTGTAAATTTAAAGATGAGAGATGGGGCTTGTGCTCAAGGTAATTAGAGGAAATTAGACAGTGTAGAAACAGACTTGTGTACAATTAACTGTAGTCTAACAATAAAATATTAAGTCTTAAAAGAATGATCTAAAAAAAGTGATATGAGAGCAAAGGCAGATACCATGTCCTGCCCTCCGTCTGCAGCACACAGTGGGGTATTGCTCCAGGACCTTGCTTCAGATCCCCCATCCATTAAACCATTGATGTCTCTAAAAAAAGTGATATGACATTTCAGAGATGAAGTTAGGTAAGAACTTGAAATTCTTTAATTTAATTTTACTTTTAATTTTATTTTATGGACAATGAGGGACTCGTGAAATCTTTTGAGCAGGTAGATAGCTTGGTCTGATTTCATTTTATTATAAAATAAAGGGGATGATGAAGGGGAAGACAGCTTCAGGCTATTATATTTGTCTTAAGGTAAATTCTATAGAAAAGAGAAGTTGTAAATAGTAGAACACCTTTGTAAATCAAGGTTTGAGGGTGGAAGTCACATTTGTATGGAAAGATTAGTTTTTCCCCACATTTTGTCACAAAGGATACTTTTGATCAGGGATGTTATTAAAAATATTTAATAACTAGTATGACACACGTCCTGACAATCAGAACAGGGAACTGACCAATCAAAATAGACCAAGTCATAAATATGTAATTAACAAGTGTGACCATGCCAGTATGTACTGGCTGAATGTCAAACTTGCCTTTGACTCCAATTTTACAGCCATGGATCTCATGATTTGAAATATTCTACTTGTTAAACACATTTCATAAATTAAGTAAAAAGATAATTTATTTTCCAATTTCTTAATTTAATAATAGATTTCTATAATTTATATTAGCTTAAGATTAGTATCACACAACTAAATTGATACAATTTTAGCATCCATCTGTAAAACTTGGTTGTTGGTTGGCCTAGTGGCCTTATATCAAGCAAATATGTAATTTCCATTTGGTATTTTGAAATATTAAAATATTTCCCTAATTTTATAAAATTCCCAGAGGACAGGAAGACTGCTGTCCTCAAGTAACAGTGTTGATTTAAGTCATGTACCTTATAGCAGCCTGGAGATGTTTTTAAAATCAATCTCTCTCTCTCTGTCTCTCTGTCTCTCTCTCTCTCTCTCTCTCTCTCTCTCTCTGTCTCTCTCTCACACACACACACACACACATACACACACACACGTATTACATAAATGTCTTTATAATTGACCATATTTTTAGTTGCCAAAGTCTCTGCCACTCCCTTTTGTTTTACACATATATGTGATATTATTTTACCTACCTGAACCCAGACGGCATATGTGTTTGTAATCCCTGATTTAGATCTTTTTATGTCTTTGGAGACATCATTTTGCTCATGTCATTATCCAGTTCCAATGGTAATGAGTCATGCTGTGATAGGGTTTTAAAAATTTTTGAGGTGGCTCCATCTCTTGAAGCACTGTTAACTCAGAAGATTTTACAATTTACATTTGGCAGGCTCTGCTTGAGCTGAATTCACATTGACTTCCATTTTAGTTCAAAGACTTTCTGTCTCTACAATCCTACTATTGACCTTCCAAATGATTTTGAAAATGACAATTGACTTTTTATACTATGCAAAACTTCTCATTTTTATTTTTGTTTTGAATCTTCCTTCTACTTATATACACTGCTGCTTCTCTAAAATCAAGTCTCTTAAAACTGCATGTCCCCAATCCCCCCACCCCCCAGCCAATAAAAGCATCTGTGATCTTGAGTAATTCATGATGGTACCCTTGGCCCATATGCATAAGCAGGGACCAACTGGCAACATCCTTGTGCCACCTTGGTCTGCCTATTACTTTCATGGCCTCCTCATTCCTCCCCTGGGACCACTTGCTGATGCTGTGACAAATTCCAGTCTAAGATATGGACAACTTTGTGCTCTAAATGGGCTGGTCTTCCCCTCCCATTGTTCTTTGTAAAGATAATGGATAATTTTAGTGAGGACAGAGTAGTGGAAGGGCAATCAGAAGAATGCTGAATGGTCACAGACCACGTGGCAGATATAATGTCTTTTTGATGACCATTAATGAGCTAAGATGTACTTTGGGGAAAGTACATTCCAAGGACTTCGTGAGAGGACCTTATGACTGGATCCTGTAAGTCTTGCTTATATTCACAAGAACTCAATGTCCACACATCCTGACTTTTACATTGCACTGACCATATTAAGTAGCCTAGTGGATGGCAAACAAATGGCAGAATTTGGGGAAGTTTTTCTTTTTGCTTTGAAAAAAAAAAGGCAGATGGTGTTTTGAACACAACTTGCCATAGAACATGAAAGCATAAGAGTTCTGGCTGTTTGAAGGAGAAAAAAAAATAAGTCGACTTATTTTAATGGTATAAACTAGCTTTAGGTTTTCTCAGGGGCTTAAAGAAAAGAGCACTGAGAAATGGGAGTGAACTGCAAGATAGGGTTTGTGTAACAAGTACCTCAAACCACAGAAGTCACATGGGCTCTCTCTGCTTTGCTACTTTTGATTACTTGTCAGAGGGTTACGCTCTTAGCTTCCCCCAGCCTGCAAGGCCACTCAACCATGTGCTAGCTGGAGTAATCTTTATTCACAATGTCTTTACAAAGGCTCATGCAACAGAGCAGCAATGGCAGTTTCGTGGAGTACTGCGCTGGTCCAGCGTATAGCTCTTACCCCACACTCACAGGCAGCTTTCCCATGGATGATAATAGAAGGCTTCAAATGCTGGCAGATACTGTGGCTACTTTGCCTCGGGGAAGAAAGCAGGTACGGTTGCTATTTTGTACCTTTTAGAGTGTTCATGTTCTCTTGAGAGCAGAGTGATGTTTGTCTGACTGCATATTAAAAATGTTATTTTAGCTGCTTTGAAATTAGTGGCTCAGAGTATGGGTGAGGAAGGAGGTGAGGAACCCAGAAAGCTCCTGCGCTAATCCTTAAATCTTGAAGATTTAAGACTATAAGACAACATTTTTAGGGCAAAAGTTAAAAGAAGATTGTTTTTCTTACTGGAAGAGGTGTTCAGGTAAAATAAAAATCATTGAGCGCATCAACTTGAAGAAGGTGTATGTAGACACAACCAGCTTGAGAGTTATTGTTCCTTTTTCCTTTTTCCAGTGTCTCCCATTGATTCCTTCCCTCCCAGCCTCTCTCCCAGTCGTTGATAGTCATTTCAGTTCATAATCCAATGAGAATACTTTTATTAGGGCAAATTTTATTGACTAAATTATCTTCAGTTCTGGGGCACTGGCACATACCTCACACTATTGGGAATTAAGACCCTTAATGGGATAAATGAGTGCAAGGTCCACCACTTACTAACTGTAGAATCTTGAGTAGAGTCACTTTCTTCTCTAAGATTCAGTTTTGTTTTTTCTAAAATGAAGATAATAATAGAACCATCCAGTGAGGCTCTTCTGCAGCTTAAGTGAGGAAATGTACAGTGCTTAACAGAGTGACTGACATGTAGTATGTGCTCAATAATTATGCTATTATTTTAATTTTTATTGAAAAGTATTTCCCTAGAGAGGAAAACTCATTTGGAAAAAATCCATGTACAACTGGATTTATTGTGCGGTTTTTTTTCATTTTTCAATTTCTAGCTAGTAAAAAAAATTTAAACCAAAACACCTCTTCAGATTTTGGTTAAATAACTTGCTATAATGCCCCACGTACATATCTGAATACAGAAAATATTAAGAATTGCTTTAAAGCATGAATTTTTGCCCTTAAATCTTGTATGCACATCATATGTTCCTCTTAAGCCTTCTAATTTCAGGATTAGAGAGTTACAGCATAGTGGGAGAGTCGTGATCTTTTTTCAGTGATGTACATAGCTGATTCCTTGGTATTTTTCACAATGAAGATAAGGGAATAATTTGTCATGGTTTGGATGATTGATCCTTTTCAATCCAAAAGTGCCTTTATGACATTGTTTAACATAATAATGAATATTCTTATCAATTTACTGTCTGAAACTAAAGCAACTGTGGGAAGTACCAAAATCTCTATTCACTTTTCATGTGTACAGCAGTGTAGGGTGTACAAAGATGAGAAGGACACTTTTTCCTGGTCTTACAGGGTTTACAACTGAGTAGGCAGAACCAATAGGCATTATACAACGTAAAATAATATACCTGCTCCAATCCAAGTACATGTCTTTGAATACAACCTTGAAGGATAGATATTCCAGATATTGAAGGGTATTCCAGAGCAAAGGAATAATTTAAATGCCGCAGCACAGATCTTGGGGCTCTTAGGGCAGTTTAAGTAACAACACATTATTGTGTTAGGTGGACCTGATGAGAGTCTGTGTGGGAGGGGAGGGGAGACCTCAGAGCTGGGCTGCTTTACACAACACTTGGACACTTTCCCTGAGGAAGTAGTAATTTGACCAGCACAGGGAAACAACTGAGCATGATTGAGTAGAAGGTTTTAGGAACCTTAGTCGGACAACATGCTTGTCGGTAAGTGGGTAGAGAGAGACTAGCAGTGAGGGAGCAACTTTTGTAGTTGGAGAAAGAAGATTCGAAGGAATGGAGAAGAGGCTCAGAGGCTTGGCTGTGAAGGCAGTGAAGAAGGAGGAGACGCATCTGGTTTTAAGCCTGAGTGAAGGTAGCATGAACTAAAAAGAGGAATCAGTAGAAGGCTATTGGCAGAAGATAATGAGAGGGATGTAGGCATATGAGATGTACCTGAGTGTGTGTGTGTGTGTATAATCTGTATAATATCTACACATACACACACATTTCCACACCAGTTATTTTATTCATATGTTCTCATCTTTTTTAGTTCTTCTCTTTTCCCTTTTCTCATATTCTTTCCCATGGTAAGACTTTTCCTATTCAAACAGCTTTTTCTTACTGTTGTGAGATTTACTTAAGAAAACAAAAAGGCAAAACAAAACGTCTTGTATACGATACTTCTGATTCTATACAATTATCATCAGTGAGGCTTGATGCAAGTTTATCCCAACAGTTCAGAATTTTCCGAATGGATGTTCATTTCCCTTAACTGGTTTTTTAGAGAATAATCACCTATTTGGCACTGACTGAACTGCAGGCAACAAGATCCCTTTGAGGCAGTCCCACAAGCAGGTGTTTCTCTGCCCACTGTTATTTTCAACCCTTTCAGGGCTGATGTCAGCAATTCATACTTCTTGTTATCATTGGCTTTGCTTTCTGCAAAGCTCTATCTGGTTAGCCAGGGTGTTTATACTCAACATTATTTAAAAACAGATTTCTGTGTGTTTATATGATCTCAATACCTTTATTTGTAGGAGGTGACACACTCCCAGTGTGGCTTCTACTTCTGAACATGGTTTTAGAAAAAAAACCATCTCTGCAATAGAAAACGCTGTAGGAGGGAGACAGGATCAAGTAACGTCATCTTGATGAATGTGGCAATGCTAAAGGAGTACCACTGGACCTTACACCCACTCTCCCAAGGGCAGTGGGTTGTCGTTGGAAAGTAGTTTTCACTGAATGCTATAGCGAAAACCTGACAAACAGAGGAGAAGCCTGCATGTGCGTTAGTGGGACCACAGACAGACTCTTTGCCTGGTTTTCTTTTGGTTATCGAATTATTACTAAATAGACAACTTCTGGAAGGGTTATTTCACTTGTAAGTTCAGGTACAGAATATTGTGCTAAACCCGGTAATGCGTGTATTTCTGGGATGGGTTCTGCCCTTCACGAGCTTTTGCATTATTTCTGGCTATACACCCATCCATTACCAAAACTCCCAAGTGTTCCTGACTGCAAGATATTTTGATCATTGAATGTATACGTTCAGTAGAAAACTGTTAATTTCACTACAAAAGAATTTGAAAAGTATTCTCTAATCCATACTGTGGTATGCTTAGAGACAATATCCAAACATTCTTTCTTGAAAAAGAGGTTCATGGGCCCACAATGGGACTTTCCTGAGAAGCCACAACCTTCTATTTGGGTTCCTAAAGGGCCCTTAAATTTAAAAACTTGAGTTCAGCTCTATTATTTTGCTAATCTTAGAATATTTCTGTGGAGCCCTGCTATCCTAAAGCTCCTGACTTAAAAAGGAAAAAAAAAAAAAAAACAACCTGTGTTCATGGAAGAATTGGGAAGAATGAGGCAGGGGACTGGAAAGGGAGCAGAGCACATAATTTTGGGACTTTTGAAACAAACAACAAAACCAAAAATACCTCATCTGTGAACAGGTATCCTCCCCTCCCCGACCCACAACAGTTTCAGGAAATGAGTACACAGAGGGGCCAGGAAGTAACAGGCTGTTACTTAGCCGCAGAAGTGGCTGCAGTATGGAACTACAAGCTCCTTCTGCAGGGCTGTCTGGCTGGCTCTGGGGCAGATTATTCCTAGTTTTTGCAAACTGACAGCTGAAGTATTTGGTCTTGGTTTCGCACTAAAGAGGGGCATTGTGAATCATTGCATAGCAGCAAAAATGACATTTTTAACATTGATGTCTAATCTTTTAAGTCCTCTGACTAAAAACAAAAGAGACGGATCCTCAGCCCTACCCCAGGCATCTTTATTTTAGAAGCTAGCAAGGGGTTAAAGAGCTGTCTACTCAGCAGATGTAATTGAATGTGTAGTTTGCAGCCCTGCCAAACTGCTAAACCTAGATTTCTCATATTAGATAATGTGTAATAAAAGACAGCTGTTGCCAGCATATGCTGTTCATTGCACACCAGTTCCTCATTCATGAGTTTCGCTGTCATCCCCACAGCCCTAAGAAAAAGCTCAGGCTGGGAGGGCAGTCAAGGGAGCAGAGACTCCACTGGTCAGATGCTAGAAGAGGGCTGCTCACTCCAGGGCCGCAGGGAAAACTTTTTCTAAAGTGTAAGACCTTTGCTAAGACCTCAGACGTACTTCTTGTCACTTAGGCAGATAGTTGGTTGAACCCTGAGAACGTTCCTTTCCACATCGCCTGAGTCTGACAGCCCAGATCAAAACCAAGTAAGCATTGTGGCGAGATGTGGAACGTGTCAGAGAATTTGATGGTGCTTAATTTATTTAAATTGTTTTTTTATTTAACCGTTAAGTGCCTATGACAGGCTCATTGCTGATCCAGAGTGGAAACTAATTCCTAATTTGATTTAGTCTGAGTTTTTCCTTTGTGTCACTGATGACCTGGATCAGTCAGTCCACAAGAATTGAGTATCTGCTCTGCATCTCACCTTGTGCTAGGCAGATATTTCCATCTTAATCTAGTTGATTAGCTAGATAGAAAGGTTAGACCGAGAGAGGTGGGGAAATTTCCTTCTCTATAGAAGTCTGGGATTTGTCATGTGGACTTAAACAATTTTATATTTGAAACTATCTGGAATAATTTTTGATTTAGAAGGCAGGTTAAATGGTGGAAGAGATGAAATCTTGAAGTTCCCATCAATGCTATGATTATTTGCTTAGCAAAAGGGTATTTAAAATTGGTGAAGGAAAGCTCAAAATTGTAAGGACTCATTAATTTTTGCCACCATTCATTCATTTAGCAGTTGTGTATTAAGGCATTACTGACTGACTTTGCTTTCTATTAGTCCTTTTTCTATGGTTCTTGCTGTTTTGCGATTCCGGTGTTTGTTTTTTTTATCGTTGTTTGTTTTCTTTCATTTTAAATTTTACTTCATATTTTTAAATGTACACCCTTGAGCTTTTCCTATGGATATTTAATTTAATGAAGGACAGAGTTGAAGGCTCTCTTACTTTGGATCTCCCACCACCTCTTACCTGCTCGTCTTGTAGTCTAGTAGTTTACTTCTGTTTGTCTGTTTAGCTGTTTTTACGGGTCCACTCGACTCCAGGCCCTGTGATGGGCACTGGGGTAGAAAGTAAAACAAATACATTCCCCAAGAGGCCCAAAGGATACGGGGAATTATGAACAGAAGTGAGGTATTTAATCCAATCTGCCCTTCACATAAATACACATCTGTGCCTCCACATGAATGAATATGTGCATTATCTGATGAATATTAACAGCAAGAGTAATGATTTTAAATATCAACCCTAGTTATGATTTACAGATAGCACGATTAGGTATGACCTACCTAAGTACTTTACAATCTGAAATAAGGATCAAAGCCAAGCAAATGAAAATAATGAAAGTAGGTAAGAAAATGTGTGTACAGTATAATAGAGAGGTTGAGAATGCTTGGGCATATCGAATTTACTGCTATCTTCCTCAAGAAGACAGCCTACTGCATAACTGAATGGTCCCCACCCTTGTTAATGGTACTTATCAGGACAAAATCAGGCTGAAACAAACCATACAAACTGTTATAGGTCTTCCACAGTTAGTCCTTATAAATTGAAAACAGATACTTTTTAGCAAATAGAGAGAACTTTTTTCGTTTTTTGGTTCTGAGCCTTCCTATTGCAGTCTTCACGATGATATAAATGATTTGAAGTCCAAAACTGACAAGAGAGGAAAATATAATTAATTTACATCAAATTGTTAGGAAGAGGTCTTCGTAGGTCTTCATTATGTTAACCTTTCTGACCAGTGGCCAAATTCTGAACACTGAGCCATTCCAGAAAATTTGTGAGAATGCTGACATTTTGTACTTGGTAATTCAAATTCCTTCTAGTGATGTAAGCTTCTCCACTCACAAATGCCTTAATGAAGATTTAATTTGTGCATTCATTTCTTCTACGTGTTTTTCTCCTGGCTTTCATCCTCTATTTTACTTTTATTTGTTTGGACTCCTGCATTGATCTCCTGATATTTTCTGTAGTCCTTGACATATGAGAAGCATAATAGGTTGCCAGTTAAATAAACACCATGGGTTAACTAGTAGAATGAGCTTATGTTTTGGAGCCCTGGACCAACACTTGAGAAAGAGCTAATTAACATTTGTTAATTCCTAAGCAAATAAACAAAACAAGAAACACAAAAACTCAGTATAATTACCTTAAAAACAAGATGCCACTTTTTGTTAATTTTTACTTTGTTTATAACGGTAGACTGTATCCTGGAAGCTTATGTTTATATGATCTTTTCCCAAAACATGCAGAGGAGTAAAGGTGATGTTATTTATACCATTTACATCATTCTGAGGTTCCTTTCCTTTCTTGGCTGGAAATCTCACTGTACTCTTTTACAACTATTGCAAAAATAAATCATGAAAAGAATTGAGGTTTTGAGTCTCTGATTTCACCCGAATTGTGCTTCTGAGTATTCGTTAGTTCTTTAGAGATGATTTTATCCTGCTAAAAACAGTAACATATTGAACTATTGCAATAAACACAGTCATTTCATCAGCATCTCCCCAAACTATCAACTATTTGGGTTTTATATGCCATTCCATGGGTGTTATTTTTCTTTGGATTTCAGTGTGATTATAAATTGCTGTGGTTAACCTTTCAGAGGCTATTTTAAATACAGATTAGATATGAAGTTCTTTTTGGAAGCTTTGGAGCTTTGCCACATTACATTAACTCTTTTGCCATGGGGTATTATTATGGAAGCCTCATTTAATCTTTCAAGCGGACTGCCTGAACGGTCCCTTTCCCAGCTCTCCTTTGCTATCGCTAGAGAATGGAGATTACCGCCTTTCCGTAACAATTTCCCAGGAGCTGGGCCAAAGAAGGTGATAAAGAACAAAGTCCTTTGTGATATAGAACATTTTGCAGATGTGTCTTAAGGACGTTTCAATAACTGTGTGCTTGTGTTTTTCAGCTTGCTCTGACGAGATCAAGTTCTTTAGATCATACCTTTTTCTGGTCTCAAAGGTAAAGAAATTAATTTATTTTTTGGTTTCTCAGCAAGATATTTAGGAACACAGCTTTCCAGGCTGTTGATATCACACACACACATAGGGTCTTATATACTACAGTTTACATAAACATCAGCTATTTTTTATTGACAGTTATTTTTAATGATAGGTATGTGCCAAATGTTATACTTTGATCTTCATGCCTAATTTTTTGTTTTTTGTTTTACAGAAAGCTTGTTACTGTGGAAAAACAAAATAAAGGAAAATTTGGCTTTGAAATTCAGGTGGGCAGTTTTCAGATTTTCCAGACTTTTAGTGAAGAAAGTGGCACTGGTTATGTCATGATATTTGCAGAGAAAGAATGAAGTTGGGCTTAGGGAATGATGGAGGCTGTGACTTGTTTTCAATGTTTTTGGTAGTCTTTCAGTGTGTTGGGTACCATCAAGGAAAGAAAACATTCAGCGGATAAAAAACCCACCCTGAGACATAGTCTGCTTCTTGTTTGTAGCGCTTTAGTCTTCTGGTAGGTTTGAGACTGATCAGAAATTCTTGATATCAGCCAGCTCATAAATAAGAGAGTGATGTACTCTTTATAATGTGCATTTTATATATTTGCATTAGTGATGTGTTTGTTTTTTTTTTTAACATCTTTATTGGGGTATAATTGCTTTACAATGTTGTGTTAGTTTCTGCTGTATAACAAAGTGTATCAGCTATATGTATACATATAACCCCATATCCCCTCCCTGTTGCGTCTCCCTCCTACCCTCCCTATCCCACCCCTCTAGGTGGTCACAAAGCACCAAGCTAATCTCCCTGTGCTATGCGGCTGCTTCCCACTAGCTATCTGTTTTACATTTGGTAGTGTATATATGTCAGTGCCACTCTCTCACTTCATCCCAGCTTACCCTTCCCCCTCCCCGTGTCCTCAAGTCCATTCTCTATGTCTGCATCTTTATTCCTGTCCTGCCCCTAGGTTCTTCAGAACCATTTTTTTTTAGATTCCATATATATGTGTTAGCATATGGTATTTGTTTTTCTCTTTCTGATTTACTTCACTCTGTAGGACAGACTCTAGGTCCATCCACCTCACTACAAATAACTCAATTTCGGTTTTTTTTATAGCTGAGTAATATTCCATTGTATATATGTGCCACATCTTCTTTATCCATTCATCTGTCGATGGACACGTAGGTTGCTTCCATGTCCTGGCTATTGTAAATAGTGCTGCAATGAACATTGTGGTACATGGCTCTTTTGGAATTATGGTTTTCTCAGGGTATATGCCCAGTAGTGGGATTACTGGGTCATATGGTAGTTCTATTTTTAGTTTTCTAAGGAACCTCCATACTGTTCTCCAAAGTGGCTGTATCAATTTACATTCCCACCAACAGTGAAAGAGGGTTCCCTTTTCTCCACACCCTCTCCAGCATTTAAACAGCATTTTGCAGGTTTTTTTTTGTTTTTTTTTTCCGGTACACGGGCCTCTCACTGTTGTGGCCTCTCCCGTTGCGGAGCACAGGCTCCAGACGTGCAGGCTCAGCGGCCATGGCTCTCGGGCCCAGCCACTCCGCGGCATGTGGGATCTTCCCGGACCAGGGCACGAACCCGTGTCCCCTGCATCGGCAGGCAGACTCTCAACCACTGCGCCACCAGGGAAGCCCCTCATTATAGTTTTGATTTGCATTTCTCTAATGATTAGTGATGTTGAGCATTCTTTCATGTGTTTGTTGGCAATCTGTATACCTTCTTTGGAGAAATGTCTATTTAGGGCTTCTGCCCATTTTCACATTGGGTTGTTTGTTTTTTTGATATTGAGCTACATGAGCTGATTGTATATTTTGGAGATAAATCCTTTGTCAGTTGCTTCATTTGCAAATATTTTCTCCCATTCTGAGGGTTGTCTTTTCATCTTGTTTATGGTTTCCTTTGCTGTGTAAAAGCTAGGTTTCATTAGGTCCCATTTGTTTATTTTTGTTTTTATTTCCATTTCTCTAGGAGGTGGGTCAAAAAGGATCTTCCTGTGATTTATGTCATGGAGTGTTCTGCCTATGTTTTCCTCTAAGAGTTTTATAGTGTCTGGCCTTACATTTAGGTCTTTAATCCATTTTGAGTTTATTTTTGCTTATGGTGTTAGGAAGTGTTCTAATTTCATTTTTTGACATGTAGCTGTCCAGTTTTCCTAGCACCACTTATTGAAGGGGCTGTCTTTTCTCCATTGTGTATTCTTGACTCCTTTATCAAAGATAAGGTGACCATATGTGTGTGAGTTTATCCTGTTCTGGGCTTTCTATCCTGTTCCATTGATCTATATTTCTGTTTTTGTGCCAGTACCATATTGTCTTGATTACTGTAGCTTTGTAGTATAGTCTGAAGTCAGGTAGCCTGATTCCTCCAGCTCCATTTTTCTTTCTCAAGATTGCTTTCACTATGGCAACATTTTTAAACTATTATTTGAAACACTTAAGAACATTTGGCTGTATGTGCGTATTGTCTCGTGCTTTAGGAAAATTTTGACTTCTTTATGGATTTCTATTTAATAGCCTAAGAATTTCATTTCTTATTTTCTGTCTGCTTTTCGTGGCCATATTTGCTAAGGTGATGAGTTAGGTCAAATGAAGTCTAGTCTAATTAAGTGCAAGAGAAGTAGTTTAAGTATTACTGTGTTCTTTTTCCATTACACTTTTGCATTTCTTTTAGAGGCATTTTGCATAACCATATCCTTATACTGCACATCAGTTTTTATATCTTAACTTTGGTGCTGCCTTCAGAAAACTTTGGTGACTAAATATAAGCCCCACAGTTGTAAAGTCAGTGTGTTTTTAGATTAGGAACAGGAAGCTGCTATGTAAGATGTGTTTTATGAATAAAGAAACAAAATGGAACTCTAGCTGCAATGAATAGGGAGAAGGCTCTAGGAGAAAAGAAGAGACCTTCTCCTTTCTTAACTCCTCTACTTTTGAATTTGGTGAAATCTCTAATTCTTCCATCAGGTTTGAGACGCATAGTACTCTCTCTTGTTCCTCATTCACATGAAACACTCCTTATTCTGTTGTAGAGACACTATGCTTTTTGTGACCACTTCTTTTCAAATGAGATTATCCCCAAGGATGTGCAGTGATTGCTACTGAAAACAGGAGCAAAGTCTACTCACTTACTCTTACTTAATGTAACCAGAGAGGATCTCTTCTCATTTTTCTATAGATATGTCACTGCTTCCCCCATGTTTCTCCCTTATACCATAAACACTCTATATGAAGCAAGAATCAAAACTATCATTAGTAGAGAGCAGGCTAGTGCCTTGAAACTTTGTGGATTCATGTGAGCTAATGGCTTCACCTCTGGACTGCAGCATGTCTGTGCTATCTTACTGATGCAAGGATCCACTCCTCTGCAAATTCCCTTATGGCGTATGCTTTCCATTACCAGCTCTACGCCGTAACCTATTCTCTAGTACTCATAAGATTTGTAGTAGTCATCAAATAGGGGACATGCTCTGGCAACATTTTGAAGACCAGATAGAACCTCACGTACCCTTATTGTGCCCCCATCATTAACACGTATTTGGGCCCTTGTCTACCAGGTGCAGGGCATGCTGGGAGAGAACAAGTCCACCTCCTCTGGTTTCCATGGGTGCTAGTTTTTTGCTGCTACAGAAAGTAATGTAGTAATTTGGCAGGAAGATAGACCTTAGATTCATGTACACCTGAGTTCATATCCTTTCAGTGCTACCTTAGTGGGTTCTTAGGCACTTCAAATGAACTAACACATAAAGTACTTAGTAATGTGCCTGGTTCCAGTAGAAGATCAGCAAACGACAACTGTTAGAATGAAGGCTATCAGGCATGAGAAAGGCAATGTACTTTTGTGTCTCTAGGAAATGACTGAGCTAGAAGACTGGATAAAAGAGAGAAATATCCAACTAATAATTTCTTTCCAAAACTTGGGGACCTCTGCCTTTCCTTCTCTAAGCCACAAATTTTATACCTGTTGCAAACATATACACAGGTGCAGGCTACATCAATTAACATGTTTCCCCTTCACTGTACTCACCTTTCTCCCTGGACATGGAGGGTAGACTCTCACTGCTAATGAGAATCATTACAACAGTGGTTTCCCAAAGGAGGGTCTGTTATAGCTTTGGTTCATGTCCTCCATGAACCAGACCACCCTTCCATCTCTGGAAGGGCCTGGGCTGTGGCAAGAAGACTCCCGGGCAGAAAAGCTGTTAAAGGGATCTCTGGCATAGATGGAAAGTAGATTACACGATCTCTGAAAGTCCCCTCTATCTTTAAGATGCGGGGATTCTAAATGCCTTGCAAAGTACATAGAAATCTCTTAGGTTAACAAAGTCAAGTTTCTAGAAGTTTGACTGACTTCTGGTTCTGCTGGTTCTGGAGCCTGGAGGTCTGTAATACCAAAAGGAATGAACATCGGACATTCATTTTTCCACAGGGAAGCAGTGCTGGAATGTGGTTTAATTTTAGGAAACAGATGTTTAGAAGACTTACTCAACTCAGAATGCTGACTTTGATTCTAAATGCAGCAAGACCTCATAACTTAAATATGTGAAAAAGAAAAATATAGGTCCTTGGGCCACTCTATTCACCAAACACTTGTGCTGTGTTCTTGGTACAAATCGAAAACAAAAACAAAAACAAAAACAAGCTGCTTTTGCCAAATTGAGGCCAGAGGCGAAGCATAACTTTTTCTAATTCAGTCGAGTGGCTAATGAATGAGTATTTAGGGCAGATGTACCACCGAGCGCTCAGGAATGAAGGTAATTGAGTCAATCATAGTGCTTTTGAATGAATGCAGGGCAGATTGTCATTATTTGCAGAACTCTGATTTAAAATAATTATTGTTGGCGTATCTCCCTTGCTGGATGTGTACTGTTTCATACGCTCCTGTAAGAAGTACTTTAGCTCGGGAGAACCACATAGAGATTTTTCTCTCTGCTCTTGGCCATTATTGTTTTAGCCCATTGGGAAAAGAGAAACCAAATTTTTCTTGTTAAATATGCGATAATGATAGCATCAGGTGGTCTCTTAGGCTTGAAAGTCTTAAAGTCTTAAGCCAGTCTTATCCTACTTTCTTTCTTAAGCCAGATGTATTTTTTATGAATGGAGTCAGCTACAGATTGTGTGGGAGAAGTGTAAGATTGGTACTTAGATTTAGTTTATATTCAGAAAAGCTTCCCAAATTGTTCTTTGCACTTATCTATTATGCTGCTTAAGGTAACTGATACCACTTAATATTTTTTTAACAAATAGATTTTGAGTTTTTTGGTAATGGTGATCTATTTTATATTTGGTAATGGGAATTATGTATCCCTTTAATTTTACAGACTTACAGGCTCCAAAACCAGAACACCTGCTCCTCAGAGATGTGCACCCTGATCTGCAAAATCCAGGAGGATAGCCCAGCACACTGCGCTGGCCTGCAAGCTGGTAAGTTAGAACTATGCTCATGTTAGGAATTATTTAAATAGCAAGAAAAATAACTTTTTTGATAGTGAAGGTCAGGACATGATTGTTGCTTTGAATTTCCTTAACTCCTTTATGTTGCCAAGGTTTGGGTCTTGCTTGTTTTATTTCATTCGTGGGTCAGGAAAGATTATTTAACCAACCGTTTTAACACTCATTTTTCTTGGCATCTCCCAGGTGATGTCCTTGCAAATATCAATGGTGTGAGCACCGAAGGTTTCACCCACAAACAAGTTGTTGACCTCATCAGATCATCAGGAAACCTGCTAATGTAACTATCTGGCTGCTTCCCGTGGGGCTTCAAAAATGTTACGGTCTCTCATAATGCCTGTTGAGTGAATGAATAGGCTTTTTGTTCAGGATCACAAGAAGGGAGGCAGTGCACCATAGCTTGGGGATTGGGTACAGACATTTTTATCAGTTCCTTTTGTTTCTCAAGGTTTCCTCAAACTTGAACATGTTGTCAACATCTGAAGTCAGAGGACATCAATAGCCCAAACATCTGAGTGGGTGGGATAGCATTTTTTAAATTTTATTTTTAATTCAAATTCAATTAAACTGGCACACATTCTCTTTGGACAGAGAGGAATGGGTCCAGTTTCCATGGCTGATATAATCCTGTGGTTAGAACAAATGAAAGGCCAGAAGGGCTGAGTTTTTTCCTCTTCTACCACCAGCCAATTGTTTTTCTCTCCTAGTGTTCTGTTTGAAAGAACAGTCTGCTCGGCCCTCATGCCGTGCAACACACACACTCACATCTGCTACTATTCCCAACTTACTAATGGGACATTTGTTTCCCCAGTTAGAGATTCAACTGACATTTCCACCCTTAGTAACTAATAAGACCTTCGTAATTAGTTAAAAGATGGAATTTAACTAAACGATATTTATTGAGCAAATACTAAAACGATATTTATTGAGCAAATTTATTTTTGCTCAAAATAAAACGATATTTATTGAGCAAATACTATGTTTCCAGCTCTGTGATAGGCTCAGGAGAGATAAAGACTCTTCTATTGCTTTATTGTGGAAGGAGATAGGTAAGAAGAGCCTGCAACAATAAGTAATTTTGATATTTCAGTTATTGATAACTGCTATAAAGAAAGTAAAACAAGAAATGGGATAGAACATTGAGTGAGGGGGCTGCTATTTTAGCTTAAGTGTTTAAAGTGGTCCTTTCTGAGAAGGTGAGCTTTGAGCTGAGAGCGAAATGAAGAGAAGGGATGGTTAGATGAACTCCTGGTGAGAACATTTCAGATAAAGGGAGAGGTCTCTGAGTTCTCAAAGTGGGCTTGGCATATTCAAGGGATAGAGAGGAAGCCAGTGGAATTGGTGGTTGGTGAATTAGGAAGACTATAGTAAGAAATGAAGACAGAGTTCTCCAGGGAGCAGAGTATGGGCCTCACCAGCCAGGCTTAATAGTTTTAGAATTTATTCTGATCATCTCATTTATTCTTCACAGAAGTTAGTTATATTCCTATTTATAAACGAAGTGACTCAGGCTGAAATGAGGTTTAGTTAAGACCAACCATCTAGTAAATGCCAGGGCTGGGATTTGACCATCTGCTCTGGATGCCAGGCCCTATTCTCCAGCTACACCACAGCTGCTCCTTGTAAGCTGCCAATAAAAAATCTGCTGGACACTCTTTAGTGATTCTAGTCTAAAACTTCAAAGGCTATTTCTTTGGGGTTTGTGTGAGAGTAGTTTTGAAAGATGACTGGTGGTGGTAGAGGACTGAGTCCAACTCTGTGAATCCTATGAGTTCAGGGTAAAGGTTGGGGCCACTTGAGCTCCAGAGAAACTTGAGTCTATAAGGTAGGAATCATATAGAGTCCAGGGGAATATGCTGGTGATTAGAAACAGAAACCTATATTCCAGATGGGTAAAGTGGGCAGACCTCAGGTGGATAATTAAAGAGTATTGGGTGGAGACAATTGGAAATCCAGAGATAAGGAAGATGAGAGACCGTTTGTACAAATACTGAAGAGAGCGGCCAATCTATGGCTGCAGTTCTGCCCACAGACATCTATTGCTTGGGCAGGTCAGGTCAACATTAAAGTGCCAAATAGATTCATAGGAATTGTCACTATCGCCCAGAGTCAAGACCCGCTAATGAGAAAGCAGACAACGTGTTCTCTTGCTATCATCTCATTATCTTGGGCATAATGCTGTTGGAAATAGAGGGAACCTGGTCTCTGCATTTAATACTATTATTTTACCATGTCTTGAAAATTTTCTTGCATCTTTATAGAGTTACAGCTTATTTATCAAAATGAATTGGAACCAATATTTTAAAAATGCTTAGTTGTATAACTCACATATCATATTTATCTTATGCAGATTGATGGCATCTAACTTGAGCCCACAAAACAAATCAAATCACTCGGGATAGAGCAAGTCTTTTTATTTTTAGAAGGGCATTTGGTATAGGGAGAAAGAACACCATTAGATGGATAATTCTAAGATTAAAGTTTGTACGCTTAAAAGGTTTTGAGATGAGAGTCATGTGAAAGTTATTATCTCATAGTAGTTCTGGTTCTATTTGTTCTAGTTCCAAAATTAAGGCAATTTACAGAGGTAAAATTTCCTAGAATCTTAGGGAAGAAAGGATTTTCCCTTGTTTCAAGAAATAGCTTCTTGACTCCATTGTTTGAAAGTCCCTAGTGCCTGTTTTCATTGCTGTATCCCTCACTTTTAGCACGATGTCTAGAGTCTGGCACATAGTAGATGCCCAATAAATATTCACCAAATGAAGGAGGTGACTCACCCAGACCACACAAGAATAGGTTCTAGCAGAGAACAACCGTCATTGCCATATAGGGGCTTCTATAAAATGAGCTACAGTTTACAAATAAACCAGAGTCTTTTCTTTCAGTCACCCTCTCAAAGAGAGTATTTATTTTCCATAGTCTTTCTTAGAATGTTGTCAGAAGGTTTGGCTTACATCCAGATACTTGAAGTGCCGTGAGGATGGTAACATTTACGTTACTTTTTAAGGATAGCCTGTGCTCAAAGTGTAGTACTCCATAAGGATGGTACTTGTTTGAAAGAATCACTCATGCTATTCCCCTCCCCCTCCTTTTTTTCTTCAAACAGGATAGAGACTGTTAATGGAACAATGATTCTCAAAAGAACAGAGCTTGAGGCAAAGCTGCAAGTTTTAAAGGTAATTTAATTTAATACAGTGAGACACATTTTTCATCCTTGAATGTGAGTGGTGGAATAAAGATCTATTTGAAGAATTGAGATAGCCCTTGAAGATGAAATGTCGTGATGAGACTAAACTGCTGAATTATCAAGAGCCATACAATTACCTTTGCAGGAATATTAAATTCCACAAACCAGGGCAAATCACTTTCTTCCTTCCTTCTTCTGCATGTCTATGAGGCTCAGAAAGGCAACAGGAAGGCACATCACCTGAAGAACTTTTCATTAATGCACCTGTGATCTCTTTCAATTTACATTTTGTTTGGAAAAAACCAAAGAAGTAGAAGCTGTCTTTTTGTCATTTTCCCAAGTGCTATATATGTGTGCAGGAGGGCCTGGGATTTTTGTTTTTCTGTTGTCCTCCTCTGCATCCTTTCGTTTTGCCTCATTCTTACTACAAAAATCATCTCCCTCTACTCCTGTGGCTGTCCTTGTATCTACTTTCACTGGCAAATACAGTGTCAACTTTGAAGAGGAAATTAAAGTTTACAGGAGACAGTGTACAATGCAGGATGTTCAGTGAAAATTCTCTAGGCTATTTGAGGGTCTTAAAAATCTCAGTTTCCTAGACTGGTGAGGTTCTGGCAGACCATGAAGTCTAGGCCCTCGCTCATTTGCATCTCAGGATGCGCTCAGTTATTGAGCTCAGGAGGGTAGAGTTGGTATATTCCTACTTTATCTTTTATTCCTCCCTTCTACCACATTTAATTCATCAACAAGACCTGTTTTCTTCTTTGTCAACATTGGTTTTATATTCTTGTCATTTTGCTTACCCCTGTGATCTTTTGAATCAATTTATAAAATTCATCGGAAAAAAGTCCTCTTCAGACTGTGATAGTAATTGAATCGTATTTATAGAATAAATGATATCAATCGACGTTATTATGGTTTTTGCTTTCCTTACTTCAAACACAGGATCTCTCTTTCCATTCAGGTCTTTTATGTACTTCAAAAACATTTTGTAATTTCTTCATACATTTCTATATATCTTTGATTATATTTATTCCTATATACCTTCTAATTTTTTTGCTATAATTAATGTGGTCTTTTACATTTTCAACTGCTTATTGCTATTGATTTTTGTGTAAAGTTTTAAATCCAGGAGTCTTGCTGAACTCCCTTTATTCTAGTAATATGTTTGTAGATTCCCTTGGATTTTTTTATATAAACATAGTATCATCTGCAAATAATGAAAGTTTTGCCCCTTTACTCCCAATTATTCAACTAGTTTATTTTTTCTTCTCTTACAATATTGGCTAGGACCCTCAGGATGTTATAAATAGTGAGTCATCTTCTTCATGTTAAAAGGGGTGCCTCTAACATTTTATCATTAAATTTTTGTAAGGAGTAAATAGTTCTTCATATTATATTTAGATTTTTTAAACTGTCGAAAGTTAATTTGTTTCTGCAAAAGAGAGAGAGTCTTAGTGAACATCATTTTCAAAAAAGTAAAACTGGCTTTTTCAGGCTTTTGTAAAAAAAAAAAAGGAAAGAAATGTAGAATGTAAACTAGTGATGTTATTTAAAACATAAGTGAAAAATAGGTTTATGTTTCATGGAATAAAGAACTCTATTGCACAACACATATTTGCATACTTCTAAGCATTTTCTGTTCTTTGAACATTTTCTCTTGAACTTTTAATATACATACTTTATTATTTTTTCTAACCTAGAAAATTTTCAACATCTCCATCCTCTCCCAGAACATCATGAGGACCTCAACATGTTTAAATGTCCATTTAAGGCTCCATCTTCCTTATTATTGCTTACTTGAGAAAATTCTATCCATTTTTAAAATGAAAAAGACAGACTTTTTTTCTTAACAGCTGGTAAACAAGTATACCAACCTGTGAACTGTCAGCCTTGCCCTTGTTTCTTGTATTCTGTTCTTTACCTCCGGGTTTACTTTCCTTCTTGCTGTAGTATTATACTCCTTTAGTGAGGGTAGGTGGGTCTTTATTGAAAAATATCTATTTCACTGCTGCTATAGAGAGTTTTATAGGTAATTGAATTATTCTAAGTTGGTGTTTTGTCTCCTTAGCACTTTGAACGCTTTGTTCCTTTGATATTTTGTTTATGAGGGAGCTCCTAATTGTTTATCCTTTGTAAGGTACTCTGCATTTTCTATATTTTCTTCTAAAAGTTTTAAAGCTTTTTAATATCCAAGTCTTTAATTCATTCAGAATTAATTTTTGTATGTAGTATGAGATAGGATTCCAATTTTGTTTTATTTTTTTCTATTTGAGTACTCAGTTCTCCCAGTACCATTTATTTTATACAGTCCTTCTTTTTCCCCAACGGACCTGCAGTAAAACCTCTATTTTTAAGCTAGTTCCAGATATGAATGGATCTTACAGGCTTCCAATTCTGATCCATTGATCAATTTGTTTATTTCAAACTCAGCTATTGTACCTTTGTAATAAATATTGATGTCTGATTGGGCAAGCTTTCCAGGTGATTCTTGGCCCTTTGATTGTCTGTATACATTTTAGAATCAGATTGTTAAGTTCTATGAATGTATGTTGGAGCTTTGATAGATAATACGGCTTTATATAGATAGATCAATTGGAAGAGACTTGACATCCATATGGTATTGAGTTATCTTACTGACAGACTACCTCAGTAAATAATTTTTAATTATTTTCTTTCCATAAATTCCTATAATTTTATGCAGATAGATCCTATGCAGCTTTTATTAGATTTATTCCTTTGTAAAATGATTTTTGTTCTTATTATAGTTTCTTTATTAAAAATAATGTTTTGATTAATGTGTAGATGTGTGAAATCAATTTTTCTGTGCTGTTATATTCAAACACCCTGCTAAACTATATAATTTCTAATAAATTAGATTATTTTGAGTTTCTCATGAAGATAATAACTACCTGCTGAGAATGATATTTAGCTCTTTTTCTTATTTTGCTACACTGGTTAAGGCCTATAATACAATGATGGATAGAAGCTAAAATAGTAGGCATCCTTGCTTTGCTTTTGACCTTAAAGGGAATTCTTTTGATTCTTTCCTGTCTCTAGGGTTATACTTTTCAGATTAAGGAGGTTCCCTTCTACACCAAGTTTTCTGATAGTTTTTACAGTGCTCGTGTATTAAATTGTATCAAATACTTTTTTTCTATAAGTGTTGAGGAGGTCTCATTTATTTATTTTTAAAAATCTGTCAATTTGGTGAATAACATTTAAAAATTTTCTAATGTAAAACCACCCTTGCATTTCTATAATAAATCCAACCTGGTCATAACTTATCATCTTTTTAATATACTTGTAGATTTGATTTGATAACATTTTCTTTAGCATTGTTGAGGGTAACTTCATCTTACAGGTAGAATGGCTTGTAATTTTCTTTTCTCAGACTATCTTTTTTAGTTTTGGTATCAAATTTACTGGACTCTTAGCATGAGGTGAGGAGTCTCTTCCCCTTTTCATCCTCTGGTAGAATT
The DNA here is from genome assembly GCF_951394435.1 of Stenella coeruleoalba. NCBI lineage: Eukaryota > Metazoa > Chordata > Mammalia > Artiodactyla > Delphinidae > Stenella > Stenella coeruleoalba. Next base: position 54,533,108 of record NC_137151.1, on the reverse strand, counting down.
CTTGTAACGCTATCTGAATTATCTGGGCTTGTGTTTCTTTTTGATGTGAATACTTCTAAACTCTGTTTCAGTTTCTTTATTAGCCATAAGACTGCTCAGCCTTTCTATTTTTGTTTGTTTGTTTGAGCCAGGTTTATTGAATGATGCTTTTGTTAATAAAGTTTTAAAATTTTCACATTTATTGCCTGAAGTTGATAATAAACATTCTGTTCTCATCTTTTTCTTTTCTATCGCAGCTGTGCTTGTGTCCCCATTTTCATTTATACTACTTTTTATGCCTTCTTTCTATTTTTTTTTTCTCGGTAATTCTCTCTAGAGGATTTCCCATTTTTAAGCTCTTTTCAAAACCCAGTATTTCAATTTTGGGCAATTTTTCATCTTTTGCTGGTTGCTTTTAAGGTGTTCTTTTGTCTTTCCTGATTTACAGTTTCACCACAATGTGATTAGGTCTGGATTCATTTCTAAATTTACACTGCTTGGAACTTGCAGCGTCCTTCCAGTCTAAAGACTTCTGACTTTCTTCAGTTTCGTATAATTGTCAGCTTGGCCTTTTTGAATACACCTTCCTCATCATTCCCTGGATTATCTTCTGAAATTTCTGTTAGACATATTTCAGAGTCTTTTGATTTATTTTCCATGCTTCCTAACCACTTCAGATTTTGTATCACTTTATCTTTTTTGTTATGTTATTTTTTATTGACGTATAGTCAGTTTACAATATTGTGTTCATTTCAGGTGTACAACGAAGTGACTGAGTTATACATACATGTGTGTATACATCTACTATATCTATATTCTTTTTTTCAGTTCTTTTCACTGTTATGTTATTTTTGAATTCTTTAGTAATATCTTCAGTAATGTTGTCTGTGTTCTGTATAGAATGTGTTTTTTCTCTTGAGTTTTAAAAGTTAATTTTTTATTTTCAAATAGTTCTTTTTCGTGTCTATCTGTTCTTCCTTTGTTTCAAATTTCTTATTCTTAGGAACATCACATTTCTCTCTCAGAGGATTGTAAATATTCTTATTTTAAAGTCTTTGAACACTTTTCTATTTTTATTTTGTTGTAGAGAGTCCATGTACTGATTATCAGTTTTGTTGTCTTTCTTTTCATTAAACTTCTGTGGAGCTCCGGAGTCTGGATTGCCCATTTCCCTGGGCCTCTTCCTTCCACTCAGTGTGAGAGTTGGGCAGTGGCCTCTGCTCTGCACTTCAAGGCTTCCGGTCTAAAGCCAGGTCTGGCAGCTTGGATGCCTTCCCTGGAGGGCCGGTGTGCTGCTCAGTTCAGGTCATGAGGCCACGTTTATGTGCTCCTGCTTCTCTGGGTACATGCTCTCCATGAGCTTTAGTCGCCCTCAACAGCTTTGCTCAGCTCCTTTTCACAATGGTGGAGCTTCAGCCAAGGTTCTTCTCTCAAGCAGGAAACTTGTCTTTGTCTCTGCCTCACATAATTGCATTTAAACTATCGCCATAGGGTCCAATTTCCTTGTGACCTGTTTCTTTTTCTCCAGGTCCAGAAGACTTTTGGGTTCATTTCTGCTCACTTTCTTTCATTTCTGTTCCTTTTCTAATCTTGAAATTATGAGATTTCCAGCTCATCTCTTGAGCCAGAAATGTCTGGGTGTGACCTATTAACCAGAGTCAGGTTGGCTTCCCCTTCACACAATGACATTTAGTTTGTGCATCCTACGTGTGCATTGTGTCCCTCAAAGACTCTTTGTGGGGCCATAACCTCTTCTTTAGAAACAATGGTGCCTTCTGAGCTGTGTTTTCAGGGATTCCCTTTCTCATGGCCTGTGATTCAAATGTTTAACATGAAAACAGTACATCTAGTGGGCTGAGGGACCTACTTTTTAATCCAGCTCTGATATTTACTGTGTTTGTAGCCCTTGGGAAATATTTTGCTACATTAAACCTTTATTTTCTAATCTGGAACTTTTTAGGACAGTTAGAAAAATTAAACAGCATATTATCCATGAAAGCACTATAAAAGTAGTAAAGTGCCGTGAAAATGTTTAGCTATATGTCTCATGTAGAATGAAAACGTTGGAGATATGTTCAACCAAAATATCCAGTCTGTGATAGCTGAGTGTTATTCCAGGAAGCCATCCTTTCATTTATTCATTTAGCCAATATTTACTGAGCATCTGCTATGTACCAGGCGCTGAGCTAGGCACAGCGAGGTGACGTGATCCAGTAGGGTTAAATCTCACATGTATTTTAATTTTCTTCTAACAGTGAGAGGTTAGATTTGTCCAAATACACTACTGTGATATTAATAATAGGCTGACTCCGAGGAAAATAAGGAAGCTTCAATATAGACTAAAAACTCTTAGTCACTTTGACACATCTGCTCTTTGCATTGGTATTTTCTTGGTTTAAGTGACGACATACTTAGATGACTGGGACAAATCAACAGATTTGACATTTAAAAACCTTGACTTTCACAGAAACTGTTTGGCAAGCTCTAACTTTGTATTTCTGCATAGTAAGTGCAGAAATACAACTTCCTCTTCTCCCTATAATTAGTTTTGAGCATCAGTCTATCCTTATGCTCCCCAACTAGACTCTATTCTCTTGCAAGAGATAAACCTCTTTAAGAAAGGAAAAAGGGCTTGGTATATATGCCAGATCCCTGCTAGTTCTGTACTTCCTGGTTTCCTAACTCTGACCTTCACATGACCACAGGTTTACAAGAGCTGTAATTCAGGTAGCCCAGCAGTCTCATAGCCAGGTAGACTATATTATAGTACAGAAAGAACAAGAAATTAACTGAGCCAGGTATTTTATGGCTTTGACTCATTGATTGCATATTATATTGACAATCATAATGATTGCTGCTAAATGTTACTCTTATCAAGGCTTGGAAAATCCTGCCCAGTGATTGTTCAATCCCTGAACTGAGGAACCAGCCACTTTCCCCCTTAAACACTTAATGACATTCTTGTAATATTTTCTTTTCCTTCAGTCTTCCCCTTCCAAATGTGCTTTTTTCCCCCTCTTCCTTTTTAGCCTTCGCCTGCCCCTTCCAGATTGATTTGTACAAAGGACCACTTGTTTCCAACTAGGCTGGCTGTCCTTCAGGATAAGTGTCCCCAGGCAAATCTGAGCTGTTCTTACCTGCTGGACTTGCTGTGGGGACCTGAAATGGCAAAGGAAGGGGTGGAGTAAAGAGAAAAGAGGGGGAGGGAGAAGGAACCTTTTTGCCTTGTCAGATGCCTTCTGCTTGGTTGACTTTTGATTCCAGCCTGTGGGCTAGGCCAGGCCTCACGTGCAGTCGTGACCATTACAGCAGCCATTTCATCTTTCCCTGGGCCACTGCTCTCATGTGCGGGGTAGCCAAGGAAGGAAGCAGTTAAGAAGTCAGGGTGCTTACAGTGTTCTAAGTTTAGCCCTCCAAGAAAGCCTTTTAGAACTGGTCAGCTTCCCCTTTTGGGTATAGAAAATAAGTAGATATCCAGCAGAAAAGACTATTTTAGTGCCCCAGGCTTATAGAATGATGGTGTTTTTTTTTTTTAAATTGAAGTATAGTTGATTTGTAATATTGTATTAGTTTCAGGTGTACAGCCAAGTGATTCAGTTATACATCTATTTTTTTTCAGATTTTTTTCCATTACTTGTTATTACAAGACACTGAATGTAGTTCCCTGTGCTGTACAATAAACCCTTGTTGTTTACTATCTTATGTATAGTGTGTGTATCTCTTAATCCCATACGCATAATCTATCCGTCCTCCCGTTCCCACTTTGATAACCATAAGTTTGTTTTCTATGTCTGTGAGTCTGTTTCTGTTTTGTAAATAAGTTTATTTGTATCATATTTCAGATTCCACATATAAGTGACATCATATGGTATTTATCTTTCCTGTCTGACGTACTTCACTTAGTATGATAATCTCTAGGTCCATCCATGTTGCCGCAAATGACATTATTTCGTTCTTTTTTTATGGCTGAGTAATATTTCGTTGTATACATATACCACGTCTTCTGTATCCATTCAAAATGATCATGGTAGTTTTTGAACATTTACTAAGCTGTACCCACTGTTCCAATCATTTTACATTTACTAATGCATTTAATCCTCATGACAATTCCCAGGTTTAGGTTCTGTTGTTGTTCTCATATTGCTGATGGAAGAAGCCTAGAGTGTAAAAGCCTTGCCAAAACAGCTAGTAAATGGACACAAACCTAAGCAATCTGTTTCTCTAATATTTTTAAATTAAAAAAATACAAATATCATTGTTTCTATTATCTGTTGTTTCTATTGAAATGACATCATTGTTTCAACTTGTTGGTGATACTAGATTATTTCTTGAGAAATTAGTGTTCCCAATATTCTGCTTTTATACAGAAAAAGAATCTTTCAAATGAGTGGGAGGGATTGTTAGTGATAGAAAGAAATGAAAAAAAAAATAATGACAAATCTCAACACCTGGAAGTAAATTGCTATCTTCACTGGGGTTTCCAAATAATTAGCACTTTTCTTCTTTCTCAGCAAACCTTGAAGAGAAAATGGGTGGAGTTCAGATCTCTGCAGTTACAGGAACAGCGCCTGCTTCATGGTAAATGTGATTTCCTGTTCAGAAAGCACACTTACATTTCATTCTTTCAGTATTTCTGCCTCTAAATTGTTTTAAGATTATCATCATTACAAGAAAAAAAATTGCCTAGCATGGATTGAGAATAGTAGCCTGTGTTTCTTTGGCATGGCTTTTGGAGTGACCACTGTATTTGGAGGAGGGGTAAGTCATCATCACACCCCCTCCTCCATACACAGAACACATGCACATGAAAACATGGACACAGGTGCATGTGTGCACTCGCTCTCAAGAGGCACCTGGGGATTTTAGAAGAGTAATATGAATGATTGCCTGATTTTCCTACTACTTCAGCAGATGAATTAAATTCCTGAGAACATCTGCGGTTCAGGGGCTGGGTAGTTCTCAGAAACTCTTGAAGCTGGGAATGGTAACATGCTTCTTGGGTGGAGCTCCTATTATTTGCTCAAATTGTGTAAGTTACAGTAATGCAGAGAAATCCTTCCTCATGGCCCTCAAATCCAAAACAGAAATATGAAGGATCGTTATAACAGTAAATGCATGGCTCTTGCTGTTGTGTACATTCTGAAAAGAAGGGTTGAGTTTAAAACTTGTTGACGTGGCATTTGCCATGTGACTGGTATAACCTGAGGAATGAACTTGTAGATACAAATAATTCACTGAAACCACTAACTGTGTGGGTGTGAAATATAGGTTGTATCTTCAGATAACACAGAGCTAACGTCTCTATAACCTTAGAATATCTGTTTGTTAAAAGTGATAATCTGTTTACAGAAGAAGGGTACATTTAATTCTTAATTAGGCACGAATTTATGGCTTAGGGGCTTGTGTCAAAGTTCGGTTTTTTTCAAAAACTGAAACATGTATGAGTTACTTCTCTTTTCTGTGTTTCTAAATTAATATTCTTAAAAACCTATAGCAGGCTTTGTTGGGGGGGATCTGAAGTTTGCTAACCAGACAGAGGCACACATTTCTGGCCACTTCCTGGATTTCTGTAGACTTGAGGGTGTTTGGGATATCTTTGCCTCTACTTCCGGAGCATCCTGGAGCGGAGATGGGGTTTGGTCTGGTAAGTGTAGGCAGTTCTATGGCTTTATGGAAGTGGCCTTGTATGGACACGATCCTTAGTTCAGAATCAAGGAGTTTGACTTTTCATAGGTCATTGTTGTACATATTTTTTGAGAGATTGAAGGAGTTCTTTAGCTTACTTTTTCTAGACCTACAGTAAATATCCAGGGCATGAGTTTCCACAAGCCAACTGCTCGCCAATCAAAAGAAATTCATCAACTTGTTGGGAGATGAAATAAAATTGGTTTTGTTAACAAAAAGGAAAGCATTATAACTAGTCACCACAGGGCTGGCCCTACTCAACCTTGCAGATCAAATGGAAAAATAAGCAGTCTCTTTTTATAGTGTCAACCAAGGACAAAGGAGAGCAGAATTAGAGATTATCAGCACAAAATAAAACAATTTCTGAGTGTGTAAGGTTCTACTACTTTTCCTGAAGCAAAGTCATCTTCTAATGATGTTTTTCTCATGCTAGTATTACAAATAATCTCCTTTCTTTTAGCAGCATACTAACCAACTCAAGTAGTACAGAAACAAGTGGGATATGAACAGGCTGTTGGTGTGAGATTAAAATTTGAGTTTGGAGAGCCCAGATGTAGGTTATAAAAGGTTGATGAAGAAATTCAGCTAAACAGATAACATTCATTTCTTCAAATGAATTATTACTTATTTTAGGGATGTTTTCTGGGTACACTACCATTTCAAAGCATTTAAGTATTAAAGTGTTCTAAGAATCAACTGGGCATATCGAGGCTGGAAGATATCCTTTCTGTTTTAAACATCTTTGAATTCTCTAATAATCAGCCTACAGGGGCAGGTTTTATAACTGTGTTTCCCATACACTTCAAGTGATGTTATAATAATTTTACAACTATTAAAAAAAGATAGTAACTAAAAATCAGAGGAACTAAAATAGAGAAAAGCCATAAGAGGCATTTCCCCAAGTATATTCTTTGGAGCCCATTTCTATGATAATTTTAATAAAAGGTGGCATGGTCACTACAATATAAGAAATGATTCTTTTGGAAATTCATAATTCACACTGGCATACTGTTAGATGAGTTGAACTGTTCTCATATGAAGACTCTCGTTTCAATTTATTTAATCTAGCATTACCATTTTTGTCACCATAGAACCCTTTTACCTGGAAACTAGTTCATGAACAGATAGTTTGAAAAATCATACTGTAAGGTTTATTGAATGGTCTCATGAACAGTTACTTATTCATGCAAGTGAAAATTTAGTGAAAAGTATTATTTACCCTTATTCTTTCTTGTGCCCTTCAAAGAGAAATTTGGTGTATTTACTTGTAAGGAGTGATGCTCAGATCCATTTCCCAGTAGTCTTTGTTTTCTGCTTTCTAGGTGATGCAGCTAACTGCCCAAGTTTGGAAAATATGGACATAGATGAATCAACTTTGTTTGGACCCCTGCCGGGTTCAGCTCTCCTGGACCGGAGTCGCTTATCCAGTGAGAGCAGCTGTAAGAGCTGCCTGAGCTCCATGACGATAGACAGTGAGGATGGGTACCAGACATGTGTGTCTGAAGACTCGAGCAGGGAAGCCTTCAGCCGGCAGACAAGCACAGATGATGAGTGTTTTGTCCTCAAGGATGGGGATGATTTTCTGAAGAGGTGTTCTTCAAGGAGGAACCAGAGCATTAGTTCTGCTAGTAGTGGGTCCATGTCTCCCTTGTGGGAAGGCAACTTCTCAAGCATGTTTGGGACTCTGCCCAGGAAAAGCAGAAGGGGAAGTGTCCGGAAACAGCTCTTAAAATTCATCCCTGGCCTTCATCGCGCTGTGGAAGAGGAAGAGAGTCGCTTTTAATGGGTTGTAGTGCCCTTTTGTATTAGCTTATTTCATAAATGTCTGCAGGTTCATTTAGACCAACTCCACCCAGCTTAGCGGGAAAGTGCAGATGGATTGCAAAACTGACATCCCATTTCATGGCAAGAGTGAACTTTATTTAAATTTTTGTATCATTATGTTTGCTCCTTCAATCATTTTTTTAACCAGAACAACTCAAGTTCCAAGCAGGCAGTAGGAAAATTAAGTAATAAATTAGAAAATATTAACAAATTAACACAAGTGCCTGCTCATTTTAATGCTGCCTGTGAAGGCAAGAGTAAAATTTATTTTCTAGATTATTCATGTAAAATGTTGAGAACTTTTTGGAGTCAAGTGTGAATAAGAAAGTGACAGAGTATAATTATTTGGAATACCTTCTGTAGGTTAATTGGTAGGTTACAAAACTTTATATTTGCTTAAGCTCGGTAGCCTTTGGGGAGGCTTATTAATAGGCAATTTTGAATGTTTCTGTTCAAATCTATGAAAGATTATAAACAAAGATGATCATCAGCCCTTTTTTACATCCAGAGTGACAATAAATCAGGAAGTATACGATTTAATATGGGGGTTTAAACTTTATGAGATCCATGGAAAGATGTTATCTAAGATGGGTGCTAAGGAAGACTATAGTAAGTCCTTTTTTATTGGTAGCCTAAACAAAATGGATGAGGATGTCATTCTTACCTAATTCAACTTTTGTTCTGCCTAAACATTGAGGACAAGTCTAGCTCTCTCAAGATCCTACAGCCTTGTGATTTTTTTGAACAAATGTCTAAAATTTGAAAAATTAGTCAGGAAAAGTATTTTCCTCCTGTAGATTTTTTTCCACGTTACTCCTCACTTTATATTATATATTCCAAATAGTTATTGCCTCAGCGCTCTTTTGTCTATTAGTTATGTTAGTATCACATTACTTCTAGCCTTTCAATCATATTTTTATTCAATACCCATTAAAGTCCATGATTTCTCTGTTCTGGTGATAAAGGTGCTCATTACCTATATTCTAGGGTAGATAATCTGGACAATGCAATAAATAGTCCTTACTGATTTTAAACTCCGTGTGTGTGTGTGTGTGTGTGTGTGTGAGAGATAGTTGACTTTGAGCGCAACTGATACACTTAAACACTTAAATAAACTGAGTAAAGAGTGAGTCATTTTGAGGAAAAAAAAAAAAGAGGTGAAGGTAAGGAAGCTTGTAGGGTAAGAAATAAATAATAAAATAGAAAAAGATTTCTAACTGAGATCTGCTTCCTATTAAGTCTCTGAATTCAGAAGTATCCAGTGGGCTCTGCTTGAGAATCACTCATGTGAAAAGCAGAGCTTTCACAGGAACAACAGCAATCTTGTCTGTCATTTACTGAATGCATAATAGGTTGTAGATGCTTGCCATGTCATCCTTGAAATAACCCTGTAGGGAGATGTTAAGCATACAGATAAGGAAGCAGGTATTGGGAGAAGTTCCCATGGTCAGTGGCAGTGCTGATATTGGAAGCCAGTTCTTCCCAGCTCTAGCCTACCCGCTTAGTCTCTCTAGATATTGCTTACCCTTTTGCTGGGTCTGTGTAGTTATCACCACAGGACTACCTCCTGCCCCAATCCCAGGAAAATTTAAAATGCGCAGTTGTAGATATTGCATGAATAAGGATATTGTAAATAGGAAAAAAAAATTCCTATTTGGTAAATAGGAAAACAAACATATATTTTGTTTTCCTAGTTCCTTCCTTCTCGCTTCCACAAGCAAGTTTTCAGATATAAGCACATTAATAACTGCATGGTTAGCAATACATTTATTTTCAACAAGGGCTTGCAAATCAATTGTGATTTGATTGATACTGCTTATTTCTCATCGTAGGCTAGAATTATCACGTTAAAGATCTGTTTACATGAATGCAGTATTATCTGTTAATCCTATTTCGCCAAGTCAAGGGGAAAGAAATATCACATTTATTTGAGGAAAGATGACTTTAAAGTCTTCTACAATGTGAACAATGTTTCAAGAACTACCACAGTTCATCTGGAAAAGCAGACAATATGTCATTTGCTTTTCAGTGGTTTTAAGTGTTAAATATAGTTTAATACTTTCTTACAGTAAATATCAAACCCAAAATGGTACAGGGAAGAAGCACATGGCATGTTTTGCTGTAGTCTGTGATGAGCAGAATTAGAGTCAAGAATTAGATATGTTCAGGGAAAAAAGTTAAGCACTTTTTAACCAAAGTACAGGAAGTAAGGGTATGTCATGTTTTGTGTGTTCACAAGTTGTATGAAAACTCTTGTTTAGTGGAAATGTGGGTAAATTTCTCATAGCACAGCTTTTCAGACTGAATCTGACCTCAGTGGGGCTTTAGAAGATTTCATTTCTCTAATTTTCTGGTGTACAATGACCACAGGACTCACTTTGCTGTAATTTACTGGGAAAAGAATGAAGAGTTTTTTTTAACCCCAAAGTTGTCAAATATGTAATGTTAGTGAACTTATTAATTGATAATTTGTTATGAAAATGTATTTTTCTAGTATGGCATTGATTGATAAGCCAAATTTGAATCAAGCCTATTGGGAATTACTCTGTCATGTGACTAAAAGGAACACCACCATGTCAAACAGGTTGGAACCATATTTTTTGAAATGAACTTTTATTTATTACTTTATACTTTTCAATTCTTTTATATCTTAGTTGCATGATACAAACAGTATTAAAAATCCCAGTTTGAACTGAATATCAAACTTGGACACAGTTTGTGTGACTAATCATAAAGTATAAATATCTATGGATGTATACAATCTAAGCACAGTAAATAATACTTAACAGCTATACTATCCTTCAGATCACAAAATTATTGGTGCTTTATATCCATTTCCTTACAGAACTATGGGCAATAAAATAAAAATTTGATACCTTTTTGAAATAAAGAATGCTATTCTTCAGTGTCAGAACTTTCTGCTCTCTCTCTCACTTTACTTACTTACTTTAAATGAAATGGTTGTTTTTAAAGAAGATTAAAAAAAATCTGGGTGACCTCTTAACACCTACCTCTTTGCGGTTCTTAAGAGGCATTACCTACTTAATTGAAGCTTTGCACTTGTATTAGCTTTCTGTTGTTGTTTGACAAATTACTGCAAACATAGAGGCTTAAAACATATTTATTATCTCAAAGTGTGGGTCAGGAGTATGGGCAAAGCTTACCTGGGTCTCCTCAGTGTCTCACAAAGCAGCAATCACGGTGTCACCCAGGACTGAGTTTTCATCTGCAGGCTTTATTGGGGAAGGATTTCCTACCACAATCCTTCAGGTTGTTGTCAGAAGCATTCCTTGTGGCCGTAGGTTTCATTGCAGCTTGCTTATTAAAACCCAGCAACAGAGAGAAAGAGATAGTGCAAGCAAGACAGAGTCCGAAATAATGCAACGTAACCAGACTGACATCTCGGCACCTTTGCCATATAATAGAACATAATCACAGGAGTGACATCCTATCAATTGTGGCATATTGTTTGTCAGACACAATTCACAGGAACCACCCACACTCACAAAGCAGGGCTTACACAAAGGCATGAACATCAGGAGGTGGGGATCAGGGGCTACCTTAGAATCTATTCACAACACTATTCAAGGAGTTCACAGATTGATAACTTCAGATATTGAGTCTTCTCTAAACTTCTTTGAGCAAAAAGAAATTGTGATGTCACCATTTTTAATTTTTATAGAGAGAAATGTTAAGATTAACAACTTTTGAAATTAAAGAAACTGGCCAAGATTGTATAACTAGCCAATAAGCTGAGTAGGAAACTGTATCCAGGTCTATTATTGACCACCCAACTTTGTCCCCCAAGTGCATGAAATGATAGAAGATTTTAAAAGAATATTAAAGAGTGAACCAGTAACTTGCTTCCAAATTCTGCTCAGGGAATCTGGATGTATTTAAGTGAATTCAGTGATTGACATGCTAGACTTCATCACTTCTATGTGGGTGCATCTTTGTGAGCAGATGACAGGAATTCCACAGAAAAACAAAACAAAACTTTCATAATCAAAACTACAAAGCACAAAAGGAAATGATCAGCCATGAGCAAATGTCAGGTGATTCCACAAATAGCAGAATTATTAGAACTTGAGAAAATAAAACAGTTTGAAAGAATATAAAAAATGTATATCTTAGGAATAAAGGATAAGTCTCACAACTTGATAAAGAATATCTACAAAAAAGATACAGCTAATATCGTAATGTGAGAAACTAGATGCCTTTTCTCTAAGATTAGTTACAAACTAAGGATGTCCTCTCACCACTTCTATTTACCACTGTACTGAAAGTCCTACTTAGTTCACTAAGACAAGGAAAGGAAATAAAAAAGCATACAAATTAGGAAGGAAGACATGAAACTGACTTTGTTTTCAGATGGTATGGTTGTCAATGTGGAAAATCCCCTCAAATCAACAACAAACATTCTAGAACTAATAAGTCAGTATAGCAAGGTCACAGGACACAAATAACTATACAAAAGTCAACTGATTTCCTATATACCAGAAATGAACAACTGGGATTTGAAATTCAACAATCAATACCGTTTACAATAGTACCAAAAAAAAAAAAAAAAATGAACCACTTAGGTATAAACCTGACAAAATATGTACAGAATTTATATGTGGAAAACTCTAAAACTCTGATGAAAGAAATCCAAGAAAATCTAAATAGATATTCTGTATTCATGGATTGGAAGACTCAGTAGTGTTAAGATATTAATTCTTCCTAACTTAATCTATAGATTCATTGAAATTCCAATCAATATTTTGCAATCATTGAGAAACTAATTCTAAAATTTACATGGAAAAGTAGAAAACCTGGAATAGCCAATGTAATACTGAAGAATAAGAAGTATAAGAAGGAAGGGGAGGAGAAGAAAGTTGGAGGAATCACAATACCCAATTTCTAGATTTCCTATAAATCTACAATAATTAAGACAGCATGGTTTTGGCAAAAGAATAGACATATAGATCAATGAAACAGATTTGAGCGCCCAGAAATAGACCTGCACAAATATAGTCACTGATCTTTGACAAAGAAGTAAATGCAGTTAAATGGAGAAAGGACAGTATTTTCAAAAATGGTTCTTGAACAATTGGACATCCATATGCAAGACTTTACACATTTCATGAAATTAACTCAAAATGAATCATAGACCTAGATGTAGAACATAAAAGTATAAAAGTTCTGGACAATAACAAAGGAAAACATCTAGATGTCCTTGGGTTTCATGATAAATTTTTTAGATACACCAAAAGGATGATTTGTGAAAGAAAAAGTTGATACATTGAACTTTATTAAAATTAAAAACTTCTGCTTTGGGAAAGATACTGTTAAGAGAATCAAAAGAAAAACCATAGACTGGGAGAAAATATTTGCAAAACACATATTTGAAAAAGAACTTGCATCCAAAATATAAAAAGAACTTTTAAAATTCAAAAATAAGAATACAAACAACCCAATTAAAGCATGTTCAAAAGATGTGAACACATCTCCGAAGATAATATGTAGGTGGCAAATAAGTGCATTAAAAGAGTTCAATATCATTTGTCACTTGGGGTTTACAAATTAAATCCCAAGTAGTAACAAGATACTACTAGATGGCTATTAGGATGACTAAGATCCAGATAACTAACAATACAAATTGCTGGCAAGGATGTGGAGTAACAGGAATGCTCCTTCATTGGTGATGGGAATGCAAACTAGTACAGCCCTTTGGAAGACAGTTTGACAGTTTTTTACAAAGCTAAACATAGCCTTACCATATGATCTAGCAATTGCACCTCTAGGTACAGGCAGACCTTGTTTAATTGTGCTTTATTTTATTATGCTTCACAGATATTGCTTTTTTTTTAACAAATTGAAGCATCTTTTTTTTTTTTTTTTTTTTTTTTTTACAAATTGAAGGCAACCCCACATTAAGCAAGCAATATCAGCACCATTTTTCCAACTGCATTTGCTCATTTTGGGTCTCTGTGTCACATTTTGATAATTCTTGCAATATTTCAAACTTTTTCATTATCATTATATTTGTTATGGTGATCTGTGATCAGTGATCTTTGATGTTCCTATTGTAGTCGTTTTGAGGCACCACAAGCTGTGCCCATATAAGACGGCAAACTTAATTGATAAATGTCATGTGTGTTCCGACTGCTCCGCCAACCAAGTGTTCCCCCATCTCTCCCCCTCTCTGAGACACAATATTAAAATTAGGCCAGTTAATAACTCTACAATGGCCTCTAAGTGTTCAAGCAAAAAGAACAGTCACACATCTTTCACTTTAGATCAAAAGCTAGAAATGATACAGCTTGGTGAGTAGGGCATGCTGAAATTTGAGATAGGTCAAAAGTTAGGTCTCTTGTGCCAAATAGTTAGCCAAGTTGTGAATGCAAACGAAAAAATCTTGAAGAAGTGAAAAGTGCTACTGCAGGGAACACACGGATAAGAAAGTGAAATGGCCTTATTGCTGATATGGAGAAAGTTTGAGGGGTCTGGATAGAAGATCAAACAGCCACAGCATTCCCTTAAGGCAAAGCCTTATCCGGAGAAAAGCCCTAACTCTCTTCAATTCTATAGAGGCTGACTGAGGTGAGAACGTTATAGAGGAAAAGTTTGAAGCTAACAGAGGTTGGTTCATGAGGTTTAAGGAAAGAAGCCGTCACTGTAACCTCAAAGTGCAAGGTGAAGTAGCAAGTGCTGATGCAGAAGCTGCAGCGAGTTATTCAGAAAATCTAGCTAAGATGATTAATGAAGGTGATTACACTAACCAACAGATTTTCCATGTAGACCAACAGTCTTTTATTGGAAGAAGATGCCATCTAGGACTTTCATAGCTAGAGGTGAGACGTCAATGCCTGGCTTCAAATCTTCAAAGGACAGGCTGACTCTCTTGTTAGGGGTTAATGCAGCTACTGACTTTAAGTTGACGTCAAAGCTCATTCACCATTCTGAAAATCCTAGAGCCCTTCAGAATTATGTTAAACTACTCTGCCTGTTCTCTATCAGTGGAACAACAAAGCTTGCATGACAGCACATCTGTTTACAACATGGTTTACTTAATATTTTAAACTCACTGTTAAGACCTACTGCCCAGAAAAAAACATTCCTTTCAAAATATTACTACTTATTGACAATGTGCCTCGTCACCTAAGAGCCCTGGTGGAGATGTACAATGAAATTCATGCTATTTTCATGCCTGCTAACACAACGTCATGGATCAAGGAGTAATTTTGACTTCTAAGTCTTATCATTTAAGAAATTCATTTTGTAAGGCTGTAGCTGCCATAAATAGTGATTCCTCTAATGGACCTGGGCAAAGTAAACTCAGGAAAAGAGCCGTCATTCTAGATGCCATTAACAACATTTGTGATTCATGGGAAAAGGCCAAACAGGAGTTTAACAGGAGTTTGGAAGAAGTTAATTCCAACCCCGAGGGGCTCAAAACTTCTGTGGAGGAGATAACTGCAGATGTGGTGGAAATAGCAAGAAAACCAGAAGTAGAAGTGGAGCCTGAAGATGTGACTGAACTGCTGCAATCTCGTGACAAAATTTTAATTGATGAGGAGCTGCTTCTTTTGGGTGAGCAAAGAAAATAGTTTCTTGAGATGGAAGCTACTCCTGGTCATGATGCTGTGAAGACTGTTGAAATGATCACAAAGGATTTAGAATATTTCATAAACTTATTTGCTAAAGCAGCAACAGGGTTTGAGAGGATTGACCCCAATTTTAAAAGAAGTTCTACTGTGGGTAAAATGTTATCAAACAGCATTGCATGCTATAGAGAAATCATTCGTGAAAGGAAGAGTCAATCGATGTGGCAAACTTTTTTTGGTCTTATTTTTAAAAATTTCCACAGCCACCTCTACCTTCAGCAGTCACCACCCTGATCAGTCATCAGCCATCAACATCAAGGCGAGATGCTCCACCAGCAAAAACATTACAGCTCACTGAAGACACAGATGATGGTTAGCATTATTTAGCAATAAAGTATTTTTAAATTCAGGTGTGTAAATTGGTGGGGTTTTTTTTTTTAGATGATGTTATTGCACACAATAGACTACAGTATATTGTAAGTATAACTTTTATATGCAGTGGGAAACCAAAAAATCATGTAACTCTATTTATTGAGATATTCACTTTACTGCGGTAGTCTGGAACTGAACCTTCAATATCTCCCAGGTATGCCTGTATTTACCTGATTGATTTGAAAACTTATGTCTACACAAAAAACCACACACAAATATTTGTAGCAACTTTATTCTCAATCACAAAAAAATTGGAAGGAACTAAAATGTCCTTTAATAGGTTAATGGATAAACAAACAACGGAATGTTATTCAACTATTATAAAAATGAGCTCTTAAGCCAAGAAGAGACTTGATGAACCTTCAATGCATGTTGATAAATGAAAGAAGCTAGTCTGAAAGGGCTACATACTGTATGGTTCTACTTATAGGACATTCTGGGAGAGACAATACTATAGCAATAGTAAAGAGATCAGTGGTTCGCAGGGGTTTGCAGGTGGTGGTGGGGGTGTGTGTACGTGGAGAGGGTTGAATCGATGGAGCACTCATGAGTTTGTGTGTGTGTGTGTGTGTGTGTGTGTGTGTGTGAAGAGGTAGAGGTTTATTGAAATACAAACATTCGAGAACATATAAGATAGAAAATGACCACAACATGTACAGACATTTGCTGCAAGAGGACTTCTGAAGTATTTACCCACTGCCTAGGCTACCCATGTGCTATCACATTTTTTCCTGGTTAAATTCAAGTAGGATGGGGAGGGGGAGGGGACAGAGCGGCCCTGGCCAATGGCTCCCATGTGACCTCAGGGCTGCACCATCAGGTGAGCTCCTCTTGGCCCAGGGCCCCGTTCTGGGGGCACCTGCTGGCACTCCCACCCTCGGACTTTCAGGCTGAGTCCCTGCTGTTGCTCTTGAGGGCAGCGAGGGCTTGCTGGTACTCATGAGTTTTATAATGTTCTCTTAGTCTACGTGAGCTACTGAAATAAACTACCACAGATTGTGTGGCTGAAACAACAGATATTTATTTTCTCATAGTTCTGGAGGCTGACTGCCCAGCAGAACCTTGGGGGGTAGGGAAGCTATCTGAGGACAAAGAAACCATCTGCAACCCAAGGAGACAGCTCTAACCAAAAACTGAACCCTCCCAGAACTTGATCTTGGACTGGATCTGGAACCAGCATCCAGAATAATGAGAAAACAAATTTTTATCACATAAGCTATCCGGTCTGTGGAATTTTGTTATGGCAGCCTGAGCTGACTAAGACAAGAGTGGCAAACTACTCTGTGTGATATTGTACCAGTAACTGTGGATACATGACACTATGTGTTTGTCAATTTCCACAGAACTTTCAGCACAAAGAATGACTCAATGTATGCAAATTAATAAAAACCAACTTAGGAGTTTGGGGGATCCCAGAAGAGAATGCAGAATGTGACAAGACAATCTAACTGTATTAATAATGTATGCAACAACCTCCTTAAGAAAGTGGAAGGAAAAGAAGCTGACCTAAGTAACTTTGGAAACGACTTAAGTCTGTAAAATTAAAGGCAAAAAAATGATACATGAACATTTGTACTTTCCTAGGGGAGAATTTAACTTACCATTGGTGGCGCGCACACTTTTCCTTCTTTCTTATATTTCTGCAGTTACTAGGTAAGGAAAATATTTATTAAAGGGACAAGGATTTGAAGATATGTATGTAAAAGAATACATATATTCAATCTTTACTTGTTTCTACAATCATCCAAGTCAACAAATCATTTTTGAGCTAATTCTAATTAATGGGAACTCTTAGAAAGTCAAAACAACTAAAAATCCCTTATCTCAAAAGGTAGAGTTCTGTCAGAAGACACATATTGATATTATAGCATGCTAAATTCTTTTTTTTTTTTTATTTTTTGCTGTACGCGGGCCTCTCACTGTTGTGGCCTCTTCCGTTGTGGAGCACAGGCTCCGGACGCACAGGCTCAGCGGCCATGGCTCACAGGCCCAGTCACTCCGTGGCATGTGGGATCTTCCCGGACCGGGGCACGAACCCATGTCCCCTGCATCGGCAGGCGGACTCTCAACCACTGTGCCACCAGGGAAGCCCCCCTTTTTTTTTTTTGTTGACTGCACCGTGCGGCATGCGGGATCTTATCTCCCCAACCAGGGATCGAACCCTTGGCCCCTGCAGTGGAACTATGA
This sequence comes from Stenella coeruleoalba, assembly GCF_951394435.1. NCBI lineage: Eukaryota > Metazoa > Chordata > Mammalia > Artiodactyla > Delphinidae > Stenella > Stenella coeruleoalba. The sequence goes on along the minus strand of NC_137151.1, from coordinate 54,515,412 downwards.
AGTCCTAACCACTGGACCGCCAGGGAATTCCCCAGGATAAATTCTAAGGTAAAGAAATGTAACGTAATTTAAGAACTTATACAAGGGCCACTTAACTCAGACTGTAGTTAGAAATGTGATCATTATTTTTCACAAACCCTTCGGGGGGAGGAGTGCAAAGAACTTCACCTGGTTATAACATTAAAGCAGACATATGACAAAGGAAATTACAAAGTTTTTAATCTAAGCAAATCACTTGGATTTGAAGTAAGCTTTCCTTTTCTTCACAGCTGTGCCAATTTGGTGATTATGACTTGAGAGCCTTCTGGTCAGGTCACAAATTCATTATTGATGAAAGTGTGTGCTCAGACTGAAGAGCAGAGCAGGTGGAATGGTACCCACTTTCCTTCCCAACGAACGGCCAATGAAGAGAGCATCTTCCATTCTTGCCACACTCGTTTCCTACCTGAATCTCCAAATACCAATGAACCAGCTAAACCAGAGAGGAAATGTGTTTGCACTGTTTGGTGAGTGAAATTCTGTAATTGTCTTGTCCTCAAATGCTCAGAATTAAGTAACTAGGTCGATATATCTTCAAATCTAATTGACTGAACAATGCAGTTTACTATTATAACATTGCTTCAATATAGTTATTCTACCATTCTTGACCATCAATAACTAAGTGGATTTTTAAACTATTTTTAAATATAAAATAATAACGAAACCATAGAAGATGATCATGGGTATGAGTCTGATCCTAGCTAGCTGCACTTGAAGGCACGGTTGTCATTTCCTCACCACAGTGTGTGACACTATTATTTAGTTTTAAAACTGTAGACGGAGCCACTGATTAAAAACAGGATGTGGGTAAACAGTTATGCGTAGGACTTGCTGGACTAGACATGAGCTAAGATAGTGGTTCTGAAACAGCATCTTCAGACCAGTGCTGGCTTGCTGTGTAAGAATCACCTGAGAAACTTGTTAGGATGCAAATTCCCAGGCACCAGATCCCAAAGAGTCTGTCAAATAGGTCTGGGCGGGGTCCAGGAATCTTCCTTTTAAACGAGCTCCCCAAGAGATTCTCATACAGATAGCCAAGGAACCACACTTTGAGAAACACAAGAAGCTTACAATTTCTCTGCCAGCTCTGGTCGTGTTAAAGGGCTAGACTGAGTGATAAAGAGAGAAGTATAAGAAAAAATTATGAGAAATCTAAAAAATATTAAAAGTGTCTTTAGAAAAAAGCTGCCTCCTAGGAATTTCCTGTTTGATTTCCCATCAGGGCTGTGTGAAATCTTTACCCTTTCCAGCCTCTATTACCCCTCATTTTCAGTGAGTGACACTAACCCTTACTCCACTGCAGTGGAAGTCTTCTGAAAGGAGTTTCCTTAATTCCCTTCCCCCATTGACTTCTGTCTCTCTTTCCCTTTGCCCCTGTTTCAGAGATAAGGTACTGACTGAAGCGAATTCATGTTTTTCCCTTCCCTCACATCTTTTTTACTTACCCACGGATTTCTTCCATTAGGCCTATAAATGTTTTCTATTTTTCCTTATTCTGAATTTAACCAGTTGGACCTGCTTTTCCAACATGAAGTAAAAAGAAGATCACATCTCTTCAATATTTAATTTCATGAGCCCACAATCTGCTCAGCTTTGCAGGAGGAGATTTTCATTCATGGTTCCTGTTCTGCCTTCTTTCCTAAATTCCCTGAGAATCGAGGGTCCTTAATTGGTGGTGCTTCCAAACTTCCTGAAAAGAGAAATGGAGAATTTGAAATGCCACTAGTGGGCCCAGGTTCCGTTACTGTTCTGCTGCTGTCACAAAATGTTGTTACCGAAATCCTGCCCTGTAGAGTTCAAGGCACTGACACCATTCCTTCTCCTGAGCCTTCAAGAGCTTGGTATTGGAAAGAAGCCAGTCTAGGTCATCTGGTATTTAATGCAGCCAAAAGAATGTGAGCTCCCAAGATGGCAGTTGTTTTAGCTTTCATTCACGTGCTCCATTTTTTGTCTTCAAGACCCCTTTCGTAATGGGATGGCTGAATTGGAAGGAGCTGTGGTCTAATTTTCAAAATGGAGCAACCCCTCTTTGCATGCCTAGCAAGGTTCAGATATGGAGCAAAACCCACCAGTTGAGACTGATCCTTCCCTTGTGGTGAAATCTCTTTGTGAGCTTTTCCTGTTAGTGGACCTCATTAAAGACAATCTCAGTTTATCAGAGGTCTTAAGTAGCTAATTTTAGAGTCTAGAGAGAGGAAGCAGTATTTCTTTTCTGGCTTCTTGATTCTCCTCCAATGGTGTCCAACTTCACATACCAAGGGCAGCCATTGTTTGCTGATGAAGGGTCCTGTTTTATTTTTACACCTGGGATGGTAGGTTGCTACTTGTGTTACAACTAGCTAATTAAAGAGCCATTCTAGTGATTCTTCCCTTATTAACAAAATCATTCTTCAGGATAACTTGCAGTCTCCACTTCCAGGCTTAGAGAAATTTGTCGTAATTTTATATGCCTTAAATATATGTGTATATATATGTGATATGTGTGTATATATATATATACACACACACATGCATATGTATACATCTGTATATATGCATCTTGACTGATTTCTTCTTGCATCTGTTGCTGTATCTTTTTCCTTCTGTTAACAGCTAATCTTGGAAAAGTGTCATTGACAGCCTTCTAAAGAACAGTGTTATGTTTTTTTTAAAATTAAACTTTATTTTCCTCAACCTCTTTGTAACATTTGATATCTGTGATCACACTCTTTCCTTTATGAAATACTCTGCTCCTGCCTTCTTGATTATTCCTTTTCTGATTCCTCTTTCAGCCACTTAAACGGAGCCATTCCTTAGGTTCTCTCCTCTCTATACTCTTTTCCTTGGGGTCCTCATCTTCTGTTACAACTTCAAATATCACTGCTGTATACCTCAGCCATTTTCCCAGACCAGAATTCCTTGCTGTTAATCTAACCCTCTGACCTTATCTTTCCTTGTCTCTCCTACATATCCTGTATTTTAATTGTATTGAATGAACAAACTTTTCTGTCTCTATGACTACAGAGATTAGAGAGAATGCATAAATGAGTGGTGTGGGCCAGGGAAAGACGGATCATTTTGTAACAGACACTCAGCCTCAGTGTCAGGACAACAGGGAAAGGTGGGCACTCAGGAGGTTATGGCCAGGAAGCCAGCTGCTACTCAGCTCCAGTGAATTGTTTTTCAGGTTTTGTTTCCTTCCGTCCCTCCTTCTTTCCTTCCTTCCCTCCTTCCTTCCTTCCTTCCTCCCTCCCTCGCTTCCGCTTCCTTTTCTTTCTTTCTTTTGAAAGATTGTATTTAAATACTTAAGAGACTTAAAATCTGTCACTGAATTTGCAGGCCAGTAATAATGAGTTCCTTCCCTTTTTCTGTCATCGGAGTTGGCACATGAACCAACTCCGGGTAGAAAGATATATTGAACTTACAAGTGGTATATAGCCAGGCAAATACTGAGTTGACGTTCACTGCTTTTAGCAAAATCTTTGGATTTTAATACATGATCATGTTTGCAGTATCTATGCTAATTTTACAATTCGAGATTGTAAATCCACATGCTTTACTTTTGTGCAATTGGAGGTTTTTGATTGTTGCTATTTTAAGGGGAAGAATTTCACATTCAAAATGGTCCAGAAGACATTTATTGATGTTTCTGCCTTAAAAACAAAAAACTTAAAAATGTTGTGTATGCATCACTAAGCATGGGACAGACAAAAATTTGGCAGTCATTTTAAAATAAGAACAGATATTACACTTGATCTTAGCCTAAAGGCCAAGAAGCGATGGCAGTCATTTTAGAAAGGCAAACAGAAATATGTGTGCCCTTTGGGTTTATTTTGGAAACAAAAAAGAATTTGAAAATGTCAGGTTTACAAGAGCAGAATCCCCTCGCGGGGTGCCAGAACAGGGAACGTGCTTAGCAGGAATCAAGCATGGGTCATTGGCAGTACTCAAATGAGAATGTACATGAGCATAGCTGCCTGGCAGTGACAAAACAATTTTTGTGCTGTTATTAAATCAAATTGAAAATGTTCAGTTAACTCCTCTTCACTTCCTCAGAGGTATTTTTGTCAAAACTTTGGTGAGTTTTCTTATAGGCATTTGTCTGGGCATTGATATATTAAATTGTGGTTTAAAATATATGTGTATATATATATATATATATATATAATTTATATATTAAATTGTACTTTTTAATATCTAAAAAGCCAAAAACGTTTATTATACTTATATAAACTGAATTATACCATATATAATGCTCAGCAACTTGATGTTTTAAATTTCATTAGAGTCCTCTTATTTCTGTAAAATTTACAATCAAGTTTTTTAATATCTAAAGTTAATTATGTTACCTTGAAATGTTTTCTTGTAATTAGCATTTTAACTATCTTAATGAGTCCCTTGCTTATGCTAATGATTTCCTGATTTTCTTCTTCCTTGTCTATGTTAGTTACAGATATCCAGTCACTCCACTCCCACCCCATCCTCCTTATCCTATTTGAGGTTTAAGATTACCCAAAACTTTCTAGTACTGGTTATGGTCCTGACTCTTAACTGAACCATTTTCTTCATTGTAGCCTGTTGGTCTATCAAGGTAATACTAGCTTTAGGGTTGAAGTGAGGAATGTCTGCTCTTTTTCTATTCTCCCAGAGAGTTTCTGAAAGGTTGGCATGGTCTGGTCCTTGAAGGCTTGGTAGAACTCACCTGTAAAATCACCTAGGTCTACTATTTACTTTGCAGAAAAACTTTAAAATTTTGATTTGATTTTTGTACTAATTTTAGGATAATTCTGTTTCTTCTTGAGACAATTTTAATAGTTTATGTATTTCTAGAACTCTGTTCATTTTGTGTAACTTTTCAGAGACTTTAGCATAATATTTTTCATAGTATCATTTTATTTTCTTTTTAATCTCCACTGACTTTCTGGTTATGTTACCTTTTAAAAATCCTAATTTTTTTGTCTCTTTTCATTTTCCTTCTTCAATCTTGGTAGAGCCTTGTCTATTTTATTAGTCTTTAGAAATAAACTTTTATCTTTGTTGAATTTATTGTATTTTTGGTTTTGATTTTATTAACTTTTGCTCTTTTAAAATTTTCTCCTTCCTACTACTTTCTGCAAATTTAGTCTACTGTTCTATTTCTAATTTCTCATGATGGATTTGTATTTTCTAAAGTAATAATTGAAGGCTATAGATTTCTTTCTGATGACTAGCTTGGATGCATCCCACAGGTTTTGACAAATATTTGATATATGTATTTTTTTATTGTTGTTTGGTGCTAAATATTTTAAGTTTGCATTATTACTTATTTTATAAATGAGATATATAGAATTGTGTTTTATATTTCCAAATGTATGGGATGCTTTATTTAACTTTTCATTATTTATTTCTTAATTAATTATAACGCAAATAATATGGTTTGCATCATGCATTGTGTTTAACATGAGCTGAGATTTTCTTTAGCTTTTTACATGGTCAAGTTTTTCTTGCTCCACGTTTATTGGAGCAGATGTGTATTCTGTAATTTCTGGCTGTAGAATTATATATAATTTACCTTTCTGTGCATGGACAATGAGAAAGGTGTTTGAAAGTCTTCCACTTCAGGTTAGATTAGTCAGTTTCTCATGTTTAAATGATATTTTGCTTTATGTATTCTGAAGCTATTTTATTAGATGTATAAAAATTTAGAATTATTATATCTTTCTGATGACTGGCTACTTTCAGCACTTTGCAGCGATGTCTTTGTCCCTATAGCACTTCGTATTAAAGTCCATATTTCTAATATTAATATATATATTTCAGGATTTTTAATTGTTGTTCTGATTTGCCAGGTGTATCATTTTCCATGCTTTCCATGTGTTTGGATCTTTATTTAGTTATTTAAACATCTTTATTGGAGTGTAATTGCTTTACAATGGTGTGTTAGTTTCTGCTTTATAACAAAGCGAATCAGCTATACATACACATATATCCCCATATATACTCTCTCTTGTGTCTCCCTGCCACCCTCCCTATCCCACCCCTCTAGGTGGTCACAAAACACCTAGCTGATCTCCCTGTGCTATGTGGCTGCTTCCCACTAGCTATCTGTTTTATATTTAGTAGTGTATATATCTCCACGCCACTCTCTCACTTCATCCCAGCTTACCCTTCCCCCTCCCCATGTCCTCAAGTCCATTCTCTACATCTGTGTCTTTATTCCTGTCCTGCCCTCTAGGTTCTTCATAACATTTTTTTTTTTTTAAGATTCCATATATATATATGTGTTAGTGTATGGTATTTGTTTTTGTCTTTCTGACTTACTTCACTCTGTATAACAGACTCTAGGTCCTTCCACCTCACTACAAATAACTCCGTTTCTTTTTATGGCTGAGTAATATTCCATTGTATACGTGTGCCAAATCTTCTTTATCCATTCATCTGTCAATGGACACTTAGGTTGCTTCCATGTCCTGGCTATTGTAAATAATGTTGCAGTGAACACTGTGGTACATGACTCTTTTTGAATTATGGTTTTCTCAGGGTATATGCCCAGTAGTGGGATTGCTGGGTCATATGGTAGTTCTATTTTTAGTTTTCTAAGGAACCTCCATACGGTTCTCCATATGGCTGTATCAATTTACATTCCCACCAACAGTGCAAGAGGGTTCCCTTTTCTCCACACCCTCTCCAGCATTTATTGTTTGTAGATGTTTTGATGATGGCCATTCTGACTGCTGTGAGGTGATTCCTCATTGTAGCTTTGATTTGCATTTCTCTAATGATAAGTTATGTTAAGCATCATTTCAGGTGTTTGTTGGCAATCTGCATTTCTTCTTTGAATAAATGTCTGTTTAGGTCTTCTGCCCATTTTTGGATTGGGTGGTTTGTTTTTTTGATATTGAGCTGCATGAGCTGCTTATAGATTTTGGAGATTAATCCTCTGTCAGTTGCTTCATTTGCAAATGTTTTCTCCCATTCTGAGGGTTGTCTTTCAACTTGTTTATGGTTTCATTTCCTGTGCAAAAGCTTTTAAATTTCATTAGGTCCCATTTGTTTATTTTTGTTTTTATTTCCATTTCTCTAGGAGGTGGGTCAAAAAGGATCTTGCTGAGATTTATGTCATAGAGTGTTCTGCCTATGTTTTCCTCTAAGAGTTTTATAGTGTCTGACCTTACATTTAGGTCTTTAATCCATTTTGAGTTTATTTTTGTATATGGTGTTAGGGATTGTTCTAATTTCATTCTTTTACATGTAGCTGTCCAGTTTTCCCAGCACTACTTATTGAAGAGGCTGTCTTTTCTCCACTGTATACTCTTGCCTCCTTTATCAAAGATAAGGTGACCATATGTGCATGGGTTTATCTCTGGGCTTTCTATCCTGTTCCATTGATCTATATTTCTGTTCTTGGGCCACTACCATAGTGTCTTGATTACTGTAGCTTTATAGTAGAATCTGAAGTCAGGGAGCCTGATTCCTCCAGCTCCATTTTTCTTTCTCAAGATGGCTTTGGCTATTCGGGGTCTTTTGTGTTTCCATACAAATTGTGAAATTTTTTGTTCTAGTTCTGTGAAAAATGCCAGTGGTAGTTGGATAGGGATTGCATTCAATCTGTAGATTGCTTTGGGTAGTATAGTCATTTTCACAATGTTGACTCTTCCAATCCAAGAACATGGTATATCTCTCCATCAGTTGGTATCATGCTTAATTTCTTTCATCAGTGTCTTATAGTTTTCTGCATACAGGTCTTTTGTCTCCTTAGGTAGGTTTATTCCTAGGTATTTTATTCTTTTTGTTGCAATAGTAAATGGGAGTGTTTCCTTAATTTCTCTTTCAGATTTTTCATCATTAGTGTATAGGAATGCAAGATATTTCTGTGCATTAATTTTATATCCTGCTACTTTACCACATTCATTGATTAACTCTAGTAGTTTTCTGGTAGCATCTTTAGGATTCTCTATGTATAGTATCATGTCATCTGCAAAGTGACAGCTTTACTTCTTCTTTTCTGATTTGGATTCCTTTTATTTCTTTTTCTTCTCTGAATGCTGTGGCTAGGACTTCCAAGACTATGTTGAATAATAGCGGTGAGAGTGGGCAACCTTGTTTTGTTCCTGATTTTAGTGGAAGTGTTTTCAGTTTTTCACCATTGAGAATGGCTGTGGGTTTGTCATATATGGCCTTTATTATGTTGAGGTAAGTTCCCTCTATGCCTGCTTTCTGGAGAGTTTTTGTCACAAATGGGTGTTGAATTTTTTCAAAAGTTTTCCTGCATCTATTGAGATGATCATATGGTTTTTATCCTTCAATTTGTTAATATGGTTTATCCAATTGCCTGATTTGCATATATTGAAGAATCTTTGCATTCCTGGGATAAACCCCACTTGATCATGGTGTATGATCCTTTTAATGTGTTGCTGGATTCTGTTTGCTAGTATTTTGTTGAGAATTTTTTCATCTATGTTCATCAGTGATATTAGCCTATAGTTTTCTTTTTTTGTTACATCTTTGTCTGGTTTTGGCAACAGGGTGATGGTGGCCTCATAGAATGTGTTTGTGTTCCTCCCTCTGCTACATTTTGGAAAAGTTTGAGAAGGTTAGGTGTTAGCTCTCCTCTAAATGTTTGATAGAATTCACCTGTGAACTCATCGTGTCCTGCACTTTTGTTTGTTGGAAGATTTTTAATCACAGTCCAATTTCAGTGCTTGTGATTGGTCTGTTTATATTTTCTATTTCTTCCTGATTCAGTCTCGGAAGGTTGTGCTTTTCTAAGAATTTGTCCATTTCTTCCAGGTTGTCCATTTTATTGGCATAGAGTTGCTTGTAGTAATCTCTCATGATCCTTTTTATCTCTGCAGGGTCAGTTGTTACTTCTCCTTTTTCATTTCTAGTTCTATTGATTTGAGTCTTCTCCCTTTTTTTCTTGATGAGTCTGGCTAATGGTTTATCAATTTTATTTATCTTCTCAAAGAACCAGCTTTTAGTTTTATTGATCTTTGCTATTGTTTACTTCATTTCTTTTTCATTTATTTCTGATCTGATTTTTATGATTTCTTTCCTTCTGCTAACTTTGGGGTTTTTTTGTTCTTCTTTCTCTAATTGCTTTAGGTGCAATGTTAGGTTGTTTATTCAAGATGTTTCCTGTTTCTTAAGGTAGGATTGTATTGCTATAAACTTCCCTCTTAGAACTGTTTTTGCTGCATCCCATATGTTTTGGGTCGTCATGTCTCCATTGTCATTTGTTTCTAGGTATTTTTTAATTTCCTCTTTGATTTCTTCAGTGATCACTTCGTTATTAAGTAGTGTATTGTTTAGCCTCCATGTGTTTGTATTTTTTACAGATCTTTTCCTGTAATTGATATCTACTCTCATAGAGTTGTGGTCGGAAAACATACTTGATACAATTTCAATTTTCTTAAATTTACCAAGGCTTGTTTTGTGACCCAAGATATGATCTATCCTGGAGAATGTTCCATGAGCACTTGAGAAAAATGTGTATTCTGTTGTTTTTGGATGGAATGTCCTACAAATATCAATTAAGTCCATCTTGTTTAATGTATCATTTAAAGCTTGTGTTTCCTTATTTATTTTCATTTTGGATGATCTGTCCATTGGTGAAAGTGGGGTGTTAAAGTCCCCTACTATGAATGTGTTACTGTCGATTTCCCCTTTTATGGCTGTTAGTATTTGCCTTATGTATTGTGGTGCTCCCATGTTGGGTGCATAAATATTTACAATTGTTATATCTTCTTCTTGGATCAATCCCTTGATCATTACGTAGTGTCCTTCTTCATCTCTTGTAATAATCTTTATTTTAAAGTCTATTTTGTCTGATATGAGAATGGCTACTCCAGCTTTCTTTTGATTTCCATTTGCATGGAATATCTTTTTCCATCCCCTCACTTTCAGTCTGTATGTGTCCCTAGGTCTGAAGTGGGTCTCTTGTAGACAGCATATATACAGGTCTTGTTTTTGTATCCATTCAGCCAGTCTATGTCTTTTGGTTGGAGCATTTAATCCATTTACATTTAAGGTAATTATCGATATGTATGTTCCTATTACCATTTTTAAAATTGTTTTGGGTTTGTTATTGTAGGTCTTTTCCTTCTCTTATGTTTCCTTCCTAGAGAAGTTCCTTTAGCATTTGTTGTAAAGCTGGTTTGGTGGTGCTGTATTCTCTTAGCTTTTGCTTGTCTGTCAATTTTTAATTTCTTTCTCGAATCTGAATGAGATCTTTGCTGAGTAGAATAATATTGGCTGTAGGTTCTTCCCTTTCATCACTTTAAATATGTCTTGCCAGTCCCTTCTGGCTTGCAGAGTGTCTGCTGAAAGATCAGCCATTAACCTTTTGGGGATTCCCTTTTATGTTATTTGTTGTTTTTCCCTTGCTGCTTTTAATAATTTTTTGTATTTAATTTTTGATAATTTGATAAATATGTGTCTTGGCATATTTCTCCTTGGATTTATCCTGTATGGGACCCTATGCGCTTCCTGGACTTCATTGGCTATTTCCTTTCCCATATTACAGAAGTTTTCAACTATAATTTTCTCAAATATTTTCTCAGTCCCTTTCTTTTTCTCTTCTTCTTCTGGGACCCCTATAATTTGAATGATGGTGTGTTTAATGTTATCTCAGAGGTCTCTGAGACTGTCCTCAATTCTTTTCATTCTTTTTTCTTTATTCTGCTCCACAGTAGTTATTTCCAGTATTTTATCTTCCAGGTTACTTATCCGTTCTTCTGCCTTAGTTATTCTGCTATTGATTCCTTCTAGAGAATTTTAAATTTCTTTTTTGGTGTTGTTCATCATTGTTTGTTTGGTCTTTAATTATTCTAGGTCCTTGTAAAATGTTTCTTGTATTTTCTCCATTCTATTTCCAAGATTTTGGATCATCTTTACTATCATTACTCTGAATTCTTTTTCAGGTAAACTGCCTATTTCCTCTTCATTTGTTTGGTCTGTTGGGTTTTTACTTTGCTCCTTCATCTGCTTTGTGTTTCTCTGTCTTCTCATTTTGCTTAACTTACTGTGTGTGGGGTCTCCTTTTCACAGGCTGTAGGTTCGTAGTTCCCATTGTTTTTGGTGTTTGCCCCAGTTGCTAATGTTGGTTCAGTGGGTTGTGTAGGCTCCCTGGTGGAGGGGACTGGTACCTGTGTTCTGGTGGATGAGGCTGGATCTTGTCTTTCTGGTGGGCAGGACTGCGTCCTGTGGTGTGTTTTGAGGTGTCCGTGACCTTATTATGATTTTAGGCAGCCTCTCTTCTAATGGGTGGGGTTGTGTTCTTGTCTTGCTAGTTGTTTGGCATATGGTGTCCAGTACGGTAGTCTGCTGGTTGTTGCATGGAGCTGGGTCTTAGTGTTCAGATGGAGATCTCTGGGAGAGCTTTCGCCGTTTGATATTACATGGAGCTAGGAGGTTTCTGGTGGACCAATGTCCTGAACTAGGCTCTCCCACCTCAGACGCACAGGACTGACACCCAGCTGGAGCACCAAGACCCTGTCAGCCACACAGTATGAACCAGGAACTAATCCAGGTCTGTGGATTTCAGTAGTAAAAAGCAGTCAAAAATTTCTGGCTTCATGGAGTTTATACATTTCCTTACAATCTGGAAGGGAAAATCCTTCTGGACAGGGAATATCCTTGTTTCTCTAGTGCGTATTACAATGCCTGGTCCATCACAGAAACTCAATGTGTAATCGGGAAGAACAAATCTGACTCCATACTGGGTCAGTTTCTTTTACTTTTAGTTTAACCTTTGTATTTGTTTGCTTTTGCTTAGTCATATTAGCTCAAGCAGTCATGAAACCTAGCAGGACCCTGTGGGGCCCTCTCAAGTACAAATCCTTCCTGTGTCCCTCATTTCTCATTTGTAGGAAATAGGCTTCATTCAGCTTCCTAGACCTTCCCTGAGTTCCAAAGGGCTTAGATCTTTATGTTTTAAATGTCTCTTTTGAACAGGATATAGCTCAATTTTAAAAAGCTTGTCCTTAAAAAGTCTAATTTTTAGTTGGAATATTTAGTTTCATTTTATTTATTTTGATAAATGAATTTTTTGTCCTAGTATTTTATATTGTGCTATTGATTTGCTTTTTCTGTGCTTCCTAAAATGCTCTTTTTTAAAATGAGTGGATTTTGTTTTTGTTTTTCCCTCTATTGGGTTGGGTTTGAGATTATACCTCCTATTTCTATACTCTTAATGGGCACACTTGAACTTGTACCTTGTGCACTTAATAACCTAGCAAGGCCTGAAGTTAATAAAAACAGTTAACCTCTCTTTTGAAGAAAGCAAGAATATTATCCATTAACTCTGATCATCCTTCTTTTCACTTGCATGCTATTATTTTCCAGTATTTGAATTCTAACTATACAAATTAAATATAATAAATATTATTTTATAAAGACAATATTTATGACCCTTATCGTGATTAATTCTTACTATTCCTTCTTGTTTCTCAGACAGTCCTGAGATCATTTTCTTCCTTCCAGATATTGATCCATTAGAAAATCCTTTAGTGAAAATCTAGTGGTGAATACTCTTTTTTGAATACAAAAAAAACTTTATTTCATATTTTATGAAATAAATATTTTATGGATTCATAATTATAGGCATGTAACAATTTTTCTCAACACCTTGAAGATTTTATTTTATGACTTTATTAATTTTTTGCCCTTGAGAAGTCTGCTATCAGTTTATTGTCCTTCCTAGGTTGTTTTTTTAAGTGGATAATTTTTATATATTCATTTTATATATAATAATCTACCTTTTTCACTGCAATATGTATAGGTGTTGATTTCTTTTGTTTATCTTGATTGACATATATTTTGCTTTCCGTATCTAGGACTTCTTATTTTTTATCAGTTCTGGGAATTTTTCAGCTATATCTCTTGAATATCACCTTGCCTTCATTCTCTCTATTTTTTCTCCTTCTTTATATTTAATTAGATGTATGTTGGATAATTCCATTCTATGCTTCTGTGTTTTAACCTCTATTTTGCATTTTGCCTCTCCTAGTTTCACTGTGTTTCCCTCTTGATTTCTTCACATTTAACTAATTCTGGATAATTTCTTCAGATTGTTCTTTTATCTGCATCAAATCTCCTATTTAATTCATTCACTGAAAGTTTAATTTCAATGCTTATATTCCATAAATGTTCTACTTGGTTTTTTTTCAAATTTTCATCATTACTTAGTACTCTTTTGTCCCTTGCTCATTTAAAAAAAAACAATTTTTCATTTTTAAAAATACCTAGTACATAGCTATTTTATATTCTGTATCTGATAGTTCCAATATCTGAAGACTTTGATGATACAATCTATTGTTTCCAGTGACTCTTACCCAGGGTGACTTGTTTCCTTGGTGTGTTCTTGGTCATTATAGCTCTTCATTGAATACCTTTTCAGAGTTCATAATCCTTTTAACTTTCAAGAGTGTAGGGTTGTAGTGCTTAATTTTCTTCTATTTCTTAGGGTACTATTAGATTTTTTTTGCTTGGTCTTATCCTTTTATTCATTTTTTAAAATTTTGTAGCTTTCATTTGAGGTTCCCATGTTGGAATCTTTATTTTTATTATTCCTGTTCCTGAATGAGGAAGTTAATGTGTACCTGCACTTTGATTAAGAGCAGTATGGACCAAGCACCCCTGGTCTGAGCTAGAGCCATGGACAGCTTCAGTTCAGGAATGTTGCCTCACAAGTCCTCATCAATTCAACAGAGTTTTCTGACCTTGTAGCACTTTTCCCTTCAGGGTGAGCAGGTGAACTAGTCAGAGGTCATATTGGGTTTCAGTAGAGCATCTTGGCTTACCATGGTCTTGAAAGTGATCATTCTGGATTTACTTCTGCTCAGTTACATTCATACTTAATTGCAAGTCTGGTTTTTGTTTCCCTTTTATTCTCCTCCTCCTCAGGTTACCTCCAGATGGTGGTTTGAGGTCAAATATCCCAGCTTCAGTGGTAGTTTCTCCTGTGCTATTTGCATGATGCTGGCTTTGACATTCTTAGGGCTCTACCATGAGTCTTCTGCAGAAGCCGTGCTCTTAATCCTCCTTATGTTATATAAAATGCCATCAGAAGAGTCTTTGAGTGATCCTCTGGCTTACTTTAAGATGCTTAAGTTTATAGCTGCCTCCTTCATTTTGGCCCATATTTTACTGAACTCAGTAGATTTCGCATGATCATTCCCCTTGATTTTTTTTTTTTATTATGTTTGGTTGTATGGTAGCGCTTTTCTGAACTTATGAATGTAATGTTCCTCCCCATATAAAATTTTTTGGTACTTTTGGTAGATTTCAAGGAAAAGTATAGAATAGATATACCTTTAATTTGACATATTTTCCTGAAATTCCAAACTAAACAATTTTAGAAGAATGGGGCTAAATGCAAGGCCTGCTTCTTTTTCAATACAAGCCTGCAGGATGGTCCTTTGATGTGGTTTGATATGAGATACCATCTAAGGAGGCCAACCCGAACAGCAAAGCAAGAGAAAGGTTTAAACACTATGAACTTCTTCCCAGAAAACATTTTTAGGAGACTCTCTTTCCCCCATGTTACTTCAATTATAAAGAGTGACACCTTGCATTTCTGTTTCTATCCACCAGAGTCTTACAGATATTTTGGGTCACAAAAATACTGTGGGAGCTTTTACTTATAGCCTCTCCTCTCCTTAGAACTTGGACAGTAGCTCACATGGAGACTGGGGTTTGAGCCAAAGGACAAATCCAAGCAAAATTAACCATCACCAACTGTAGCATTTTAACAGCACATAATCAGGTAGAAGTCTTTCCAGGAAGCTTCTCTGTCCTGCTATTATTGCAACTTGGTGTTCATAGGACCTGAGATACATCCAAGCATATTTGCATAGAGTTTATCATTTCTATTCAAAAATACTGTTGGGTAAAATTAAAATTTTAGTATTTATTTAATGCTTACTATGTATGCTATAGCACTCTTTAAACTCTACACATACATTATCTCATATTTACTGATCATAATCTGAGAGCCAGTTATATTATTATTCCCATTTTTCATATGAGGAGATTGTGGGTCATTAAGGTTTTATGTCTTACCCAAGGTACCCATAGCTAACAAAAAGTGACATTAATCCAGTTTTATAATGCCTAAGAGTTTGAGTTTGTAGTCGCATAGCTCTGGAATCAAATCCTGTCCCTGCTTTTTGCAAGCTTTGTAATGTTGGACAAGACACAACTTCTCTGAGCCTCGGTTTCCTCAGACATAACATGGAGATAATAGCAGCATCTACCTATAGAGATTTGTGAGGATCAAATAGAATATGTTATGCATAGAGCTTAGGACCAAGCCTGGCACATACTAAGGCTCAATAAATGCTAGCTATAAAAAATAAATAATTCATATCTTCATTGAAAGCAAGAGGTTACAGAAGAGGAGGGAATTCCTGTAAATCAATCTGATAATCAGAGTTTTCTGAAATTCATACCTAGTGATACTTGCAAGAGGAAAAGAAAATGGAATAGTTCTTTTAATAAGTTTACTTGGAAAAAAAAAAGAAACCCAATATGGAGATTTTCATAGGCTCCATAAGAAAATGACCACAAATTGTCAGACTGTGCCCGATATCAGGCTGCTTGTTTTGAAGAATTTGATCCCATAAGTTATGGTTAAACACCAGTAGGCTGCTATTGGTAAGTGGAAATGTTTGAGCAGAAGCTTACGAGATCTACCGGTGCTGTTAAAGAGTACAGTGAAAGGGTTGAGAGCTTGGACTTTGGAATCAGATGTTGGTGTTTCTGTCTACTAATTATATGATCTTGCCCTATTTTTTTAATCTTTAAAATGGAGATCAAAATATTTTATACCTCATGAAGTTGTTGGATGATTAAATGAGATAGTTAATGTAAGCTCTCAGTACAGTGCCTGGTCCATAATAAAGATTCGACAAATGTTAATTAGGTTTAAAAACTGCCACACTTTGGCATTTATCTCTGCAACTCTTTTAGAAGGGTGAAAGTTGGGAAATTCTTCCATCGGTTCTAGAATTCCTCTTTACTTATAGATAATCCTGCTTGAGTTCTTATAACTTAGACCATTCCGTTCCAACTCAGTTCGCCTTAAATAAATCCACACTCGGTGTTGGTGTTCTTCTCCAGATACTCTGATCCTTTCTCTTAAAACGCCTTTGAGAGAGAAGAAATTGCCTATCTTGTTAGCCTTTTACTTTCACTTATTCCCTTTATCCCTAAGCCTGTAAAAAAGGTGTTTCTCATTATCCTTTGTCCTGAGCTTCTAAGTTAACAAGAAGTGTATTTGTGTAAAGAGATGCTTAACTCATTGCCAATAATAAAATGTCTCAGTGTAATTAGAGAGGAGGATGCAGTATTTTAAAGAAAAATGGAATTATAGAACTCATTGAATTTTCTTATTTCTTGAATAGATGCTGTTTTGCTTTAAATACAAATTGATATAGTTTTGCCACCTATGCTAGTGATAACACTGTGAATTAGATGTGAAGGTGTTTTAGGTATTACATACCATGGGTCAAATATTTCCAAGGTAATCTCTCATTTATGTCTTTGAGCAACTCCATGAGATTAATTTTTGAATCTAAATTTTACAGTTAAGGACATTGAGGCTCAGAAAGGTAAAGTAATTAGCCTGAGATGATCTGGCTGGTGAGTGATGGAGCATGAATGCAAACATGTCTTTCTTACTAGATACTTTGTGCTCTTTTTGCAATACCACATGGCTTTCCAATAAAGTAGCTTAAACACGTGAATTAAGCTGTAATGCATAATCTTCCTTTTGACATTTTTTCCCAGGTTTACCTTAGCCATCTATATATACTAGTTATTTTTTTTCCATTGATGGAAAATATTGTTTCTAGAGGGGCACACTGGTACTTGCTGATTACCAATAAAAAGGAAAACTTGTTCTCTACTTTTGTATCACTACTTTTATATTTTATATAAAAATAATGTGTCCCTCCCTCCAGCCCCATTATCCAATTCACCTTGGCCATTTTACCATGAAAAGTTCTATAGAAATACTCCAATTTTAACTCAAGTACCACTTTGTTTTATTTACTCATGTTGACAAAATGTCTTCTGTAACTGTTATAAAAGTTAGTTAAGGGCTTCCCTGGTGGCGCAGTGGTTGAGAGTCCGCTTGCCAATGCCGGGGACACGGGTTCGTGCCCCGGTCCGGGAAGATCCCACATGCCGCGGAGCGGCTGGGCCCGTGAGCCATGGCCACTGAGCCTGCGCATCCGGAGCCTGTGCTCCGCAACGGGAGAGGCCGCAACAGTGAGAGGCCCGCGTATCACACACACACAAAAGAAGTTAGTTAAAACAGTTTAGAGCTTTGAATCTTTAAATTTCTTCTACTCTTTATCCATGGCTAAAAGGAGCTGACCATTATGTAATGAGCTGGTTAAACTGGATGCTTGCAATTACCTCGAGACTTACAGAAGTAAAGCTTTATAATGTTTTCTACAACCCAAGTCTACTTTCATGAGATTCTTATTGAAATTTCCTTGCATCATTTATAAGGTTATGAAACTAGGTTTACCAAAATACCAAGGGCCATGCAGTTCAAGGCAGATCTTTCCTTGTATAATAATATTTGTACTTCAAGGACATAGCCTGAGATCCTATGCTATTCTTCCTCTAAGTATAAAGGGTTCTGGGCATTATCCTTGTAATAGTAATACAGATTGCAGACTTGTTCTCTTGGTTTTTACTGTTCACCTCCACAAATACAAAGTTTTGGTAGACATAATGTGATATTTTTCAAATGCCTGTCACAAAGCATTCAGACTTTTGCCTTGCCTGGAAGCCTGATACATGGTTTCTAGAGTAGCCAGCAAAGAGGATGGAAAAAAAAAAATAGAGAAGAGAGGCCTGAAATGCAGTAGTTTGAAGCCCCAATTCTCTGCAGAGTTTTTCTTTCAGCATTTCATCAAATTTGTTTCACTAGACTTCTCTTTCACTAAGAAAACTAAGTTACTAAACCAAAGGTTAGGTTCAGATTTTTTTTTTTCCCCACTGCGAAATTCATTAGAGGATTTCTAAGTATGCCTCCCTCAAGTAGACTTGTTTTAAATTTTTCTATTAACAAAGACACGTTATCAGTCTTGGCCACCTTTTGAACTCACTCAGTTCAAAACTTCCTCAGTTCAAAAGCACACAGGAGCTGATGTTTAGAAATGAATTTGCTTTGTATTTGCCAGGCATGTTTCAGGCTTTTCCCCTCTGTTTCTTTCATCCTCTTTGTCTTTACCTAGTGTTTTCTCACTTTCATTTTGTTTTTTTCTTTTCTTTGTCCATATCTATGTTGGCCAAATTTTATTGAAATTATGTAATAGGGTTGTGGCACTTCATTAAACATTGTGAAACATTTATAGTCTAATGTGAAACATAAAGACAGAAGTAGCATAATGTGTTATAATAAAGGAAGGACATGGAAAATTCCACAAATCCAGAAGCCCTGGTCTTCCTACAATGATCACAGAATTAGAGACAGCATTTACTTACTTTTGTTTCTACGGGGGTCTCACAATGCATTGTTCTGCAATTCTCTAATATCTAGTAGACCCTTCCTCATTCTCAAACCTTCTGGGGCTTCCCTGGTGGCGCAGTGTTTGGGGTTCCGCCTGCCGATGCGGGGGGCGCGGGTTTGTGCCCCGGTCCGGCAGGATCCTGCGTGCCGCGGAGCGGCTGGGCCCGTGGGCCGTGGCCGCTGGGCCTGCGTGTCCGGAGCCTGTGCTCCACGATGGGAGTGGCCACGGCAGTGAGAGGCCCGTGTACCACCAAAAAAACAAAAAAAACCCTTCTCTTATGTAGATACTCTTTATTTTTATTACCAACTATGAACTCCTACCATGCAACACAGAGGTTGGTATAAAATGGACTGAAGAATAAAGTACAAAAATTGCTGCCTCATTTCCTCATTTTAATTTCACATGTCACATCAATCATAAAACCCATTGGCTTTACTTCCAAAATACATCCTGAATCTGACCACCTCTCAAAGTCACCATTTCTTCTCTGCACCCACCTTCAATGGCAGTCCAAGCCATCACTTTTTTTGTCTGTATTACTGAGTGTTTCAAAATCCTAAATGACTTCCCTACTTCCATTCCTATCTGCCAAATAACCAGAGTAAGCTCTTGAAAATGTAAATTAGGTCCTATTGGTCCATTGCTAAAAACTCTCCAATTGCTCCTTCCCATGGAACTTAGATTAAATATAAACTCATCATCAAGGTTCCCACGTCCTTGCAGAATCTGGCTCTCATTTGTCACACTGACCACATCTCCAAACACATTCTGATTTCCGTGCTTCTGCCACAGTGGCCTCCCTTCCCTAATATGTCATGCTTACCATTGTGGTTCCCTCTACTTTAACCATCCTTCCTCCTAGTGTTCAAGTGACAGGTTTCTCATCACTCAGTTCTTCTCAGGGTCTTCCATAAGAATCCAGTAGAAATAAGCTCTTCTTTGTCCCCATCTCTGTAGCTTTTCCTGATTCTGTTACCCAGTTTCTTTTTTTATAACACTTATCTCCATGTGGAATTATATATTTATTTATTTATTTCATTGTTCAATGTCTGCCTTCCTAAAATAGAATTGTGAATTTATGAGAGAAGTATATTCATCTGTCTTGTTGACTGCAGTATCCTTAGCCTTGGGATACTCAATAAATGTTGAAGGAATGACTACCGAAAGAGATTCATGCATTGAGAAAAAAAAAGATGCATGATACCTCCTATTTAGATTATGAGTTCTTTATGAGTGAGCCACAACAGGACTATTGGTCTCAAACACGCTATTGTTATGCACATAAGGGTATTTAAATAATTCATCTGCTTGTCATTTTAGTAACTAAGAACTTACTGCAGCTTCCTGGCTACTCAGTGAAATGATTCTCAGACACTAAATATGTATTGCATTAAAATAAACATTAAAAAAAGTTTAGATGTGTGTATGACAAAAAAACAGAGGAAATCTATTTTTAGCGATACTTCATGTGATTCTTAATTATTATCCCTGCTTATTCCAGAGAACAAGAAATGTGTCATAACAGACTCTTGGGTTTTTCCCCTAAGATTTATTGTCTAAGTTGTAACTCCCTGTGATTTGCAAAGACTAATAAGAAATATAGAATAATCAGTGGTTGTATACATAAGAATCATTAAGGGCAATCAAATGGGAAAAATATGGAGAAGGGAATGGTGAAAATCAAGGCAGAACAATTGGCTAGCCGTGAGTTTGTCATCTAGAAAGGTGCCTGAAATTCCAAATGCTCAGTTTTCTTCTGAGCGCCAAACAGGTGCTCTACAGTTGCTTGAAAGAATGTACTTTGATAACTGGAGATACGGAGGGAAACAAAATCCTGTGATTTTAATCATTTCTGGATTATTGATCAAGGGTATTATAGAAATTTTTGTTATTTATAAAGAATTATATCATTTGATTTCTACATCCTGGAAGCCAGGTGATAGTCTCCACATGTTTCAAATGAGGAAACAGAGTCTCAGAGAGATTAAGAGATTTGCTTAAATTCAGCAAGTAAAAGGCAGGATGGAACATGTAAAATATAGGCTGTGTCTGTATACTTATAACTTATTCTCATTTCTCTCTTTTGTCTCACTTGTTAACTAATGGTCCGGATTAGAGGCTTGTGTTGGAAGAAGTAATATTATGTTCAATTAATGCTTTGTAGTAAATATGATGCCAGTAAGTCTAATATTTCCAGAAGACCTAAAATCTAGTTTATCAATATGATAAAATAAGTTCATAGTTATTCTTTAATGTAATAGAATATTAGTGTTGGAAAAGACTATGGAGGAGATCTTATTTAACCTTCATAAAGAGTGAAAGCTCCTTCTGGAACATTCCTAAGAGATGGTGGTATTGGATAGGTCATTGAAAGTGTCTGCCATTCATATCCCCGCTTAAGAATTTCCTTCATATAGGTTGCAAAATGTTTGCTATCATGTGGCAGCAACATCCTGGTCACCGCTGAGTGGATTATGCTGGATAGCTCTCCCCAAGGCAGCTATCTGGAGAGAGTAGTAAGAAAGACAGCCTCATGAGAGAAATCTAATAGTGATGCACTAAACTGGATGTTGACAGGCCAATACAATAAGATGATCTCCTACAAAGTTTTAAAGTAAGTCATGGAGAAAATCATCAGATAACAGAGCTGTCAGAAGCCAAACAACAGAGAAAGAAACTAGTGAGTACAAACCATGCGGCAGGTTCTCCTGCCCTGAAGCATAAGAAGTCATGAATAGGAGAAGCCATGAGATGGAAAGAAGTTAGTCAATTGTGGGACAGGTCAAAGCAGTTGGAGCAGCAAAGAGGAGAAGCTCAGTCACAAGCATAGCCAATAACTGGAGTTGCTGTGTTGGGTCAACAGAACAGTTCTTTGACAACTAAAGATGTCTGAATTCTGGACATCAGTACATAATATTCTATTTCTTCTTTAAACACAGCTATGAGATTTCTGAGACTGCCATTTTCACTAATGAATTTTCGGAGTGAAACTTTATTAAGTGAAGTAACCAGAAAATGCCTCTCTTCCTTGGTAACTTCTAAGAGACTATCTAACAAGTCTAACCTTTCATCAGCCTGTTTTCTTCTTAGATACCTTATTGAATCATTTTATTATGTTACACCTAAACTTAATCCCTTATAACCATAATTTGTTAGTCCTAGTTCAGCATTCTAGAAAACCACCAAGTCTACACCATTATCCTTATGACAATCTGTTAACTATGGCAAGATAACTACCTCTCCTTAGCGACCCCAAGCCTCCAACCAAATATTTATATCAGTTAAAATATTCTCAAGTTAACCAGTAATGTCATGTGACATAATTCCCAGAACTTTCAACTTTAATGTCAATGGCTTCTTTTATTTATTTATTTATTTTGTTTGTTTGTTTTTTGTGGTACGCGGGCCTCTCACTGTTGTGGCCTCTCCCGTTGCGGAGCACAGGCTCCGGACGTGCAGGCTCAGCAGCCATGGCTCACGGGCCTAGCCGCTCCGCGGCATGTGGGATCTTCCCGGACCGGGGCACGAACCCACGTCCCCTGCATCGGCAGGCAGACTCTCAACCACTGCGCTACCAGGGAAGCCCCTCAATGTCTTCTTTAATTTGTAAACATTCTATTTCAAGGTTTCATCCAGGGCCAGACATACACCCTAACCTCCTTTAATATTGGCAGTATAGTTCTATTAACATAGCCTAAGATTTCATTAACTTTTAGCTTTGTCATCATCTTTTGACTCATGGTAGCTCTGCTTCTGGGCATTTTAAATGACATTTTTCGCCTGGAATTTGTTCTTGCACAATCAGACTTTAAAAATATCCAATGCCAGATTAAAATTGCTCTCTATTAAATTTAGTCCTATTGGTTAGCTCTATTATAGCTTTTTTCTGTCTCTTGCAACATACTTCCTACAGAACATTCATGTGCTCACAAAGGTAGTAAGAGAGTACAAATGTACACACACACATTTCCCATCATGTTATAAGTTTGAGAAGTTCTGGGTTAAAGAGAGGTTAAAAATATTTATCTCGGGCTTCCCTGGTGGCGCAGTGGTTGAGAGTCCGTCTGCCGATGCAGGGGACACGGGTTTGTGCCCCAGTCCGGGAAGGTCCCACATGCCGCGGAGCGGCTGGGCCCGTGAGCCATGGCCGCTGAGCCTGTGCGTCCAGAGCCTGTGCTCTGCAACGGGAGAGGCCACAACAGTGAGAGGCCCGCGTACCGCAAAAAAAAAAAAAAAAAAAAAAAAAAAAAAAAATTATCTCTGTACAACCTCTCAGAGCCTAATCTGTAGAAGAGAGAAATGGCATTAGCTGTTGTTTTACAAAAATTATTTACTGTGAAATTCTTTTTTGTAGAATACCTACCAACACTTGCAGAAACGAAAGTATCTTTATGACTTCAAGCACATTACGTACCTTCCAGAATCATGGCTTCCTAATCCATAAAGTAGAAATAATATTTGTCTTATAAGGTTATTATGAATATTAAAGGAAGTGATATATTTGACCTGGAGAAAGAGCCCAATGTTTCTCTTTTTTTGTTCTCTTTTGTTAAGATTTTTAGTTCACTGTTTATGATTTTTCCTGACATATTACTATATTTAGTCGTCTAAGTCTACCAAAATGTTTATATTTGTCTTTAATTTTTCAATGGAATTACCAGACTCCTCTATATTCTTTCTCTATGCTTCTATTCTGGAATTATTTTAGTCTTCTATTCAAATATCACATTGAAATTCCACTTTGTTGGCTAGTTTCAATTAAGTTCAATTCAACGCTGTTTCCTGAGCTTTCTTGCCAAGCATGTTGACCCTGGCCTTCTTAGCCATGCATCATAAGTCCTCATTCCTCCTCTCCATCCCTTTTCCCACCTCTTAGGGTGCAATCACATTGAGTTTAGGGCTTTTCAAACTTTCTTTGACTGTCTCAACCTAACCTCTAAATCAGACATTCAGCTCTTGTCTACTGAGATGAATAGCTGTTTGCAATAAAGTAATTATTTTAATTGAGAACTCAATCTCAAAGTGATCTTGGCTGATACCTGCAAAGACTTCTCAGTTTTTTTTGGTTTATTTTCATCTTTTAAAATTTTACCTGTGGCAAAAAAGGAAAGAATTAAAGAAACACACAAAAATGAGACAGGGAATAGGTCCATACTTGCAACTTCTCTGTTTCGGTGGATCTTCTCTTCATGCAGAAATAGCAGTACCTCCCCCGTGTCTCCCCACCCAGGTGTCTGGGGCTGTCGCAGAGAATGCCCTGGCTGCCTCTTGCAGCTGTGATGTGCAGTGACCCAGAAAAGGGCAAGGTAGTGAAGGGAAGGGAGCCAGTGGGAAGAAAAGATGTGGCTGAGCCAGCACATTTGCTTTAAAATAACAACTCCTAATCATTCGGGAATATTAGAAACCATTTGTTTTCTGAGTGCTTTTGGATAATAATTAGTCCACAGGGACTTCCCCGGCGGTCCAGTGGTTAAGACTCCATGCTTCCAAAGCAGGGAGCCCAGAAAAATATTAGTCCACAGAAAATTCTATGAAAGGAAATTATGTGTATTGACAGAACTCTTGAAATCCCTCTGAGTCCACCCTTTCCTCTCCTTTGGGAACCTGTAGTCCCCAGCCTAGATAGCACTGCTCTGGAGAATGCATGTGTGCATGTCACCTGCCAGTCCTTCACCTGCCAGGTAGTGGATGCAGGTGATCTGGGTCCTACTCAGGCACAGATGGGAAATCAGCATCCCCACCTTTTCAAGCCTCACAGTTTCCTTTACCATTTCAAAGCAGACTTGTTTCCTCAATCCTAAAGAAGGAAGCTGTGTTAGACCCATAATTTCATTCCCACAAATAGACATGGTTTTGATAAATAACTGATGTGTGAGTGTGTGTGTGTGTGTGTGTGTGTGTGTGTGTGTGAATTATGTTGGCACAATTTGGAAGAGATGGCATTAATCTTTAACACCCCCTTCCACTCTTAATTTCCTTCATAAAGGGCAGAATCATTCAGATTTGTCCTCCCTTTCTTAGCAAGACCAAACTTGTTCCTCTCTTGTATCTAGTCCCCAGATTCTTTCTTCCTTTGTAGTAACGTGAAAGTTAATGGATTAATCAAAAAAAGTTTTTTGTATGTGACTCAAAAGATTTGTGTTCATGTTATCACTCTGCCACATTCTATCTGGGTGATTCTGGCAAGTCTCAATAATTCTGGACTTCAGTTTTCTCTTCTGTAAAATGAGGGCACTGGACTAGGATGGCTTCTACAGTGCCACTCAGTACTAAGCTAAACTTCAGTTAGCTGGGTGGTATAGGTATCCAAGGTGGTGGAAATTCCCTTACCTCCACAAGTGTGCTATTTATTTCTTTGTAGAAAGAGCATGGGGCTCACAGCAAGATAGACTATGTTCTCAATCTCATTTCTTATTAATTTATGTGATTGTCTCAGTCAGAGCTCAATTGGGAAAATAGAAACCACTGTGGGCGACATAATGGGCTGCCTACAACTTAGAACTCACTGCTTACTCTTCAGAGAGATGTGGAAGTCTGTTCTCTATGGAACTGAAGAGTGGTGGTGATAAGCTGTCCCACTAGATGATAAGAGGAGTATTTCTTCTCATTATGATTTTGTTTGTATTTCAGAAAACTGCGATCCAAGGGCTTCTAAAACTTCATAGAAGCATTCTTAGTGTAGGAATCCTGTTGGGGTCTCTTCTAAAAATTGGTTTATTGGAATAATTCAGGGAGGGGTGGATGAAATGTAGAAGCAGGGCATATTTTGGAAAGAGTAAACAGGAAGAGTTTTAACCAAAAGATATAGTGAAAACACTGTTTAGGAACATGAAGAAATATATATGGATATAAAATTCATATGCCCCAGGCTGCCTCCAGATGCAATAAGCAGATGCCAACATGCTTTACTAGTCAGAAAATTTGGGAATCACAGACTTCCATATGGAAGCATTCATCAGGCAGCCAATTGTCCCGAGCTTTGTTTTTCTCTAGATGAAAGCATGTCTTCTTCGAGAAAGCTGAAAGGGTCCTAGACTATTTCCCCAAGGTTTGGTTATACATACATGGGAGGAGTATTGTTTGCAGATTGCTCAGGCTTATTAGATTCACAAGTGCTGTTGGTCTGCAGGAAATGCTATTAATGAGGTGCAGAAAGCCTGACTTTCCTGAATTTGATAAAACAGCAACAGTAGAAATTATTAGTGGTAAAAAAAAAAAAAGGAAAAAAAAGCAAGAATGCAAATAAAAAACCAGAATTGAAACAGAAGCTTAGGAGTTTGAACAACAGACTAATTATAAGCATTAGCAAGATGTGGTAGTCCATTTATTTTCTGTATTTTCTGCAGAAAGGATGACTATGGTCACATATACATGAAGCAAGTGTAACAGCATTTGAACAGAGGAGCTGTTTTACCATCACAAGTTGCCAGAGAGGGTACTAAATATCTGTTGAGATTTGATTTTCTGATTGAACAGATGGGAGAAATAGTTGCTTCTTAAGGCAAGTGATAAGCTAATATTGGATGCAAGTCAATTGAAATACTTCTTTTAATATTCTAAAACACACTTAAGATTACCATTAGAACACTGTTTTGGAGTTCGCTGGTGTAATAGAAAGAGAATGGCTTTTGTAGTCAGACAGACCTGGATTTTAACTTGCCCTGCCCTTCACAAGTTCCATAACCTTGAGTAACAACTTTCTAAGCTCAGGATTCCTTCTCCCTATAATGCACATAGCAAGACTTTCTCATTGAGTTGTTGGGAGGAAGACAGGAAATATCACATATAAAGGGCAAGATAGAGCTTGGTCTTTCACAAAGTAGTTACACTAGAGTCCTTCTTGAGGGCAGGCGGAAGACTGGGCAGACGCTTGTTATCAGCCAGCAGTCAGCCTGCCCAGCGTTCAGAAGGTTCAGAAATCTAGGTTCTGATGAACAACCTAGCATGCCAGACAAATGTCAGAGCTTGGGATTTTAGCCAACTGTGTTATTTGGGCAGTCAGCCAAGTCACTTTTTTGATTAAAGACCCTAAGAGTAAGAGTAAGAGTCAGAGGGCTTCCCTGGTGGCGCAGTGGTTGAGAGTCCACCTGCCGATGCAGGGGACACGGGTTCGTGACCCGGTCCGGGAGGATCCCACGTGCCGCGGAGCAGCTGGGCCCGGGAGCCGTGGCCGCTGAGCCTGCGCGTCCGGAGCCTGTGCTCCGCAACGGGAGAGGCCACAACAGTGAGAAAGGAAAAGCATAGTACTAGTTGAGAGGATTCCACAGGCTTAAAGCAGAACCTAATCAAATGCAATTGGTATGAGCTCTACTAACCCAGCTTCAAGGGCAGAGAATTTAAAATCTGCCTTTAGCTGGCTTTCCTCTGCAGGCTTTGGTTTTCCTTTTCAGATATTTTAATGGTAAATAATGCTTCTCATGAATATTGAAATATCTTCCAAGATGAGGTTCCTGGAAATGTTTTTTATTCCTTTTTGGCTTAAGACTTTGAACAACCATTTTTATGATTAGAATGTAGAGACATTGTGTTTTTTTGTTTGTTTGTTTCGTTCTGTTTTTTCCTATTGGTTATAAAGGATTTAGTTATTTCAGACATTAAAATGTTAGGAGCCCACAAGCAGAGAATACAGATATGGATGAGATCCCTGAAGAGAAAAGTCAAAAGGTCTCACCTTTTGACTGTTGATAAAGGCTCTCTTTGTAAGATATGCATTGTCATGGTGATGGGGAACAGGGACTGAATTGGGAAAGGATTAGAGAAGGCATATATAATTACACTTAATGACATGTAATTATAATTATAGCATATATAAACTATGGAGAAAAGTACACTTCCTTGACCTAGACTCAGCCTGCTTAAGGGTACTGGCAGACATTATGCTAAACAGCTGAAGATTCTATGAGCCAGACTGGTCTCTACATTATCTAGCTATAACTTCATAGTTGAGAATGGGAGTTAGGTGAGGAAATTGTCCTGCTAGTTAACATCCAGTGATACTTTGAGAAGAGTTGGGGAGGCACTGATATCTTAAACATAAACTTTCTTGATATTCCTAAATGTCAGTTTAACACATTTGAATATTTACTTAGCAACACTTACGCACTCAGCACTCTGAGAGTTAACCGTAGGACAAACAAAGGCAGTAGGATATTATCCCTAACTTAAAGGAGATAAAAGTCAGACATCAAATGCAAGTTGCATTTTTATTTTTTATGGATGAATTCTTTTAAAATTCTGTGTAAGAAGCGTTGGGAATCAGGTGTAGGAAATTGTACCAAACATCAATTTTTCAAATAATGATTTGTTTTTAGCAACAAATAATAAGAATATAATTTCATTGATAATACCAGTATAATACAGTAAAATGAGTACATTTCAGTATAGGATATTTCCTCAGTCCTTTTTATATTAACTTCATGATTTATGCCAAACCTTAAACCATCTGTACTAGTTTTTACTCACTTAAAAAGTCAATTTCCTTTTTTTTTTAAAGTCAATTTTCTTTTTATTTCAATTTGCTTATTTGAAAAAGAAATGGAAAATCAGAAACAAATATAGTTTAAATAGAAAGTAATTATAGAAATAAGTACAATTGCGACTTCCCTGGTGATGGAGTGGTTACGAATCTGCCTGCCAATGCAGGGGACACAGGTTTGAGCCCTGGTCTGGGAAGATCCCACATGCCACGGAGCAACTAAGCCAGTGCGCCACAACTACTGAGCTTGCGCTCTAGGGCCTGCGTGCTGCAACTGCTGAGGCCCGTGCACCTAGCGCCCGTGCTCCACAACAAGAGAAGCCACTGCAATGAGAAGCCTGTGCGCCGCAATGAAGAGTAGCCCCCGCTCGCCACAACTAGAGGAAGCCTGCGTGCAGCAACGAACACCCATGCAGCCATAAATAAATAAATAAAAATTAAAAAAAAAATTAAAGTAAGTATAGTTCTAAAAAATAAGTACAATTAAAACAAAATAATGTAATTAAATTCTAGATAAATGCTGTTGCCTGCTGAAGGGAGGCCTGTGACCTACATTCCCTTTGTTTAAAAAGGAGATTAACTAGGGCTAGAAAGGTGTGAAACCATACCAGCACCAAAAAGAGACTTTCTTCTTTACATAATTAAAAATATTGGGGCTTCCCTGGTGGCGCAGTGGTTGAGAATCTGCCTGCCGATGCAGGGGACACGGGTTCGAGCCCTGGTCTGGGAAGACCCCACATGCCGCGGAGCAACTAGGCCCGTGAGCCACAACTACTGAGCCTCCGCATCTGGAGCCTGTGCTCTTCAACAAGAGAGGCCGCGACAGTGAGAGGCCCGCGCACCGTGATGAAGAGTGGCCCCCGCTTGCCGCAATTGGAGAAAGCCCTAACACAGAAATGAAGACCCAACACAGCCAAAAATAAATAAATAAATTTTAAAAATATATTGAAATCATTTTCTTACTATGTGATTTAATGTTACTTAGTATTGATGCATGTCCAACAGCCATAAAACAAAACAAAACAAGACAAAACAAAACATCATGTCCCATACTTTGAATTCACTGCCTTGAGGCTTTCAAGGTCAAGATCATATACTTTATTTCATCTACCCTTACAAGAACTTTATGAGGTTGGCATTAACAGCTTGTTCATGTATTAGACCAATTTTAGAGATGAGGAAACAAAGACTAAGGAGGTTAAAAGACCACTGCTCCCCCGTGTTTAGTGTTAGATACAGACAGGAGCCCAGATTTTTGAGAAACAAAGCACTTTCCAATTATACAATCATTGTATTATATTATTATGTTTCACACTATTATTGTGTTATACGTTATACAACGACTATTTCAAGCTCTTTTTATTCCTTTTTTCTCCCCAGCTTTATTGAGATATAATTGACATATAACACTGTATAAGTTTAAGGTATACAATGTGTTGATTTGATACACATATATTACAAAATGATTACCACCGTAGTGTTAGCTAACACCTGCATCACATCACATCACATAAAGTACCATTTTGCTTTTGTGATAAAAGCATTTAGGAGGTAGTCTCTTAACAACTTTCAGGTATATAATACAATATTATTAACGATAATCACCATGTTGTATGGTGATTATCATTATTATTCTGTATCTCCAGAATTTGCTCATCTTACAACTGGAATTTGTATCCTTTGACCAACATCTCCTCTATTCTTCCATACCCCAGCCCCTTGTAACCACCATTCTAGTCTCTGTTTCTGAGTTCGATTTTTTAAAACTCTGCATATAAGAAAGGTCGTACAGTGTTTGTTGTCTCTGTCTGACTTATTTCACTAAGCTCTTTTATTATTAAATATCTCAAATAAGTAACAATAAAAATTATCAAAAAAATTTATTAAGATACAGGAAACTGATTTTTCTTATTTCAGTACCCTGAGGGTAGACATTTTATTAACTGACATTCAGCCTCTGCTTGTGATTTATTTCAAGAGGGATCTGGGTTGGTTAGGAAATTTCATTCATCTGCTTTCATATATAGTGTAATAGATGTATGGAGAAGGAAGAGATTTGGCCTGAGTGGCAGTATAGGAAATGTACTAGACTCTTCAATGACCTTAGGTTTAGAGAAGTAAAAATAAGGGCTCCTGATACTGAAAAATTTAAAGTCACAGCAGAGGGGGGAAGCAAAGATCTGAAGATCAGCTTTAGAAAGACTAAGATCCAAAGTGGTTTGTAACTTATGAGAAAGTCAAGGATGACCAAATGATCTTAGTTACATTTAGAACAAGAATAAGATCATCAAGAGAATAGGCTCAGGGACAGGGGGTATATCACAATTAGGATATAAAGTTGCTTGCTGACACCAGAGAGTAGAACTCTTTTTTTTTTTCCAAAAACATATTAATATTTTATTCTTTTTTTAAAGAAAAAAGCAAGTAGTTCATATTTTACACTGATACATTCTTTTTTTTTAACGTCTTTATTGGAGTATAATTACAATGTTGTGTTAGTTTCTGCTGTATAGCAAAGTGAATCAGCTATACATATACATATATCCCCATATCCCCTCCCTCTCGTGTCTCCCTCCCACCCTCCCTATCCCACCCCTCTAGGTGGTCACAAAGCACTGAGCTCATCTCCCTGTGCTGTGCAGCTGCTTCCCACTAGCTATCTATTTTACATTTGGTAGTGTATATATGTCCATGCTACTCTCTCACTTCGTCCCAGCTTACCCTTCCCCCTCCCTGTCTTCAAGTCCATTCTCTACTTCTGTGTCTTTATTCCTGTCCTTCCCCTAGGTTCATCACAACCATTTATTTTTAGATTCCATATATATGTGTTAGCATACTGAGATAGACTGACTTCTATATTAAATTGTACAGAATAAACATTGGTTAGGCAGAATGGAAGATAAAGATGGAATAAAATAGTCTAAGAGATAATCCTGCTACTAAAAATGTGTTCAAGTTTCCTGCTGTGGCAAATCAGGAGTACAGTTTCCCAGGGTGCAAATGAGGACAGTGACGTGTAAAGAAATTAGAAGGAAAAGTTGAAGATACGATAATGCAA
Organism: Stenella coeruleoalba; assembly: GCF_951394435.1. Taxonomy (NCBI): domain Eukaryota; kingdom Metazoa; phylum Chordata; class Mammalia; order Artiodactyla; family Delphinidae; genus Stenella; species Stenella coeruleoalba. The sequence goes on along the minus strand of NC_137151.1, from coordinate 54,484,352 downwards.
ATTTAGATTCACATTTTAAAAAGAGGAACAAAAAAGAGTATATTCTGACATTCCAGATTAGTGAGATTTAAATTAATATTGGGCAAGGTTCCAGAATGAATTATTAAAGAGAGGATTCAGAAAAACTGAGAAGAAAATCCAGCAAGAGTTCACTAAGGTCACTTCATGACAGAATAACTTCATTTCATCTTTTAGCAAGAAATATTGCCTGTTGTATGAGTGTATTTGATCTTCCACAGGCATATTGGAAGTTCCTTCATAAAGTTTCTGGAGAAAGGATGAAGAATAGATTTAATACAATTATAAATATCCTGTTGGAAAATGGTTCACATGCGTCTGAACAAGGGCTGCTTAACAGAATGATGTTATCCAAAGAGGAAGTTCTAAATGCTGCTTCCCAGGATTCTTCCACGTTTAACATTTCTTGAAGGATGGGTCTGTTGGTGATGAATTCCCTCAGTTTTTGTCTGAGAAAAGTATTTCTCTTTCATTTTTGAAGGATAATTTCACAGGATATAGAATTCTAGGTGAGTGGACGTTTTTCTTTTAACACTCTATTTCACTCTACTCTCTTCTTGCTTGCATGGTTTCTGATGAGAAGTCTGTGGTGATTCTTATTCTTGGTCCTTATAGGTAAAATGATTTTTTCCTTCTGGCTTCTTTCATGATTTTTCTTTTTTGTGTTTGGTTTTCTGCAGTTGGAATATGATGTGGTTAGTTTTTTGTTTTGTGTTTCTTACTTAACCTGCTTGGTATTCTCTGATCTTCCCGGATCTGTGGTTTGGTGTCCGACATTAATTTTGTAAAGTTCTTGGCGTTTATACTTCAAATATTTCTTCTGTTTCATTCTCTCTTTTTTATCCTGGTATTCCAATTATATGTCATATCTTTTGAAATTGCCGCATGGGTCTTAGATGTTCTGTTTATTTTTTTCTCATTATTTTTCTCTTTGCATTTCAGTTTTTGGAAGTCACTATTGACCTATTGATTTTTAATTGAAGTATAGTTGATTTACAATTTTGTGTTAATTTCAGGTGTACAGCAAAGTGATTCAGTTTTATATATATATATATATGTGTGTGTGTGTGTATATACATATATATATATATATATATATATATATATATTTATCTGTGTTTTTTTCAATCTGAAAAAGACAACCTTTTCCCTTTTAGGTTATTACAAAATATTGACTATAGCTCCCTATGCTACACAGTAGGACCCTGTTGGTTATCTATTTTATGTACAGTAGTATGTAAATGTTAATCTCAAACACTTAATTTATCCCTCCCCCTTCTTTCCCTTTTGGTAACCATAAGTTTGTTTTCTATGTCTGTGGGTCTATTTTTGTTTTGTATATAAGTTCATTTGTGTCTTTTTTTTTTTTTTAGATTCTATATATAAACGATATCATATGACATTTTTCTTTCTCTGTCTGGCTTACTTCACTTATTATGATAATCTGTAGGTCCATCCATTTTGCTGCACATGGCATTATTTCCTTCTTTTTTATGGCTGAGTAATATTCCATTGTATATATATACCACATCTTCTTTATCTGTTCATCTGTCAGCGGACATTTAGTTTTCTTCCATGTCTTGGCTATTGTAAATAGTGCTGCAATGAACATTGGGGTGCATGTAAATTTTTGAATTATTGTTTTCTCCAGATATATGCCCAGGAATAGGATTGCAGGATCATATGGTAGCTCTATTTTTAGTTTTTTAAAGTTACCTCCATATAGTTCTCCATAAATGAGTGTTTTTTATTTGGAATATTTTCTTTTGATTCTTTTTTAGAGTTTTCATCTCTCTGCTTGCATCACTTATCTGTTCTTGCATGTTGCCTACCTTATTTATTAAAGCTCTTAACACACTAATCATAGTTATTATATTATAAATTACCAGACTGATCTGGCATCTCTGAGTTCTGATGACTGATTTTCCCTTTAGAGTGTGTTTTTTTGTTTTTTGTTTTTCCTTTTGGCATGCCTAGTAATTCTTGGTTGAAGGTGAGACAGGTAAATAGGTAATAGGATTTCAGTGTGAGGATTTATATTAATCTGGCTAGTAGTTGAGCTGTGTTTAGTGTTCACTATAGTGTTAGGCATCAGAGATTTCAAATTCTTCCTTAGTTTTGTCTCTCCTCTTGCCTTTGGGCTTCCCTGTTTACTTTTCCTCAGAAAGAATCTATGTCTTGAAGCTCCTTCATTGGCAACCCACTATTATACTGGAGCCCCCATTGCTGTGGTGGAAAGGTAGGGGGAGCAGAAACATTCAATAATTTTATGATTAAATCTCAGTCCTTTTTGGGGCAGTGTCTCTGAGCTGTCACCTTCACAAGTATTTCTGCACTAGCATAGCTTTTTAATTTCTCCCTTAGGTGAGACAGGGAGACCAGACGGGGCTGGAGAGGGAGGAATGCCCTCCTCCAGCTGGACTAATGCTCAGGGAAAGTCTTTCCCCAGGGAGATTAGACCTTTGTTATGAACAAGACTCTTGGGTATATTTCACAATTATTATTCTTCCTTTTTTCTGCCAGAGCCAGTAGAAGATCCTTCTCAGATCTTCATCATGAGAACCTGGTTGGGTTTCTGGACATAAAGCCCATAAACCTGTGAGGGAACCCCTGAGAAGTGTGGCCCCCAGGCATTTCTCCTCTCACACTAGTCCTCCCTCAGCTTATAGCAAATTGTCAAAGTTATTGTGTGAGTGTTTCTAACAGTTTATGGCTCCAGTACCTTCTGCTCTAAGTAAGCAGGTATCAACTGTGTCTGTCTGGATGAACCCTTCAGATTTGGAGGTTATGTTTTGCCCTGAAACCTCAATTCTCTGATAGGTCCAAGAAAAGTCAGTGACTTTTAATTTATCCAGATTTTTAATTATAAGGATGGAGGTGATGACTTCCGACCTCATTACATGTTAGATCTGAAACTGAAAGTCCTCAATTCTTCTATGTTTAACATTTATAATTCCCAGTCTAAGTGAAGATGTAGAGAATGTGGTCAGTGTGAGGATGAATGAAAACAAAAGGAACAGTGACTACATAAGATGGCAGAGTTGTGATATTGACAAGCTGGAAAAAGCATGAATTTAACCAAAGGTAATATAAAAGAGATAGACTTAAGTTTCTGCCCTTGAGTTCAAAATACATTTTTCAGGGATAGGAAAGGATAGCTGATCTTTAACAATGACATCCATGAAAAAGATCTGGGGCTTTAGTCATCATTTAGACTGCCATGAATCAACAGTGGGGATCAGCTTCCAAAGTAATTAAAGCATTGGTTCGGCTAAGTGCTTATGGGTATCGAATAAGAGTAAAACCTCAAAGGCATTGGGTTAAACTACTTTCTTTATTAAAGAACTTTTTAGAATCTTTAATGTGCTCAAGTTCATCAGGATTTTCCATGAGGATAAAGAACCTGTAGCATTTGCCAAATTTATTTGACCATTGATCTGTTTTTGAATTCTGGCTCTGACATTTAATAGTTGTGAAACACTGGGTAAGATATGTGACCTCCAAGGATCTTAGTGTTCTCTTTTCTAGAACAGAAATAATAATGATTATTTCACAGTCTTTCTATGACAGTTAGATGAGAATAATGTTTGAAAACGCTTGTCATATTGCTGGGCACGTAAGAAGCTCTGAGTAAATGTTGAAAGTTTCCTTCAAGTTGTTGTTTTTTTTTTTAAATTTCCGGCCATTACCTTGAAAAAGATAGTTAGGAATAGGTCATATTTAGAACATCTAGCAACGAATATGATTTAGTCATTTACTAATCAACACATTGGTCTAGGAACAACCTTTGATTATTTGGTCATGCCGATGTCAGGAGGGTGCCAGGTGATGGGCAAAGGCAGTGGTGGACACTCAGGGAGAGATTTAGAACCATGACTTTTTATCAGTTATAGGGAAACTATTTTAATACACAGTGTATCTATGTTAGTATATATCTGACCCCTGTCAGCCCTGTACACAGCATATGACAGTATGTTCAGGTAAGAACGTTTGATAGTGTAAAGCTACTCAATACAATGTTATATGATGAACCAGAGAAATTTATTCCAGAAAAGGGAAGACTTGGGTGATGGGGGTGGGCATGAAAGCTGTCTTCAAATATCTGAAGAGTGTCAGGTAGAAGAGAAACTAGACTTGTTCTGGGTGGTTCCAGAGGGTTCAATCAAGCACAACTGATGTGTGAAAGCTTTAGGGCATGAAAGTTCACCTCCATACAGGGATAAGTTTTCAGAACTCAGAGCAGTTCAAGCACGGCTGAATTCTCCATTATTTAACGATATTCGAAAAGAGAATAGTCAAGTGCCTGGAATGGGTGTTGTGGAAGGGATTCAACTATTGAACCGTTGGAGTCATAGATTCAGCTCAAAGATCCCTTCATCCCTGAGCATCTTTGATTCTATGACCAAGAGGCAGGAGTCTCAGTGGTAATTCTGTTATTTCTGTGAGTTACTTATATACATTATGTCAAGTTTATTCCCCTCTTTAGCCTCGAAAATAAAATGAGAGCATGAAACTACATGAGTTAACTAGAAACATAAGCTGCTGGTACGATAAACCTCTTTACGCCTGAGGGCTACTAACCCAAAGAGAGACAAATAAATGCAGAGTGTACATATCCTAGAGATGTACACAGCAACCCAAACCTATCTGAGGTCAGCTCATTTTTAAGAAGCCTGTTTAAATATTTCAAGTTTTCTTAATTCAATACATTAACCATATATTTTAGTTACATATTAATGTCAATTAATTTAGTGAACAAGGAACCAGAGAGAAGAGGTAGAGCTGGGAAAAAGGAAGGTAATTGGCAGAAGGATGTTCTCTTTTATATGCCTGGCTCTTTTGCCTCTCTTTATGTCTTAACTTCTGCTTCATGAAACCTTCCACTCCTATGAGGTTTGAGCTTTTCATCTGTAAATGGAGTGGGTTGGGTAAGATACTTTGTTTATTCGTTTAATTAAGCATTTATGAAGTGCATCCTTGGTGGCAGGCATTGCACTAGTTCTCTGTGATGCAGAGACACACGTCCTGGCTTGCCCTTAGGTGCTCTGAGTTCACGTCAAGTCAGTGACAAGACGGCTATGATCCTGGGCTGCCAACATTGTCTTTAAAAAACTCCTCACTGGACTCAGCCTGAAATGATTTGCTTCGCTCATATCAAATGAATGACTGTGAAAGACTGTGAACACAGGAATGCTCCATCTATACACATATTCTTATTATCCAAAAGCCTATGCACAGAGTGCGAGGGATTCAAAATGAGAAAGGAAACAAATCACTTTAATTTCCACGAATTTCCCCTTAAGGATGACTATGAGTTCTGAGCCCTGTCATTCTCTTACGCACTTTTTTCTTCTCCCTCAGGATTTTGGATGGAAGAAGTGGCAAGTGGTTGCTTAAAATTTGTTGCAAAAGTGAGCCTCAGGCATGAATTTTATTGTCAGCCATAGAATCTCTTGAGAACATAGCCTGGGAGACGTTACCCTTTAAATTATGTTTCTTACTGTAGATAGTAAAACTAAGTATAACCTTTAGGCTTTTAGGTACACATTAGCTCTTTCCCTCAAAACCAGCCTTTCACAGAGGTTGCTAGGACTTCTCTATCCCTTTAGTCTTTCTGAACCTTGACTTTTATTGAGGATGTATTGGTTTTATTAGGCAGCTCATTTTTTAAAATTAAAACTGCAAACAAGTATAACGTTGCAAGTCTATCCATGAACACCAGACTAAAGAATGTTATTAACCATGGGAATTCAACATTGGGATATTGTAAAGTATAAGAAGTGAAGACCAACCTATTAGAAAAAAAATTTTAAAAATCAAACATGGGAAGGTGGAATGCATTAAAAGGTGGGCTGTGACTATACTATTAGTTACCTGTTCCCCTGGGATGTCTATTAAATAGAAAAGCTCTACAGGAAATTTGGTCCCTTATTTGACTAATAGCTGTTTAGTCCCTGTGATTTGGTTCGGTTGTGAATAGTGCTATATTTTTATAAAGGGTGGATCGTGTTTAAGAACATAGGCTCTGACCCAGACTTTCTTGGTTTAGATGCTGGCTCCTGGCTCTGTCCCTTACTAGATAGATGACTAGATGGTGCCTAGGTTTCCTCTTCTGTAAAATGGTGACAACCAGAATACCTATCTCAAAGATTGTTGTGAAGACTAAAGGGCTATTGCTTTCAGAGCTCATTGACCAATCTTGGTACATAGTAAGTGCTAGCGCGTGTTGGTTATTATTATTACTACTTTTATTTTGAAATTATTACTGTTATTCCAGAAATTTATTTATTCACAGTCTTTAAGTTCTTAAGTAATATGAATAATGAAAAAAACATTGTCCTCCAAGAGTTACTGCCTTTTATTTTTCCTTGTTTAGGTGTGTGTTGGAGGTTAGAAAGTGTAGTATTACTTATCAGAATGTGTACCAGAATCACCCAGGTGTCTGTTTATAGTGCATCTTCTGGACTTCAACCAAGTTAGAATATCTGGGAGTACAGTCTAGAAACCTAGATTTTAAAGGAGGTGCCCAGAATATTCTGAGGCAAACTGAATGTTGAAGATGACTGAGTAATGCAGGCATGGCCTCTTTTGCTTAATCACAGCAACAGGTCCGTTTCTAGAGCATATATTAGACACCAGCCACTGAGATCTCTGGATAGGATCTCATTAAGCCCTCATAAGAGGCCTCTGATGAAAGGATTTGCCCAAGAGCTACTGGTGAGGGGGCACATTGAGGGATAGGGTGGGGTCTACCCGGCCAGAATCTAGGGCTCCTAAACAGGCCAAGCGCATCACATCCTGTCTGATCACGTGCTCCTCCTCTGTGGAGGCTTTCTGCTCTGGGAAATCCGAGCCAGAATATTCACCTCCAAATCAGTGTCAGCTGACTTCTAAAACTCTCTACATGAAGACTGTATTAGCCAATGTGTATTCTACTGAGAGGTTCTGTCCAGTGAGCAACCAGGAGGGTGACGATGAGAACACTGAGCACAGTCTTCTGTGGCACCACAGAGCTGCTTTTTTTGGTTTTGCTTTGTTTTGTTTTTTGCGGTACGCGGGCCTCTCACTGCTGTGGCCTCTCCCCTTGCGGGGCACAGGCTCCAGACGCGCAGGCCGAGCGGCCACGGCCCACGGGCCCAGCCGCTCCGCGGCACACGGGACCTTCCCGGACCGGGGCACGAACCCGCGTCCCCTGCACCGACAGGCGGACTCCCAACCACTGCGCCACCAGGGAAGCCCCACAGAGCTGCTTTTATTTCACTTTCTAACAAACTCTGCCTGTTTGCCAGTAGGTGGCGTCTTCGAAAGCCATACCACAATCCTACACCGTGGAAAACCCAACTCTTAGATCCTGAATCCCTAATACTTAATTTAAATAGATAAAAGCAGATTTGTAAAAGAAGGACAAGAAAGGGATCCGAGATATATTCAAATGAATTTTATTGTCACATTCTAATGCCAGAAACCTCTACTGCCAACTCAAATCTTGTGTATATAACATAGACTGTGAACTAGGTGGTGTGCTTGCCCCTGTAGAAGTACAAAAACAAATCACGCAAAGCCTGCAAGTAGCCAACAATATATTAATAAATAGCGTTGTTGCTAGTATTCGGCTCTCACTACGTATCAAGCACTGTACCGGGTGATCCACATATATTTTGTCACGTAATTTAATCTCAAAAACTCCATGAGGTAGGCATTCTCCAGATGTTCTGAAGTTCTGAAAGTTCCAGACATGGAGAAAAGAATACTCCAAGACATGCAAACGGGAGTCACATGTGGTAACACAGAATACTTCTCTGTGGCAAGGGTAGAAACAAGAACGGGGCAATTTGGGGTGATCAACCTGGAAAGTAGCTGTATTGTGTTACAAGGAACTGGTACTGAAAATGGCAAGCAGTGGAGCAATGGGCAAAAACTGAGTTTCTCTGTGTGTGAATGAACATTTGCTGTGAAGCACATAATGTACTTGGAATTTGCAATATTACCATTTGGAGTTGGGAGACAGAGAATTGAAGACTGGAGGTGGGCAACCAGGTAGAAGACTATTACTACGGTCCACATCAACAATTCCCAGAACCTATATTTACCTTGCTGTGCAGACCCCACAGAGCGAGTGTGCTGTTCTTCTACATTTCTCTGAGTCAGATGGCTTCTTTTTATTTTATTTTATTTTAATTAATTAATTCATTTATTTATTTTTGGCTGTGTTGGGTCTTCGTTGTCTGGTCTTTGTTGCTGCCCGTGGACTTTCTCTAGTTGTGGCCAGCGGGGGCTACTCTTCGTTGTGGTGCGTGGCCTTCTCATTGCGGTGGCTTCTCTTGTTGCGGAGCACGGCCTCTAGGCACACGGGCTTCAGTAGTTGTGGCACACGGGCTCATTAGTTGTGGCTCACGGGCTCTAGAGCACAGGCTCAGTAGTTGTGGCTCGTGGGCTCTAGGAGCTCAGGCTGCAGTAGTTATGGCGCATGGGCTTAGTTGCTCCATGACATGTGCAATCTTCCTGGAACAGGGCTCGAACCCGTGTCGCCTGCATTGGCAGGCGGATTCTTAACCACTGTGCCACCAGGGAAGCCCCCAGATGGTTTCTGAAGTACATTTCCTGTTTGGCTTCAAGTTTCGGGGTGCAGGGGGGTGAATAAGCTAATCAATAAATAGAGCTTTCAAATCATTGCTCTCCTCATCTAAACGTCAGAAGAATCTGCACAGCTGTCCAGTGTTCCTCATTTGGATTCAACACAAAGGATTTACAAGAAATTCTAATCTCTCTGCAGATGTATTTCACTCATTGAGAGTGTGTGAATTTTTCCTGCTTACCCTGAAACAGTCTTCTGAGCTAAGTTACCAGAGGCATCTTTGAGGAGATTATATTTGTTCATGGTCACATCATATCACCTTTGTACAAAAGCAGAGATGACTTGTTTTTTCTTTTTTTTTTCCTGAAGGAAAAAGGTGTTTAATTATTTTGTTGCCTTTCTCCTCTGAAAAACAATATGTTGCCTTAAACTCCTAGTGACATTCAAAATAGTTCAGGAGGGCTGCTGCTGGCAGTGATATGACTTTCATAGCTCTGCTTCCCCTGGAGGATGATAAAATGCTTTCAAACTACCAAAGAGTGTGTATGCAGTTAAAAACTTTCTTTCTGTGGTTTTATAAACACCTGCACAAATTCCTTTTATTAACTAACATATATGGTGTGTCCGTGAATAAAGAAACCATTCTTTCCATTAAAGCGCATCAAGAAAAATCCCACTGTAAGTAAGACAGGATTATTATAATTGCCTGGCTAAAAGCCCAGCTCATCGGGGACACTCCTTCGTGCATCTAGGAGAGTATACTCTTAAAATTATGGCCAACAGAGTGAAATGATTTCATTCCATGGGGCTTCCCCTTCCTTACCTGTGCGATTGCTCTGCAAGGGTCTCAAACATAATTCATTCTCTACTGCAAGGATTGATGTGTAAGAGAGATCTAGGGTTCAAGGTTTTCATAGTCACCTGTTATTTCATACATTTTTAGGATCAGTTTCTGTACATTTTTAGGATCAGTTTCCACCAAGCCAATGCACTGGGGTATTTGTAGTGGCCACAGGCTGGTGCTTACACACTAATCCCAATTCAAGATAGGAAGGATGAAGCCACGGTACTCACCCAGGTGTGTGTTATTAGATGGAACAGATGCCACCATTGTTTGCAATGACCCTCTACAACAAATCATTCTAAAGTGTGTCAATGACTGAAGTTTTCCCAGGGACTACAGGAAGGGATAGGACTGAAGCTACATTAGATCTAAATTCCATGTATGTGTGTCAGTCTCGGGAGCAGCCCACGCATTGCCTCCTACTGAGTGAAAAAGAGCCTTTCAGTGATCTAATGATACCTATCTCAGAAGTCAAATTTCAGCGTTTGGTTTGTAAAAAAAAATCTATGCATATGTAGATAAGATAGGGGTGGTCCTGTTCCTTCTCTCTCAGATAACAATAAAAATAATATCTCCTCTTCATGGTTCTCTCCTATGTGCCAACCTTGTGCCTGGCACCTTGTACATATTAACTTGCTTTTTACTGTTACGCGACAAGGGATGTGTTACCATTCTTATTAATATGAAGGAATGGGCTCAGGTAGGTTAAGTGACTTTTCCAAAGCTACATGGCTAGCAGTCATAATAATAGTAACATAACTAAGTAACGATAAAACAATAAACAAAAAAGAAACAAGTATGAATGAATATCTATTATGCCACACGGTGCTAATCAGTTTCCCTGGATTAACACATTCAACTTTTACAATTCTAGGAGGAATATTATATTAGAATCTATCTTTTACTGATGGGAGACCTGAATCTCTTCAAAAGGTAGGCATCTGCTAATGTCTGGTTTTTGTTTGTTTGTTTGTCCTATAGTCCCTCTCATTGTCTTTGCCCATTTTTCTGCTCAGGAGTGGACACCTGTCCCAGGCCTGGCAACTGGAGGATTCTATCCCCCAAGTCACAACAACTGGCTCGGGAGTTAACCCATGCCCCAAAGTGGCCCAATGAAGACCATCCCAGGGACTTGGGCTGGAATTAATGGGAAAGAAATGCTCCTGTTTCATATTAATAATTATCTTGATAATGTAAACTTAGGGTTGCCAGAGAAGTATTTGCTATGACCTTGGGAGAATTTACCTGAGAAACAAGCCAGTATAGAGCAAAGTAGAACAATAAGAGAGAGAGAGAGAGAGAGAGAGAGAGTGTGAAAGAGAGAGAGGGAGAGAAATGAAACTTTCCGGAAGCCAGAATAATTCTCCTTTCTGTGGAATTTGTTTTGAATTGACTCTCTTTCATTTTCAACCAGTGAAACATTATATATCAAAGAAATGGACACCAAGAGTGAAAGGTAGATTATAGACCTTAAAATGTGGGATTGGATAACTAGGAGTGATGAGAAGAAATGAGAATTCTCTCATTCCTGATTGTGAAACTGACCATCATTGCTCTAAACTGTCCCCTCAAATCTTGATTAGGACCATTTCCTACTAAAGATTGAATTTTAGAAGACTTGATAGAAAAATATCAGGATGCTTGAGAGTTTGTAATTTTCTTATAGTTTTTAGCAAACTGCTACAGATAAAGTCAAACCTGTACTGATGGACAGATGAGTGAGAAGAAAATACAACCTTATTATGAGAGTATGAGAGGTCTTCTTGGCCAGTAGGAAGCAATCCAAGATGATTAAGATTCAAAAATATATATCCCACAAATAGTTGGAAAAGCTGAATTTTCTGCCCCAAGGCAGTCAATGAAAATGAAAGCAGAGAAACAAGAAACTCAGTGTATTAGTTTCTTATTACTGCTGCAACAAATAGTCACACATTTAATAGCTTAAAGCAGCACTAATTTATTCTCTTTCAGTTCTGGATGTTGGAAGTCTAAAATCAAGGTGCTGGCAGGGTTGTACTCCGTTCAGAGTCTTTGTATTCCATTTCCTTGCCCTTTTCAGCTTTTAGAGATGATTCATGTTTCTTACCTCACGATCCCTTCCTTGTATGACTCCAACCTCTTGCTTTCCTGTGACATCTCCTGTGACATCACATTTCACCTTCTTACCTCTTTTTTTTCAGGGCCCTTGTGATTATTACATTGGATTCAATCTGATAATCCAGGATAATCTCCTTATCTCAAAATCCTTAATTTAATCATGTCTGCAAAGTCCCATTTACCCTGTAAGGTAATGATTCACAGGGTATGGGAATTAGGGGCTTGGACACCTTTGCGGGGTGGTCATCTTCCGGCCTATCACACTCAGCTGGAAATCTTATGGGACCTAGAAAAAAGTTTCACCCAAATACCTCCTAATCGTCACCTTCCTTGGAAGAAAGAGAGAAAGGTTACCTGTGACACTGTTTAAATCCTAGGATCCAAACAAGTGCAAAGCCAATTCTGGACTTTCTAGTGAAATGATCTATTAAATCCAGAGTTTAAGATTTTTTGAATTGAGTTTCTGTAATCTGCGACCCAAACATGCCTGATTTGTACACTGGCTCAGGGTCACAAAACAGCAGAGCAAGGGCTTCCCTGGTAGCGCAGTGGTTGAGAGTCCGCCTGCCGATGCAGGGGACATGGGTTCGTGCCCCGGTCCAGGAAGATCCCACATGCCGTGGAGCGGCTGGGCCCGTGAGCCATGGCCGCTGGGCCTGTGTGTCCGGAGCCTGTGCTCCACAACGGGAGAGGCCACAACAGTGAGAGGCCCGCGTACCGCAAAAAAAAAACAACAAAAAAACGAACAGCAGAGCAAGATTTCATGCCAGGTCATCTGATGACCGAGTCCAACCTCTTGATCATTATAGGGGTCGCTGATGATAATGCTCATTAGCCCTTTATTTGAGGGGGGGGCCTCTTAATTCTTGATTCGTGCTCTCACTCCCACCTGCCTGCCTTGGCCACAGGGATTTACGTTGTGGCTTCTTGTTCAGGGCTATACTCTCTTCTAATCCTCACCAAATTCCTAGCCTGTTTCTTCCAGTACTTTTAAAAATATGGTAAACAGTAACTCACTGAGAAGCTAGGCCCCAGATTCTAGGGCTGCAAAGACATGTATCTTTCCTGGGGTATAAGAAAGACTTTGTCTTTAGAGAGATAACTAACTATCCCCTTCCAACCGATCCCATCTCCAAGACTGGAAAGCATGCTTTTAGTAAAAAACAGTTGAATTTTTAAATTTTGTTACATTAAATTCTTAAACCTCAACTGTTACCCACAGACTTCACTACTGGCTGCCTGGAAGACACCATCCTTTGCTTCAAGACCTTATATTGCCCAAATGATAGCTATTGCTTCAAGCTAGGCTTAAATATAAACACAAGGTACGAAGATGGCATAAGATAATCAACTTAATCTAATTTATGCAAGGTGGTAGGCAATTATTGTTTTTCGAAGTGAGATATATGATTACTGATTGATTTTATGATGTTATAATATTTTGTATTTCTGTAACAGTTCACTTTAGCTGGGCTGTCCCGTCAATTTGGAATGTTAGTCCCTTAAGTGAACCAAATCAGGTTATCCTGGCTCCTTAGCTGGACCTAATATAGCCTTAAGATTCATCATTTGGCATTTGACAAGTGAAATGTGGGTATCTGCATAATGTAATTTTGATACTTTTTAAGTTCCCATGTGAAAATTCTTTCATTATCATATTTTGTTATAGATTTCAGAATGGTTATATTTATATAATATCCTTTACCATTTAGAATAATAACTAGGGAAAAAACATAAATACTCCAGTAAATTCTCTTTTAAAAAAGTCATATTTCATGCAGTGAAAATTATGCAATGGTTTTTTTTTTTTTTTTTTCTGCGGTACGTGGGCCTCTCACTGTTGTGGCCTCTCCCGTTGCGGAGTGCAGGCTCTGGACCCGCAGGCTCAGCGGCCATGGCTCATGGGCCCAGCCGCTCTGCGGCATGTGGGATCTTCCTGGACCGGGGCACAAACCCGTGTCCCCTGCATTGGCAGGCGGACTCTCAACCACTGAGCCACCAGGGAAGCCCATATGCAATGGTATTTTGAAATGAGGATCCTTAATGCAAATTCAAACACACTTTACAAATCGTAGGTTGTTACAGTCAATGGGTGACAACATACCTTTTAATAGATAAAATACCCTGTGTTTTATTTGGTTGTTAGACTCATTTTGGAGCTAAATGGTTTTTGTGTTGCCATCTACTTATAGGAAAACTTATACACGTTACAAAACATTTTACCTGGCTTTTTATAGAAGTGAACACACTGGTTAGCCGAGGCTGATAGAAGTCTGGATCACTTTTCTATGTTTCTAAATCTGAAATAATTCTAATGCCCCCCAAAAATGTCAAAGCAAGGCATTAGAAAAAAGATGATCCTCCCCCCACCCCCAAATTTTAATCCCCATAAAAACTAAGCTATAGGTACAAGTTGCAAGTTGCTATATGGTCATAGCAATCTAAGAGTATGAGAGAGAAACAAAACTTTGCTGTGTCCCTGAAGTACTTGGCAGTCTCGAGGGAACTGACAGATGTTGGAGACAGGATTTCAAAGCTAATGTGAGCGCTTCTACATTTTTATGTTTATTGCTGGGCATTCGGTTGAATTAGTACTATTTCCTGCCCTTCTGCATCTCACAATCTAGTATGTCCCCATACTTTCCTAGCTTTGGTGTTAGTCTCTGCATCCTCCCATCTGATTCCCCCTATATTTTCTTCTTGCCCTAGATCCTGGGCTGTTCTACCTCTAAGCTAGTGGGGGTGGATCGACCTGGCCCTGAAGCTCCAGGTTCTGATTTTTGAATTAAGAGAATAGCTCTGTTATTTCTGCTGGGAAGGAAACTCCCTGACCCTCCCAACCCTGTCCTCAGCAGCTGGGGTGTCTGTCTTGGGAAGGCCTTGATGACACCTCAGGCCTTCTGTTGCCCTTTCCTGGCTAGAGCTACTTCTGCTGCCGAGGCGGTTAATTCATCAGGCTGGAGCCCAGTGGGTTCTCTGGCCCAAGGAAACACTAGCACCCCGACCAGATGGCTCTTGGCTTCATCTAAGCTGCAAACTCTCAACAGTAGGTTTACCAGCTGTGTGACCTTCAGCAAGTTTCTTAATCTCTCTGTGTTTAATTTTTCTATTCTGCAAAATGAGGCTAATAATAGCACCTTCCTTACACTGCTGTTTTGAAGATCAAATGTGTTACTATTTGTGAAGCATTTGAACAGTGCCTAACATATAATAAATCCTATATGAAAGTTTGTTAAAAAAAATAAAAACAAACAAAAGAAGAGCATTAGGATATGCCACTCCAAAATATGTCTCTTTGGCATAAGGATTATTTTGAGCTAATTTTTTTTGAGAAACTGCAGACACTGGAGAAGCTCAGAAAATAGAAAGTTATCTTTTGTAAGGGAAATTGGCACTTATAAAGGAGATCTCCCTTTGTAAGGGTGTCTCCCTCTCGGTACCAGGAAAAGAAGGATAACTCTAAAACATAACAGAATCTTGTCAATGGAGAAGGCAGCCACGTAAATCTGCATAACATACCATACCCTTGTTGACTGTGGTTTTCCTGGAAACCTCTAACTGGCCTCCTCTGTTCCACCCCCAGCACACACCTTTCTCTTTTGTCTTTAGCTGGAGATGATATTTATGGGAGTGGCATAGGCCATCCTAGGGAATTACTAGGTTTCCCTGGGTCTCTCCCATGTATACATGAGGCATATTTGTTAAATTAATTAGACAAGGAGGCCATTGGACTAATGTGGCTCTAGTGCCTGGTGGCCTACATAAGCAAACCAAAATAAAAGCCTATATATTCCTCACGCTTCCTAGATCAAAATGCTAAGGACAACCAGTCATAAACAGCCAGCTAGGTTTTAAGCTGTAGTCAATCAATAATTTCCTTACTTTGCTTCTGCCTTTTCTCTATAAAAGTCTCCCCATTTCCTGTCCCATACAGTGCTCCTAGCCACTTCTGTTTTAACATTACCCAGTTAGAATTGATTTTTGCTCAAAAAAAACTCTTAAAATTTTTAATATACCTCAATTTACCTTTTAACAACATATTAATAAACGTCTGTTCCCTTTTCTCTTGTTAATCTATCTTTTATTACAGGGATCTCAGACAAGAACTCAGAAGAAGGTAGAGGGAAAGTTAATTTTCCTCCTGTGCAGAAACAAACAAACAAATAATCAGTGTGTTGGGTAGAGAAGAGTTAGTGATGACAAGGGAGAGAATTCTAGGATCATAGAGATATCCTCCAAGTATGTGGGGAAAGGGGATGAGACCAGAGTGCCTTGTATTTGTCGTCCCTGATATAGACCCTAATGCATTCAGCCCTAGACACAGGTTTAAAGATGATAAATGTGCAATTACTCTCAAACCTCTATTCTTCTTCCCTTTAGAAAAGATCTTAAATGTATTCTCTAGGGAGTAACATTCATTCATTTATTCAACAGTAATTTTTTTTTCTCTATTCAGTACCTACTTATTTCAAGGCAGATGCTACATGCTGGGGACACACATAAGTAAGTTAACCATGGTCTCTGCCCAGATAAGGCTTAGATTCTAGTTGGTGAGAGACATTATGCAGATAACTGTGCAATTACTTATTTAATCACAACTGTGAAGAGCACTCTGAAGGAGAAAGATAATGTGTAACAGGAGTCCCATCCTAATCCTGTGGGTCAGGGAAAGTGTCTTTAAAGAAATGGTATTTCAGAGGAGCTGGTTAGGCCAGGGGTTTGGCCTTGAGGAAGAGAAGGGCGTTCCAAGCTGAGGGAGCAACATGGGCAAAGGCTCTGGAATCATTTTGCACTAGATGAGATTCAACAAAGAAAAGAATTAATGTCTTACTTTAAGAAGGAAGGAACGGTAGGTGGCAGATGTTTTATATAATCACCTGTTTCCCCCAAAGGCAGACAGTGTGGGTGCCTTATAATTTTACCAGCACCATGAAACAGCAGTAGGGAATATTGAAAATAATTCTGATTGAGGGAAGGGAAGATTTCATGGAGGCAATTATACTAGGGTTTTACAGGATGGGTTGAGCTACAATAGACATGAATAAACTAGAGGATAAGAAGCTATAGACCAAATACATCACTGAAATGTAAAACGTTTGGTATTAGCAAGACGGCAGAATTTATGCTCGTATTTTCTTAGATCTACTTCTCTGGGCTCCCGAAAGCATACCGTGGAATCCGCTGCCAGACCACTTACAATAAAGTTGTCCTGTTTACAGGTTTTTGATAAGCTGTTTTTATTCTTTAATAAATAAGAAAAGAGGCCATTGTCCTTTACAAAATAGCTGAGGTTGTACTTGAACAAAATCTGTTTGGAAATGTTAAGCTGGTTACACAGAACTAATATGCCTCAAGGTGGTCATTCTCTCTGGATTAAAGCTGTGGAACAATTGTGGCTCCTGTTACAAGGAAAATGACAAAGGGCCATTATGAAAAGGGACAAAAATCTCTGTTCCCAGAGGGGGACTGACAAGCTGAAAGTCCCCCTGTACATGCCAACACAAAAGGCTGATTGCCTCGGATTGTTTGTTTATGTAAATCAAAAGGCTGCCATTAATTCTGCAAGTGGGACTGCTGAGCAACAAAGAAGGTGGTGATTGGCCAGATTCTCGCTCATGGGTTGGTGGCAAATCTGACAAATTCTATTACTTTTGTGCTATGCTCTATCTGCACACCTTCAGGAAAAGAAGCTTGTTATTATGCACTAAAGGGAATCATTTGTGTCCTTAGAGTAAGAGCTGGATTTGAAGGCAAGAGAACTTCTCAAGGATTTTCCCCAAAGCTCTCTCCAAGTCGGACTCAACTGTACATCATGACAGACGTTCCAGTGACATTCAGTCAGGTTGAGTGTAATGGGGATACACCCCCTGAAAACGGTCAACAAAAAATCACTAAAATCACGGAAAAAGCCAGTGATATGGATGGCACCCCACCATACTGCAGGGTAGAATCTAGTCTTGAAGATGAACCCACGAAAGGAAGTCAGGAGAAAAGTGAAAAATTACAAGAGAACATACTGCTCCACTCGTCCATGGATGAGAAGATTCTAAAAGGTAAAGCATTTTCCTCTTCTATAATTTGCTTGATTTGATTTGTAAACTCACTCAGGAATCTTTGGGTGAACTGTTATGACAGGAATAAGCTGCACATCCTCCCACCCTTGCCCCTGCCCAAATGCAGTCCCTTATCCTACAGGGGCTGCAGAGTATAAGGACTAAACCTCTGCCCTGGGTCAAATCCAGGCTCATTTATTTGATAGCTCTGTGACCCTAGACAAATTTCTTGGCTTCCCGAAGCCTTGGTTTTCTCATTAGAAGAAGGCAGAATAATAGTTCTGATATTTGTACAGTTGTTGTGAAAATTCCTGTTGGTTAAATGTTAACTACTGTTATTTATTATTATATGGACAGCACCATTATTATTCAGTCAGAAGAAATTCATAAATTCAACTTTTCTTTCTAAATCTACCTGGAAGTGTCTGAATTCGTGGTACTATAAACTTACATAGACATTAAAGGAGAGGTTACCGTTATGCTTATACATAAAAGGAATCAGTGAAGAAATGAGTTGGAAGAATGAAATAGTTATTTTTGGTGACCACAAAAATCAAAGACCTCGACCTTGTTAGAGTCTTCATTGGTAATTTATTTATCTTAGACTACTTAAATGTTAAAATATTAATCTTGTGGGGGGTTTTCTTCCCAGAAAAACCAGAAGAGAATCTCTATATTGCTCATAAGGCTATCACAGATCTTTCTCTCCAAGAAACGAGTGTTGACGAAATGACATTCAGAGAAGGTAAGAGGAACTTCCATTTTGTACACAGAAATTGTTTGATGGAAGGTGGAAGACAGTTTTTGCATGGGATGTTACGTGAGTGTGGTATTGAAAAAGCAATCCAGGTAATGCTTTCAAAAACTCAAAGCTGCTATAGGCAGATAAGGGAGTCTGGATTTATCTGTGGGTTCCACCTGGGAAAGCATTACACACTCTTCAAGACTGAGACTGCATGGATCGGTAAAACTGATTGGCACACTTTGACCTGATGATATGATATCTGCGTCTTAATAAGTCAGTCTACTAAATAAACCTTTCCTTTTGATTAAGTGTCTTCAAATCTATGTCAGGCGCCTTGCAAGATGTAAACATTTCGAAAACGGGTTTATCTTAAAAGTTTACCATTGGCATACTGTTTAAAATAATCTTATGAATTTATTTATCTATAGGAAAATTCTAGGCCTCTGCTGTAAGCACAAAATGGTTACCTAATTCTTGTCAAAGAAATCTTCCAGGTGATGAAGTTAATTTTACTTGTGTTCTTTCAGAAAAATGGGAGAAGAAAAAGAACATTGATTTTTAAATGACTGTATTATTTTTCAAATAAACTCAAGAGTCTAAGAGACACAAAATCTTTTAGACTTCTAAGGAGACACCTACATTCAAACAATTTCAAAATAAAGTGGAAGATAAAAATCTACCAGTTAATCATTCATATCCTCTCTTGCAGCCATACACATCTTATCTCAAAATTGAAGTCAGCTTGGTAGACCTAAGTGATTTAGCTTAGTTAGGACCTTAACAAGTAAAACATTGAAGAGATTATTGGTTGAAATATTAGAACATCACACAAAATAGTAGATGCCTAGGAGGATAAGGTTGTTGGCAGTTTCCTGGGTTTGTCCCCTTTGCCTGGACACCTCTCAGACTGTCTGCTGACTACATACGGTGGTCCACTGTGTAGTCACTCAAAGAAGAATGTAGTAAGCAACAGTCACTGTCAAGCTCTTACATTATCACAGATAATTTATAAGACCTAAACCGCATGAAATGGACTAAATAACCTCTCACCCTAACCCTTCTACTGCCAATGAGCAAGCGAATTCTGAGAGGCAGGGATCTCAACCTTTCAACTAGAGCCCCTTTCAAATTTGTGATCAGAAAGTCACTGGAGACAATAGTTTTCTATGATCTTTCATTTCCTTCAAATAAAGAATAAAAGCAGTCTGGATTTTTAAAGTGGATGATCTCAGGGTGAGTTTTTCCCTGCATGAATCCTTTTGTGTTTGGTGGAACATGTTCCTCCTGTAGGGTTAGAAGGACACATTATGGTGTTTTTTATTTTCACAATGGCAAACAGCTATAAAGTCCCCAAAGAGAATACTCCTGAGTTGAGAAATAGGAAGATGTTAAAAATACTTAGAATTATAATTTAAAGTCAAGAAGTAATTTCATGCATGACAACTCCATGCCCAAGTCACGAATATGAGTAAAAAGATCAGTTTCTTTGGTTCTTATGGAAAAGAAGAAAACAAAACAAAGCTTAAAATTATAGCAAACATTCGAATACATATTTATTTATGATGTAAAAAACACTGACTGGATGCCAGTGGCCTGATAGGAGTTGTGCACAGCTAATGAGGAGAGATGAACCACCTCCACTTCTATCTCTTTGTGTAAGTTTACAATCTGATTCCTATAGTTGGGAAAACAAAACGAAAAGAGAATGAAAAATCTCTGATGGAAATGGACTTGTCAACATCTTTCAGTGAAAATAGGAAATTGTGGAGGAGAAGGGCAAAGAGGAACAGTGCCTCTCGCTTTATATAAAGACTGTTATGGTGTTGAAAGGGAATAGTGAACGCAACCCTGAGTCATGTGCACTGCAGGTTGAAGCTTCCCACAGAAGTCCTTCAGGGCTGAAAGCTCTGAGAACAACCTCTACTCTCCTATTATTAATTCATTTTTTTCATGCTCAATAAATATTATTGAGGATATGCTGATAGGATGTGTTTGAAAAGTGAAATTTGCAATGAATTAAATGAGCCTCTTAAAAGTCACTGCATGGTACCAAACAACTTAAGTTAATTAGTTGTCGGTTAAGGACATGTCGAAAATAATAGGCTAACCTAACACTCTGTAGATACGACCTCAACATGATTTTTAAATCTTGACTCACTAGAAATCAGTAGCAGATCTTAGGCTCTAGCGTGTGTCCTTTCGTGGACTTGATGCGTCCATTAGCCCAGCACATGACTCTTGGCCATCTGTACTCCTCCTCCATAGCTGGAACTTTAGGACTTGAGAACTCTGAGAAGCATGGTGGTAAACACTGAATTTGCTACTCTGAGTGTGACCAGTCACTGGCAGTCATTATTTCATTATTTTTACTGTTGGAAGAAAGCCTTTTTTCTAACTTTCCTTGAGGAGTGTGTGTGTGTGTGTGTGTGTGTGTGTGTGTGTGTGTGTGTAGGAGCTAGGTCCAAATATTTTTTAATATATTCACATATCCACTCGTGATAGGCTAGACAGGATTTTTAAAAGTGTGTCTCAGGGAATACCAGTATCACTAGATACAGTAGTCCACACCAAAAATGTTCCATAGTCAAATGAGGTTGGGTTGCTGGATGCTAATATCCATTAGTATTTTAAAGGCTTGGATAAATTCTGAAGAGGCTTACTTCATTGTGCTTAATGCAGTGTCTTCCAAGCTAATTTGATGGTGTAGCCTGTTTTATTGTATAAAACATATTAATAACCCATAAAACAATATCCCATAAAATGTTTGGTGGAAAACGATTGTCCAGAAATATAATCTGGAGAATCTGTGGTATTTTGAAATCTCTACACATATCAATTGCCAATTGATTTTGCTACAGGACGTCAGTGGGAGAAGATTCCTTTGAGCAGCAGTTACCAAGAACCAAGTAGACGAAAGGAAAGGATTGCTGAACAACCTTTAGGAGAGAGAGAAGATGAGGATCTGAAGAACAAAACTCAACATCAGGCAATGGAAATTGAATGGCTAGGATTTCGGAAACCAAGCCAAGCTGATGTGTTACATTCTAAGCATGATGAGGAGCAAGAGGTTTGGGATGAAGAAATTAATAATGATGATGATGATGATTGCAAAGATGATGAAGATGAAGTTCGAGTGATAGAACTTAAGAAAAAAAATGAAGAAGGTTCTCAGTTAAAAGAGGAAGGCGATGCAAGTGAGGACTCCCCACTGAGCAGCCCCAGTTCCCAACCTGTCACACCTGATGAGCAGCCAGCCTTCGGAAAGAAGGGTGATATTTCCAGAAATGCTTATTCAAGATACAATACGATATCCTATCGGAAAATCAGAAAGGGGAACACCAAGCAAAGAATTGATGAATTCGAGTCTATGATGCATTTATAAACTAACTGGAACTGAGAAGTTCTCATGCCCACTAAAGCAAAAGCTAATTCTCTTCTCCTGAGATGCATCTTTGTATGCCTTGAGTCATCCCCTATAAAGAAGTGGAAGCTTAATCTCTGTTTCACTGCAGAATAATGTGGAAATAACCCTAGGCAAAACTCAGTCTGGTAACCTCAAATCAAAAAGCTTTAGATTCATTCTTGGATATTTGCTTTTTAAATCCTCACTAATATAGCCTGTGTGCTAAGCACTAAACAGTTTGACTTTAAAAGTAGCAATGCTGGGAAATGTAGTCATCAAATGAAAGAGGACTATTTGAAATGAAATGTATTTCTTTTGGTGTCTTTCTTCCTGAGGGTGATAGAAAGTCTGGTATCAAATCTCTCTTTCTTTAAAACGTGGTTTTATAGACTCTGGCAATAAACTTTCCAAAATACTTTGCCTTTCCTATTATCTTCAGATTTTAAGTTGTTTTTCTTGGCATTTACGGAGTGAAATTCTGTATAGGCTGCCTTCCTAGGTGTTACCATTCACTGAATTTTCTCACTAGAGGGGCTGAGCAATTGTCAGTCAGGAAAATTCTGTTTACTAAATGTTGGCTTTATGTTCTCAAGATGAATTAAAGCCATTGTGAGATTGCCACAGGGAGGGGCTGGAAGATTGGTGGGCAATTGACTAGAGTTATATCAGATAGATTATTTCTGAGACTGAAAATAAAATCTCGTCTAGCACAGTTAATGTCATTAAACATGAAAATGACAGCTTTAGCACAATTTTAAGAAAATACCCCTCTCTATTACTACACTTTCTCCTATTAAGAGTATCTCAGAATAATTTTCTTTCCTTAGAAACCTGAGACAACTCTAGTCATAACTGTACTAGTTACTATGAAAATGGAAATAATTATCTTAGAATATTTTCAAAGTAGAGTGTGAGCATGTATTTTTAGTGAGAAAGCTCTGATGGTTGTTGGGAATATATAATTTACTGGACCTCAGCCCAAATCAGGATGCTTAAAATTGTGCTTGTGAAGCTTCACTCAAACCAATGTGTCAAATAATGTATTGAATATTTATGAAAAGGGAGAGTCTATATTTATATTCTTAGATAGTTCCATAATTTTTCATTTCATGCTTCTATATATATTATCCTGAGCTTTCTGTCACCACAGATAAAGACACTTCTTTTGGCCCTAGAAATAAAAAGACAATTCCTTATTGTCTGAATGTAATACAGTCTTCATTGTACTATTCAATCCTTTGTTTATTTATTTTTCATTTTGTGAAAAACCCTGGGTTAGCCCTTCTCAGATTTTTGCTTATTTCTGTGTAACAAATCCCACACATTCTAAAGGCACTTTCTTTAATTCTTTATTATCATTGTTTCCATGGTATCATATACTATTAGTGTTTATGAGACTCAATTTTGAATTTTTTCCTTTTATTCTTTCAAACAGATACTTCACAACCTGACCATATAAAAGTCTGTCACGCTTAATCTATAGAATCTATACATTTCACTCTCGACAATGCAAGTTTTCAGAATAAAGACAGGGAAATCAGTTTTTTATTGACAAATTTCAGTAGAAGATTGATGCACTAGGACAATTACCTGTTTACTTAGAGCCTCTAAATCTTTTCACTTGGACAAGCTATTTTGTTTTTGGATTACTGGTGAACCCTACTATTTTCTACTTAATTTCAAAGCACAGTATTGTGTTATCCATCATGGAACAGGACCATATTCTTAACCTACCATCAACAGAGCCTGTATTTTGAATTATTCCGGCAGAGGCAGCCAATTCCTGTGGAACTTGAGTGAGGTGGGAGGTCTGTGGTCATTTGATGTGGCCAAGCAACTAGCTCTAATTGGACTCCAAAATATAGTAACCCTGGTCCTTTTAGTTTTGTGCTCTTACCAGATGATTAACCAACTATGAAAGATTTTATCAACAAGACTATTTCAGGGTATGTTCAATGAGTAAATGCTTAATGCTCATGAATGAGGCAATGTAGTTGCAGAAGAGCACTGAAACTATTATTTGGCATTCGTGCCCATTGCCCTATTCCGCCATCTTACACTAAGGCCACAGAGCTTAGTGACTGTAAGTACACAATGGTGATGGGTGGCTGTTTGATTCTTGTAGCCTAAGAAAGACAAGGGTCTGGTTCAAATCTCATGGGGGGGGATACTTAACATATTTGAAAAGCATATGGGACACATTAAGAACACAGATTGGTAGCCACACATGAAGGTTTACTGCTTTTGTGCTTCAAGGTTCAGGAATGGAAGAAGGACTCTGGTACCTGGTAGGAGGGAGAATTGACTTATTGTGAGAATGCTGGTATTTCTTACATGACTTTTTATTTT
Organism: Stenella coeruleoalba; assembly: GCF_951394435.1. Taxonomy (NCBI): domain Eukaryota; kingdom Metazoa; phylum Chordata; class Mammalia; order Artiodactyla; family Delphinidae; genus Stenella; species Stenella coeruleoalba. The sequence continues at coordinate 54,460,268 of NC_137151.1, read as the reverse complement.
CCTTACATGCTGGGTGAACAGGAAGTAATAACAGCTCTATTTCTCTGTCAATATAAAACTTAACCTTCATATAATGCTACCTTTGAAGACAGAATATATCAGACTCTATCTATCTACCTATTAACAGTTTAAATAAAGAACTGTGTTTGACTTGCTCTCAATAAAAGTTTGTGTCCTTGTTTTTGGTGCCTAGATTTTATTTTTTTTAATCTGCCTTTTACAATTTAAAAGAACCCTTGCATATTAGCAGCTATTGAGACCATCAATAAATACCATTTCAGAAATCAAGAGAACACCTCATTTTAATTCATTTGCATTATTTATTTCAAAAAGGTCTTAAAATGCTTGTATATGAAATTGTAAAAAGAATTTCTGATGGATAGATATGTAATGTTCATGAGACATTTCTATTATTTTTACAGGAACTGAACTATTGTTTTAGATACATCTTAATTCCAACAACTTGAAAAATATATATATCTTTGTAGTCATTAAGGTAATACATTGCTGTGAACTATGCTGACACTTTTATAGTAATTGTTTCTACATATTTACATGGTGGAGTACTTTTGGCACACTTTCAAATGGAGAACAGACATTTGAGTTTTTCAAAATGATAGGAAAAACATTTAAAATAAGTAATAATAGAGAATTATGGAAAAAGATGAAACACCAGCATATCATGAAGAAATATGTCTGGCCATATGAGAAAGGCATTGTTTCTTTTAAAGCCTAAACTTTCATTTCTCTATAAAAGCAAGAGGGCTATAAAAAGTAATGTCAAAAGTTACAGCAAACATTTGTCCATATTAAAATATCAGACAGTAACATAATAAATATGAATACCAAAACGTGTACACAGCTCATGAAGAACACAAGGTAAGTAGAACATACAATTGACATAAACACAATGACACGGGTAGTAATGAGCAGTGGAAATCACCCGGATACGTGGCAAACTACAAAATCACAGCGTTTTGTAATTAACCACCAGCTTGGATGAGTTTTGGTTATGAATTTGGAAGGTAATTGAATTTTTACTTAGAAACTTAAAATTACATATTTGATTTATTCTTTATAGTAAACTTGGTTGGTCAGAGGCAGAAAAACTGGGTACCTAAAAATGTTCAAATTTATTCCAAATTCCTTTCTACTCCATAGTTTCAATCTAGTTTTTCCACTAACAAATATTTTTAGGTAATCAATAACAAGTTCACAAATTTAACCTTTGCCTTCCCTTGTTTTTAGGCCCAGCTCTTATAGCTAATACGTATAAAACTAGCAACATTTGGGCAGTTGTTTGAAGGAGAAGAATTAACGCACGTGCATAAACCTAAACTGAATAACAAGCATCCTGATAATTTAGAGTTTGGTGACTCCTTTCAGGTCTGGAAAAAAAAATACCCAGAGTGAAAGTCTGTGTGAGATACTTTTGTCCAGAAGGCCAGATGCAGATGAAGCTATGCACTTAAGAGAGACTTTAAAAAAATCCCCAAACAGTTCTTAATTTTTCTTTGTTAGTTAAAACTCTTGGTTTTACTTTCTCTCAATTCAAAGCATAAAATATAGAAACATGCCCATAGCCATATATATATGTTTTAGTTTCAACAGCTAATATAAAGACTTTGTATAGATATTTATAACCAATATCCTTGAACTGGGAAAACCTATCAGTCAATAACAAAATAGAAAATCTCAGTTTTCAAAGAAATTACTTGTTACTTATTTGATGGCTACTGTTGTCATTAGAAACTCAGCATATTAGAAGTTGCTCTATTTGCTGGAAAATGAGATTTTTGTGTTTTTGCAAAGCAAAGATTCACATAAACTTGAAAAGAGACCCTAACTGTAGTGATAACTATTAGTTGACCCATTAGGTTGAAAACAGAGGCATTAAATCTTAGTGTGATGGTATTTTTTTCCTTTCTTTTAGGCACGGACACCACCAACACCTGAAATTCCACCCATTAAACCTCATCAGGAGTAGATAATACTTTACATGGCTTATTCAAACCTGACCATGGAATGGCTATTTGCCAAAAATGAATATTTTTGTACATTAACTGTGGTTAGTGTTCCTTTTCTCATTTCAAGGCATCTTGGCTCGTAGCAATTGTTGAGTAAACTTATGCAAAGGTTGTCGTAAAAGCATTATGGTGACAATCTACACATTGGAATGAAAGCTACACAACTTGGTTTTTGTTTTAAATTAAAGGACTCCAGTTTTTCACTTTCCACCTCTGTTCAAATTGAGCAATTTTTCAGCTTTGATTAATGGTTGGGGGAACAAAGAGTTGGTAATATCATTCACAGAGAAGCAATCTCTCTATGTCCACTTCTCCCTCTCATACTTGTTCTAGGAAATGGAAAGGAATATGTCCTGCATGAAGTCAAGGAGATAGACCACTGCGAAGTGTATGAGGATAACTATCCTTAAGCCTACACTTCAGTTGTTTAACAGAGAGGGGCGCAGCCTCTATTTCCTGTCTGTACAACATGCAAGAGAGAGACCAAAGAGGTGTGACTCTATACCAAGGGATTTTAACTGAGCCCACCTGAGTTGTCTGTCCTACTTACAGAAGAAATAGAAAGAGGAGAAGAAGGAGGGGGAGGAGAAGAAGAAGAGAAGGAAGAGGAGAAGAATCAGAGAATCACAACAGCATGGTTTACTGAAAGAGGCTCACCTTTTTTTTTTTTTTTTTGAGCCCAATAAAATGGAATCTGGGTTTTAACTCTTACTAGTGGGACGACGTTAGACAATCCCTCTCAGCTATCTTCATCTGCATAATGAGGAGAATGAAACTCACCTCACTGAGTTGCGCACAATAGTGAGATGGGGCAAAAACAGTGCCTAGCACATAGCAGGTACTCAAAGGTACTTAGTCCCACTTCTTTTCTCTTTACTCCTTGTAATTTTCTTGTTTTTATCCAAGTTTTTGGGCCTTTCTCTTGAGACAGAATTTCTTTTCTGCGTTTGAATGTGAAAGTTAAAGATGTTACAACAAATCAAGATGGTACTATCTGGTGCACCTCAACTCCATTCTCTTGCATGAGAGATGCTTGAAAATCATTCTAAGCCATTCATGAAATGAAGGTTGACTGGAAAAATTGAATTCCTATATACCGTAACTAGTATCTTTGCTCCTCTACAGTTCCTAAGGCAATTCTAGAGGCAAGGTGTTAATATATAAGAAAGTATTTCCAAATTAGAGTTCAAAGCTAATGATACATTGTGATCAGAGCACATGGTGGTTTTTGCCCTTGTGAATGACAGTTGATTAAATGTTGGCAAGAAGAATTGAGCAAATTTGAGGCTGGTGATAAAAAACAGTTGTATCAACAACAGCTGTGTAATCCTTCAAGCGAGTAGGGTAGAATCTCTAGGTAACTGTTGAAAACAAGAAAAGAACTGTGCAAGCTGGAAGGCTCAGAAGAACTCAGACGGTTTGGTAAATTAGTTTTTGATCAAATAAGTCCTGTAAAATATTATCAACTATGTTTGTGTTCAAGGTAACAAGATACAGAGACATTTTTTAAAGAAAAGGCAATAACTTAAGCTAATCCAGGGAAAACTCTGAAGTCCCCAAGAACAGAGCCCCCTATTGAGGAACTTGGGCTAATTAAGACCCTAAAGTGTCCCAGCCAAGGGTTTATCTTTAGAAGTACCAGAAAACCTAGAGGCATTTATACTTTTATGAAGGTCTTCTGAAAACAAAAATTAGAGGGCAATGTTTAAAAGAATGTTGGTAGTAGATTTCACAACTAGTCAATACTCTTACAGTTACGTCCATAAGATTCCTAACTACTGCTTAGTTCCTTGCTTCTAAGAGTAATTGAGCAAAAACATGGTAAAAGCTGTTTTAAAAATTCTACCCAGGGCTTCCCTGGTGGCGCAGTGGTTGAGAGTCCGCCTGCCGATGCAGGGGATGCGGGTTCATGCCCTGGTCCGGGAAGATCCCACGTGCCGCGGAGCGGCTGGGCCCGTGAGCCATGGCCGCTGGGCCTGCGTGTCCGGACCCTGTGCTCCACAACGGGAGAGGCCACAGCAGTGAGAGGCCTGCGTACCGCAAAAAAAAAAAAAAAAAAAATTCTACCCACAAACAAATATGTGATGTATGAAAACAGTTCTTTGTTATATTGACAATATGGATCCAAATATAGCTTCACATATTAAGTATGTCAAGGTAAAGCCAGGAAGAGCATACACTGAACAGACCACAGAAGGTTCTTTTGATCAAAAACATTCAAATTTCTTCAGCTGGTATACCCAAAGGTAAGTGTATCGAAAACATAATTCATCTGTTTGTGAACAGAGTTGACATTTTTGGTGGAAACTCTTTTTGAATAAAAAGAGATTCTTTAGACTGGCAGAAAACCTTTCAACATTTTTCATTTACACAAAGCATTGCATGAGGCATCTAGCATATTTAGTTTGGTCAGCAACTCAATTAGTCCTTTGGCAACTGACTTGTGTTTTATCCCTCACATGGCTCTGTTTTGAAAATAATTATCTCATTTTCTACTCATTTTCTTATCTCATCTGCAATGTCAATTATTTACATAAAACATCTTAAATATGTTGCAAATATGTAAAACTATTTCCCCTTCCAACTCTTAGTTATTGTTTTGCTTTTGTGTAATTAATTGGGAGTTAAAATTTAAACAGGAAATCAGAACTAAAGATGCCCAGTTTTACCATCAGCTCAACAGCACAGGTTTGTTTGTTTGTTTGTTTATTTTAATATTAACAGGAATATAGCATGATTGACCTCCAGAGACCCAACCCTAACAAAAAAATTTATGTATATCTTTCTTAAGAATGTTGTGGAGGAGATTTGGTTAGGCTAGTGGCCCCGCCTCTGGAGATCCAAATTCTAATCCTGATTCTCTCACTAACTGGCCTGGGATTTCTGGACAGGCCATCTTCCTTACCAAAATGAATGCAAAGGATATTAGGATTTCTAAGATATCTTCCGGTGTGCCTAAGTATTGTCCTACCTAAGATTATGTGCTCAATTTGGATCAAAGAAATATTGGAATTTTCCCCAAATTTACCAGTGTTATCTTGAGGTCCACATCTAGGACTTTATTCTTTTCTCCCCCCACCCCCCGCCCCATAGAGGTGCCGGATCCCCTCCCGTTTTTAGACAAGTCTCGGACAATTTTTTCTTAACTCTCTTCCTAACTGTTTTAAACTCATTCTCTTCCCCTTTCTTTATGTTTCCCTCACTTTATTTCTACCTTGAAATCTTTTAGAGCCCATTTTTAGCATTCTTCATCCCCGTGAATGCTGCTGAATAGTAGTATTTTCACATAAAAGAACTTTAATATTTTTCCGTGCTCTATTTCTGCTTTACTCATTTCAACTCCTCTTATTTGGTCCCACATTAGAGTAGGTTCAATGATTAAATGTATTTTTGGTTACTGCGGTGTGCCGTGACCCAGCCTCTATTTCTCTGCATTTTTTTCTTTCTTTTTTAATATCCACATGAGTCTAGAAGTTACTAGTATGGCCATTTTTTAAAGTGCAATTTAAAAGCACAGAGTGAATGGAAACAACATCCATGTCTAGAATCTAATAAGCATGTGACTTCCTCACTTAAAGTTTTTCCACTGACTCAGATTGGGAAAAACATTATACAATCATCTAGATCAAAACCCTGCCATCAAGGAGTATTGTATCAATACTATTTCAAACTGTTAGGTAAACATGCAGGTAGTGGGGAGGGATTTCACCAAGGTGAAAGCTGTGTGTTTCTGAGGTCTTTTAGCCTAGGAACTCAAGTAATTTTCTTTCTTTCTTTCTTTTTTTTTTTTTGATGAAAAAATAGCAAATAAAGGATCAGCTTCTCACTGATTGTACCTACTTGTGGACCAAAAGAGCTGGTTATGATCAAACTCAGCCTTCATGAGTATCATTGTGCTTCTCCAAGTACTTCCGTCTTCTTTTCCAGTTACCTGTTACATGGCATGTGGAAACTTGAAGGCTTTGTTCCAGCACAGGGTGGAAAGCAGGCAATTCAAAAGCCCATCTAGTGCTGAAGAAGGACTCCAATCTAATGTTGGACTGTTTCCCTGAGTTAACTTTTGGTATCTCAAATATTGTGATTTTTAAAAAATCTTCCATTCAAATGTTCTTAATTTTGAAAATTTTGAACTAGCATGGAGAAATAGTCACCAAGTTCATTGTCATAGTCACAGTGTCTAATAGATTTACTAGATAAAGACATCAGTTCCTCCTCAGTCTTCATAATATTTTTCAAATTTCCACTTTTGATATGGCTTCACTGGGTCACAAGCAGCAACTTTCAGGGTCTTCTGAGAGAAATTTCCTTCTAAGCATAACAACTGGTGATAGTTTCCAAAAACAATGTGATTCACCTGGAGAGAAACATGATCTGAGAATGAGCCACAGACTGAATTTGACAATCGTGATGTAAGAAAATGAAAACCAATAAAAAATTAGGTAATTACATTTTTGATTTTTCAGGAATTCTCCTGAACAAAATTAATAACATAAACACAGGTTTTAGGCAGTATTAAGTTTGTCTTTATCTCAAACTAAGTTCTCACATTCTCCTAGCTACAAGACTTTTAATTCTTCATGAGACAAAAGATGAATTTTCTGATAATATGGCTGATAACTATATTATTTAAGGAAATAATTCCAGATGGCATTTACTATATTTGATCGCTGGCTGCCTCACTGCTGGTAGTAAGAAAAAATACACACCATTATAAAAGTGTGTTAGTTAATTTCTTAAGTCTGTGACTTAGAATGCAAATTTGGAATAAAAAATGCTAGAAATGATGTATTTTATTTAAGAGTTTCCTATCATGATCTCTGAGAGTACATAATGTCTGATGTCCAGAAAGTCCAGACGTGATTAGAGAAAGTCATAGGTATTTCAGAGGTCCTACTATTGCTTAATATTTATTGAATGTCCTAGAAATGGTCGATAACCTACTTAGAACTTGCTCATGGGTTTATGATTTTTTCACTTACCAATCCTCTCAATTACCCATGACTGTGACAAAGATCATTCTAATTATATATATATTTAATTATTTATATAATATATATATATATATATGTTGTTTTGAAATGCTTTAAAAATTTATCAAACAGGGGTGACTTCATAATAATTTATTTTAGAGATGCTCTTACAAAAACAATGTCATCCTTGTAGGATTTGGGGAATATGATGCTTGAGTACGCTCAAGGTTTTGTAAAAGAGATAACATTGAGAAGATCATTCTGGATTTTCTACAATGTTCTGCTCGTGGGTTGTAAAGAGGTAACTAAATAACTTGTCCCCAACAAAAAACACAATGTGGAAACCGGTATTGGAGGGGCATTCTATATCCAAATCCTAGACGCCACCTGTGAGACATTTCCTTTTAGGTGGCCACAGTTCACAGCATTTGAGGAGGGCTGACCTAGAGGACACCTTTTAAATGCAGATTCAGAAATGTATAATTTTAATAGCTCACTGGTATCCGGGGTCAAACTCACTGTCACCCTTCCGCCTTCCATGAAGCTCTCAATGCCTAATGCTTTCTAAAAGAAGAGACATGTTCCTGTTATTCATAGTCTTATTCTCCATTTCTTTTGTTTTTTAAGACTTATACATCTTGGGGGACCTAGGAGGTTTAGTATGAAAACTACCAAAATACTGAAAAAAGAAGAAAGATAATTGTCAAGATACTCACCTCCATGACATCTAGCGTCGTGAAAAGGGGAACCCAAGGCAGAAGGCAGCTATGTAACACGTTACAAAGTCATAGGCACAAACAAGGTAGGGGAACAGCTTTCTAATTTTTGCTAGCTTAATTTAATTACCTTATTTACAAATTGGCTTACCATTAAGGAGACCAGTGTTGGGCCTATATAAAAATCAGCGAATAAAGGCCTAAGTTCTCAGTGGGCCCAATCCAGTTTATAAGTAAGCCCTATGTAATTTAAGGACTGTCAGCTCCTAAATATTTTCTCACCAGCCTAATATCTTTTCTGATAACAGATTCACTTCTGAAGATGAGAAATGTATTCTTTTTCTCATTCGCAATCTCAATCTTTCCCCCTCTCTCTCTCCCTCTCTCCCTCCCTCCCTCCCTCCCTCCCTCCTTATCTATCTATCTATCTAATCTATCTATCCATCTACCTATCTCTCTCTCTCTCCCTCTCTCTCTCTATCGCTCCTCTTTGCCACAGGGTTAAGAAAGCAGAAGGTAAGATGTAATTTATTCAATATGTGTTTACAGATTTTCTTAACACTATGCAACGTGAAATTAGCAGCTCACACACTGGTAATTCCTAATTTTTCTGAATAACTCGATAATAACCATCATCACTAAAAAGAAAAAAATATTGTCCAGAAGGAACTGAAATATAACAGGGATGATCTATAGAAAGAAAGATTGGAGGAGGTGTTGCTTAGGTCCTAATTTTGATCCTGAGCAGGAAGAAAAATGTCATGAAGAGAACAGTCACTGGCTGTGACATCAAAAAGAATGGAGGCGCTCCAAAGAAAAAAGTGTGCTTACTTTGGGGTTCATCCCTGAGCAAAATGATGGTCTCGCATACTCAATGCATTCAGTGGATTTGGTGGCTACCTGCTAGTGAGATAGCAGAAAATTTGAGAAGGCAGGCTTGAAATTATTCCTGCCACTCCAAGATCCTACACCAAAGCTTATGACTTTGTGTCCTATTAAAATATAATTGGGGAAAACAGAAGACTTTGAGAGTGAATAGGATAGAGCACAGATGTTCTGGTAAATATTCACAACTGGACCTCTGGTAAAACATCCCCGATTTGTAGTGTGAAATAAAATTCACATTTATGGCAAAACAAGAAAAATTTAAACATAAGAATTCTTCTCTGCCCTTTGGCCTCCCCTCTCCCCCATCTATGCATTGTGTCTCCGCATTATGCATTGACCGAACCTCCTCCATCAGCAGGAATACCTGCTCAACCATAAACAACAACATTCTTCTAGCATCAGCAACTCCTTAAAAGAGAACAGTCCTTCCTGATCTTGTGAAGGGTCACATGACCCACCACGACGGCACTTAAATCTGGATTGTGTAAATTGTCAATAATTCGTTATTTAATGTGCAGCCCTGTGTCTCAAAAAATTTATATAAACTGTGTCTTGACTTCTAACAGGCAGAACAGTTCTCAGAGCTTTCTGAGATGCTCTTTCCGGGTTATAATCCTCAAATTTGGCTCAAATAAAATTTTCCAATTCTTTCTTAGATCGACTGGTTAATTTTTTGTCAGCAGTAGCATGGGTATAAATACTTGCATCACGGCTGGTTTCAAGTTACCCATGTGACATTGCTGAATGTGAAGTTGGCAAGAGCTGTGCACAGCCAGCTCCCCCAGGCTGGTTGGAGTTGGCTCCAGCACCCGCTCAGAGCCTAGGCCCCTGGGAACCAGAGGGCATGAGAAAGTCTCTCTACACGGAAAGGAGGCAAGATGCGGAACCAGGTTCACACTAAGTGCAGGGCTTGTGGGAAGCACACTGCTTCTCACTTTTCCCATATACTGTCCCTGTAAACTTTCCTGGTAACCAGTGAGAACCAATTCTAGTCTATACACCTTTCTTCTTGCATTATTAGTTGACTGAAGCAAATGACTTTTAGAAACAAAGATGACAATAGCAATTTAACCAAAAGAACCTGGTGACTGTTCTATTTAAAATAACAGATTTGAAATAAATTTTGTGAAAAGAATAAAAAAAGACTCGACAATTTATAGAAAATATCTGTTTATCTCTCTGTATGAACTTTCACACTGTCTCTATTGTCCCAAACACATTTAAGGCTTCTGATTGAGAAAGCTGACAATGAGGGTTTTATGTCCCATTTAATTGAAAGCTGGATTTGTGGTAAGCAACAGGTGCAAATATTCTCTTACCAGTTCTGGATGAAAGACGGATGTTGATTTATGCAGCCATTTTAGCCCTTTGTTTCTGTTATCACAAGGGTGCAGCCTCAGGGCTCTGTTATCAGGGAAGGGAGCTAAGCACCATTCTCCTTGTTTAATAAGTCTTAACCAGGTGTAATTAAATTGTTGAAGCTGTAGGTGAAATGAATAAGAAGGTGACTTCCAATGGCACACACAAGTAGCAGCTTTGTCAAACGTTTTTGTTAGCAATGCTTAAGAATATAGGCACTCTAGTCAGATGTTCTGTGTTCAAATCCTGGTGTTGTCATTTTCAATTCTGACCATGTGGGCATATTATTTACCCTGTCTAATCTCATTTTTATCATTTTTAAGTTGGATAGCTATAGTGTCTATCTCAAAACCTTGGGGTAATGACTCTCAAGTGTTGAGCACACAGTAAGGCCTCAATAAGTGTTAGTTGCAATAATAAAAAGTATTTAGTACAATTAGTATGTATCTGAGAATGGATGTCATTTTAGGTGTTCTGAATGCCAGACTACCTTGGTGCTTGAAGTATTGGAACATTCAAACCACCACATAATTTAGGCCCCTGGCCATTGGGGCTACAGGGAGATCCAAGTCACAGTCCTAAATTACTTTGATGGGAATTATTATGTTTCTTTTTTTTAAGACTAGACATTTGGACTCCTAGAGGCTTTGTTCTATTATAGGAAAGGTTAAAAATCTTTCTTTGCTGGTAGCATAAGGAATCACCAGTTTGCTACTGCGTCAGCATCCCCCAGTTCACAGGAATGGCTCTTGGAGATGTCCAGTTTTGGGGAGCCGCCAACTGTATGTCTAAAATAAATACTGTTTTAGGTAATGGAAGGATGTTTTTAATTTTTATAAATATTTCTCTCCAGTTTTCTTACAACCTAGTACTGTCTACCTGGTCAATATACTCTAAATGTCTAGGTGTGTGGGAAATTTGTCGCTTTGCACCAATGTAAACATATTTTAAGAAAATAGACTGCTGGTAAAATCTATCTAAATACTTTTATCTAGTGAACCATTTGTAATATAATTGAGATTTAACTTAGATTATCAAGTATGTTATTGTATTAGAACTCTCCATTCAAAGGGTAGTACCTGGACCAAAATTAGCATCTCCTGGGAGCTACTTAGAAACGCCGAATCTCACTCCCCACTATGGACTTATTAAATCAGAATCTGCATTGTAACAAACTCCCCAGGTGATCTGAGTGCACATTAAATCTGAGAAGCACAAACATGTCATAATACAAGGATTTATGTGGCTACTAGGAGAAGCTAGCTCTTACCTTGAAAAGGGATATTTCAACTGGTAGAAAAGTTAGTAACTAAGGAGACATTTTAAGTAAGGTGACGGATAGGGCTTGGTGGTTCAATCCTAGGGTTTTATTCCTTTTGAGCTTTTTTGGATGAATGCTACAGTCACTGGCTTAATACTAAGCCTCATTAATTCTGCTAAAAATAAGTTAACTTACTCCATGTTCCTTTACTTTTTATTACTCAAACCAACCAAAAGAAGCAGAAGCTAAAAATGAGTAACAAGACAAAAGGGAAGATGGGCGTTTGTGAAAAGCAGGGGCTCCATGATTCATACTTTTTGTCTCCTAGCATCCCTTCGAGAGACTTAGTGGTTATTGAGAACTTGGGTTTTCAGATAAAATACTGGTTAATCAGACACAGAAAGTCACTATAATGATGAGTCTTGAAGGATTGCATTAGTTAATATTTTACTTTCATATAATTTGGACTGCTTATGGTTTTGTTTTACAATTTACTACTTTATTTCCTCTTTGAATTGTTAATACGTGAAAATTACTTCTTTCAATTGATTTTTGACACTTTTCTCTTTCCTCTGTCTCCTCTTTCCTAATTAAGAACGAATTCCATTAGCTTCAAGTTTACAATCCATAGCTGAATTACAGCAGCTTTGAATTAAGAGGTAGAGATGGGATGTGCTTGAAAATACAAGCAATACCTCTAAGTCAAAGCAAAGGAGTAAGTCTTGGCAAGCCTAGATTCTCATCACAAAAAATTTCTCTGTCCAAGAATTTACCTGTAATTTTAGGGGGTGAGTTCAACTCCGGAATGTATGTTCCTGTGAGTCCTATTTGGTACCCAAACTGATAACTGTCCCCACAGAATGAGTTGTTAGGAAACATATGTTGGAGAGGGAGGTGCCATCACTCAGAGCTCACCTCCAGCCCTGCAGAGTCCTTGCTCTGTTCTCCCTGGCCCTACTCCCTCCCCTAAATATTGTGCTCTGAGTTTGTTGAAATTTTGCTTAGAGTTTTCCACCATGGATCACGAATTGCGCAATTTGTATTACTCCCTTAAGATGTAGGATAATGTGTGTGTGTGTGTGTGTGGGGTGGAATCAGAGAGTAAAATTGCTCCCGTAGATTAATTATTTAAAAATATGTACCATCTTTATTTTCTTTATCATTTTGTCTTTATACGTAATGAGTTACTTTTCTCATTTTTGTCTTTATTACTATAGCAGTGAAAATTTGTGGAGCAGCAAATGTTAGATATTCTTTTACAGGCTTCACATGTGTTATCTAATTCTATCCTCACACCAGCTCTGGAATAGGCACTATTATCACTGTCATTTACCTAAGGGTTAAGAAATTTGCAGTTGACACGTTTTTTACAAGTGATGGAACCAGAACTGGGTCCCCGGTGGGTTGACTACAGTATCAACTACAGTTGACCTTTATTCCCTCAGTCACTGTCTTCTACATTTAGAAGTGGACCCTGTTGTCACCAACCCTATCATTACACAGAAATCTAGAAACTAATTACTGTTTCTGTAGGCGAAAATGAATTTCCCAAGTGAATGATGAATGTCATACCCTGCACCTATCAACTACACCTGCACCTACTATCAACTGTACCTACCATGAGAGAAAAAACCCAGCTCAGCATACCTTGCTGCTCCCATCACAGTCTTCCAGAATGGCTGTGGTGTTTTTGATGGAAATGCATTTACCCAAGGCCTCACTAATAAGCTAGGAAGCAAAATATAAAACATGCGTTAAGAAAAGGTATTTTAAAGTACAACAAGACATTCAGAAAACACAGAACATAAAACTATAATAGGGTTAAAAGATAGTTAAGTTAATAGCATTACTTAGCACTATACAATTTTATTGGTTGCTGTCTCTAACAGAGACATAATGTAATCTTGCTAAAGTACAGCTTCAATCTGTCAATTTAGGCCTGTGATTCAGCCACAGAGCCAACAGAGGCTCTTAATTAACCCTTGCCTGGAATGCTGAATAGGAAAGGAGAAAAAGGTGGCATGAAAAGTAGTTATTTTCTTGTCTCAAGTTTGTCTGATGCATATATTAAAAGTCAGTGCACATACTTGCAATTTAATCAAACCAGCGGTTATGGGCTCTGTTCCCTGGCTGACCCCTCCAAGCTATTCGACTGCTTAGGCACTGAATCATAGATAAATTGAGTCCTTCAAAAACAGCAGATTCCAGCTGACTCCTGGTCGGAATCTTCCTAATGACTCAGGCAAGCTACAATTCATTACAGGAAAGTCACGCAAGTTAATACACAGCAAAGCTTAAAGGCGTTTTCTGGCAGGCCCCCAGGTTTTTAATGGATTTCTAAGGTCCAGTATGGAGGCAGCTTTCTATAAGTCACCATTTAATGTGGAAAAATATTGATTCCCTCGCTCCCTCTGACATTCTGGGCAGGTCTAACGAGATGGTGGGTTAATAGCACAATTTGGGGGCTTCCCTGGTGGCGTAGTGGTTGGGAGTACGCCTGCCGATGCAGGGGACACGGGTTCGTGCCCCGGTCCGGGAAGATCCCACATGCCGTGGAGCGGCTGGGCCCGTGAGCCATGGCCGCCGAGCCTGCGCGTCCGGAGCCTGTGCTCCGCAACGGGAGAAGCCACAACAGTGAGAGGCCCGCATACCGCAAAAAAAAAAAAAAAAAAGAAAGAAAGAAAGAAAAAAAGCACAATTTGGACTTAGATATCTAGAAGAGCTGTGGAGAGCTAAGTGTCTACACAGGGAAGCCCCCTGTGCTGGGAAGTGGGGAAGTCTTTGTTGCCAGGGACTCTATTTGTGTCCTTTTTGTTCCAGGGCGCCTAACAAAGGGCTCTAACCCTGGAGCGCTGTAGGACGCAGGCTATGTAGCTCACAGAGTTGACAGACTTCATAACGCAGTGCTCAGTGGGTTGGTTCTCACTTTTACATGCATAACTTTTCTTGTGAGAAAGTTAAGGGGCATCTTTAGGGTCCAGAAAGTGCAGAATAAAATGTAAAAACAAGAGGGAAAATTGCAAATGCTGGCAAGCAGGGGACCAATAGTGAGCATGGATAAGCCAGAGCTGGAATTGAGGTCGTCCGCACATGATGGGAAGCTAAAAAGTTAGACCCTCAGTGGAATGGTGTACTAGGAAAAAACAATTTACCCATTAGCACAGGGGGACAAATGGGAAGCTAGGTTCTCCCATGGGAATCTGAAACCTTACATCAACCTTCATTTTGGTTTGAGATGCCCACTTACACCACTAGCATTGGCTAGGAACACTGATAGAACCCTCAAAGCACAAAAATAAACATAAAAATCTACCAGTTTTGTTACCTCTGGGATGACTGGCAAGCAAAACATTTCTAGAAGAACAGAATCTCCATCAGAAATCCTCAAAGGAAGCTCTATTCACAATTTAAATTGTGACTAGACAATGACAAGTTTGGGAGGAGACAACCCATCATTAGTAAGTGGGAGCAGTCAGAACCTACAGAAGGAATCCACCACCATGAACTTCAGAGAAAGGGTTAATAAATAGAAGTGCACAGAGGTAGAATACTCCTGGAGTTGAAAGAAAGGAAATGCTGTCCCAATTGCTCTCTGGATCTTAACAGAAATAAATATAAACTCCTGTACTTGTAGATTATGCAGAAAATATCTTATCTTCAAATGAATTTGGAAAACTCTGGCTTCAGTACAGTTGAACAGGTTGCCTTACTCCAGAACTTCTCAGAACCTTCGGTACTGAGTGCAGGTTAATGTTTAGCTCACGGCTCTGAAAGGCAATGTGGTACGAGAGTTTGCCAAATACATTTGACCACGGAATCCTATTTCTGACTGCACAACTAATAACTTTGCTCAGAACAGTGTTTGGGATCGCCTGGTTTAATTGATTTCTTTGTATTTATTTCTCACAATCCCTTCTTCCAAGCACTGAAAGGCTTAGAAAGAGAGAAAACTTTTCTATCCCTTGCCTCCCCTCTCCCACTTCATATGAAGATCTGTTTCCCTTCCCTTCTTTTGGAAATTACTGGAGAAACTGCTTTCCTTCATATAGGAATGGTCTATGAAGTGCTAAGGAATTGTTATTCTTTATCTCATTATGAATAGTTTTGAAAACTGTTTTTTAACTTCTGATTTTTTAAAAATTATATCCATGCTTTTATTGTAAACCATGTCAATCTTTTTTTTAAAATTAGGAAGTACACAAATTTTAAATTATCCATTTTGAATTATTTCATTTCCAATTTAGGAGGTGGGAGTTCCCTATGGTTTATCTCAGAGTTGTTAAACACTAGGCTAGAAGCTGTTTGCGGAGTTTTATCCAATATAAATACGAATTATTGGTGAGGTTCTTTTACTTTATTATTTTCAAATATTTTTGGTTCAGTGAGAAAAGATTTGTTCTTATTTTTAAAAAGTCAAACTTTCCTCAGTGTGTAGGTTTAAAGAAGGGAAAAATATGGAGCAAGTAAAAAAAAGCTGTGGATTTTATTTTCTTGGAACTTTACACGATTATCTATCCAAATTAATGGTCTAGTTAATCTTACTCTGAATTGCCTGGAGAAAGGTTTTTTGTTTGTTTGTTTGTTTGTTTTAATAGTAATAATACTCCCTACTGGTTGCTTCAGAAGGGAGCAAATGTCATTTTATTAAAATTTGTCTAAGGAAGGCAGCAAATAGGGAGGAAAATAGAAAGAATTTGTTAAAACCATTTAAAAAATATTTTCCACATTTTGTTGTATTAAAACTCAGGCATCAGCAGAAGGCTGTTTCATTAGGAGAGCTCTTCAAAAATTTCACGGGAACTATTATACAAGCTAGCCTCAAAGAGGAGCAAAAGATAGTTTTTTAGTTCCCTCTGGTGGTTAAAATTCAGTAATGCTCTTGCTGAGATTCTGTGTTGTTAGGACAGGAAAAAATTACTACGGTGATAATTTCTTTTTATTTTATCCTGCTCAGGAAATAGAGTCTTAAAAATGTAAATTTATTTTACAAGCATATTATTTGAACAGTGTATTAACCCAGGTTATTCTTGCTAATGAGTTATCTAAGATAAAATATCAGGTTGAACCATCTGAAGTAGCGACTATCGCATTTTGACCTACAAAGGTGGCAATTATGTCATACACAAACAGATTACATATACTTATTTGTCAGTTGAATTTTATAAAAGCAGAACAAATTCTCAGACTGGTTTCCTCTCTTTCTCACTTTTCTGGGATCTCCTTTATATCATCAAGGGGAATGGCTTTACTAAGTGTCCTTGTCATCAGGAGATTTCCTAGGCAGAGAAAAACTGGGTTTGTACAATCCACTTTCTAGGGAGAACTGAAAAAATATGACCTAAAAAAAGATTAAAAATTTGCATTACAGGAGAAGACCTCTAGGTCAAGGCTTGACTAACCATCTCTAAACCCAGTCTATGGTAAGTGTTCTCATATCTTGTCATCGTCTTCAAATTAAGCCTCGCTCCTAGAATGGTTTTGAAATGGCTTTTTTTTTTTTTTTTTTTTTTTGCATTACACGGGCCTCTCACTGTTGTGGCCTCTCCCGTTGTGGAACACAGGCTCCGGACGCGCGGGCTCAGCGGCCATGGCTCACGGGCCCAGCCGCTCCGCGGCACGTGGGATCTTCCCGGACTGGGGCACGAACCCGTGTCCCCTGCATCGGCAGGCGGACTCTCAACCACTGCGCCACCAGGGAAGCTCTGAAATGGCTTTTTGTTTGTTTGTTTTCTCTCTTATTTTTTTTAGAGTTTCTCTCCTTCCTTGACTTTTCTTAGCTTTGTACTCTATCCAACCTATCAAGTTTGGCTTCTTTCCTTTTGGTATGTTACCTTGTGCCCTGGAATTTTCCCTGCTATTGTCTGACAATTTCTGTTATTTTCAATCCCTCTTTGAAATCTCTAAAATTCTAATTAAATCACATCATGCTATTGTTTAACCCTACTCAGCAACTTCCAATTACATTCTGAAGAAAGAGAGAGAGAGAGAGAGAATCCTTACTCTGCCCGCAAGGACCTGTGTATGCATCTCCTTCCTCTCTCTTCACCTTCATCTAGTGCCATCCTTCCTGCCTTCACACCCTGATAACAACATCCATCTTCTTTCCAGTTCTTGAAATCCTCAAACTTTCACCCGTCTTAGAGTTTTTGCACAAAGGGCATCCTCTGCCCACGGCTCTCTTCTTTACAGCTTGGCCAGTGCTTGGTCTTTCAGGCCTGGCCTTCAGTGTCTCCACAGAGTTGACTACTCTAAGAATAATTCCTGACTTGTGGCCAGTTCCCTAAATAAAAGCTATTATATTTTTTATTTACAGTTTACTTGCTTATTTGTTTATTATCTTTCTATCCTACCCAACTTCAAGCTCCACAGAGAAGGAATCAAGTCTACTTCATTCATCACCCTACAATCCAGTTCTGAAATACTGCCTGGTTTCTTGACACTTGGTACATGTTCGCTGAATTAATCAATGAGCATGGCCGCCTGGAAGCCTTCCTCAAGTTTACCCAATGTATGTAGTCCTCAACCATGCTTGGTCTCCTCTGCACTCATATTTGCTGTTTACTTATAATGTAATAATTCATTCTTCCCCATGCAGTTTCAAAAGGGTTTTTGCATCGTCTTTTGACGAAGTCAGTTTTTAAATTGCTGCTTGAACTTACCACACCACTTGCCCTCACTATGGGAGCCTTCAAGTCTGGAAAAACATTCTCCAAGTACCACTTGAAGCTTTTGCATTTTAGTTTCTTTCGAAGTTCCCGTTGCTGGGTGAGGTTTCCGACATCTAACCCTTGGTCTGTGAGGTGATCCCCATGGCCGTAGAAGAGCTCCTTGTACTCATCAAGCCAGACCTCAGCCACCCTCACCAAGTTCCGCTCCACTGTCTTCATCCGGTCTTTGGGGAAGGAATACGGATTGTCATTTCGGAATATGTGGCCCACTCGGGAACAGGGAATGATCTCAATTTCGCCACCACACATCCACACCTGGAACAATTTGATGACACACACCAATTATCCAGTGATTGCCCACAAATCATGGGCAATTAATGACAAGAAGCCACCCGGCAACTTTTTCCCCCTGTTGAAGTACTACTCTTCACTTCTGAAACCCTTTTCAACAGAAAATTAAACTCAACAGGTTTATTTAATTTTGTATATTGCTGTGGACCATTTTAGGGTTATTAAAATATATATTTTCTCTTTTCCTATCCTGTATAAATCTTGTTTTTTTCCTAAAAAAATCCTAACAGAATCCCAATGTATGAAATATGTACCATGAGTTCCTGCTTTAGTCAGATCAAGGAAAGGAATATATATTTCCTTTTTTTTTCACTGTCCCCTTCTCACATCTTGGAATGATCTGTATGACTTGTGGCCACAACTGAAGACAATTCTTCCTGATCAAGAGCTCAAAGTAATACCCCTGTCACTATATACACCCCTCTCCATAGGAAAGCAGGCGCTTTGGATGTTCTCCACTATGGCTGCTGCCACCGCTTTCTCAGATATGAATCAATGGCTATATAAATATCCAGAGTTATCTGAGACGTCCTAAGATGCTGTACTATCGCCTGTTGGTGGCCTTCCCTAGTGGCTCTTTTTATCCTTCTGTCACTTGTGCTCTCCAAGATGGCCCGTTACTAAATAATTCCATTATTTCTAATATATTAGAAAAACACATGAGAGTAATTTTGTGTCGAGTATGCATCCCACAGCATTTACATTGAATGGCAGACAGTTATTTCCCCCACATTCAGATGCAGAAACCATGTTGTGAAATATGAGGGAACTCCAATAAATTTCATGAGAGTTATTGATTCTTCCAAATTCAGTCTGGAATATGAAGACATTAATCCAGAGACCTTAATATTTCTATGAAATTTCCTCCCAGAGATAGTAACATAACTGATTGTATTAGTAAAATGAAACTGTTTAAAAATGATAAACTCTTAATTGTAAAGAGAATTTGAGAAACACTTGGTGATACCTTGAAAGAGAGCTCCATATTTTCTCCACCCCAAACGTCGAGCCCAGGATCGTATGTTCCCAGTTCAAAAAAGTAATTTTTATCAATAGAAAATAATCCACCTGCCATGACGGGGCATCTACAAAAAGAAAAGTTGGCTTTTTAATCTCGCATGTCATGGGAGCTCAACTTTTAGAGTGGGTTCCCTACTAGGAGGCATTTTAGAATATTTACCAAGTATGGGGAGGTCTTGAAAGAAGTCACACATAGCATCTAAGTGACAAATTCCCTGGTTTATGTGACAAAACTTGATTAGGGTCAGCAAAGATGGGGCCTGGAACTAGGATTCTTACTTGTCATTTATGCCCTGACACAAATTCTCCAGAGATGTTATTTTTAATAAGTTATTTAGTGCTGTTTAAGGAAGACCCGGCAGGCACTGCTGTAAGTGTTATATTTGTATTAACTCAGGCCTCACAAAAATCCTGTATGTAACACTAAGAAACTACAATCCAGGAAAGGTAACAAAGTTTCCTAAGGTCACAGACTGGTAGGCTGTACATCTGGGGTTCAAATTTGGGTGGTCTGGCTTGACTCTATGATTTCTCCGCCACTATACTGCCTCAACTGTACACAAACTTTACTGACAGCTTGTTATGTGGCAAACACTTTTTAAAGCACTTTTTGTATAGTATTATCTGATTTAATTCTCAAAACAATCCGAGGTAGATACTTCTGTTAGTCTTAAAGTAAAAATGAGGAAACAGAGACTCAAAGAGGTTAAGAAACTTTTTAAAAGTCACCACTAGTACCTAGTAGAGTTCAGATTTAAACCCAAAGGGTCTGACTCCAGAGCCTTCACTGCTGTTATTGGTCATGGGGAACAGAAACTACATTTGAGTCAGCAGTTAGACAAGGCAGTCATCACTTCCCATGGTGGTCACCAAGGGCTCCCCCTGCTCTGCCTGAGGCTGGCTGAGTGCTCATCCTGCAGGTCTAGACTTTGGGGGAAGTGTTAGGAAGCTCCCGCCACTTTGGCTTCAGGTCTAAGCTGTGTTCTTCAATCCAGTTTCTCCAGCAATAAAGCCCCAATTATAATTCACATCCAGCTTCTGTGTCTATTTCTCAATTAATTCACAGAATTTTGCACCCTTCCCATAGAAAGTACAGGATTAGACTCAAAAAGAATTAGAATGATCTCTCTATTACTATTATTTACTCTTAATTTTTACTCATGTTGACTTTAATATTATGTGTGTTTATATAGCATTTATGCAGCACATTTAAGTGGCTTATATTTCTTAGTTTGCAAATCCCAGAGAACAGGAGTAGTGTTTGTGAATTTCCCTGGTTCAGGGCTGGATAGGGTGCAATAGCCCACTGAAAAGGTGAGTTTTTGTTGTGGGAAACGAACTTCTCAGGAAAACATTGTTTGCTTTTGGTCATTTATTGGCTAGAACTGTAATTCTTGGTGTTCTATAGACTGACAGCATATACTTGTTTTGTGGAATTGCTTCCTATGCCTTTATAAAAAAGATATATGACTCCTTCCTAATCTTAAGTTTCACACACTTACCTTATTATATCAGTTTCTTTAATTTTGTGTTTTGCAACAACGTCTGGAGGAATTGTTCTCCAACCAAAGTTCATTGGCCACACAAAGATGCCTCTTTGAAAGTTGTCCACTGTCATGTAACTAGTCCAGGAAAAAAAACCAAAGTGCTACCTGAGATCATACACATACACTTAACCAACCCGACATCATGTCTTGCACAAGTGAATGAAACAAGTGCCTACGCAGATGATTTTAGATCATCACAAACTTTTTAACAACGTTTCAATACAATGTATGAGTATAATTTGCATCAGTGACTAACTGGCTGGATTGCTCACTTTTAACTTACACTTCTCTTTTAATAATGTTCTGGCCATTTTTGAGGAAAAAAAACCCACTTAAGAATATATATGTGTATGTGTACATATATATATGTATACATACAGATACCACAAAAAGAAAAACTAATCTTAAGGAAAATAAATATTTGGGGGTTCAGCTGAATAGAAAGAGGAAAGACCTGGACGATGAGTATTAGTATTTATTAGCATTAAGGGTTAAGAATTTGTGATGATCAAATAATTGGATTGATCAGCTTTCATCTCAAGATATCTATCATGTATTTCCATTTATTTAAACAGATAAATTGTGTATTATGTAGATTTGCAAAAATGTACATATTAGGAGTATGACCAGTACTTTCTGCTGCTGGTTAAAACTCACTTAAGTATCTTGTGGAATATGACAATATTACCTCATATCCTTATCATTGATGACTTCAATTACTGGACAGGCTACTTTCTTTCTACTTAAATAAACTCTTTCCAGAAGAGGTTCCAACCAACCAACGTTACATTCCACATGAGAATCTAAGAATGTCAACACGTCACCTACAGAGCCAGAAAAAGAACAATTATTTGAAAATGCAATACACTGAATGTGTGTACGTCACGTTCAAGGGTCCTGGGGACTGATCCAGAAATGTGGTTGTAAAGGCAGTAGTCTTTTCTTCTCACTGAATTTCTTCCTTGTCTCTCTAATTTCATTCCATAATGACATAAAAGAAATTTTGTTTCTAGCAGTCCCTTGGAGCAAGCATTATTTATGTTTGGAAAAAATTGATCAGCCACTTAGAATGCGGAGCCAAGGCTCTGAAGGGAATATTTAGTATTAAAGTTAGTTGCTTTTGTCCCTTCTAAGGAGGGTGGGTCCCATTAACTCTGGGGTAGAGGACTGGGACTTTGTTTTGCAGAAGACAAGGAAGAGTTTGAGATTCCAAGTTTGGCCTTCGGAATGATGAAGAGGACAAATCGCTCCACATTATAGGACTGAAAAGGATTTAAAGTGGGGGAACTAGTAAGACTAGGAGGTAGTTTTAAAAGGCTTACGGAGGGGGGAATGGGGAGTTGTTTAATGGGTATAGAGTTTTAGTTTCATGAGATGAAAAGAGTGCTGGAGATTGGGTGCCCAACGGTGTGAATGTACTTCACAGTGAACTGTACATTTGAAAAATTGTCTGTCCTTGTTGAGCACAGACCCCCACTTATACTTAGGTGACCAACTTAGGATACTGCTGCTAGCACCACTTAGTGATGGAGATTGTGCTTAGAGTTCCTTGATGAATGTGGACCTGCTGCCCATTTAATTTTACAGAATGATTTATAAGTGATGGTGAGGAAATCACGTGTCTTCCCTGCAGCAGGAACAAGTTGTAGAAATTTACAGAAAGATTGTTGCTCTTCAGGAGACCTGAGAGTTGGCCAGAAGTTAGATGTCACTTGTTCTCCACACACTAAAAGTTAGCCAGAGAGTTACACGTTTACCTTATTATTTTGTAGAAGACTCTTTCAGACTCTCAGAGAGCCTGACATTACTCTGAGACCAAATGTGGCTAACTCGACTTCTGTTTCTGCATGTCCTTGGGTATCTGATCTCAACCTTGCCTGTGGCTTCTCTTCCCTCCTCTCTGAATCCTAAGGGGTAAGTCTTTAGGAAGCAGTAGCTGTCAAGGCCTGTCAGATTCTGGATTCAGAGGCTTACCTTTGATCTCTTTGTTTGGTCAGGCATTCTAGAGAAGATTTTTACACTGGTATCTTTGCTGATCTCTGATTATAGAGACTCTTCAAATCCACCGCAGGCTGCTGCCTATGCTGTACTTGTGAGGTCAGGGGAATGCCTGGGAGAGTTTGGGAGGACTCACTAGGCTGGCCAGCCCTGCTCAGTGCCATCCTTGAATGGTCCCTGAATTACATCCTTGACTAAATCTGGTACAGGACCTCCTGAGTTCCCTTAAACTCTCCACAGGGTTCAGGTGCATTTCAGGGCAGTTGGATTTATCTTTAGATGAGGCTGTTATTAACCCCATCAAACAGACATTTCTGCTTCTTTCCAAACTCAGACATCAGCCCTCCACTAATGCTGCTCAAAGTATGGGCCATAGACACTGCCATCTATAGGGAGATAGGGACAGAAATTGAGAACAAATGTTTTGAAACTTTATAGCAGTTTGCCAGAGTAATTGGTTAATTTATTGTCTATTTCATATACCTGTGTGTTATATACACACACACACATATATATAATTATGTATATATCTATATGTGTGTATGTATATATAATTGTGTATATAGCTATTTTTTCCCCATTTCTTTTTTAGGTAATTCATTTTTATTATCATTTATAAAGGTGTCCACAAAAAATGGAAATGAAGAGAAGTCCTTCTGTGATAGTTTGGGAAGTCAGTCTCTGCCGCACAGTGGCAAGCAGTTAAGATGCACCTCGCTGAAGTTTTTCAGAGTTGTGCCCCCTTAGTGAGTCATTAAAACAATTTATTGAGATTGGCCAGAATCTAAAAAAAATAAATAAAACAGAAAAGCAGATATTAGAATCGTCATGCATTTCTTAACATGGGTCACGGTCAAAAGAGTTTGAAAGTTACTAAACTAAGGCTGAGCTAATGTGTTCAAGGGTGTTAATGAATGACTGAGAAACAAATTTACAATTTTACATTTGGATTTACTAAATTCAAAGAAATCATGTTATGGTGTAACTATAAGTTATTGAGAAGGCCAATGGCAATAACTTTGATCAAGTTCATTGCACCCCTTCTGAAGGTGGCCTCTCATACTGTCTAACAATTTGGGCTGTTCTGGAGATCATTACCAGCAGGCCTTGTGCTCCAGGCAGGCAGTGAGACAGTTTTTATAAGCAGCACAGTTTTGGTCCTGTATTCATCAGCTTTCTCTATATGGATGTGTAATTTTCATCTCAAACTGAGATGGACAGAATCAGAGCTCAGTTGCAATCTCAAACCTGTGCCTCTGGTCATAGCCCCACCATCCACCAACTTGTTCAGATTCCAATCCTAGGGGTTTTTTTGACTCCTCATATTAACACTCTCTTCACATCTTACCTGATGGCAAGTCCTGCAGGCTCTGTGTCCACAGTAATTCTAAATCTGACCACTTCCTCTATCTGCCCTGGTACATTTCTGGTACCTGGACAACTACAGTAGCCTCCTAACTGGTCTCCCTACGTCCTCTCTGACTTCCCTAATGTCTATTCTCTACAAAATGGCCAGAATGAGCTTTTAAAATGTAAGTCAGACAATTTTATTCTCCTTTTTAATGTCCTTCATTGACTTCACATTATACCAAGAATATCGCCTGCATTTCTTGAGTGACTCAGAAAACTTTACAGAAGACAGCCTTTGCCTTTCTCCCCCAATGCATCTCTTACCACTCCCTCCATGGTCAGCACCTGTCGGCCATAATAAACTTCTTTCTTTAATTTGAATATGCAGAGCTTGTTTCTGCATTGAGACATTTGCATTTCTTGTTCCTTTTGCCTGGGAATGTTCATCACACAGATCTCAGCTCAAAAGTTATCCACTTGGACTATTTCTTGACTATTTTATTTTTGTATCATTTGTGGATAATGACTTTCCAAAGGAAATCAAATGGAGAATTTCATTAAATTTTTCCAAATGCAGTCCATAATTAAGAATCTTAGCTGTCACCACAATGCCCGTTTTGGTGTGATGTGCTTGTTGTCAATTTAAAACTTCCATTACAGAGAGAAGAAATTTGTTAGCAAACCAATGGGATAAGAAAAGTTCCAAATCTGGGGTCTAGTTGCAAGACAGTGAAACTCTGGTGAGCAGATAATTCGGCTTCAGACAATGCTTGAATCCAAGCTGGTGGAGGTCTGCAATGCTATGGCTTATAGGAGCAGAGTGGTGGCTAAATGTCTAGAAGCAACAAAATGTAGTAGAAACAAGTGTAGGTTCTAAAGCCAAGGTTTCTGGGTTCAAATCCTGGCTCTACCACTTACTAGCTGGGAGAACTTGTCATAACTTCAGTGTGCCTCCTTATTCTCATCTATAAAATGAGGGAAATGATTGTATCTACTTCATAGAGTTATTGTAAGGATTAAATCAATTAATATAGAAAGTGTGTAGAATGGTACCTAGTACATAAGGTCAACTATTATTATGGGGTACAAGTGCATCCAGAGAGGATGTGAAAATGAACCAAAATGTTTGATGCTATTTTTAGAATACTTATGGAGAGAAAAGATATACCTTCTCCCCCATTCACCCACTAATACCCACACACTAAAAAGAGGTGAGGAAAAGAAGGCATGTTACTCTTTGAGAAGAGAGGGCAATTGGAGGAGCAGACAAAAGTCAGGAGAGAGATAATTAATTCTGAAGTTCTGAAAACCGATGGGGTCAGGTCAAAAAGTCACAGGCTTAAAGGGGTGCCTAGTGGTCAAATTTGGGATGATTTGAGCACACACACACAAATATGAATACTAATACTAATGCTGATAATATACACATTGACTTTTTCAAGGCATAAATCCATAGTGAAGTGGGCATAACAGGGAGTTAGAAAGGTGGAAGAGAAAGAGGGAGAGAGGGGAGAGAGAGGCAAAGAGAAAAAGAAAAAGAGAGACGTCTTCTTTACAAGTTGAATGCCAGCTCTAAAAGAAGAAGGAATGAGAGATTTAGAAAAACAGTTTTGCAGTCCTCAGTGTAATAATTGATTCAAGCAATGATCGTCAATGGCTGCTAGATTATTGGATAAAATGTTGTGAGGGCAGACTTAGAGAATGAACTTATAGTCACCAGAGGGGGAAGGGTGGTGGGGAGGGATAGACTGGGAGTTTGGAATTGACATGTACACATTGTTAAACTTAAAATAAAACGCCTTTCCATAAGAAATTTTAAAATATAAGAAAGAATGCTAGCAGTGAAAAAAAAATGTTGTGAGGAAACAGAATACTCACGTGGATCAAAGTATCACCCACAAATTACTTCCTACTCTGAGGAAAACTCTAGCTGTCAACATCTTAGCCAAGTGCTTAAAATTATTACCACCAACACTGGGACGACCTGGCATCGTGTCTCTTGATTTGAAGCGATAAGATGTTCACAATTCCCATCACCTATGTAATAGAATTCTATATGGTATTCATGAAAAACATCCTGTGAGATAACAGTGAGAACATTTCCGAACACGGTCAATTGCACGAAGTAAATGGCCTGTACTCTTCAAAAAAAAACAACTCAAGGGTAAGTAAGCAATGTATGTGGACTTGTCTATTTTAGACTGAGAGACTAGGAAGACCAAGCAACCAAATGCAGTGCATGACACTGAATTCGATTTCTAATTTCAAAAGTGAGAAACAGTTATTAAAAATGGGGGAGCAATGAGGAAATTGAAAAGATCATTTATTAGGTGATATTTAGATGATGAAAGTCGTGCTAATGTAAGAGAATGTCTCTATTCTTCAGAGATGTCTACTGAGGTACTTAGAGATATGGTGTCATGATGTCAAAGTTCAGAAAAAGAGTGTATGTATGTATGTTTGTGTCTGTGTGTGATGAAGCACGTAAAACTTTGTGGCATGAAATGATGGATATATGAGTGTTCACTGTATTATTATTTCAAATTTTCTGTATATTTGGGAAAAAAACTAAAATAAAAATGTAACCAAAACAAAAAATTAGCAGCTTCTTACCTGTTGCGTTCTGTGCCCCTGCCAGCCTGGCTCTTATTAAGCCATGTCTCTCTTTGAGGTGAAGAATCCGAACTTTTGGAAACTGAGACATGTATTTATCCAAGTTATCTTTCAGGTAGTCTATATCAGGGAAAGGATAGACAAGGAAACACTTTAATTAATGAGATCTGGACAATACTAGAGGTGCCTCTTCAATATCAAATTCCCAAAACTATGACATTTACTATAGTCACTAAACTTTATTCTTTGAACCATGCTGTCATTTTCTTGGATGGATTTTTCTCTGGGTTCAATACTCTAAGCTCTCCGTTTTCCCAAAACCCGAATCCATCTTTTCAGTGTAGCCAAGTTACCGAGAGGAGGGCTCGCCTTTTCTGAGGACTTGTCAGGACAGGTACAAATTTACCTTGAAATAAATAAAGCTCAGGTTTCTGCACAACCTTTTCCCCTTGCTAAGGCCCCTTCTAAGACCTAGGGGAGAGTCTAAGCATTGTATGCAAACTGGAAATCTTGCAAAAGAAATATATTGTAACTGCAATTGGCTAAGACCACTGTCACTTCCTACTATGACACCCTCTCTATCACACCTCTGCTCTCTTGCTCTTTTGGGGGGTTTTGTGGGGTATATTTATGTAGCTTGCAGTTACTTCTATGTGTAATTAAGTTATTGACATATCCCAGGTAGGAATGGCTTCTAGGAATACTTCTGCTGGTCACTTTTCTACTAATTGTGAATTCTTTTTCTTAAAGAGGACCCCATAGAAGCTTTGGGTCCCACGAAATCCGAATAGGCCATTCCTAAAGGGACTATTCTCTGCTTGGTAACTAGATGCTATTTCTGTTTATGCTATCGAGGCCACTTCTTAAAATTTTCAACCAGTTTTCCTTAGGTATCTCCCTGCTCCTGGAGTTCAGTGTGACCCTAGTAGGTACTCTGAGGCTGAGGGAAATGGCTCCTGTCCTTGGGGTCATGACCAGGGCTAAGCTGCTCTATTAAGATTGTTGTCTCTTTGCTGCTTTCTAAAATTTTCTGAAGTGGGCTGCATTTTGGGAATTTGTAATGTGGTCTAGGACCTCTGGCAGTCATGGGACCATTTACATAGACAATTGTTTTCACAGTCCAAAGGGAGAGATTCTTCACTGTAATAAACACAAAAGTAAAGAGAGTGGTGGATTCTGCCTTTGAACTCTGTTGGAACCTCATTTTTCTTGCCCCTTTGGCAATTTGTCTTCTCAACACTTAGCTGAACATATAATAGGCTTGGCTCTTGAAGAAGAGAACATAGGCCTTCCATTTCATTGTTTACTATAACTCTAGCTATTATCAGTAGGAAAGGCATCCCGTTAATTATGGAGTTTTTGCTTGTTAGATTCCATAAAAAGTTATTTATGCAATTGTAGAGAACATCTTATGGTCTCTGGAACTTCAAGGAGCTGTAGTTAGAAAATCACGTCTACATGGCAGAGAAGTCATAGCTAAAGGGAAGCCTGCAGTGGCTAGTTGAACAAGGCCCTGGATAGTTGAGCTGAATTTCTGTTACCCATAGACGTTTGGACTTAGGCCTCTAAGGCACAACATGAGAAAATGATTTGGCATTTGTAAAATGTTTATGCTTTATCAAATTATCCTGTAATTTTTGTACTTTCCATCCAAACTGCTATTGCCTCATATCAAAGTTTGATTTTCCAGGGGGTAGTTTTCTTACCTTTGGTGCTGAAGTCATCCACCAGTAGAATCTCCTTGATGAGGTGCGGAGGAGAGCGGTTGAGGACACTATGAACAGACCTCAGGAGAGTGGACCACACCTCATCCACAAAGCACATGATGACACTGGTGGTTGGGAGGTTATTGTGTACAAGTTGCTCTGCACACCTGGGCCATAACACAAGCAGAGCACAAAAGATGTGCCAACAAGATCCACAAGGTGGTTTTAAAAGTCACAGAGTGCAATTGCGTGTAAATACACACACACTCACACCATCTATCCATCTATCTATCTATCTATCCATCCATCCATCCTTCCATCATCTATTTATATCTTTATCTTTATATCTATCTATATCCATAAGATGATTTTCTCATGTGCTTTTGTTGGGGAGAGTTATAAACAAAATAATAGAGCAGAGGAAGGATACCAAATGACAATTGTTGCTATAAGAGGCCTAGACATGCCAGACATGAGAATGGCCTGTGGAGGCATTACCCTGCAGTGGAAAGGATATAGGCTTTGCAGGTAGTTAAGACACTATTTTGAAGCCCACAGCCAATATTTCTCAGATATTTGTCTATTGATACTTTACTTAATCTCTCTGTGCCTCAGTTTTCCTCATCTGTAAAGTGAGGTAATGGTTCTTACTGAAGAGAGGTTTACAGTTTAGTGAGAATGCACACTAGCACAGTTTCTGGGCACAGGAATTCACCAAATGGTAGCTATTGCTATCCTAATTAGGTTATATACCACAAGAGAACATGCCTATTCTCTTATTTAATGTTACTTAATTAACGTTAATTCAGCTAATGCTACCAAGTAGCTTATGATTGCCTTCCCAGTTGGCCTTCAGCCAAATGCCAAAGAAAATATTCTTTCCCACTGCATGTGAATGTATTTATGGATATAGATGATACGTGTTCTATACTAATTAAACTCTTAAATAGCTAGCTTCTCTATCTATTTAAGGGGTCTTTGCTGAGACCCTCTCTGCTACAGGGTAGCCACAGTTGAAATAATTTTGCTGGCATGGAAGTGAGACAATGGCTACAGTGGGAGTTGGTATTCAGGTGGGTTGTAATTGGTCTTGGGACTTCTCCATGCCCTGAAGTGCATCGTGCCTCACTGCTGACATTCTCCCATCTCCCACCTGAGTAACTCTTCACAGGATGGAACCCAGGGGAACCTCACAAAGAGTGTTTGCCATATTTCTAACGCAGCTACTCTTAGTAATGTGATCATTAAATTACAATGATCATAAATAAATATTATCAGCCTTCTGTATTATTTCATTTTAAACCTCAGACTAACAGCATCTCTTCCCCTTTTTATAGAAGAATAATTGAAATCATGGGGAGTCTAGTCCATGATTATACTGTTAGTAAATGGCAGAGTTGGGACTCCAGCTCTGGTCCAGTTTGGCTCCAGAAATAACTATTCAGGAAATATTAGGTCCACAAGAATAAAAGCGGCTGGCTGTAGATGTGGCATTTTGTGGGAGCAGGTACTTCTGCCAGACAACATAACTACACTGTGCTTAGTCTGAAAATAAGAAATAGATGAGAGTAAAAGCCATAGAAAAAAACACATTAGAATGGCACTTTGCAGTTGGTAAAATACTATTATGTACATAGTTAACTTCAATCTTTATAACAACCACTTGAAATATATACTATTATACTCTTCTTCAAATAGAGCAGACTGAAGCTTAAGAAGTCAAATGAACTACCAAATGTAACATCCTTCACTGGAAAGAATGTATATGAGAATGTGAACAAATAGTTTAATCCAGATCTAGGTCATCAGAGAAAATGAGGTAAAAAGGAAAGTGGTAGAGGATTTTGAAGGTACTGGGGAAGTAGGGTTAAATATTCCATCTTGGGCTCTAAGTTGGGAAAGAGGAAGTAAAGCTAAGAGGAGTTTATTGGCCTGAGTGAAAGGAAGAGTACAGAAAACATCAGTGACCTCCTGTGACTCTCTCATCTCTAATTTTATAGTGTAAATGAATGGGAAATGCACATTTCACACATAAATATTCTTTACAACATTTGGTCCTGAAAAAAATAAATCAATTCTAAAAAGGAAGTATATATAAGTCCATGCCACTCTCTCTACTAAATGTAAAATAGCTAGCTAGTGGGAAGCAGCCGCATAGCACACGGAGATCAGCTCGGTGCTTTGTGACCACCTAGAGGGGTGGGATAGGGAGGGTGGGAGGGAGACGCAAGAGGGAGGGGCTATGGGGATATATATATATGTATAGCTGATTCACTTTGTTATAAAGCAGAAACTAACGCACCATTGTAAAGCAATTATACTCCAATAAAAATGTTAAAAAAATAAAATAAAAAGGAAGGGTCAGCTGCACAAATTCTGCCTGAGCCATCTGAATCAGCAGGCCTTAGCTGTGAAGTCCTAGAGCTCCTTTATTATTAAAATTAGGTCGACTTTAGAAACATCTAGTTACAAATGAAAATACATTGGGGAGAGTGAACTAAGCAGGCTAACTCATGTTATATAACAAGGAAGATGAATCTTCTCATCTTATAAAACAGTCGATTTTTTTGGCCTCTTTTAGAAGAAAGTTCTAAGTGGTAATGTGAGCCAGTCTGAAATTGGAGGTTGAAAGAATGCTCAGGGATTTGAGAGGTTTGGGGAAGGCACCTCCCTTCACCAAATACCTGCTCCTTCTTTCCTCCTTTCCTCTCCATTACCTGTTGTGATGTCTTAATTTCCCCATCAGGAGTCTATATAGGTAGATCAGGAAGGATTCCACTAGATCCAATGTGGATTTCTATCCCAGGAAACAGTACCTCTGCCAGTTATGGACAAATATATATTTTAGATGCATTTGAGGAATCACATTGAAGATGACCCTGTGGAAGATTATGCTATACAGATCATACTGGTGCCTGGAAAAGGGGGTGGCATTAAAAGATGGGGAAGAGGGGCACAGAAGGATATGTGAGAGGTTTCAAATACAAAGTTTCGTAGTGTGTCTTGGTTTGGGTGGCTGAGATGCCAGGCTACTCTATCATTTATAGGTACCTGGTTTCCTGCATTACTAAACAGGTTAAACATGTTTCCAGGTGTATAGAAAACCCAGCATGCTTGTTTTGTTCAAAGGCACAGTGGGTCAGAGAGGAAAGACTTTCAGCCTTATTAACTCTTGCATCATTCTTACACACGGACTGTCATCTACTTCCCATAGGTGGTGAAACTGTTTCAAGTTATCCTACATTGACCCAACTAAAGCAAATTTCCTTTCCTCCAGTTTGCCTATTGGAAACCTTTCTGCCATATTGGAGGGAGGAGTTGCAGCTCAAGTCAAGTCTAAGTTAAATGCAAGATATTTCTGAGTGTGCAATCTTTTTTGAGGTTAAGAATTCATATTTGTATTGTATATGCCCAGTCATCACACAAGTGACGTACTTAGAGTCTACAGGCCTTATGCTATACTTTAAAATTAACCCAACCTGTAACCTGTATGTTTGGGGGAAGTCTAGACTGAGATTACTGTAGTCTGTCCAGGTACTAAAAATAAAGGGGGATTCTAACGTGGGGCTCCACTATCCTGCACAAAGTGGGTCCACTACTGTGTGGGAGAGAAACACTCTGGACTTGAGGAAGATGACTAAATACTGAGACCTTTCTGATACTTATTGGCTGCATGCCTATGGGCAAGTCACGTAACTTTTCAGAACCTCAGTTTCCTCGCTGTTAGGATGAAGATTACAACGCCTTCATCACCGAATGTCTGTAAAGATTTGATGAGATGATGGAGATAAAAATATTTCTGTAAGTTCCATGGTAAAAAAACCCGTGCAAGGTCCTATGATTATGCAAAAGCACATGCACCCATCTTGACTGCACGCACTGCCCTTTTCCCAGGCTGTCCTTTAATCCAAATCTATCAAGGGCTCATCATTTACCAAGAGACTCAGGAAGTGATGCGTTTTGCCTTCTTGGCTTGTACGTGCTGAAGGCTCAGCCACTAACCTGATTTGTATGTAGCCTATCGAATAAAGAAGGTTTTAAATCAGACGACTGAGGAAATGATAATATTCCCTCATGTCTATGAATTTTTCATTTTTATTCCAAAACAGTCAAAATGGACTATGTGGGTCAAGTCTCAGTGTTCACAGGTTTGAACAGAAGGTCGAGGAGAATATTTTCTCAGCTTCTATTTGCAATTCAACTACTGCCTCAGTGTGAGCCTTCAGGGGCCTTTCGTCTCCAAGCTCTGGTATCTTTGGGAGGATCAGAAAGAGAATAGAGCATCTAGATGAGGAGCTCTGTCCAGAATTATATTCTTTTCTGCAAGACCTTAGAATTACTGAAGCTTCTTTTCCTCTCACTGATAAGAGGGTATAGTGATATAAAATTTTTACTTTTATGTTTTGTTCTTTCTAGGGTAGACTAGCCCTGACATTTAGTCAGAATTGCCTGACTACTAAGTTAGAAGTTTTCAGTCACACTCAGCACCCGTACTCCAAAGGCTGAAGCTGTGTTTCCTGAGGTAACTGCCTACCCATCAAAGCTACTGGACTCGGGCTTAGAAATATAAGCCACCAGCATCAATATTCACCAGTTCAACAATAGTCTATTTTGAGCAGGCAGCTGTCAGAGTGAGGTAGGGATGGGAGGGAGAAGAGCAGGAGGTGGGGGCTTCCCTGGTGGCGCAGTGGTTAAGAATGCGCCTGCCAATGCAGGGGACACGGGTTCGAGCCCTGGTCCGGGAAAACCCCACATGCCGTGGAGCAACGAAGCCAGTGTGCCACAACTACTGAGCCCACGTGCCTAGAGCCCGTGCTCCGCAACTAGAGAAGCCACGGCAATAAGCCCGTGCACCACAATGAAGAGCAGCCCCCACTCACCGCAACTAGAGAAAGCCCACGAGCAGCAATGAAGACCCAACGCAGCCAAAAATAAACAAATAAAAATAATAAATGAAATTAAAAAAAAGAAAAAGAGCAGGAGGTGGTGTGATGTGGCAGAGATAGTTCTGGGTGGAGGTTAGGGCACCTTTCAGGTAGTTCTGTCTCTCCTGGGGTCTGTGACCTTGGACAAGTCACTTCCTTCCTCAGACTTCTCTGTGACGCAGGGGACAGGATTAGAGTTCTCCTGAAGCTTCATCTAGTATGAACTTTCGGTGAGGCTCTATGTAATTTTAGCCTCATAAGTGCTTCCCTCTGGGTCATGAGAGCCAGAGCAAAGGTAAATTAAAGTGTTGTTTTGGGCTTTAAATCTTTGAACATTTTCTCTCTGGTCCTTAGAAGCACCTTAACAAGGTCCTGCGTGATCTGGACTCTGCTTACTTCTATGGTCTCATTTCTACCCTCCCTGCTCTCCCCAACCCTATGTCAGATTTCCCTCAGTTTCTCAATGGATTATTCTTTTTACCCCCATTCCCGCGTCTCTAACTCCCTCCCCCTTCAGGTTTCAGATGAAACACTTCTGCCCTCTCTCAGGCCAGGCTCAGCCTTTCTCTTCCTTGTCCCAGTAGTTTACTCTGCTTCCGAAGAACGTTTTCATGTGTTTGCCTTGAAGGCAAGACCCACGCTCAGATGTTAGATTGCAGAGTAGGCAGGCACTCAGAGATATTTGTCCACTGCTGAGCTGTGGTTGTTGGGCAGTTTTATAGAGTCACCTTTGCTTAGTGCTGTATAGAAAATGATTTCCTGTAAATTTTCTCCCTGACAAGGTACCTGACGTGCACAACTAATTCCCCTCGTATACCTCTGACCCTATCCCCCTCCCTGCAGCTACCCACCCCAAGTATAAGGAAGAGAGATGTTTTACTTTCTGCTAAAGTCATATGATTATAAGGAAACAAAAGAAAGAGGAGCTGTATCCTATGGAAAGAGCACTAGAATTAGAAGTCAGAAAATTTTCTTGCTGGGACAGCAGACCTATCAGTTAATCTTTTAGAACCTCACTTTTCTCATCTGTAAATCATATGAGAGGTAGTATGTCTTTCATAGTATTGTTGTGAGGATTGTTTAGAATAAAAAACCTCCACACACAGATAAAATCTACACACACACACACAATCACTGCCTGCAACATAAATAAGAACCTTTTTGGTGAGGCTCAGCAAGGGGCAGATCCCCTTTATTCAGAGAGGCTTGGCAAACCCAGGAGAGGTAGAGGTGTGGATGGTCACTATAAGGGCAGAGCAGGTGGGGTGGGGAGAGAGCCAACCTGGTGTGGTTGAATCATTGCCGAGTGAAGAAAAATCAGAAGACTGAGGGTTGGATCCCAACCCTACCATTCATGAGCTGTGAGTCCCTGGGCAAGTTACCTTTCCCTGTGCTTTTTTCCTCATCTGTAGCACTTTATCAATCTGGCATGGCTGTTGTGAGGATCAAACACGATGACGTACATGGAGAATGGAAGGTCCCAGCTGCCAGGCTCGTGACAGGCAGTGAGCAAACAGGCGTGGAATGAAATGAACGGCCACCAACTGCATTGCCTGCCGCAATCTGAAACCTCAACTTCCTCTCTAAGTCTCAGCTTCTCTACAGGTGAAGCTGGGACAGCGACAGTACCTGCCTTGAAGAATAATTTTAAGGAACAAATGAGAAGGCAGGTCATAAAGGCCTTTTAAAATATCGTACTCAAGTTTCTCTGCACTGACCCTTCTCACACATACCCGTACACCAACGTTTTAGAAGTGGGGCCAGTTTAGAAGATGTTTTAGTTTCGAATAATATAGATTTGTTTTAAACATAGAGGAGACTCTAAAAAGCTCCCTTTATTCTGAAAGCAAACAACAAAACAGAGCTTCTAAACAAACATTGCTCTTTTTCCCCCATTTTCTGAACCTTGAGCAAAAAAATGTTCCCTTCTTGAGAGGCTCTTCTCTGAATGGGTCACCCAGGACAGCCCAACAGGGAGTTATTTTCTGGGACAAGAGTACTCGGGGCTGTATCACCATAAGCATTTGATAAATAATTTTACGATGGTTAAACTGGGCCCTGGATGAGGTGTGTAAAAAAGAAGTGTACACAGGTTCGAATTTCTACATTCACTAATTCCTCTCTCGCATAAATACTTCTAGGTCTCTGGCGGTATTTAGATGACAAAGTCACAGATTTGCTGTAACATTTCTCAGTTTTACATTAATTAGGAACTGTTTTCTTCTCTTCGAATCAGTAGCAGAAGTGTGTTTTATATCCTCTGGTCGTCTCTCTCCTTATCATTCCCCTAGTTGTGGGGAGAGTGTGATAAGTAAAAATGTCAAAAGCTCTATAGTTATCTTTTGGCCACATTTAACCTTTGTCTTGTTATGGTCTAGCCTGCACCCTTTAAACAAAGTTTGCTTTATATTTCCAGCTTCCTGATACAACTTTTTAGTGAAACAGCACACTGTGCTCTAACACACACGCACACACTAATGTGCATATACACATACACACACCCAATTCAAAAGCAACATTGCTTTGTGTACACTCATGGAAGAGAAGGCAGGAAATAACCCTTTTAAATCCATCTTGTGAGATTTATTTTTTCCCCTGCCCTTGTTCGGTTTCTCAGGGAGGTCTCAGAGCTTTTCCAGTCAATTTTAGATAATGTTTTTCTATCACTATTAGTCACAAAAGCTATCTCATTTCACCAATTAAAATACTAATCTTATGTAAAACTAAGGACATTGAACTTCATATAACAGTAAAGTTTCTCTTTTCTCTCAGCCTGATACACACATCTAGAAGCAAGAAGTTTGGAAGGCTGTGTGGTCAGTTTACTTTCAGTAATTCATTAGTTGTGGTTTTTGACCTCACTAGGATTGGGAGAGTAGGGGAGAGGTGGAAATGTAGGTTCTATAAACGTTTTTCTTTCCCCTCAGTAAATTGGACTGGTTTGTGGCAAATGCACGGTGCTATCTTTTGCTTTTCATATGTGCCAAAAGAAACTCTCTTCAGCTGCGTAGGAAGGAATCAAATCATTGGTTGACAGTCCCAGCTCTGGGCTAAGAGAACAGGCCCATTCTAGTTGCTTTATTGAGGGGTTTGCCAGAGTACTGTAGGAAAAGCAAAGCATTAAAATAAACAATTGGCTAACATCGTGATGACACAGCAGTGCTAGAAGAGCATGCTGTAATTCTTACTGTCCTCTAAAAAACTAAATATTGGCAGCAAACATGTCTTTGAGTCATTTTTCTCTAAATACAGATTCAGGAAGTGCACTCTTAAAATAAGTTCATTTTTGGAGTTACATCTTCACTCTAGCTGCAGGCCACAGGACAGACTTCTCTAAGTAGAATTGCTCTGCATTTCCAGTAGATAGGAAATGTTTTACCAAAGCCTGTGTGTACGTATTGATTATTGCCGGCTAAAACAAACTTCAATAATTAATAGTAAGCACTGCAAGGATTAGCTTTTTATAAAGAAAGGGTTAAATATGGAAACTTGAAATAACCGTCAAAACAGGATTTTATCTGAAGCATATTTTATAGGCAAAAATTCTAAGCAAAATGAAATCGTATTTTATTTACTGGCATAAAACATTCTCATAAATAAGATAAGGAGATTTTCAACCATTGAAAGTCGAAACATTAAAATGACAAACCAAACAACAACAAAAATACGAATTAATGAATGAACATGAATTAATGAATAGACAATAGTGTTAGAATAGGATGTATTTACCTTAAACGAGACACCAACATATTCCATATATTCAAAATGAAAAATTAGGAAGTCATTATTAATTTGTAAAATGACTTCTTGCAAGCCTAATTTGAATAGTTATCTATCATTTATTTTTTTAAAAATAGTATCAGTATTCAAAAATCATTTCAGAGAATCTTATCTTTAAAACCATATTGTGTAAACTTGTATCTTTTGAGTCCACAGCACTGTGCTCAGTGCTAAATGGATACAAAATAAAGTAAAAGACAGAGTTTCCTTCCTAAGCTTAGAATTTCACTGAGAAGTTGAAACAGATTCTCAAGGCCACGGTTAGTGAAGGGCACACAGCAAGGAGTGTTTCAGTAACCAGGAGAGTGCATTAATGGTCATTGGAATTTAGAGGTCACAGCCAAATCATGGTCTAGATGGAGGTAAGATACAATTAGATTTTGAGCAATGTCAGGTTAAGATGTTCTAGGAGAAATGGTGACGACTGTGAAAGGTGAGGATGGGGGGAAGCCGTGGGAAGGGACCAGTTAAGAAAAATATCAGTGGATGGTAACAAACGTGATGAGTAGAGAAAGATAATAAGACTATCCTTATGCTGAAGGCCCACATTAGAGAGCATGTCACATGCAGCAAGCGATAGCCACACAGCAAGGGTCAGAAATCAGGGTGGCACTGAAAAGGACAGTGAGAATAATGCTAATGACAGAAAGGAGTTTTTGTGCTTTTGGAAAAGGCCAGGACCATATCTCAACATCTCAGAAATGGTTCTTTGGGACTCAGGAGAAAAGGAGAGAAGAGCAGTTTTGGAAAAGAGAGTCTGATTTTAGAACAAGAGCAAGTGAAGTTGTCCTGGGAATGCTGCTTCTCTCTTCTCCTTCTCAATGTCAACCTCATCCTAGCATATCGGTTAAATCATCATCCTTAAGAACTATTAACTACTTATTATCTTTACTGAGGGGACCTAAATTTAAACAAACATACTAGCAAATCTATGGTTTTTATCCTTGTTTTGGTTCAATGTATATTCAATAGCCAGTTATGATACGTCAGTTATACTGTGTTAATCAATTCATAACATGGATTTGGGGGGAATGAAAGAAGCAGTAAGGGAGATATTTCCCAGAACTCTTAAAATTTAAAGGTTCCAGTGGGTTGCTACCATAGCTAATTTTAAGGCCAGTCCTTCGGCATTCTAATAGATTCTTTCTCTCTCCCTTTTCTTTCTTTCTTTCTTTCTTTCTTTCTTTCTTTCTTTCTTTCTTTCTTTCTTTCTTTCTTTCCTTCTTTCTTTCTTTCTTTCTTCCTTCCTTCCTTCCTTCCTTCCTTCCTTTCTTTCTTTTTCTTTCTTTCTTTCTTTTTTCTTTCTTTCTTTCTCTTTCTTTCTCTTTCTTTTTCTTTTTGCCTCTCTTTCACATGCGCTTGCACACACACACACACACACAAACACACACATTCTTATTATATTCTATAACAATTTCCCCCATGCTGACTTTTAAAATTTATTATCTCAAAAAATCTTATTGTGTGTTTTCTTACAAGCATCTCATATACCTTTTGAGTAAAGCTGAAAAAAATAAAATCAAAGTAAGAGAACTTTAAATCATGCCAACCTGATGAATCAAATATTTTTCATTTGTATTTTCTTCCAAACTTTATCCATATGAATACAAAATTTGCACATACTTAGAGTGTTTGGGTAAAAGAAAAGAAAAATAATTTATTCTCTTTCCTGTAAGAATGGCCCAAAAAGGGTTCTGTACACAGGATCCCTGCTGGCTTAAGACTGTCACCTCCATCCTGTCGGAAGAGTAGAGCATCAGGTAGGCACCTTGCCAAGAGCACCTATATTTAGCCAAGGTGGGTTGTGTGATAAGAGGGAGGGGCCTGGCCACATGCTGTCTGACTCATCCTCTCAAGCACACGTGTCACTCAGTTTCTCCTACTGTTGGGACAGCCTCCTTCAGAAGACAAAGCCTGACCATGACTTCCCTGGGCAGCAACACTTAATTTCCACAGACCAAATTTCAGAAACGAACAAGCACTGGGAGCTACTGAGCCTTCAATAAATCACATGGACGCTAACATCATTATTACTTGCTTTTGGCCCTCACACAATTGTCCTTTCTCTGGTTTGGAAGTGCAGCCTGGGCTTCTGTGCAGTGTCTGATTTTTCTCCAAGCTCTGTAGCAGTCTGCCAGGCCACAGAAGGGATGTTAAAATAAAGCTACTCTCCTACTTCATTCTCTGGTGCTTTGTGTTCAAAGTTGGCATGTATAGTATATGGCCATATAGTATATACTATATAGGATATGTATAGTAATATGCTGTACATAGTATGGCATATATAGTATATGCCCTATACTGGCATATTTGGATGTACCATACATAGTGCATATGTGTAGTAATATAGTGATATATCATAAATGTATGTGATATATGATATACAGGATTTCAGATCAGAGCTGGTGCAGCATAATTTTGGGGATCATTTTGGTAGTAATTAGTAAGATATGGGCGATCAACAGCACAACATAATTTTGAGCATGGATTTTAATAATTTCTCTATAATTGCTAGCTCTATGACCGCAGACAATATAACTTCCCAGGGCCTCAGTTTCTTCATCTTTACTTTGGGTATATTTGTGTTCTCCTCAAGGTTGTGAGTTTCACCAGGGTGAGGAACATGAATGGCAGAGTGCTTGGCCTAAGCAGGTGATTAGCGCATGGCCAATAGCCATCTGCCAATGGCTAAGAGCTGAAAATGGCTAACATCCCAATGAAGAGGCCCCTCTCACCAATATGAATACAGGCACATCTATATCTTCCTTCCTCTTAGTAACACTGAATACCTAGATCACAGAGAAGGGTTGTTTCCCATTTTTTTTTTACAGAAGCCAAACGAGGGCATTCTTTACAGACCACATGTGCTAAATCTGAATCTTGATATTCCCTAATTCCACCTTCTCGGCAAACATTGTTTGGCTCAGGAATTGCATATCAAGGCACACATGGAGTTGCATTATCAATGAATGGGTAGTGAACATATGGCTATGAGGTACCCTCACTTATGAGTGGGCCAAAAAGAGCCAGAAACCGAATATATTTGAATCAGATTAAATATTTGTGATCTACTTTCTAGTTAAAGGAATATAATTTTTTAAAAACTGGTTTATGAAGGCTCACTGGGCACATTCAGAGCTGTGCTGTCTTGGAAGACTGAAGTAATTCCTGAGTGCCCTTACTTGTTGATTTGAACGCATAATGTCTGCTGCCTCCTTTGCAGAGCTCTTGTGAAATTCATGTGATTTGTGTGCAGTTGCTTCATAAACGGTGAAACTCTAGAAATATAAAATATTATATTCTTGTATGTCCTGTGGGTGTTTGCTACTTATTGGCTGATTGACTTTTTCCAAAATTATTATTCCTGTATCACTGAACTCCTGAACTATCTACCATTCTCATCTGTAAAGGATATTAAATTCTAAGGAGTAAGTCACTTCTTCACTTATGGTGATCATGACTCATGATTAGGCAGAATTCTGCTGGCTAAGACATGATTCCAGAGAGGCCGAGAAGGCTCCTTCTCTGTGCTCCTTTCCCAAATATACTCCTGACAAACTTGCTAATAATAAAAAATTCTGAAATTGAGAATTCACTTCATTGTCACTGTTTTAACGGAATTACATTTTAAGCTCTACCATTCATATACACCTTATTAGGAACTGAGCTCCCCTAATCATTTTGATAGGTTTTCAGTACAGAAAAGGGAACAGAACATGAGCTAATAGGGATGAGGGCCAAAGTCCCAGAGAAATAAATGTATAAAGAGAGTGCAATGGGTATGCTGATATCGGACTTTTTCTCTGTGTGGATGGTAGACTATTTGAACTGTGCCTAATGATTATTGTTGCTCTAATTCTCTAGGTGACCAAAAATCACAAAGAATTATCTAGAAATAAGTCTTCTCTATGTAAGACCCAAAATACTTGGGGCTGAGGAAAGAGAAGAAAAATGGATCTTACCCAGAAGGTCTTGTGTCTTCAATGGCTCTGTCCACTGGGATCAAATCACTGAGGTAGACATTGAAATTTCCTTCCTTCCATCTTCTTTCTACCTCCTTCTCCTTTCCATGGGGAACAACTACCGGAC
Organism: Stenella coeruleoalba; assembly: GCF_951394435.1. Lineage (NCBI taxonomy): Eukaryota > Metazoa > Chordata > Mammalia > Artiodactyla > Delphinidae > Stenella > Stenella coeruleoalba. The sequence continues at coordinate 54,419,000 of NC_137151.1, read as the reverse complement.
GTCCAAACTGACCGGGAGCTTTGGGGTCCCTTGGAGAAAGTGTCACATCAATTCTTAACACACGGTGCATTCCACCATCTTCAGGCGAACGAGCTTTTCTGTGACTTTGGTTGAGTTGTTCAGGCTGGGTTTTGGCAGTTAAGTTGATTCTTGCTGGCCCCAGCCCACCAGCTAAGGCTTGATTGGTTTGAGACACTGCTGCTCCCTGGAGAGCAAGAGAAGAGAAAGATGCCTCCCTGCTCTTCCTGGGAACGTGTTCCTCTTGGCGTTTGCGCAGTACCGTAGGAAATATAGTTTTGGTTTTGGAATTGAGGACCTCTTTGGTGTCTGTCTTTAGCCCCTCCTCCTTGGTTATAATCACAACATGGCTTTCAGACAAATTGAGTTTCTTCCCATCAGCCACTTTGGCTCCATCAACCTTTGGCAAGCCTCCCAACTGTGTCTCATTAATAGATTGCTTCTTTAAGCGACTTGAATTGGCAATGAACCTGGAAAAGGGAAGGTTCTTATTGGCTTTGTGTTTATTTGCATTTAGTTCTTTGCTCTGAGTCTCAGTTTTATTTAAGGCTATGGCTTCCCTGGGTTTTGGCACTGGTGGGCTGGCAGGGTAGGTCCTTTCATTTGCTACTGCCTGGAATTGCTGCTTTGATCTGTCAATATTAAGATGGATGGTCACATTTGGGTTCCTCTCAGCTGCTTGTTTTGATGTTTCACTGCTGAGACTAAGACTCTTCAGGCCCTCCTGGTTTATACCAACAGGTCCTGTGTGTACAGATATTTTGTCCCGTGGAGTTCCCCTTGCTGCTGTGAACGGCGTTTTCTCAGCCCCCTGGGCTGTCTTTTGCTTTGGCGTCACGTGCGAGGAAACTTCAGGTCTGACGTCTCGCCCCTCTGTCTTCCGCTTGGTAAAAGTCACTGGGGGGATCAGCAGATATGCAGGACGCCACAAAGGTGCAACCTTGCCCCTTCCGGGGGCATTCTGCACTTTTCTTTCCTTCTGGGCTTGGTCCAAATCATCCTCAACCTTGAGCTTACTCTTTTCCGTCTTTCTAAAGTTCTCTTTGCCCCATACGCCCTTCCCGTGTCCCTTCGAGAGGAGCTTCATCTCTTTCACGCTGCTGTCAAGGCTCTTCCCCAGGTATGGCTGAACTCTGAACCCTATCCTCTCCCTCCGGATGATGTCTTCCTTCAGGACTCGAGTGTTGATCTCACTGAATGAGAGGCGGAGAGCTGCCATGTCAAAGAGCAGCCAGATGACAGAAGCTACAAATATAAATGCCAGGACTCGCCCACTTCCTCGGAAAAACTTTCGGATCTTGTTCATGGTACAAAGGCTTCCCTCGCAGCCTGCCCTCCCTCTGAGCCTGCTTACCTTGAGGGGAGAGGGAGCTGACGTAGTAGCAGCAGCAGCAGCAGCAGCAGCAGCAAAGTTGCCAGAAAGCGGCCCCCTCCCCTGAACAGAGCAGGAAGCAGCAGTCCAAAGGGAGAGCTCAGCTCCTACCGCTTGTCAGTCTCTGCCTGCGTGGCATTTCACAGCAGAGCATCCGTGCCTGCTTGGCCGGCCCCTGGCTAAGCCCTGCTAAACATTGCCCTTTGGTCACCCTGGGAGCGGTCGATTCCAGCCTCCAGACAGGTCAACAGATCACTTGCCTCGTCTCCATGAGCCCATGTCCACCTTCCTACAAACCCAAGAAAAGGTGGGGTCTGGGCTGCGCCTTCTCTCCTCGCAGTTCTCCGTCTGCACGCTGTAACTCAACACCACTTCTCAGAAGGAAAACATTTCAAGCCATTACCCAGAAAACTTCATTCAGCTCTCACCTTCCGTGTTATGTGAGAGTGTGTGTGTTTTCAGGGCAATTAAAGAAAACTGTCTAACTTGGAGGGCATGTGTTCCTGGTTTGTAACCCCACCTACCCCATTCCTGCTTATTAACCCTGTTGTACCCAGGTCTCCAAGTGATGTGCCCCAGCAATTCATCAGTGAACTTAATATTCCAACTTGGAGAGGTAATAGCTTATAGAAGGGGCTGAGCATAACCTCAATACCAAAGGTGGGTGTTTGATTATTCAGAAGCCTTCTTGGGCGGGGGCGGTGGGTATCAAAATCTTTGTTTGTAAGTCAACTTTTTGTTTTAAATGAGTCCCTCTATTTTTATTATTAGATTCGGTGGCCATAAACTTAATTTGTCATATTGCTGTAAAAGTTTCTAAACCCTTACTCTTGGTTTGGATACTTGTCCCAGATGTAACAACAACTTGCAGGGTGAACCAGAACTTGGACCGGACTCTGAGTGGCACTGGTAGACTGGTAGGACACTGGTTCTGACAGCTTTGTGATGGTAGAATCACACTGAAGAAATCCTCCCAAATTCTGATTAATTGATGGAGGGGGAAAGGGGCAAAGATGACCATTGGTCTGCATTGTGTTTTTAGAAGCTTCCCAGGTCTTTCTAATGTACAGCCAAAGTTGAGAAACACCGGTCTATAATAAAATGCCTCCCCATTATTTTTTGGGTGTTGGACCACTGCGTACAATTTTTGTGAAATTTTCCCCCAGACAGAGTAAAACCTAATAAAAACTGTACATTCCCAGAACAACTGAATCAGAATCTGCATTTTTATAAATTTAATTCTTATTTTTTATTGGAGTACAGTTGATTTACAATGTTGTGTTAGTTTCAGGTGTTACAGCAAAGTGATTCAGTTATACACACACATGTATCCATTCTTTTTCAAGGATCTGCATTTTAACCTCACCTGCTATAAACATCGTCCCTAAAGTTTGAGAAGCACAGCCCAGGAGCTCTGTTCTCCGAGGAGCTCTGAGTGATCTGCAGACAGTGATGCCACTTATTTCTCCAGTGTTAGGAAGGGTATAGCATCCCCGCTTTGAGATAAACGTAGGCTCCCAAAGACTTGGGAAGGGAAGAAGGGAAGATTCTGAATAGTTTATACTTATGCATTGCCTTCCACAACATTTTAACTTTAAGTTTGTACTTTACCCCATGGGAGGGAACCAGGATAAGTGCAGCTATAGTAACATGTTTCTTAAATCTCTGATTCTCCTTTTTATTCCATGCCTGCTCACTCCAGTTTGGAATATCCACATGGACGGCAGCACTGGTGGCTCAGCTGTTTCCTCCATGCACCCCTGCCCTCCATTTGTCCATCCTTCCAATATTTGCTGAGTCTGTCCCATTGCTCAGGCCCTGTGTTGGGTGTTGAAAGATATTGAGTAAAAAGGACATAGTTCTTGTCTTTGAGATCTCACAGTCTATTGGTGGACACAGACAGGTAGGCACATATACAATACACAGTAAGTAATATGAGAGAACCATATCCTGGATTCTTTGGGAATGATTTTTGGAGAAGCTATCTTTAGACTTGAGGGATGGACAAGAGCATAATTATCTCTGCTCATACTGTGGTCAGAGAAGGGAAGTATTAGTTGGATGGTGAAAGGCAGATAAATTAGCAAGAACATAGAAGTGAAGAGAGAGTATAGTACTATGGGAAGCACACATTTCTGAGAACCAGCATGATTGGAAACTCAGGCATGTGTGTGTGTGTGTGTGTGTGTGTGTGTGTGTGTGTGTGTGTGTACCCCATATGCCCCAAACTGTTTGCTAAGCTCTTTCCATTGAGTATCTCATTCGATCTTGACAACAATCCAATGGTGACAAACGCATGGTGAAGAAGCACCTCCAAAGGCCTCTTCCCAGCCTTTTCCACATCTTTTTCCTGGTTAGTCTATGAGAATCTGTAAGGATGACGAAAGTTGGTTATAAGCAGCTCTACAGACTCAATACTATGGATCTTCAGAAAATCAGTAACGATCTCTACTGGTGGTCCCCACCAGCTCTGTATTTCTCCTCTTTTTTTCCCTCTTAGCTGGGTTTCCATGATGTTCAGAGCAATGAAAAAGTATGGATAAAAAAGAATAGAAAACAAAGAGATTAAGAAATTTTACCTTTAATAGCAGTCAATACACACATTATTCAACAGATGACCTTTCGTATAGATACCTGATGCTGCTTTTTGGTTTAGTTTCCATATTACTAGCAGAAAACTAAATATATAGGTGGGTTGGCTGTTTAAGGTACTTCTGGCTGTCATCCCAAATGGTAGACTTAGCTGGTCAAATTCCTCAAGAATCTGCACATACTTAGTTGGAGTGGGTATCATTCTAAAGAACTAGGGCTATGAAGTGGTCCTTGGGAAGCTTTTGGAGGGGTTTTTCTAATTCATTCTGACTTCATTTTGACACTTGTGTAGTAAAAAATTAAAAATATATTTTTAGTTTCTTCTTCTGTAAAAGAGGTATATTAGTAGAAGGACCTGTCCTTAAACTCTACATGGTTGATGTCAGGATTATCATGTTAACAGCTACCATTTATTGAGAATTTACTGAGTGCCTGACACTGGATTCTCCTAGATTAAATCATGAACTGTTTAGCAGGACAGCTTTGTATATAGTTAGAGTGAAATCTGTGTTCCTTTGTTCTGCTTCCAAGGTGACTATCTCTGAATCATGCTCATTGATAATTGGTAGGAGTTCAATAAACATTTCTTAAAATTTCTATTCTCCAATTTCCCCAGCCAGAATGCAGAATATTAGAAGTACTGGTTCCAGGTCCCTGGCTTTGTGTCTAAAGTAACTCTCTCAGAATATTTGACTGTTTTTTTTTTTTTTTTGACTATGTAAGTATATTCTGAGTAACTAATACCTATTTTCTTTTATAATATGTGCTCAGTTGCTTACCCTTAATTATAAAAGATATAAAAGGAAAATATATTTAAACATATATTCTTTAGAGAATAATGAGGATCTACAGATGCATCACTGAATTTGAATGTAGATTTAAATTTGGAGATTCCAATTAAAGACAATATGGGATGAGGATATTATTCACTTAGGAAATTTGAATGGGAAAATCAAGTAAATATTAAATATCATTTTGCTTTTGTATTTTGATATGATCATTTTTTCCTTCAAAATTCTTTTTTTGTTTGTTTTTGAGAAAAAGAGAAATCGTATGCAAGAAGATAACACTGTCCTGTGAACACAATTCACAAAAAAGAGAGAAAGTTGAAAATCATAATTTAAAGGCTGGAGTTTTTATAAAGTCCATAGGTACCATAAATATAGAAATGATACTTTTACTCCAGTTTAACTGGTTCTTCCAGTGAAGATGGATGAATACAATTTCTGGCAGTCATTTAAGCTTTGGTGTATGTATCCTTTTTTATAAGATTTAGAAGCTGGTTAAGAAACAGCCTCACTAACGCCCAGAGAATGAGGACTGCTGTGATCTTCCCTCCAACATTTGTCCTTGAAAATTTTTCCCATATTAGTGGTGGTAAGTCATAATCCATTAAGCCTGAGTTTGAAGAAAGCAAGACCTCTACCGTTGAAAGATAATACACTGTGCTTAGACCTCAGGTTTCATTGATTTTTTAAAAATTAATTTTTACTGGAGTATAGTTGCTTTACAACATTGTCTTCATTTCTACTGTGCAGCAAAGTGAATCAGCTATATGTATAGATAGATCCCCTCTTTTTTGGATTTCCTTCCCATTTAGGTCACCACAGAGCACTGAGTAGATTTCCCTGAGCTATGCAGTAGGTTCTCATTAGTTATCTATCTCATACATAATATCAGTAGTGTGTATATGTGAATCCCAATCTCCCAATTTCACCCCACCCCCACTTCTCCCCCCCTCGGTGTCCATACATTTGTTCTCTACATTTGTGTCTCTATTTCTGTTCTGTGAAGAGTGGAGCCAAGCCAGCATCTGTGCTTTTTAGGTCCCTGGACAATTTAATTGTTTTAATATTTTATTTTGATTAAGAAAAATTTAATAAATTTAAAATAAAACAGGGACTTCCCTGGTGGTTCAGTGGTTAAGCATCCGCCTTCCAATGTAGGGGATGTGGGTTCGATCTCTGGTTGGGGAACTAAGATCCCACATGCCGCAGGGCAACTAAGCCCGTGTGCCACAACTACTGAGCCTGCACACTCTAGAGCCCATGCACCACAACTAGAGAGCCTTCATACTCAACGCACTGCAACTAGAGAGAAACCAACGCACTGCAACGAAGATCCCACGTGCCACAACTAAGAACCGACACAGCCAAATAAATAAGTAAATAAATAAATATTTTAAAATTATTTAAAAATTAAAAATAAAATAAAACATTAACTGAGCATCCACCTTGGGAAAAGAACAGAGCTAGTTATCAGAAGGAAAAAAATGCGTTAAGGGACAGGTTGTCAATGAGCCCGAGACTTTTAACTCAAATACTAAATTAACAGAGCCATTGGTATTGGTTAATGATAAATTTGGAGAAAAAGGTGAAATAGCTCAGGGTGACGCTGATTAAGCCTTTACTAATTCAGAAAGAAAAGGTAGGAAGAACAATGACAGTTTGGAAGAAAAGAGAAGTTCAGATTTAAACATGTTGTGTTTGAAATATATGTGGAATACATAAACATGTATATATTGAGCAAGTATTTGAGTACCAACCGTGTACTAGCCTCTGGGAAAACAAAGAAGCTGAAGCTCACAGTTTAATGTAGTTGTTTTCAACTTTTTGTGCATCAAAAATCTTAAGGGGAGGGACTGTTAAAATATAGATTCTCATGTTCTTCCCTCAGTAATTCTGAGGTTGGATACAGGATCTGGGAATCTAGCTTTTTAACTAGAATATCAGATGATTCTGATATAGGTGGACCAAGACCCACACTTTGAGGTTCATTGGTTCAGTGGCAGAGGCAAAATATTAATATAAAAATGGGAAAAGTGAGTGAAACAAGCAACTAACCTAAGAAGGAAGAAAAATAAGTCCTGACAAGAAGACAAGTTTAGTGTTTCAGTCTCTTACCATTCCAGGTTGGAGAAGGATGGGAGTAGCCATTAGTATAGCCTGCAATTTTCTAAGAAATCGGGTCCCTGGCTCTCTGGTCCTAAGAAGGACCTGCAGTCCTGTCAGTGGGTCTCAGCAGGGCAATGTGGAATTTATGATTTGTGTTGTGTTGCTTCAGGCTGTCTGGGAGAGCAGACTTTTGTAATTTTGATTACCACTTATACATTAATTGCATGTTTTCTTGTTTAAAGTCTGACTGTCACTAGATTTTAGGTTCCAGGAAAGCAAAGACTGCATTTCTTTTTTTTTTTTTTTTTTTTTTTTTTTGCAGTACGCGGGTTGTGGCCTCTCCCGTTGCGGAGCACAGGCTCCGGACGCGCAGGCTCAACAGCCATGGCTCACGGGCCCAGCTGCTCCGCGGCATGTGGGATCTTCCCGGACCGGGGCACGAACCCATGTCCCCTGCATCCGCAGGCGGACTCTCAACCACTGCGCCACCAGGGAAGCCCTGCGTTTCTTTTATTCACCACTATATCCTTAGAGCCTAGTACTCAATCAATACTACTTTTCCCAATGTTCTGGGCACCAAGAATACAACAGTGACTAAACCAGAGAAGTTCCATCGTCTTGTAGTTCATACATAACGAAATAAAGAGACAAAAATGTGTAACTTTAGGTAGTCATGTGTGCTAGAAAGAGAATGAAAGGAAATAGGGAAAGAAAAGTGGGAATATAAATCAGGGAAACCTCTTTAAAGAGGTAACATCTGAGAAGAAACTTGAATAGAGTAAGGGAGTAAGCCATGAGAAAATCTGGGGGAAGAGATTCCAGATGGTAAGAACAGAAAAATCAAGATGTGACATTGGAAACAAACCTGGCATTTTGGAGAGGGGTAAGAATGTGAGTGTAGCTGGAGTAGAATGAGTGAGAAGGAGAGTGGGAAGAGATGAAGAGGTAGGCAGGCTCCAGATTTCGTAGCTCATTTATTGTATATATGATTCAATTAGTTGAAAGAGTGGGCTAACACTCATAGCATTACCTATATTAACTCAAGTAATCTTTACTTAAAATCAACTTCGTGAATTAGGTGCTAAGATCTCCATTCTACAGGTAAGAAAACTGAGGCACAGTGAAGTTAAGTAGCCTGTCAAAGGTCACACAGCCAGCCAAGCAGTGGTGGGTTCAGGATATAAACCCAGGCCGGCTGGATCCTATACATCAGTGTTTCTCAATCTCTTTCTCATTATCAGATCTTACTCCCTGAGAGAAAAATTAAATTAAAACTCTCCCTAAAGTGAGAGAATTTAAATACTGAGAAATAATACTTTGTCAAGTAGAGTTAAGCTTTGGAGGGCCAAAAACCATTGTAATATTTTAGAATGTTTTTGCCCCCTAAGAATCCATTTTTGCCCCCTTGAGGGTGACATCACTTCATTGAGAAAAATGCATATACCACACTATAATAGCTCTCATAAAAACATAATTTTGTAATAAAATTTTCTTATAAATAAATGAATATTTTTATAAATAAATTACATCTCTCTTATAAATAAATGCTTTTATTGTATAAGTTTCTTACAAACAGGGAAATAAAAGGGATAATTCGGTAGCTTGATGAGACTGCCTGTTACTTGCAGATGGATTAGACCTGAAGGCTTTAGAAGACTCAGGCATAGGGGAGGTAAGATTGAAGATAAAGAGTGGATAACGCCTTATCAGATTAAAGTGACGTCCCAGAGGAGACAGGAAATAAGCTTAAGAACACAGGTGGATTATTTAATTCATTTTAGAAACAACTAGGGGCATGTTTCATTTTGAAATTGTACCTGTTCCAGGGCAGGTAAGGATGAGTGGAGATGGAAGGAAAGAAAGTTCAGGGAGTTTGTGCTCGAGGGCTTCTGATTATTTTCCATAAGCACGAGGCAGACGGTGAAGAGTTGGGAGTGGGTGGGTAGGCGGTCGAGGCACGTGCTAAAGGGTGGAATCAGTTGCTATGAAGAGAAGGAAGAGCTGCCAACTCAGAACAGGAGCAAGGACTGTCAGAGAGCTTTGAGCCCTGAGCCCCCAGGAGCCCTATGTACTCCGCTGAGGCCACCTCTGCCACATTCCAGGTGCCACACCAGTGATGCCCTCGGAACATGTCCTGCCTCTTCGTCTTCTTCTTATCTGTCCCACCCTGGAACCATTCTGCTTTCTCTGTGACCTCCATTTTAACAAAGAGGAGAGAAGGGCGAGGAGAGAAGGGGTAGAGAAAGAAGAGTCATGGGAGGGGCAGACGGTAGGCACAATGGAGGGCCCTTGAGGGCATTTTCATGCGCTGTGAAGAAGTAGGATGAAATGAAAGCCTTGAAGAAGGGCTAAATGCTGCTTCATATCTCCCCCCTCCACTACCACCTCCAACTCAATTACTGCCCCCAGGAGCAAGATCAAAATAACCTTCTGTGGGATGAAAGGATGACAATGACTTTGGATCCAATTACGTTATCATAACCTGGAAACAACCCTTGCATTTGAGGTCTGCTAAAGTACTGAACCGTGAAACTCAAATCACAATGTGAGATATGAAAACGATTTGAACTCAGGGCCCTTTGGACATTTTCCTGGATATCAAAGAAGGATTTTTTTTCCTGCTTTCTGAAGATAAGGTAGAAAATGGACCAGTGATGAACTAACCAGAAACAGTGGAAGAAATACTTAATTGGAAATGAAATTAAGAGAGGAAAAGACAAATGGGTTTAGATTAATGTCATGCTTACAGTTATCACAGGATATGAATTTTGTTTACATGATCAAATATCTTCAGAGCTACTCAGCTCCTCTGATGTACAATTCTAAGTGGTTTCCTTACCCTTAGAAGCTGAGGGTTAACTAACTATTCAAGCCTGGGCACGTAGGAGACAGGAGCATGCAGGCATCCACTCATGACTGAACTAAGGAAAGTAAATATAACCCCAAAGTCCCCACCTTATTTCCAGAGGGATGAAATAAGCCGGGAAATAAGATGAACTCCCCTCATGAACTTGGACTGGATGGGAGCCATGCGAAAAGAAACACTTGAGAGAAGAGGAAAGATGAGCAATGTGTATATTTTACATGTGTGTACACATATGTGTCTACATATTTATATGCAAACACACAAACTCCATGTGCGGTTTACGCTTGTGTGTACATATTCATATTTATACACATATGTATGTACAGAGTTCACAGAGCACTCCCAAACAAATACACACCAGATGTGCTGATTCTGAGCTCTCCAGGGAAAAGATTACTACGGAGAAGAAAATGAAACAGGGCTTTTGAGGACATTGGTCATCCTACCAGGTGTACTGATATTTGGAGGGTATATTCTATGTTTTGCATATGTTTATTTTGGGTTAGAGGAGACTCAGGACAACATAATAACTGCTTCATAATTTTGGAGACATGTCATGTGGAAGAAGGATTTAACCATTCCATATGGTTCCAGAGGGTAGAAATGAGGCCGAGGCGTAGCAGATTTCTGTTTTAAATGAGAACGACTTTCTAACAATTAGTACTACACAAAAGAGACATGTCTTCCTTCTAAAAGTAGATAATGATCTGCCTACTCTTGGAAATGACATGTGGCAGAGGCTGCGTGGCCATCTGTCACAGAAGTTGTAGGGGGCATTCTTCCATTATGGTGAGGGTTTGCACTATCGTTATGTGCTGGGCCATCTCCATTCTGAAATTCAGTGGTTCTAAAATGCATAAAGACATTTTAAGGGAAGTCAAGTCATATACGGTTTTGGTTTTCTGACTGCTTTTATTTTATTCAGTGACTTATGAGCAGCTCACTCCTATCTCAATAAGTACTAGACATAACAATTTCTTCTGTCTTCTGTTTGATTTCTGTTTTCCCCTACTTCTTTTCCTCACCTTTAATTTTTGCATTTTCTATTCTCTTTTCCTTGTCTTTTCTTCATCCTGCCTGCGCCCTCTAGATGTAAGAGATGGAGGGAAGGCAATGTTCATTGAGACAGTAATATGAAGAAGAAAGTGTTTAACTCGGTTAACATTTTTTTTTTCTCTGAAGGGAAAATCCTGGCTGTGTGATTATGTGAATATGTGTATGTATACTAGAGTGTCTGTGTGTGTCTGTGTGTGTGTAGACCTTCAGTGAAATGTGGTATTGCCTGGAGAAAAGGCTTATAGTATTTTTAACATAGAGGATTCCTCTCCCAAGTGGATGTTTGGGAGAGCTGGGGATTGGGAACCACTTTTGATTGTCACAATACCTGGGGGCTGTTACTGACACTGAATAGGAGGAGGGAAAGAATGCAGAATATCCTACACTGTGTGGGACACTCCCATCCAATCAAGGATTATGCCATCCCAGATGACAATAGAGCCCCACTCAGGTATACGAAGTGAAGACTTTGGAGACAGACTATCTAGGTTGCCCTCTTCAGCTCTGTGATCCTGGACAGGTACTTTAATCTCTCTGGATTTTTGTTTCCTCATCTGCAGTATGGAGGGTAATAAGAGTACCACCTCACAGTGTTGTTGTGAAATCAAAAGAATTAAGGAGTCAAGTGCTTAGAGGAGAACAGACGCTAAAACACACTCAACAAGTGTCAGCTATGATTTTGATTTTTCTGAAATGGGTAGGAATCGGCTATTTGGATTCATCTTACATGTTGAGTGTATGAGAGTTTCTATATGCTTTCACCAGGCTTTAGGGAACTAAAACATAATGAACCAATACTTACAAAAGTGTGACCTATGGACCCTTTGAAGTTGTGAAGCTGCTGTGACATCACCATGGACATATGTGAAGTGAGTCTTGACAAGATAACATCAGTCTGCTTTTCTTCCTCCACCTTGCACATATGCAAATATGTCCCCAACCATTTCCCTAATACACACACACAGCATTATATTCAATAAAATATAAAAATTCATTTAAAGTTCTAGGAGTCTTTGACAAAATTCAACACCCATTTATGATAAAAACTCTCCAGAAAGTAGGCATAGAGGGAACCTACTTCAACATAATAAAGGCCATGTATGACAAACCCACAGCCAACATCATTCGCAATGGTGAAAAACTGAAACCATTTCCTCTAAGATCAGGAACAAGACAAGGTTGCCCACTCTCACCGCTATTATTCAATATAGTTTTGGAAGTTTTAGCCACAGCAATCTGAGAAGAAAAAGAAATAAAAGGAATCCAAATGAGAAAAGAAGAAGTAAAACTGTCACTGTTTGCAGATGACATGATACTATACATAGAGAATCTTAAAGATGCTACCAGAAAACTACTAGAGCTAATCAAAGAATTTGGTAAAGTAGCAGGGTACAAAATTAATGTACAGAAATCTCTTGCATTCCTATACACTAATGATGAAAAATCTGAAAGAGAAATTAAGGAAACACTCCCATTTACTACTGCAACAAAAAGAATAAAATACCGAGGAACAAATACCTAGGTCTTTTGTCTCCTCTACCTAAGGAGACAAAAGACCTGTATGCAGAAAACTATAAGACACTGATGAAAGAAATTAAAGATGACACAAACAGATGGAGAGATATACCATGTTCTTGGAATGGAAGAATCAGCATTGTGAAAATGACTATACTACCCAAAGCAATCTACAGATTCAGTGCAATCCCTATCGAGCTACCAATGGCATTTTTCAGAGAACTAGAACAAAAAATTTCACAATTTGTATGGAAACACAAAAGACTCCGAATAGCCAAAGCAATCTTGAGAAAGAAAAGCGGAGCTGGAGGAATCAGGCTCCCTGACTTCAGACTGTACTACAAAGCTACAGTAATCAAGACAGTATGGTACTGGCACAAAAATAGAAATATGGATCAATCATACAGGATAGAAAGCCCAGAGATAAACCCACGCACATATGATCACCTTATCTTTGATAAAGCAGGCAAGAATATACAGTGGAGAACAGAGCCTCTTCAATAAGTAGTGCTGGGAACACTGGACAGCTACATGTAAAAGAATGAAATTAGAACAATCCCTAACACCGTATACAAAAATAAACTAAAAATGGATTAAAGACCTAAATGTAAGGCTAGACACTATAAAGCTCTTAGAGGAAAACATAGGCAGAACACTTTCTGACATAAATCACAGATCCTTTTTGACCCACCTCCTAGAGAAGTGGAAATAAAAACAAAAATAAACAAATGGGACCTAATGAAACCTAAAAGCTTCTGCACAGCAAAGGAAAACACACACAAAGAAAAGTTCTAGGGGTCTTGTCCCTATGTATTTGCTCAATAAGTGGATACAAAAAATACATTTACAGTATGCAGGGACTATGGAATTTTGGAAATTTTTTTTCTTTAATTCCTATGCTTGAAAAGGTTGTGATTCATACAACAGACCATTCTTAATCTTGCACCAATACTGAAGGTTATTTTTTTTTTTTTAATTTGTTTATTTTTTTTTTTTGGAGTACACGGGCCTCTCATGGCCGTGGCCTCTCCCGTTGTGAAGCACAGGCTCCGGACACGCAGGCTCAGCGGCCATGGCTCACGGGCCCAGACACTCCGCGGCATGTGGGATCTTCCCGGACTGGGGCACGAACCCGTGTCCCCTGCATTGGAAGGCGGACTCTCAACCACTGCACCACCAGGGAAGCCCCTGAAAGTTATTTTATATTTTGAAAGACTGACTCAGAAGGTGTTTCAAGATTTGACTAATCCCAAGGTTATAATCATGGACTTTAATGATAATTCTGTGAAAAGCCAGTTTTAGAAGTTCCATTTGATTAAGCGGAATCTGTTAAAACATTGTAGTGCCATAAAAATTGTTTTTAGAAACAAGTCCCAGAGGTTAATTTGATTACTTTTCATTTTTAATTTATATTATGAAGACAGAGTCAGAGTCTTTATAGTAGTGTGTCCTTTGGTACGATGAACAATATTTTCAATTTAGTTTGTCCCGTCTGTTTACAATGATTTTGTCCCATCCCTTTCCCACTTTGGCTCATTTGCAAGGAAACACAAGTATGTATGACAGTATAATGACTGAACAATATGATTCCCCCATGATATGACTAGTGTATTTTTCAATGAATATATATTGAGAAGTGTTCAACCTTTTCCTGCCTTTCATGGATGCATTTGTTGATCAACCTCTGACACATGGAAACCGCATGTGCTGGGTGCCACAAATTCCATGGAGAAGATGAAGACATTTTATAGTTTGCTAAAACATGTATACTCACCCATTTTTCACTATTTGTTAGAAGGATTAAATAACTTCATACAAGTCAAGTGCTCAGAAAAGCCCAAATAAAACACCTTCAGCTAGTGTCAGCTACGATTTCGATTTTTCTGAAAAGGCTGGGAATGAGCTATTTGGATTCACCTTAGATGTTGAGTATATGAGAATTTCGGTATGATTTAACCAGTTTTTAGGGAACTAGTACATGATGAATCCATACTCAATAAATTCCATGGAGACGGAGATATAGTTTATTAAAATAGGAGAACACCACATACCACTCTGGTGCAAGATCTTGATAGTGCAGGAGGCTGTGCACGTGTGCGGCAGAGAGTATATGGGAACTCTCTGTACTTCCCCTCATTTTTCTTTCTTTCTTTTTTTTTTGTAGAAATGAAACTGCCCTAAAAAGTAAAGTCTAGGGCTTCCCTGGTGGCGCAGTGGTTGAGAGTCCGCCTGCCGATGCAGGGGACGCGGGTTCGTGCCCCGGTCCGGGAAGATCCCACGTGCCGCGGAGCGGCTGGGCCCGTGAGCCATGGCCGCTGAGCCTGCGCGTCCGAAGCCTCTGCTCCACAACGGGAGAGGCCACAACAGTGAAAGGCCCGCATACCGTACCGCAAAAAAAAAAAAAAAAAAGTAAAGTCTATTAAGTGCTTAAGAAATACTATTGGGATTAAGATTGGGATCTAAAATAATAATAATAATGTTTGAGTAATTCAGGGTCCATAAAACAAAAATTTTAAATTATTTCTTTTCTCTCGTGTATACCTCAACCCCTAACTCCACTGGGGGTAGGGGCAGTTACTAGAATTTGATTTTATGAAGAATTTCATTCACTGAATTGTATCTTTCTGCCTCTGAGGAAGCACAGCCTGGAAAGAAAAGCCAACACGCTGTATGACTGGGATACTCGGGGTATTGCTGGTTTGTCTGAAGTGCTTCTGGTTCACTGGTTTATACGGCCATAATCTGGGTATCATCTGCACTACTTTCTTTTGTCTTTACTGTTCTGTTTGCTTGTGCTTTTGTGTATCAAAGATTTAATTACATTAAAATATGCATACTCACCCATCATTCATTTTTTAGTAAAGAAAATCATTGAATAGAGAACCATGAGTACAAAAAGAAGTTCTTTATAGGGAGATGGGCTGGCATAGTAAAGAGCAGACAGAGTCTCAGCTCCACCATTCCTTGTGATGTGACTGAGGCACCCCAGTATCCTCAGTGAACTTCAGTTTCCTCATGTGCAAGCTGTGGGTTTTAATGCTCATTTGTTAGTGCTGTTGTGAGAACTGGATACGAGGAGGGCAAAAAATACCTAGCTCTGCGTCTGGCACATAGTAGTTACTTATTAAATGCTAAGGTAGCAAGTAATGGCAGTTAATGTTTTTTGTTGAAATTTTTAATAAATTAGTCTTGCTAAAGTATTGTCATTTGTTTTCAATCATGACACTATAAAGTAGTGCCTGCAGCAGTAACAACAACAGCAACAAAAATGATTGGAGAGTAGGCCCAGTAATTTGCTATATAGTAAGTAGGCAGTAGCCTATAGTCCCCAGACAATGTTGGCCACAGACATTAAGGACAAGATACAAGAATACTATCCCACGTGACTGAAATGTACCCAAAACTCCTTAGTGTGCATGAAATTAGCATGTACTTTAAAGTTTCTAAGAGGTAATCCATATTAGACTATAATTTGGATATGGGCAACCAATGAGCTTTAGGTGTGTGCATATGTGTATATATACATGCATCTTAATGTATAATCAGTAGAAGCCAGATGAAACTGTAACAAAAATAAATGATAAAACAGGACATGATGAATTTATCAACTATTCATTCTACAAATGTTATGTTATAGGTAGCGTGTTATGTGCTAGGAGTGAGGATTGGGAAACTTCTAAGACACTGTCCTTAAAATCAAGTTTCTTAGGCCAAAACCCCAGCATTTTTAACACAGGTAAATGATAAATGCTGCAGCTAATAGATATCCACAGAAGAATCTGGTTAGTTTGGAAATATCAGCAGAAATAACTTTAAGGATAAGTAATAAAGATTGAATAACAGCTATCAAGAATGTCAAGGGGATTAGGTAATTCCAGTCTGAAGGAACAGTGTGTACAAAGGCACAGAGACTTGAGAGCATGTGGCGTACGTAGTAGGTTAGGAAAAATTCAGGAAATAAGCCTAGAGAGGTAAGCAGGGACCAGATCATGACATTGTTTATGAATACCAAAAAGTGTAAGAAAAGACCGAACAATCAGCAGTAGCAGGGAGAAATTTCTCAGTTGCCCCTGTAGCTTCGTGAGCTGAACTCTTGAGGGCCCTGCATCACTTGGGCTTTTATCACAAGTTCTCTTTTGCAGGTTCTTTTTTCCCTGTCCTGGCTCTGCTTCCCCAGGGAACCCCGCACACGGTGGTCACACTGATGCTACAGAGCATTTTTGGGCCTCATGTGGAGCACAAACTTCTTAGAAGTGATGTTTTTGGTAGAAGGAAAGAGGAGATTGTAATAAAATCGTGTAACGTGGTAAAAAAAAAAAAAAAAAGAATCTGTTACAAGAACCACAGCCTCTTCTGCAAAATCATTCTAGTGCCTCCCCACCTGCTGAACTGTGTTCCTGCTTTGCTAGCTAGCTTGCTTTCCCCATCTGCTTCATTCATTTCAGAATTAAGAGCCCTTAATGATGTCTTCCTATGTCTTAAGAGTTTCCCCCTATGATTTCTCATTTAAAACAGTTCTTGAGGGGTTGGGTCCCACATGCTGGATTTCTCCCATCTGTCAACCTCTGACAACTCCCAACCAAAATTGTCCTGTATACCTTAGTGCCTAATTCGATCATCTGACCAATTAATGGCTTATCGTGGCTCAATAGTTTGGCCTTCCCCAAGAAGAGTGTTATCGTGTTTAATGTCTTCACCTTTATACTGCCACTGCCTCACCTCTCTTCCCTACATCCAATTTATGTACTTTGGCAATATTTTACATATATTTGTAAATCATTTTTAATAAAACTTATTTTTAGCAGTTTTAGGTTCACAGCAAAATTGAGAGGAAGGTACAAAGATTTCCTATATAGGCTCTTCCCCCACACATGCATGACCTCCCCCATTATCAACACCTCCCATCCAAGTGGTATGTTTACTACAAATGATGAACCTACATTGACACATCATAACCGCTCAAAGCCCATAGTTTACATTACAGTTCACTGTTAGTGTTGTATATCTCATGAGTTTGGACAGATGTATAATGATGTGTATCCACCACTGTGATATCATATAGGGTATATTCACGCCCTAAAAATCTTCTGTGCTCTGATTATTCATCATTTTTCCCATCCAACCGCTGGCAACCACTGATCTTTTTAGTGTCTCCATAGTTTTGCCTTTTCCAGACTGTCATATAACTGGAATAGTACACTACGTAGCCTTTCAGATTGGCTTCTTTCACTTAGTAATAAGCAGTTAAAGTTCTTCCATCTCTTTTCATGGACTGATAGCTCATTTTTTTTTTTAGTGCTGAATAATATTCCATTGTCTGAATGTACAACAGTTGATTTTTCTACTCACCTACTGAAGTACATCTTGGTCGCTTCCAAGTTTTGGCAATTATAAATACAGCTGCTCTAATCACCGGTGTGAAGGTTTTCCTGTGGATGTAAATCATTTTCAAATTTTTGCTTATTTTTTTGAAACAAGACCATTGAAATAAATAAAGAATGGGGGAAAAAACAATACCTTTACTTTCAAAGGATCCTTTAATGTTAAAACCTAACTTAGGCCTCCATGAGTGGAATGGCGTATAGCAGGCTGACCTCAGTGACATTTCGAGAAGAAGGTCTTTGGCCTCTTCTTAAATCACTCAGCCCAAGGAGGTCACAGATTTTGCTACATCAAGGAATTTCCTTACTAAAATTTAATGGTCTGACTCTTCAGTTTCAGAGCTTGCTATAAATTTTAGTGCTCTACTTAAAAGAATTATGAGTCACAATTGCACTGGACAAATCAGCAATCCTTACTGCAGTCTGCCAATGTTCCAATATGTCTACAGCAGCAACTATAATTACTGAACTCTTGACTTTGTCACTGTTCAAACTCTTTTTCCTGTTGGTTGTAGCATTTACTCTCTTGACCATGATTGCATATATCCTCACCAGGCAAAGTTAGGGGTAACACATAGCATGATACTGTCAGGCACCGCTAATTCATTCTTTGAGAATGATGCCCTTGAAGGCGTGTGATACTCCAGCTTTGCACAGTGTCTAAGTACAATATTTATCAAGCCTTTGGCTTGACTCTAACTCTATCTTCCTTAACCTGTGCTTTTCACTGTCTCCTTATACACCCTATTCAGCTCAATGTTCTCTCTGACAAACCACAATAACCTTCTCCATATTAACTAGAATAAAACGAGATCTTCTTGTTCTTGACTTAAGGCCAGTCTCAGCACTGAGTTCCAGGGGGTTGAGTTGGGGGGGGGGAGAGTGCTGTGACTATTTGTGCTTTGATAATTTTGTCTGATTACATGCTTTCACTTTTAGCAAAAGTAAATTTTACATGTTGATTAAAAGTTACCTGGATTACTTTTAGTCTTTTGAAGACAGTGACCCTCCTTGCAGTCAGACAAGTTATACACAGACATTTATACAGACAGTTTATCAGCATAACCGCCAAAGACCATAAGCCCTCCAAACTGAGAAAATTGGTCTCTCCTTGTCCTCTTTGGGTTCCCTGAAATATTGGGTCACCATTTTGATTTCCTGTCAATCATTAGCTGGAGGAGCTTCTTGGTCATACAGAATAATTTGTCATATTCTGCTGTTGTCAACACTTTGAAGAGCCTCTCAACACTTAAATTAAAAACTCCTTATCTTTGGGTGTTGAAAATATTCATGCTATTTTAAAGTTGGAGTAGTATGGACTTGACTAATCAATTTATCCATATAGAGGTGACTATTTTCTCAAGGGAGGACATGCTGTTCAAATAGTCAGGAATATGTGTGTATTTGTAGAGGAGTTCAGCCTACACTGCTTACAGTGGGAACGTTTGGTCAGGCTAACAGAAATCATTTTCATGGTTCAGGCTGAGAACACAAAGTTTAAAAGTATAGAGTGTTGTCTTGGAGACTCCTTGTGAGAAACTATGAGTGACCAGCTATCCAATGAGCTGTGTTAAATAACAGACTTCATTTTTTCCAAAAAAACTCCCTCTACCTTCTTCCACCTCTTTCAAAAATGATAACTTTTTAAAGTAAAAAGCAGTGACATAATAACTAGTTGCTATTGGAAATTTAATTTAGAGATCTGTTTATAACTGGCAGAAATATGCATTTTCCCTCTCTTTTCTTTTTAAAAAGAGCTTCTTATTTCATTTTACTATAGAACTAGCTACTTTATTTACTATCAGAATATTCCAGATGCTGTACTGCACAGAGTTTTAAGCCTCTAGTCCTTGTGTATTGCACCATTCAAAAAGAGAAGAATTTTACAGCAGGAGAACGTTTTATGATACTCAGGTATCTGGAGAAACTTCCTTCCTTTTCCTCTTTTTCCATTTATTCATCCACAATGTCCATCTGCCTGGTATGGTACTAAATGCTTGGGATATCAAAATTGAATACGTTTTTGTCCCAGCTATCCAGAAGTTCTCTAATAGAGGGGTAATATCCACTAGTCTATCTTCCAGGTTACTTATGTGTTCTTCTGAATCATCTAATTTGCTGTTGATTCCCTCTAGTGTATTTTTCATTTCAGTTATTGTATTCTTCAGCTCGGATTCATTCTTTTTTATAGTTGAAGTTCTTGTGTTTCTCTGGTATTCTGCCGAGTTTGGTGAGCGTCCTTATGACTATTGTTTTAAACTCTTTTCTGGGTAAATTCCTTATGTTCACTTCATTAGGGTTTTTCTCTGGAGTTTTATCTTGTTCTTTCATTTGGAATCAATTCCTTTGTCATCTCATTTTGCTTGACTTTCCGTGTTAGTGTCTATGAACAAGGCAAAAGAGTTACCTCTGCCGGTCTTGGAGGCATGGCCTTGTGCAGGAGCATCTCTATGTGCCTGTATGTGCGTGGTGGGTTTGGTGGTATGGCTGGAACTGGTGTGGGCACAGACCAAGGCTTTTCCTGCGGTGTTCCAGGGGCCACCGCCTTGGTGGGAGTGCTAGAGCCTGAGCCCATCATGGGCTGGGACCTTTTTTGGGGGTGTTCTGAGGACTGCAGTCTTGCTGGGAGGGCTGAGGCTGGAGCTGGGTAAAGGCTGGGGTCGTGCTGGGGTGGTCTCGGGAGGTCAGCTAGAGCATCAGGTGCTTTTTCATTCTGCTACCTCTGTGCCACTACTCAATCACTGATTTTTTGCGTGAGCCCTTTAGGTTGGGAGTTTTGGTTTCCTATAACCCTCTGGCTCTCTGGGTTGTAAGCTCTGTTGGTTCTCAAAGCCAGTTATGGGGCCTCGTCTTCCTGGTGCCAGACCCCAGGGCTGGGGTGTCCAGTATGGGACTAGAACCCCTTGCTGCTTAAGAAGTGCTCTGAGTTTGTGATATCCCTTCCACCTGTGGGTCTCCTGTGTGGGGTGTGAATGCTGACTAGGCTGCATCTCTGCCCCTCCTACCCATCTTAATGTGTTTTTCCCTTAACATTCTTAATTAGGAAATTAGCCAGAATGATAACCGTAAAATCCTCACAGATTTGGAATTTAAGGAGCATACTTCCAAGTAGCCTATGGGTCAAAGAAAAAATCAAAATGAAAAATAGAAAATGAATAAATAAATGCTTGCAAAAATACTACACCCCAAAACTTGTGCAATTTATATATGTACATATACAAATAAGTATATATCAGAAAAGAAGAATGGCTGAAAATCAACAAGGCAAACATTAATCTCAAAAACTTAGTTAAATAGAGAAAGTTAAATCCAATGAAAGTAGAAGGCAGTAAATAATTAACGTATAAAATAGTGTAATAAAACCCAATCATAATATAGGGATCAACAAAGACAAAATTTAGTTTTTTGCAAAGACCAAGATAGATAAATATTTGGTAAGAATGATGAAGAAAAAAAAAGTAAAAAGACACAGATAATCAATATAAAAAATGGAAAAGATGATATTATAATGTATTTTTCAGGATTTAAACTATTAAAAGAGGATATTATGAACTATATAGTAATAAATTTAAATTTTGATAAATATAAAACTGACCAAAATTAATGCAAAAAGAGAGCAATAATTTGACTATTAAAGACATTGAATCCTAAATTTAAAAGATAAACAAACTCAAACTAACAAACAAAATCCAATATGCCACAAAAAGTACTCCCAAGCCACTTGTCATTTTTGATGAATTTTATCAAACAGTTTAAAAAGAAATACACCAGTTTAGATCAATTCTGCCAGAGAATAAAGAAGGAATATTCCTCAACCTGTTTTATGTGGCAAGTATAACCTTGACACTGAAACCTCAGAAGGACATTATAAGAAAAGTTACAGGCCAATCTTACTCATGAGCATAGATATAAAAACCCTAAACAAAGTATCAGTAAACCCAATATAGCAATATCCAAAAAGGATACATCGTGATTAAGTTATGTTTATTCTAGGAATGTAAAATTGGCTTTGCATTAAAAAAAATCAGTACATTTCACAAGTTAACAAAGGAGAACAATCATGTAGCCATCTCAATAGATGGAGATAAAGCTTATGATAGAATTCAATTCTTATTTATGATCAAAATCTTAGCAAACTATGAATAGAAGGAGACTATTGATTTTATAAAGGGTATCTAGAAGAAAAAAGTCCAGAAATGTCATCCTTAACCAGGAATGCTGAATGATTTCCTTTTGATTTGAGGAATGGAAAAATGTAGCTGAATATTCGCTTTTTTTCAATGTTTTCTTGAAAGGTCCTGCCAGTGCAGTAAGTCAAGAAAATGGAGCTATGAGAACTGGGAAGAAAGAAATACAATTCTCGTTGTATTTCAGGTCATATGATTTCATACATACAAAATTCTGAGGCATCTATAATGAAATTATTAGAATTTCTAAGTTAATTTAGCAAGATTGCTGTGTAAGAGGTCAATTGAAAAAATAGTGATTGCATTCATATATACTACACACTGTATATACTTTAGCAGCTAAAATAAACTTTAAAAATGTTTGCTAACTCTCCTAGCCAAATGCAAAATTTTAGACAGACCCAGAAGTGGAATTTTTTTTAATTGAAATATAGTTGATTTACAAAGTTGTGTTAGTTTCAGGGGCGCAACAAAGTGATTCAATTATGTACATACATATATGTGTGTGTATATATATATATATATATATATATATATGTTCGTTTTTAGATTCTTTTCCATTATAGGTTATTACAAGAGAAGTGGAATTAGTTTTAATCCAATTGAATCTGTGGGAGGATTTTATCCAAATGTCTTTAAAACTTTCTCATATTTGGGTTTTATAGACTTTTTTTTCCCAGAAAAATCCTACAGGTATAATTATTTGAAAAATAACTTCATATAAAAGAAATTATTTGAAGAATGAAACTTTTTTTTCTTTTTTTAATTTGGGTATATCAATATCTGTGTAACTTCTTCCAAGATAGCAGTGACCAGCAAACTCTCATGCTAGAGTCACCATCATCAATAGTTCAATGGGATTTTGTTATGCTGCATTTCCTCCCTGCTTTCTTCCCCAGTGTCAGCATCTCCTCGTGAGCAGCCTCTCTCTTTCCAAGCCCTTCCTGTGGTGAACCCAAATGTTGTTTTTCAGATGGGTGTAATTCAACCCACTAAAATACATCCTTGCCAATGGGATTCATGCTATGAACTCCAACCCCCTCTGCTAGTGACATACGCACATTCTCAGTCTGCGTCATGAAGATATGTAGGCAGATGTAGGTGGTACCTAACAGATGCAAACTTTTTATTTTGTTGAATTTTGCCTTTGTCATTTGGACAAGATGTTAGAAAAGCAATCATTCCTTAGTTACAAGGGATTCCGGGAGAGAGTTCACTGTTGAAGCTATCCCCCAGCCCTGTCCTGCCTGGTGTGTCCTGCCTTGTCTCGGGAGTGGAAAGAAACCATAGGAGCCCAGCTCATGTTTGTCCACACACGCCCTGTTATGTTGCTACCGCTGGGCCACACTTACCTACCACACATACTAACTAGCACAAAGGGCAGAAAGGCAAGAAATGCCCGACTGAAATCTGGACCTATTAACACAGCATTTGCTTCCCCTTTTATATTCATTTACAATGTGGTTGGCATTATTTGCCTGTAACATTGAAATATTTTGAAACTGACTTCTAGGACTCAGAAAATATAAGGATGTCTTAATTACCTAGCAATCCTCTATAGGTTTAATATACATATGAGAAATATGAGAAAAAAATGAGAATATGATTATAATAAAAGATTTCTTTAAAAAAATATCTCTTCTCTTACCAGGAAGAAGAGCAAGAAACTCCATACATTTGGGGTTTGGAAAGATGCTGGGTTCAGTTAAATCCTGAGTTAAACAAAAACAAAAAATCCAAGTATGTAATCTATATTATTCCCTCTTAATTTTTCCAAATTGTTAAACCTAAGGTGAATTTCAAGATTAGAGATTTTTTTCTGTCGGATATTCCAGGTATTGTTTTCAAAAGGTCATTTCTAGTAGTTTAAATAAACTTAAAAGACTTTGAAAACAAGAAAATGTGACTTGGTATAACAAAACAAAATCACTTTAGAAATCAAAATTGTGACATTTGAGGAGGATCTAAACTTGGCAGAATTGTGTCTAGAAAGGAACAGTAGATTTTAAAAGTATCGGAGATCACGTAGTTCATAATGAAAGTTTTCACCACAGGATTGAATCACTTGTTTAAATTCAAAATCTTCCCCTCTCTCCTAAACAATACACACTTTGATTTCTATCTTCCTGTTTTCAGATTTGGAACTGAATACAGCTTCAGAAGTATTGCCTTTAATTTTTGTTTGAAATTATCGGATTTGGATCGTCTTTTCATTCATTCATTAGGTTTGCTATATTCAAGCTCTATCTTTAGAAAGTAGAGAAAGATTCACATTTAGAATTGTGATTGACCCTGGCGTAAATCCAACACTTTTCACAGTCTGTCAGCGGATGAGTGAGATTAGCCACTTCGGCTGGGTCCTTGCCTTTTAGTTGCCATAGTCTACCAACTTGGGAGTATTACCATAATATTTTCTAGGAGCCCTCCTCAATATCTGTTTACAAAATACCAAGTTATTACTTGAAATATCTCTACTTGTTAACATTAAATCAACATCCTATTTCATTAATTTAAAAATGACTTAGGGCTTTTATTCTCACATTTTTTTCTTTTTACCACATAGCCTTTAGAGCCATATCAGGTGGAATATTGATAGTACAAGATGTGCCAGAATGCTCTAACATGTGATTTTTGGTACTATTTTAAGCACAAACTATTGCTATTTTGGCAAACGATCACTAGCTCCTTGTCCAGAACACATGATGATTTTGTCAGAAGATTAGGGTCATAGTATAACAAACTCTATATAGAGGCAGGAAGTGCATCATTGTGATTGATTGGGTCCAGCGGCAGATTTTAGCCCATGGTCTGAAACCAAATTGTGAACGAGGGAGTAAGTGAAACAGCCCTCTAACGATACAGGACAGTCCAGAGCTTACTCCAGAGGAGAGGTGGGCACACTTTCCAAACCTTACGCAGACAACTGTACACAGAATAAGGGAACAGATGAAAAGCGGTAACATACTGGCAGCCATGAGAAATAACAGCAGATTTCAAAGGAAGGACAGAGGACTCTTCATGCAAAAGAGAGGTGACTAGGGACCATTTATGCAGCCCTACATCCTTGTGAGTTCCCAGGGCATTATTTCAATTTATCCAGTTCAATAACTAATAATCCAAATGATAACCCTGAAGCTGTCATTACAGAAGGTTAAATGATTTTCTCAAAAAGGTAGCTTTCAACAGTGGCATTGTTAAAAGGGTTTGCTTCAGTTACGTGGTTAAAACAATCCAGGCTAAACAGTTGATTTTCCTGATAACGCTACACATATTAGATTTTGCTGATTGTATTCCAGATGAATACAGCTTGGTTGGAAAATGATTAGCATATTACTAATGAGCAGAGCCATTAATTTGGAACTCCGCTGCCTCACCCTCACAATGGAATATGGCTGCTGAGTGGCTGTGTTTGGAGTGGCGGCCAAGGGAAGGGGCAGGGTCTGCAGTGCTTACTCATTGGAAGCCTGCAGAGTTAGATCCTTGATCTATGAAACTTTTAGGACCAGATTTCCCATTGCCAGCCAATGAGTGGCACTTGTCCAATTTTGTGGTGTGTGTCTCCATCTTCATCCACTGCATGGGTTCTGGAGGTCAAGATTAAGAGGTTATTTTAGGAAAGGGGCATGGAGCCAGAATGGTATTACCGCAGAATCAGTTCTGCCTAGAAGACTAGCTATTTCAGGGGCCCTCTGCTATGGTTGCTGGTGTTACTTGTATGCTGTTTCTTACCACAGGAGATCCCATTCTCAGGACTCTGAATAGCTAGAGCAGTAGACACCAACATTTTTATCTTCTTTTTGCCTTGGCTTCAAGAGAGTTTACAGATTAAATGTGGTGCTCAAATATTGCAGCTGCCTTTTGCCACATTTTGCAATTATAACTATTTCAGGTTGTGACAAATTGCTTATGTTTTTTTTCTTTATTGTGGTCTTAATGAGTTAGTTCTTTGTCTTCTAATACTTGTCTTTTATAGTAAAATCTGATGAAAAAGTAACTTGAAGCGCTCCTTAGGCTTCTTGGAATAGAAAGGAAAAGGTAAGAAAATTCTAAAATACAAAAGAAAGGAAAAGGGTGGAATATTTCAGACAATGGAAGAATTGTGATTGTGAACAATGTTAGAGATTCACAAACGAAACTTAGAAGTTCTCATACATGCTTAATAAATATCTAAATGCACTCAAGCTGTACCCATTTAAACACAAATTTCTCTGGGTCATAACAGTCAGTCATGGCTTATCTATGGTAACCTTGCCCTGAACTGGGCACACGTGTTTTCTCACTCATTCATCATTGACCTTGTCCTCAGTGAAATGCAGATTTATTGGATTTTATGAATTGGGGTGTTATATTTACATACTGTATAATCGTGACACAGTTTTTTCTTTCCTCCTTTCCTCCCTTCCTTCCTTTCTATTTTTTCTTTTCACATAAGGAAGAGGAGTTTTCTTTTTTATGGCCCATGTACAATGTTCTTCATCGGGGCCGAGTATAGAATTTTAGTTCTGTCACTGAGTTATTGAGAAATTATAGAATTGTGATTAGTGTGCCTTGCTTTTGGAATTGTAGGCACTAGATTTAAGACTGGATGTTGCTTAGGATGAAATGCAAGATATAAATGGTGGCTTTAATCTTTTTATTTTAAGAGGTGAAACTGATATAGACACAACTGATGAAGTAATTTCTGTGAATCCTAGGCTGGGGTGGAATTATTCTCCCCACTGTTCTCACACTATTTGAAGACAGTGTTTCTCTGTTCTATTGTCTCTTGGGTTTAGGGGCTTTTCAACCTGATTATTTTAATTAAGCCATGGAGTATCCATTGTAAAATGAAAGCTATTTACATTATAAAAAGTGGCATATTTAAAGGAAGCCAGACTACTTTATATTAGCATTTTGAGCGTAATCTTTCTAGTGTGGCTCCCAATTCCTTTCCATCATTCTTCTAAGAATGTAGTTCTTACTTTTTGAATCCTTTTTATTCTTCTTCTCTGAGTTATTTAAATTATCTTTATATACCAATGGTAAAATGGCAACAGTTTCAATAAGAATCGCTAAATTATACAAAATATCTAAAACACAGTAGAACCAAGACTGCTTAGCACCACACTGTATTTCTTCAACCCTCATTCTAAACTCAGCTATATCAATATACTCTATACTTGCTTATCTCTAGAAATGATAATGATCAAGCAAAATCTAAGAAGTTTCTCATGAGATGTATGTATAGGTGTTCCCAATAGTTTGGTTTTAATTTTTTCAGGCAGAGAAGGACAAACATAATCTGCAAATTGCCTGAGGAGCAGGGAAGGATTGATGAACAATTGGTGATCTGGGTACAGACAATACTAGTTATGTCTCTAGTCAAGTTGCTGTAAATTTAATGGTCATACTTTGACTTTTATGATGTTGGCCAAAATTCTTTAAACTTCAGTCTCTTCAGGGGTTAAAGGAGATAAAACACACATTCATGGAATTGAGCTAAAGATACCCTGAGCAGTGGATTTTCCCATTTGCTTGACCTCACCAGTGCTGAGCTACTGTACTTGACCAAATTGGTGTTCTCTCCTCCTTTAGAATGAGTTGCTGTAATGTCCTTCTTATAAACAGATTTTGGTAAGTAAGTCTATTTAATAAGTCCTTCAGTCATGTCCAATCTTAATGTACCTGAGTCATAGGATGAACATAGCTTAGTGTAGGTTGGGAATAATACTGTGAATGTATCCATTTTATGATCCATTAAGACTCCAAATTGCATTTTTACTCAATTCATTTGGAAACTTGTTATATATTTTTACTAATATATTATGATTTCAGATATATTTACTTGTTCACATCATTCACTGTAAATTGGTAAAATCATTTAAAAAATTCCTGACTTAGGTCTATGTGATCCAAACAACTTATTGGAGGAGGAATGTGTAGGATCATCTATACATATCTATATACAAATATAAACAAAGTTTGCAGCTTTGTAAAGATGTCTTGGATATTTCAGAATATCCAGGTGTTTTTTTTTTTCTCTATAACATTATTTTGATTGTAGATATGGAAACAGAAGGTGGTGGTCATCAGAGAGAAGGGAGCAGTTTTGAGTATTAGTGAGTGCATGCACAGTTGGCCTGTGAACAACCCAGGAGGTTAGGGGTATAACCTGCTGTGGTTGGATCCACATATAACTTATAGTTTGCCTTTTGTATTGGTGGTTCCTCCATATCCACTTTTCCTCTGCAACTGTGGATCCAACCAACAATGGATCGTGTAGTACTATAGTATTTACTATTGAAAAAAATCCAGGTGTAGGTGGACCCAAGTAGTTCAAACTCGTGTTGTGCAAGGATCAACTGTATATGGGTGTAGATTTGGACAAGAGTAGTGGCTAAACAGAGGGATATTTAGTACTGGTGAGACGAACTTTTAGCACTTACTGTGTATTTCATGAAAACATATTAAAGAGGTGTTAATATATTTATTTTTTTTAATTGCCATGAAAATAAACCCCAAATTCTTAGCAAAGTCTAATGAGATATATATTTTTTCTAATGATGTTTTATATTTTTCTTTTGTGTGAGCGTTACCGAACGCATTAAGCTATTTTAGAAGGCTAAAGTAGTTCAATAGGACTTATTTTTCAAGGCCACTTACTTTTTGTTTTCATTCAAGGTCTTTATAAATTAATCTCATTTAAAAAATTAAAATCGTGATATAAGTGTGTGTTTGTACATAGACCATTCTTTGAATATAGCACAAAAACTGGGTAATAGTATAGCTTGCCTCTTTATGCATTCCACAATCACTGAAAAGAGTTCTTATGGAAAAGCTCAGTGAACTTCAGAGTGTGATTGAAAATAAAATCAGGGCTCAGTAATTTGCACAGAGGTTGTGTTTCATTAATATGTGTCTCATATAAGCAGTCAGCATGTAAAAATAGATGGCAAATATGACCGAGAGTTAAGATTATGAATTATACATAAAATGTGTGTTAAATTAGAGAATTAATTGAGAAGCATGAGTTAAGAAGAAAACTAGTTGATGTTGTATAACATTTGATAATCAGGCTCATTTTTCTACAATTGTTAAATGTAATTTGTCTCATAATGTTATCCTTTGGTAAATTGTTACAACATTGTATGATATATGTAGCTTATTAACAGTTTCATTAATTGCTATTAGAGGAAAGAAGCTATGAAAGCTGGTACACATAGGAACAAATGTTGAGGCAGATGGTTGAAATTAGTGAAACGTGATCAGTTGCTAAACTAGTTTACTTAATTAGCTTCCTACATCAGAATAGTTGAAATAAATTTGTCATATTGTCGTCAGGAAACTGAAATCCAGGAGACAATTGTTATACATCATATTTTAAAACTAACGAGACAAACAGCAAAGAACTGTTGGCACTAACCCCTGACCCTCAGTTTGTTTTGTACTGAGTGGGCTGAACTGTTAGAACGAGTGGGAAAATTTTCTATTAAGGAATACCAACTGCACTGACATCTTTCCCTGGCCTGTAACAGGGAAAACGGGGAGAAAAGCAAGTGGAAGTTGGCCACTGCCCACAAAATTTCCTTGATGCTGTTACTTCTTAGTGAATAATTCTGGAATAATTCTCAGAGGAGCTGAAACAGAGTTTTCAAATAACAATTTTATGAAACAGTTTCATCTTCAGTGAGATTCCAGAAAATTCAAAGGCAACAAATTATAATAATTTTCATGCTCAGGCCACTCTTGGCTATACTACTGGGAATGGAAGGGATGGAATCAATTTTTCAGGTACTCATTTTTGGTTATTTCATATAGATTTGAATTTGGTATCAGCACCCATAGTGAATAACAAATAGTCAAAGATGGTGGAGATTTTGGTGGAAATGTGGTTCATGTATTGGAGAAAATATGAAGGTATTCTGAATTGTTTAATGGAATTCTCCAAATTAGGGGTGAATATTACATGGTTTATATCTGCTGAGGTTTATATAGGTTTGAAATAATTTATTATCCCTTCCCACAGGAATTTTTTTAAAGACACATTTTTTTCTCTTTAAGACACATTCTGCTTTGCAGCAAAAGTGGAGAACTAGGCTATCAGTATACAGCAGGTTCCAATGACAGTCTTTATCTTTTTATTCAAACATATTATCAGTGACTTTTTTTTTTTTTTTGCGGTACGCGGGCCTGTCACTGTTGTGGCCTCTCCCGTTGCAGAGCACAGGCTCCGGACGCGCAGGCTCAGCGGCCATGGCTCACGGGCCCAGCCGCTCCGCGGCATGTGGGATCCTCCCAGACAGGCACGAACCCGTGTCCCCTGCATCGGCAGGCGGACTCCCAACCACTGCGCCACCAGGGAAGCCCTATCAGTGACTTTTTTTTTTAACATCTTTATTGGAGTATAATTGCTTTACAATGGTGTGTTAGTTTCTGCTGTATAACAAAGTGAATCAGCTATACATATACATATATCCCCATATCCCCTCCCTCTTTCATTTCCCTCCCACCCTCCCTATCCCACCCCTCTAGGTGGTCACAAAGCACCGAGCTGATCTCCCTGTGCTATGCGGCTGCTTCCCACTAGCTATCTATTTTACATTTGATAGTGTATATATGTCAGTGCCACTCTCTCACTTCATGCCAGCTTACCCTTCCCCCTCCCCATGTCCTCAAGTCCATTCTCTATGTCTGCGTCTCTCTTCCTATCAGTGGCTTTTGGATGATCATGTGTTAATTCATATGAATGACAACTATAAACATGTGTGATCCATTAATGACACAGCTATCCTTTCCCTATTAGATTGCATAGTGGGGTTCTTTCTGATAAAGTTAGTTTATAAATTGTTTGATTTAGGAACTATAAAGCTGCTGCTGCTAGGGGTTTAGACTTTATCACGTTTCCTGACTTTATTATCACCCTTGGACTTAGGAAAGAAGGTAAGAGTAAGATCATTTTATTCACAATATATTTACAGGCACTGTGCCAAGAACGTTTGAACTTTTCAAGGTCCCAGAGAACGTTTGCATCTGAACTTCAAAAAAATTATTTTTTTAGTATGAAACCAAAAAATGAAAAGTTGAGGTTAAGTTTTCACATATCTATAGCATGTAATTAAAAAATAAATTGCTATTTTACTAAACTCTTAATAATATATAAGTAATATTTATTGTGAGAAGTGGGTCCATTTTTTGTATGTTGTTATGAGGAAAACTTTAATATAAAATGTAGTCGATCTCTGTTAAACTACCTTCCATTTCCATGCTTTTACTCAGCAAAGAAAATAAGGTGTATCTTTACCACTTGCTTAGGGCTGTAGCTTTTCAGCTCTCAATTCTAATACACTTTACGAAAGACAAGAAGATGTTAAGCATGATGCTAGCTTGTTAGAATTTAGGGATGAAATTTAGGTAGCCTGGAATGGTCATTCAAAATATAAAGAAGTTTAATTTTATTCTCACAAATAGTAACAGGTATAAGCTAAAGAATGCTGTTATAAATACCCTGCATGTGAAAAATCTAGGTAAAAGTATACCATAAACTGAGGAATCAAGCCAGTGGTACTATTATTTTTAATACTGACTCTAAGCAAAATTTGAGTCAGCATAGCTATTTTTGTACACTATAAAGTACCTTGGTGACCTAGGTTCTTAGCATAAAGAATATTATTATTAAATGATTTTCACTGAACTATTAGCATTATTTGTTGTTACACACTCACCATTCCCATGCACTAGGTTAGTAACGCATTAAAAGTAGAGACATTCCATTATTGCTTATCTTTCCAGTCACTGTAAAAAACAAAACTGACAGGTGTTTGATAAATGTGTCTTGATTCAAAAGCTTTTTACTCTGACTGTTAGGAATACTCGGGAAAACTGCTTCTATTTTGGATATAGATTGTTTCTACTCTAACAATAAAAATATGGGATAATCTATAAAATCATAACTTGTTTGTACTCATCAGAGTCGAGACAACCGGGGTCACTGAATTCCAAAGGATGGCAAGCCCCTCCAAAGAGATAGGGGCCACACAAAATTTGCCTTTGATAGAGTACAGTAAAAAGAAAAATCAGGTAAGAAGAAAACAAGTGTGATGGTTAATTTTATGTGTCAACTTGACTGGGCCATGTGATACCCAAATATTTGATTAAACATTGCTTATTATTATTGGATTTTATTATTATTAACATTATTATTCAATGTGTCTCTGAGGTGTTTCCGGATGAGATTAATATTTGAATTGGTAAACTGAGTAAAGCAGATCATCTTTCCTGATGTGGGTGGACCTCATCCAATCCATGTAGACCTAAATAGAATAAAGGCCTGACTTAAAGCTTGGACAATGGTCTTCTCCAGACTTCAGATTTGGAATAGAACTTACACCACTAGCTCTCCTGCTTCTCAGGTCTTTGGACTCACACTAGAAGTATACTGTCCGCTCCCCTGGGTCTGGATTTCTCAGCTTCTATAATTATATGAACCAATTCCTTATAATAAATTTCTTTACATACACACACACACACACCCTGCTGGTTCTGTTTCTCTGGAGAATCCTGACTAATACAAACTAAAATTTTAACAAATTTTTAAAGGTCAAATATGGACAAGCATAACAATTTAGAACGCTTGAAAGCCCCACACAAAGGAGACTCTGCAAGCACTCACCAATGCTTGCCCATGGGCCCTAACTGGGTGCTCACAAATAGGATTGGAGGCAAGGAAGGAGACCTGAGAGAAACTCTTGTGGTGCAGGCATGTCGATGGTGACTGGCTGCTACCGATGGAAAGGTGCAATGTCTGGCCCTTTTCTGAATCCTTTTCTTACATGAAAAAAAGGATTGGCCTCTCACCCCTGATACCAGGCAAAGTTTGGTTGCCATTGGGTTAAGAGTAGAAGAAAAAAGTTGTCTGCCACTAGTGAATGAAATAGGAGACTTACTTGAGCCCAAGATCTTGCACTGATGACAAGCAGAGTTCTGTTAGAGGACAGGGCCATGAAACTCAACTTTGCACAAGACACTCCATTGATACAAGGTAGCTTGGGGCTGCCATGATGAGAGGAGAAGGAATACTGAGAAGTTTAAAACAAGAGACTGAAAATTCCCAGGCACCCACATAATCCTTGCACTTAGTAACAAGCTAAAGCAGGTAGTCTATTTCTGGAAGAGGGGGAAAATTCAGAAAAAAGATCCCCTTGTGATGAGCATGCAAACTCTGCTGAAAGGTGAGAATGGAACAGAAATACTGATAAAAATCCTCCCAACACTCTAGGTCTCATACTAAGCACAAGATAGAAGCAATCTACCACTGGAGGAATTTGAAGTCTATGGTAAACTAAAGGTAATTAGAACAACAACCAAAACTAACTGAGTTCAACTACTGTATAGACTGACCCAACCTCCACACTAATGGACTGAAAGAAAAAGAAATGTGTCCATTTTCAGTTTGAAATTTACCTCACTATTTGTTTATACACAATATTTGCATTTGATCAAATATTATATAATAAACAAAAAAGTAGCAGCAGCAACAGCAATAACCCATTAGCAAGAGATAAACAATCAACAGAATCAAATCAAGATATGACCCTGATTATGGAACATTAGATGAAGTACTTTGAAATAACTATGTTAAATATGTTAAAGGGTGTAGTGGAAAAGAGAAAAACATGCACGAACAGATGGGAAATTTCAGCAGGCATATGGAGATAAAAAAAGAATCCAATGAGAATGCTAGAAATGGAAAACATGCTAACAGAGAAGAAAATTTCAGTAGATGGGCTTATCAGCAGTCTGGATATAGCAGTAGAAAGAACTGGTTAACTGTACATTAGATCAATAGAAAGCATTCAAACTGAAACAAAAGAGAAAAAGAAGAAGAAACAAGAGAATAGGGTATCCAATAACTGTGGGATAATATAAAATGATTTAACATATATATGATTACATTTCATGAGAAGATAGAGACAGACAGCACAGAATAAATATTCAAAGAGATAATAATGGCCAGTTTTTTTCTAAAATGAATGAAAGACCACAAACAACAGATCAAAGAAGGTAGAGACTCTCAAGCATGATACATTAAAAGAAAAACACACTTAGGCACATCATACCCAAATTTCTGAAAGTCAAATACGAGGAGAAAATCTTGAAGGCATCCAGAGAAAAAGAAAACATTGCATACAGAAGACCACAGATAAAAATGACAGGAGGTTTCTCATCAGACACTAAACAAAGCAGAAAGTAATAGATATCTTTATTTATTTATAAATTTATTTATTTTATTTATTTATTTTTTGGCTGTGTTGGGTCTTTGTTGCTGCACACGGTGTTTCTCTAGTTGACACAAGTGGGGGCTATTCTTTGTTGAGGTGTGCGGGCTTCTTACTGCAGTGGCTTCTCTTGTGGAGCACAGGCTCTAGGCACCCAGGCTCAGTTGTTGTGGCCGGGGGGCTCTAGAGTGCAGTCTCAGTAGTTGTAGCACACGGGGCTCGGTTGCTCTGCAGCATGTGGGATCTTCCTGGACCAGGGATCAAACCCGTGTCCCCTGCATTGGCAGGCAAACTCTCAACCACTGTGCCACCAAGGAAGCCCAGTAATGGATATCTTTAAAGTGCTGAAAGAAAAAAAAAAAGCTGTTAACTCATAATTTTATACCAAGCAAAATAACTTTGTTTAATAAAAGTAAAATAGAGGACTTGTTCAGCAAACAAAAGATGAGAAAATTTATTGGCAGTGAATTTTCACCATGAGAAATGTTAAAGGAAGTGTTTCAGTTAGAAGAAATATAATACAACATGAATATTTGGACCTACAACATTGAATAATGCTGTGAATGATAGAAAAAAGTGAGAATACAAAACATTTTTTTAAAAACACTTTAAAAAGATAGTCAAATATCTAAAGCAAAAATAGTAACATTGTACTGTGGGATTTATAACATAATTAGGGGTAAAATATATGAAAACAATAGCAAGGAATTAGTAGAAGGAAATGATACTTGCAGTTTTTACAACATAATGATGTGTATATTTTTGGAAGATAGGTTGTGAGAAGTTAAAGATGTATATTGTAAATCCTAGAGAAGACACTAAAAAGTAAAACAAAATACTATAATAGGCCAGTAGTGGAGACAAAATTGAATCAGAAAATTACTCATTCAAACCATAAAAAAGACAAAAAAAAAAGGGGGTAAATGAAGAATATATGGCACATTTAGAAAATAAATAGTAAAAAGGTAGATGTAAGTTAAATCATATTGGTATTATATTAAGTGTAAATGGTGTAAACATGTCAGTTAAAAGCTAGGTATTGTCAAATGGTATTAACAAAAGTAATATCCAACTATATTTGTCTACAAGAAACTCACTTTAAATATAAAGATATAGATAGATTTAAAAGATATACCATGTAAACACTAATCAACTGAAGCTGGGTTAGGTATAATGTAAATTAGATTTACATTATATCTAATGTAAATGTAAAGTAAATTAGACAAAGTAGTTCAGAACAAGAAACATTATAAGAGATATAAAGGGACATTACATAATGATAAAGGGGTCATCTAATCCAGGAAGTTTTACAGTCCTAAGTATGAATTCTTCAAATGATAGAGCTTCAAAATATATGAAGAAAAGATAGAACTGAAATGGTAAAGAGGCAAATTCACAATTATAGTTGGAGAATTCAACATTCCTGTCTTTATAAATGGCTCATGTAGACAAAATCTTCAGTAAGAAGACTTGGACAATACTATTAACCATTTTTACCACACTGATATTTATAAACTATTTCAACAAATAATAGCAAAATACACATCTTTTTAAGTGTACATGAAACATTAATGAAGAAAGAACATTTTCTGGACCATTCAAAATGCTGCAAATGATAAAGAGTTGAAATAATACAAATTATGATGTTCAGACAAAAATAAAATCAAATTAGTGTTTAATATCAGAAAGATACTTGGAAAATCCCTAAAGATTTGTAAATTAAAGAGTACACATCTAAATATCCCATAGGTCAAAAAATAAATCACAGAGAAAATAGAAAATACTTTGAACTGAATAAAAATGAAAATATGACATATTAAATTTGGGTGGATGCAGCCAAAGAGTGGCTAAGTTGCAAATGTCAAATGCTTATATTAGAAAAGAAAAAAAAGACAATGATTGTTTTGCATATGACACCAAAAGTATAAGCAACAAATGGGACTACATCAAATGAAAAAGCTTCTGCACAGCAAAAGAAACAATCAACAAAATAAAAAGGCAAACTGTGGAATGGGAGAAAATATTTGCAAACTACATATTTGATAAGAAGTTAATACTGAAAATATATAAAGAATTCATATAAATAAATAGAAAAATCCATAAAATTTAATTTAAAAATGGGCAGAGGACCTGAATAAACATTTTCCAAAGAATACATCCAAATGACCAACTAGTACATGAAAAGGTGCTCAACATCACTGACCATCAGGAAAATGCAAATCAAAACCACAATGAGATATCTCTCACATCTGTTAAAATGGTTATTATAAAAAAGCCAAGATAGGGCTTTCCTGGTGGCGCAGTGGTTGGGAATCTGCCTGCTAATGCAGGGGACACGGGTTCGAGCCCTGGTCTGGGAGGATCCCACATGCCACAGAGCAACTAGGCCCATGAGCCACAACTACTGAGCCTGCGCGTCTGGAGCCCATGCTCCGCAGCAAGAGAGGCCACGATAGTGAGAGACCCGCGCACCGCGATGAAGAGTGGCCCCCTCTTGCCACAACTAGAGAAAGCCCTCGCACAGAAACGAAGACCCAACACAGCAAAAATAAATTAATTAATTAATAAACTCCTACCCCCAACATCTTCTTTAAAAAGAAAAGCCAAGACATAATGAACGCTGGTAAGGATGTAGAGAAAGGGAACCCTTGTGCACTGCTGGTAGGAATGTAAATTGGTACAGTTAGTGTGGAAAATAGTGTAGTTTCCTCAAAAAACTAAAAAAAAAAAAAACTACCATGTGATCCAGCAATCCCACTTCTGGGTATACAGCTGAAGAAGATGAAATCACTATCTTGAAGAGATATTTCCATAGCTATGTTTGTTGCAACATTATTCACAATAGCCAAGACATAGCCTGTGTCCTTTGGCAAATGCATAGGTAAAAGTGATTATATATATATATATATATATACACACACACATATATATTTGATAATGGGCTTATATATATAACTGTATATATATATATGTATGTATGTATATATATAGTTGACCCTTAAACAACACAGGGGTTGAGGGTGCCAACCTCCTGTACAGTGAAAATTCCGAATATAATGTTATGTTCAAATTCATAGAAGCAGAGAGTATAATGTTAAACAGAGACTAAGAGGTGGGGGAAATGGGGAAATGTTAGTCAAAGGATACAAACTTTCAGTTATAAGATGAATAATTTCTGGGAATGTAATATACAGAATGCTGAGTGTAGTTAATCATACTGTTGTATATATCAAAGTTGTTATAACAGTAGAACTTTAATGTTCTTTCTCATCATAAGAACAATAACAAAATGTTAACTGTGTGAGATAATAGATGTGTTAACAAACCTATTGTAATATATACATGTATCAAGTCATCACATTGTATACCTTAAACTTACACAATGTTATATTCTATTAAATCTCAGTAAAGCTGGATTAATAAAGGGCTAAATCCAATGATCTAAGCTTCTACTTGACTCCATAAAAACAAAAGTAAATTTAACATAAACAAAAAGAAATAATAAAGATAGAAACAAAATCAATAAAATAGAAAAAAAGGTAATAGAGAAAATTAATGAAACTAAAAGCTGGTTCTTTGAAAAGATTAATAAAATGAATAGGTGTTTAGCCAGACTAAGGAAAAAGGAGAAGGTGTGGAAATTACCAATATCAGGAATGAAAAAGCTTACATTACTACAGACCCTGTAGACGTGAAAAGATTATGAAAAATTTTATGGTCATAAATTTGATAACTTTGATAAAAGGAAAAATTATTAAAAGCTAGAAACTGCCAAATTTCACTCATGAAGAAATATATAACCTGAACAGTCCTATATTCTATAAAGATATTACATTTGTAGTATTTGTAGTTAAAAATCTTTCAACAAAGAAAGTTCCAATCCCACTTGACTTCACTGGTAAATTCTATTGAACATTTAAGGAAGAAATAATATCAACCTTTTACAAATTCTTCCAGAAAAACAAGAGAGGACAGACTTCCAAACCCATCTTATCAAGTCAATATTAAGCTGATACCTGATAGAAAAACTACACAAAGATATTACAAGATAAGAAATGACAGACCGGGCTTCCCTGGTGGCGCAGTGGTGGAGAGTCCGCCTGCCGATGCAGGGGACACGGGCTCGTGCCCCGGTCCGGGAAGATCCCACATGCCGTGGAGCAGCTGGGCCCGTGAGCCATGGCCGCTGAGCCTGCGCGTCTGGAGCCTGTGCTCCACAACGGGAGAGGCCACAACAGCGAGAGGCCCGCATAACGCAAAAAAAAAAAAAAAAAGAAATGACAGACCAATATTTCTCATAAGTAGAGACAAAAATGATTAACAAAATGTTAATAAATTATATCTAGCAATATAGAAAAATAATAGTACATAATTACCAACCTGGATTTATCCCAGGAATGCAAGTTTGGTTGACTATTTAAATAGTAATTTATATACTTTTCTGTATTAAAAAATTAAATAAAGAAATGATCATAACATTATATTAATGGATACGGAAAAGCATACGAAAATCAACACATAAGAATCAATTATATTTCCATATATAAGCAACAAACTGGAAACTGGAGTAAAAACTGCCATTTATAATAGCATAAAATTCCATCAAATACTTTAAATATATATATGGAAGACCATTATACTGGAAACAATGAAATATTATTGACAGAAATTAAAGAAGACAGAAATAACTGGAGAGCCATACTGTTTTTATGGGTCAGAAGACTCAATATTCATAAAATGTTAATTCTCATTAAAATTCCAGTGGTGTTTTTTTAATAGAAATTGGGAAATCCAAGGAACCTATATTACACAAAATAATTTAAAATATTCAAAAATGGAGAGAACTCACACTACCTGATTTCAAAACTTATTATAAAGTTATCCTAAACAAAATAGTGTAGTAGTGATTTAAGGATAGATGCATTGAACAATGGAACAGAGCTAACTCTAGAAACAGACCCACACATATAGAGTCAATTCGTTTTTGATAGATGTGCCAAGGTAATTTAATGGAGAATGTATAGCCTTTTTAAACATATGAGCTTGAAAATTTTGGATCTAGGTGCAAAATAATGAAATTCAACACCCATCTCAGACTTAAAACAGATTATAGACCTAAATGTAAGATCTAAAACTAAATTAATTTCCATAATAAAACATGGGAAAAATCTTTCTACTACGTGTTTGGCAGAGATGTCTCGGAAGGACACACACACATAAAAATGTGAGTTATGAAAGGAAAACATACTGATAATACTGGTTATATGACTTTGAAAAAGTTTCTTGCTTAATATAGCACTCATTTTTCTTATCTATAAACATATAATAATGCCGCCTTCACGAGTTTGTAGTGAAGATTAAATATGTAAAGCATATAGTAGTTGCTTAAATTAGTGGTATCTATTTGTACTGATTACTTTTTTTTTTTTTTTTTTTTTGCGGTACTGGGCCTCTCACTGCTGTGGCCTCTCCCGTTGTGGAGCACAGGCTTCAGACACGCAGGCTCAGCGGCCATGGCTCACGGGCCCAGCCGCTCCGCGGCATGTGGGATCCTGCCGGACCGGGGCACAAACCCACGTTCCCTGCATCGGCAGGCGGACTCTCAACCACTGCGCCACCGGGGAAGCCCTGTACTGATTACTTTTATTAGCAGTAATATTAACAGTGACATCTAAAACAAGATGATTCTCTTCAAGGATTTTCTCACTTGTAAAGCCTTATCTTTTCAATAGGGAATACTTACAAGTTTCTAAACTTTTCCCACAAAGATTAGAAAGAAAACTTATCCTAGAACTTAGTATTAAACTTTTTATTCCTTTTTACTTATAATCATTTTGGGGGGCATTCCACTGGAAAATGAGTCAAAGTAAATTTTAAATTCATTTCTTTCCATGTTTTTTCTTTCCTCTCACTGTTTTTCCCAAATATGTCAAATGGATGCATTTATATTACTTTGATGCCTTGTAGTTGGTTAACAAGGACCGATTTTTATTGAGTGGATACTAATAGTAAGTTTCATAAACAGAGTTATGGGAATACTAATTTAAATATGTTTTTTCTTTTTCTTACTAGAAGTCATTCTCTTGTTATGACAAAGCCTTGAAAAACTGCTTATAGGTTTAGCTTTGACATGGACATTGAAATATATAACCACATAGCATGAAATTAAAAATTGACTTTTAAAGAAGAAATATTTTTGTTTTTTGTTATGTGCCCCATCTTTTTTTTTTTTTTTTTTTTTGCTTTTTAACATCTTTATTGGAGTATAATTGCTTTACAATGGTGTGTTAGTTTCTGCTTTATAACAAAGTGAATCAATTATACATATACTTATGTTCCCATATCTCTTCCCTCTTACGTCTCCCTCCCTCTCACCCTCCCTATCCCACCCCGCTAGGTGGTCACAAATCACCGAGCTGATCTCCCTGTGCTATGTGGCTGCTTCCCACTAGCTATCTATTTTATGTTTGGTGGTGTATATATGTCCATGCCACTCTCTCACTTTGTCACAGCCTACCCTTCCCCCTCCCCATATCCTCAAGTCCGTTCTCTAGGAGGTCTGTGTCTTTATTCCTGTCTTGCCCCTAGGTTCTTCATGACCTATTTTTTTTTCTTAGATTCCGTATATATGTGTTAGCATACAGTATTTGTTTTTCTCTTTTTGACTTACTTCAATCTGTATAACAGACTCTAGGTCCATCCACCTCACTACAAATAACTCAATTTCATTTCTTTTTATGGCTGAGTAATATTCCATTGTATATATGTGCCACATCTTCTTTATCCATTCATCTGTTGATGGACACTTAGGTTGCTTCCATGTCCTGGCTATTGTAAATAGAGCTACAATAACAAGTTGAAGGAGAAACACCATATGATCATCTCAATAGATGCAGAGAAAGCTTTTGACAAATTTCAACACCCATTTATGATAAAAACCCTGCAGAAAGTAGGCATAGAGGGAACATTCCTCAACATAATAAAGGCCATATATGACAAACCCACAGCCAACATCATCCTCAATGGTGAAAAGCTGAAACCATTTCCACTAAGATCAGGAACAAGACAAGGTTGCCCACTCTCACCATTATTATTCAACATAGTTTTGGAAGTTTTAGCCACAGCAATCAGAGAACAAAAAGAAATAAAAAGAATCCAAATCGGAAAAGAAGAAGTAAAGCTGTCACTGTTTGCAGATGACATGATACTATACATAGAGAATCTTAAAGATGCTACCAGAAAACTACTAGAGCTAATCAATGAATTTGCTAAAGTAGCAGGATACAAAATTAATGCACAGAAATCTCTGGCATTCCTATACACTAATGATGAAAAATCTGAAAGTGAAATTAAGAAAACATTCCCATTTACCATTGCAACAAAAAGAATAAAATACCTAGGTATAAACTTACCTAAGGAGACAAAAGACCTGTATGCAGAAAATTATAAGACACTGATGAAAGAAATTAAAGATGATACAAATAGATGGAGAGATATACCATGTTCTTGGATTGGAAGAATCAACATTGTGAAAATGACTATATTACCCAAAGCAAACTACAGATTCAATGCAATCCCTACCAAACTACCACTGGCTTTTTTCACAGAACTAGAACAAAAATTTTCACAATTTGTATGGAAACACAAAAGACCCTGAATAGACAAAACAATCTTGAGAAAAAAAAATGGAGCTGGAGGAATCATACTCCCAGATTTCAGACTACATTACATAGCTACAGTAATCAAGACAGTATGGTACTGGCACAAAAACAGAAAGATAGATGAATGGAACAGGATAGAAAGCCCAGAGATAAACCCACGCACATATGGTCACCTTATCTTTGATAAAGGAGGCAAGAATATACAGTGGAGAAAAGACAGCTTCTTCAATAAGTGGAGCTGGGAAAACTGGACAGGTACATGTAAAAGTATGAAATTAGAACACTCCCTAACACCATAAAAAAAATAAACTAAAAATGGATTAAAGACCTAAATGTAAGGCCAGACACTATAAAACTCTTAGAGGAAAACATAGGCAGAACACTCTATGACATAAATCACAGCAAGATCCTTTTTGACCCACCTCCTAGAGAAATGGAAATAAAAACAAAAATAAACAAATGGGACATAATGAAACTCAAAAGCTTTTGCACAGCAAAGGAAACCATAAAGAAGACCAAAAGACAACCCTCAGAATGGGAGATAATATTAGCAAATGAAGCCACTGACAAAGGATTAATCTCCAAAATTTACAAGCAGCTCATGCAGCTCAATAACAAAAAAACAAACAACCCAAT
Organism: Stenella coeruleoalba; assembly: GCF_951394435.1. Lineage (NCBI taxonomy): Eukaryota > Metazoa > Chordata > Mammalia > Artiodactyla > Delphinidae > Stenella > Stenella coeruleoalba. The sequence continues at coordinate 54,376,568 of NC_137151.1, read as the reverse complement.
CCAAAAATGGGCAGAGACCTAAATAGACATTTCTCCAAAGAAGATATACAGATAGCCAACAAACACATGAAAAGATGCTCAACATCATTAATCATTAGAGAAATGCAAATCAAAACTACAATGAGATTATCATCTCACACAGGTCAGAATGGCCATCATCAAAATATCTAGAAACAATAAATGCTGGAGAGGGTGTGGAGAAAAGGGAACAATTTTGCACTGTTGGTTGGAATGTAAATTGATGCAGCCACTATGGAGAACAGTATGGAGGTTCCTTAAAAAACTAAAAATAGAACTACCATATGACCCAGCAATCCCACTACTGGGCATATATCCTGTGCCCCCTCTTAAACCAGTGATAAACTCTTTGTTGGATCAGTGACTCAATCTTTCTTTTCTTCAGTGATTAAAGAACCTAATGGATGAACAGCACTTTTATTTTGGCTTCTTGTTGTTTATGACTCTAACAAGTGAACAGAAGGGCTTATTTGTTAGAAATTCTGGTGAACAGCTTGCTGTAAGTTTAATCAAAACAAGTTTTTATTCTGACTAAGCTTGTCATTCTTGGTACATAAGATGGCAAAAGATAGAGGTCTTCATGGGATCTTGAGGCGAGGCTAGACTGAAAGAAGAGGGTATTTTCTTTTTGGGCTCCTAGCAGGTCCTTGTTTGAAGACTGCATGTTTGTTGATGTGTAATGTAAAACTGATCAATTTTTGTGATGTTCAAACTATCCATTGAAAACATGTCAAAACATAGAATGAAAATTTTATGATTTGCTATTTAAACTGATGATTTGAAAGATTTTGCATCGTAATCTTATTTTTAATTATTATATTCAATGTGTGGAAAGAGAATCAGGTTTGAACATATTTACTCTGCATAGTTAGTATCACTACTACTATAACAAATTGCTAATAGTGGAACAATGGTGAAACTAAATGTGAATATAAAGGTCCTAAAGAATTTAATACCTAGCCTTTTATCACTTGTCTTTCCATATAATTGAAAACTAGTGTAAGTTTCAGAGAAAGACCACAAAGACAGTTCTGGTCAAAAAAGCCTGTCAGGAAAAGTTTAAAGTATGAGGGCAGTTTTTCTAGAAAAAGGTCAAGATGATTTTATCTTTTACATTTTTTAAGGTCACTATTACTCTGTAGCGAGAGTGATTTAGCTCTTCTCCCCTCACCTTGGGACATTTGGCAATGTCCAGAGGACTTTTTTGGTTGTCACAAATGTGTAAGGAGGTTTGCTACTGGCATCTAGTAGGTAGAGAACAGGGATGTTGCTAAACATCCTACAATGCACTGGAGAGGCCCCCCTCCCAGACAAAGAACTATCAGGCTCAAAATACCAATAATGTCAAGTTTAAAAACCCTTTATCTATGGTCTGTGATAATTTTCTTGTCTTTAAAGCATAAGTATGTAAGATATGGTCTATTTAATAATAGAATATTCCCTACCAACTAAGAGCTATCTCACTTGACCAGGGTTATCAAAAAAATGTTATTTAAATCTCCTGACTATCTGTAAAATCTGTAAAGGTTAGATAGATACTTTCCTCTTTAGGTTGTTCCAAAAGTCATATTTCAAGGAGGGAGGGAGGGGAATAAAGTAGATTGTACTGTGATTTTTTTTATCATAAGTGGAAGCATTATTTGATAATAATTTTTTTTGGTCAAGCACCAACATTTTAGATATATTATGTCTACTCTTCATAATAAATAAGTATTATTATGTCCATTCACATGTGGGGTAGGTGAAGTGAAGAGAGGTTAAGATATAATCTCAAGGTTACCTGACCAGGCAGTGGCATTAAGCCTTTTGAATATAGGTGTTACAACTCCTAATGTGTTCTATCCACTACATCCTGTGTTAGCTGCTTTGTATACCCATAATAATTGTTCTATAGATATAATAATGGAAGATAATTACGACTTTTAAAACATTTTATGTGCCTGGTTGCAAAGTAAAGAGATGGACTATATCTGTTATATATTCTTGCTCTTATCTTTCAAGTTATTTAAAATATTTAAAAATCAGTGTCCCTTTGGAAAATGCAAGGGAACATCTCATTATTCTAACAGATAAAATAACAGGAAAGAACATGTTTATCTTTAATTTTGTATGAATTCTATCTCAGGGTAACTGAATAGCTGATGAAGGGAGGCTTTTCCTTTTCTGTATATGCCTTTTTTAAAAATAATACGTTTATTTTTAGAGCAGTTTTAGGTTCACAGCAAAATTGAGCAGAAAGTACAGGGAGTTCCCATTACAACCTACTCATGTCTGTCCCCCAAACCTCCCCCACTATCAGCATCCTGCACCACAGGGTACATTTATTTCAATTGATGAACCTACATTGACACATCATCATCCAAAGTTCACAGTTTACATTTGAGTTCACTCTTGGTATGGTACTGTCTATGGGTTTTGACAAATGCATAATGACATATAACCAGCATTGTAGTATTATACAGAATAATCTTGCTGCCCTAAAAAATCCTCTGTTCTTTGCCTATTTATCCCTGTTTCTCCTCTAGCCCCTGGCAACCACTGATCTTTTACTGTCTCCATAGGTTTGCATTTTCCAGAATGTCATATAGTTGAAATCATACAGTAAGTAGTCTTTTCAGATTGGCTTCTTTCATTTAGTAATATGCATTTAAGTTTCCTCCATGTCTTTTCTTTGCCTAAGAGTTTATTTTCTTATAGTGCTGAATAATATTTCATTGTCTGGATGTACCATAGTTTATTTATCCATTCACCGACTGAAGGCCATCTTGGCTGCTTCCAATTTTGGGTAACTATGAATAAAGCTGCTGTAAAAACTTTTGTGTGGACACAAGTTTTTAACTACTCTGAGTAAATATAAAGAAGTAAAATTGATGAATTATATGGTGAGTATGTTCAGTTTTGTAATAAACCACCAAACTGTTTTCAAAGTGACTGTATCATTTTATATCCCCAACAGCAATAAATGAGAGTTCCTGTTGCTCCATATTCTCTCCAGCATTTGCTGTTGTCACTGTTTTGGATTTTGGTCATTCTAATAGATGTGTTATGGTATCTCACTGTCATTTTAATTTGCTAATTAAATATATGACCTAATATATGATGTTGAATATATTTCCATACACTTACTTATATCTCTGGTGAAGTATCTCTCAGGTCTCTTGCCCATTTTTAATTGGGTTGTTCATTTTCTTATCACTGAATTCTAAGAGTTCTTTGTATAACAGTCCTTCATCAGATATGTGTTTTGTAAATATTTCCTCCCAGTCTGTAGTTTGTTTAATCATTCTCTTGATGTTGTCTTTTATAGAGCAGCAGTGTTTAATTTTAATGAAGTCCAGTTTACCAACTCTTTCTTTCTTAAATTGTGCCTTTGGTGTTGTATCTAAAACCTCACTGTCATACCCAAGCTCATCTAGGTTTTCTCTCATGTTATCTAACAGGAGTTTTATAGTTTTGCATTTAGGGACAGAGGTTTGCCCTGTGACCTCACTTCTCTAATAGATCTAAGAAGAGTTGTTGACTTTTTCAGTCTGTTTTGCTTTTTTTTTTACTTGTTGATAGGATGCAGTGGTGACTTCTAAACTCCTTGGAAGCTGGATCAGAAAACAGAATTTGGAAGGTTTTTCTTGAAGGGAGGATTCTAATTAATAAATAGAAAAATAATAAAATCAGAATATCATCATTTTCCTATCCCTAATAAAATAATTTACCTGGGGAATGATTATTGAAGTTTGCTAGATCAGGTGAAAGCTGATGGGAATATTTAAATGGATGAATCAGGTTGACACCCTTATCAATCTTAACAGAGAAAACAGTATGTGCAATAGGAAGTACACATCAACACCTGTGAGGTAGTCTTGCCAAAATATTGAACATTATTCTTATCAAGTCTCAAGCTCTTACTACCAGCTCATACAAGAAGAGATAGAGAAATGTGCTAGATGACACCAAGAGGATGCCATTAACAAAAGCCAGAGTATGGAAAATTATACTGACAAAAACTCTGCTTCTTTATTAAGTGCATGGGGGGGGAAAGCAATAGAGAAAAGATAGAGGGGAAAATAGATTTTAAAAAACTTAATAGTTATTGCAATCAGTGGTCCTTGATTGAATTTCAATTCAGAAAAAAATCAACTATAAGCAAATTATCTGACAATAGGGGAAATTTATATGTTAACTGGCTATTTGACAATGTTGAGAACTTTTTTGTGACAATCACATTGTGATTAGGTGTAAAAAAAAAAAAGCCTTTGTTTTTTAGAAGCATATGATGAAGTATTTGCGAAAGAAATGAAATTATGCCTGGGATTTGCTTATGATAACCCAGAAGGGTAGGAGAGAAGAACAAGCATGTATCTTGGAGTTCATTTAGTCTAAAATCTTTATTTTATTGGGACAAACTCAGAGGGGCTAAGGAGCTTATCTCTTGCGATCAGGTGTAGCTAATGGCTAAGCTGAAACTAAAATTAATTTCTGATTCCCATTCCACTGCTTTAAAAAACAGATGGAATGTTTTACCTACTTCTTTATAATTACAATTGCTTTGATTTGTTTAACAAAACAAAAATTAAGAAAAATAAAAAATAACCTCTAGCTGAATAATAAAATTTTAAGCAATTGGGTTATGAATGAATGGCATTTTACTTATTTGAATAAATTAAAAACTATAAAAGACCGAAAATTTTATTTCCTTTTATTATCTCTTTCTTCCCAAGGAAACAAAATTTCTACAAACTTATGTATCTTGGCAATTTAACACTGTTTCAGTGTTGCCCTTTTTCTGTTTGGACCCCTTATCATTCTTCTAGGCCACCATCTCCCCTCACTGTGGCCTTTCATAGGTGATGGAAATTTTCCATATGTCTAACTTTATAGACTTTCATTTTCTTTACTCCAATTACTTCACAACTTGATTTTCCTCAGTAGTTTCTTCAAAGTGACTAGCTAATGTGACAATGTAATTTCTGTTGAGATGTTAGTGAGTGATAACAACTTGGTTTGAATGTGTTGTCTTCTTGAAATATCTGAAAGAGAAACATAGGAATTTAAGGAGCCATGGTAGATGTGACAACTGGGGATATTTTTAAACAGTGGGTGGGAAAACTTTAAGTGTTCCTCACCTAATACTATATACAACCTAATCTTCTAATATTTAGGATCATTCTTCACTTCAATATTTAGCCATTATTTATTATTTCTAATCTTAAGGGGAAGACATAATCAAATTACAGTTCAAATAATCCATCTGGTTATACTGGTGTGCAGTTATTTATTTCCTTTTGTTATCCATCAAACAATGATAAGAATAACTTTGGGTTGGTTTCCTTCAAAGTAGCTGCTAACATTAATTTTTAAATTCAAATTTACAATATATTTACTAAGATAACTTTCCACAATGAGTTAAAAGTGCAGACAAAATTTTATATTAACCATTCAGAAAGGTTATATTTTCCATTTCATATAAGTGAGAAAGGAAGAAGCAAAGTTATATGAGCAAGGCTTAATTAAATGCTCTTTACTGAAAATTTTACTAAATTTAAAATTTATATAGACTTTAGGAAAATTTGACTTAAATTAAATTCTCTTCAATTGAGAAAAAATTGAATTCTCTTTTACATCACTGTTTTTAAAAAATTCTCTTTCTTACTATTTATGTCTCTCATTGTTGAGATGAATTTTGTGATGATAGGGCTTTTTTTTTTGATAAGTGACTTCTGTTCTAGATTCCTTAAGCTTCTTGCTCTTTAAAAAAACAGTTAATACATAACTCAGAAAAAGAATTCTAGAATCAGAGTGCTTATCAAAAGAAAACGGTATTCTGTATTAGACCGAAAGCTAACTTTAAGTTAATTTCTAAAGGCTGGCTTGAAATACGACAACAGCTAGCTTTAAGTTAATTTACTTTTGTTTTGTCAGGTAACAAAATCTTGAGAATGTACTTATGCCAAAAAGTATATCAGATTTTATGGGAGATTTTAGAAGAAAATACACAAAATTCAAATTACAAGAATAAAACTTCACACATAAAATGTTTGGAAAATATTTTAAAGCAATATATCAATATAAGCAAGAGCTGATAATTATTGTACAGATGGGCAGGGTAGATAGGTAGTTAGTTCAGAGACTGGGCAAGAATGCAACCTGGAATTGAAGAGATCTGAGTTTGAATCATGACCTGTGTCTTATTTAATTTAAGACATAGGATAAATCACACTTGGATTACTTAGTTTCCTCATCTATAAAATGTGAATAATTAGAGGTGTGCTGGAGCCTACTCACATTGGCTTGCAAGGTCCAATTGTTAAATTTTCAGGAATTTGGAAATCTGATTATTAAACATTGTCATTATTAAAAATTAAATTGTATAAATTTTCAATTAAATAAATTATGTTAAAATCAAAGGTAATTTATATACAAAACTCAAGATCTCCTAATTATTTTGTTACATCTTAGTATTACGTATGCTTTTGAAGTTATTTTTGTCAATGATATTTATAGGGTAGAAATAATATTATATATAATAGTACATACTGTGCACAAACTGCTGACCATATAAATCAGGGATTCATTTATTGTTTTGTTGATTTCTAGATTTAAGAAAGTGATGGTGAATTTTATATTATGGATTAAATCTAAAAGTGTGTCATGTTTGTAACTGTTACATTGTGAATAGCACAAAAAACCGAGGAAATAGTCTCCTAGTATTTGAAAACAGTTATCCAATTCGGCGAAATAGTCACTCACTCATTGCTGAATGAATGAAGTCTTCTTTTGTTTTCACTTTTATCTTACTCAGTAATCTAAACAAAATTATCAGCTTACATTCATGAACTACACTTGTTTCTCGCTTGCAACCATAGGTTGCCTATAGATAAAGAGATGGACAAAAATCAACGAAAGCATTCTATGAGAATCAGTTGGCTATATGGGATTTACAGTAAAGATTATTGTATATTTCATTATTATTTAAAGGTGATAAAATACCCAGAATATCCAGCATAATATCTTCTACATAGATGGTAGTTGTTGATGTTACTTTAAGGCATGTCTATGTAGTAAAGGAGTAATTGACAAGAATAGTTGAAATTATCCAGAAAAGTTTTTTAAATAGGTGTGTTTTTCGGTAGATTTTGAAGTGGCATTATGAATTGAGATAGTCTAAGACTTATAGCTAAAATGAAGAGAATTCACTGATGTTCAATTTTGTCCTTCTTTGCTTCATTACCTTGCCTGTTATTTTTAGCTTAAATAAGCTGTTTTTTCTCACTAGAATCACAGGGAATTTTTTAGACTTGGACTTCAGAGGCAATCTATTAAATCAGAATTTCCAGGGATTGGAAACACATTCCTGGTGATTCTGGTGCATCCAGTCAAACTATACCTGAGGACTGGGGTTTGGGAACCACTAGAAAAATAAGGAGGGGGATCCTGAGGTCTTGTTTCAAACTCTGTTCCTGATTTTTCCTGGTGCTGTGAACTTGGACAGTTTACTTGACCTCTCTGTACTTTGGTTATTCCAGTTCTAAAGTGGGAGCAATGATAAAATAGTAATGAAATTGCAATATATAAGAAGACATGATATCCAGTATTGCTAAAAGAGAAAACTATCCTCTGGTTTTGTACCTCGTATCCTGTCAAATTCAGTCAGCATATCTATTGCCACTTGAATCAGTCTTGCCTCATCACTCTTCTTCTCCCTGTGAATGAAATTTGCCATATACAAATGCTAACATTTTAAAAAATTAATTTTATTTATAGTAATTCTGTGAGAACAATTGCTACTTCCTACTGGACAAACAACTGACTATACTTCTAAGTTAAAATGATCAATAGGAAAAGTTTCATTAATAAAACACAAAGACTAGATTTTCTGTTTATTAAAACTAAATTCTATTTTTGTTTCAAATTTGACTAAGGAATTTCAATCTCATATGGTTATCACATACTGAGGATTTGTAATCTTGAATCATATCTGTATACAAATGTATTAAAGATACATTCAATTCTAAATTGTATTCAGTTAGCCATCTGCTTTAGAGAAAGTTACCAAGTGATTAAAATTAAACTTGACAAATATTTCATAAAAAGTATGTGTGAAAAAAAAGTTTGTGACTCAAATTGGCTTGTGTTGAAGTATTTTTTGCTTTTAGCCACAAGATGGTGCTTTTGTACTCTGTATTTCCATTGAGAACACAAAAACATCTTTAAAATGGTTGACAAAAGACTTTAATTTTATAAGAATCATTAGAGTTCAAAGCACTTGTTATTATTTCCAAAAAACACTCCTCACTACAGCCTTGGGTAAGAAATGTTAATATGAGGGTGAAAATGAAAAAAAAATTTTTTAATCCATAGGGACAATCCATTTTATCTGTTTTTAAACAGAGTTGTACTCAGAGTGTGTTTGTCACTTCTGTTCACAGCTGAGGAAAGTCCTCCATGTACCCAACATCTGTGTATTATCATTATAATCCCCAACATACCATAGACCTATTTATTAAGATGCCGAAACAGGAGTCTACGCTAGTCTTATTATGTGGTTCTCTTAACGTGTTTGGGTTCTAAAGCCAGAAGGTAAAAAGAGAGAGTCCTCTAAGTATAAACTTGTTGTGCTTCATATCCAAGGTGCTTCCTTTTTTGTGTGTGTGTATGGATGCCACAGTTCCATTGTTCCATTCTTCTTTGGCTTTTTTTATTCTAAAAGGACTTCTTAGCTTGTACCAAACTGAGTTTATTTCTTACCCATGACAGTCATGGGCATCTTAAGATCTGGGAGTTGAAGAGCCCATAAATATCCTTTATTCAACCTGTTAGCAGAAAAAAGACATTATTTGTATACCATCTCTTGATTATCTAACCGTTGTCCCGTCAACAAAAACCTTCCTGTGATGACTTATTTATCTTTTTGTCGAACACTCTGCTCGCTTGTTTTTTTAATCTGCTAACCCTCTTTTAGACTTTCCTGCCTTAAGAGATTTTCATAAAGATCAAATAGCTCATAGTTTTACTATATCTTGCCATTTAAAATGTAAGCCACTATAGCAAGTTATTTTGGAGAAAAGAATCATCATCTACCTGCCTGGCAAGATTTTTGGAGATATTACATCCCAATTTTTTCATGAAGCTTTCAGGAAACAAGTTATCATTGTAAAAACAATTCAGAGTCTTTACCCAGAACCATGCTTGCAACTTAACTTCAGATTTCAACTTCAAAAGATTTAAAAGGTTCTGGTTCCACCTGACCAGATTTTTGCCTGGTCCCACTGGCAGTGCAGAAAAATGAATGCCAACTCTGTGAAGCATAGTCTTTTTTTTCCATTCGAGAAGTATTATTTTATATTTTGAAATAAAAATTTCACTAAATTGATAGCCTCTTACCTACCTTAATTTCTTTCAAGCCTTTGTGTGTGAGTGGGATTTGGGTTGAAGGAGAGGGAAGCAGAGGGCAGGCAAGTGAGGAGCACAGGCTCCGGACGCGCAGGCTCAGCGGCCATGGCTCACGGGCCCAGCAGCTCCGCGGCATGTGGGATCTTCCTGGACCGGGGCACGAATCCGCGTCTCCTGCATCGGCAGGCGGACTCTCAACCACTGCGCCACCAGGGAAGCCCGGCTCCTCGTTTTAAGCAGCTACTTAAAATCTCCCAAAGTCTCCAGGACAATTTTGTTTGACCTGTGGTTAAAGACAGCCTCTACTAAGCAACCGATTTACCTGTTCCCCAGGGTGGAGGGTTGAGACGGGTTTTTAATTAGATACAATTAAAATTGTATCGAAGCATGTAGCTCCTGTGTAGTAGCAAAGAGTCCTTAGTAAAGTAAAAGTGAAGGAGGAGAAGACACAGTTTCAGTTCCCGACTCAGGGGTTACCTTACCTCCCGGTGATTATCACCATCTTGAGTGACATTATTTCCTGAATACCTTACTCCTAAGAGAAGATTGAACCATCAGAACACTCCTGTCAGTGAAAAAGGGGTGTTTGGGGCAGATGTTAGTAAAGGAAACTTGACTTGTGATCTGCCTCCGTCTCAGGTTAGTAATGCCTGAAGTGCATGAATTACTTAGGTCAACATGTCAATGAGACAGATGCTTCCGTGCCTAGCTCCTTGAGGGGACAAAAGAATTACTTGGCACACATTGCTGAGGGAAAAATAATTCAGATGACTTTCTTCTTCCAAGTCTTCTACACCCATTGTCCTGTCAAAATTGAGAAGGGAAGATCTGCATGCTGTCAAATATATTTACATTATATTTGTATGGGTAGGTACAAACATACCTTCTCCTCAAGACCGTATGAGGTGTTTTGATCTGAGGGTGAGAGAGTGATCCTAAGCATGGGACCACCCAGAGCCTCAACTGCTACAGGTCTAAAATCCATCATGTTCCAGTGTGAGCTAAAAAAGCAACCAACCTTACTGCATTTTTAATGTTTTTTTTTTCTTAAATCAAAATCTGTCATAACTGTAGTTATGACAGACCTTTTTTTTTTTTCTCCCTTAAGTTACTTCAAGTGGCCCAGTTCCTGGTTTGTATGACTTAAGGATGCCTACTATCTCAGAAGGTATTAAATTGCGTTTCTTGTTCCAATTTAAAGCATGGAGGAGGGAACATGTCCAGATAGTCCTTCCCACACAGCTCTAACTTAGGTAGATTAACCAACTATCAGTCACCCAGTTCTCAAGCATCATCACCTGACCAACGTTAATAGCGCCAAAGGAAAATGACAGTCAACATCTGTGAAATCTCTTCCCGTGTCAGGGATGGGGAGAGATGATAAGAAGCTGTCCTTGCATTTGAAGCTGCAGACAGGATTAAAATCATGCTGAAAAGACAGGTCAGTATCTTGAATCAATCCAACACTTGGGCACGTAAGTGTGGTACCAGGATTCAGGTCGAAATAAAGAAAAAGCTGGCCCAAGAGTTTGGGGGTAAGATGGGGAAGTCAGGATGGCTGGGGTTGCCTACAGGCAGGAGAGCAGGACATTGATGGTTAACCACCCACTGGGGCATCCTTCAAGTCCTATGTAAAAATATAGCCTCTGGTAGCTTTTATATAATGAATTGGGACCACTGACATCAATTCAAACTGCAATTTCTTCTAAAATCTGACGAAGTTTGTCAGAGGATAATTATTTACCAATCTGATGAGTCCAGGCGGTCCGCTAATTAATTCTTCAATGGGATGCTTGCCATCCTTGCTGTTCCTTAATACTGCATACTGAGGGTTGTGCATTACTGGGATTGGCTCGGGGACCACCATAATGTTTATACTCGTTGAATGCTCAGTGCCAAGTGCTGTTTAATTCAGTTTCCCTGAGGTCATGGAGGGAGGGCTTCCACTGTGCCATGTATTTACAATTTTTAGAAACAGAGTAGGTGGAAATGTGGTTTTACCTTAGGCGATTTAAAAAATTCCTAGCCCAGTGAATATTGGAAAATAATTAAGACTAGGTACAAACATATTGCAAATCTGTAAGTTGGCACTAAATACATTGATTGGACTGAGAATTTGGGAACAGATTAACATTTTTATCAGTCAATATAATCACAAGACTTGAAAATTATCTGTGATTCTTTCTAGGCAAGGACATAGGGAACAATAAATGAAGTACAAGGTCATAACACCTTACTGATAATGGAAATAAATGAGAAATCAAGTTAACATATTTTAAACAAGTCTTCCCTAAAAGACGGGGCTGGAAATGATATGAAGCAGATTTGCCTACTAGCGCAGGACTAATTATAATATGTTTAATTGATAGAGATTGTTGATTAGTTATGTTTTCCTGTAATCTCTGCTAGAAAACTCAGATTTGGAGGTGTACCATTCAGCTTCATTTTCCATACACTGCCTTTTTTAAATCTGCAGCTTATTTTATGTTAAACTGCATTGGGGGATGCAAGTCATGAGCAATATTTCACTTAGGACAGACACCCATTAAGTTGACCTTGTCATTAAGAGGATCATGTGTTTCATTGCTGAATTTAGAGCTTTGATAATCATTTTAATGGTGCTTCAAAATGACCAGAAATCTCTAGCAGTAGGGATTACAAATTCTCACATTTCCCCAGGCAAATAAAGGACAAGACAGGCCACCTAGTCATGTTCCAAAAGGCTTTTTCCCTTCTTTATCAGATAAGTATTTATGGCAGACAAGCTACCTCTAGGCTTTATCGATGATAATGATAAACTGAGAAGGAATGACAGCTGAAAGAGAGAGAAAAAACATGAAGGGAAGCAGGAAACATCTATTGGGGTGTCACCGTGCATCAGAGAGAGCCACAAAGCATCTTAGGGAGCATGGGGGTGGGTAGATGAGGAGGAGTGTGTGGACTGACTCACCAACAAACATTCAGAGTTTTAAAAATTCCAGGAAGTTGAAGAAAGCTGAAGAACTCTTAATTTCTACATCTGATATTTTCTAAAAATTGAGCCATATTTATGTTTCAGATCGTTCTTGGGCATTATTATTTCTGTCCCCTTTTGGAATGCCGTAGTTTTGGAACATTACTACAATAACACAAACATGGGTCAGGTAGTACCGGAATTCAAGCAGTGCCTATCTGCCGTGGAACGCCAAGTCCTTTGCAGATGCCTTCTTCCTCTGCTATGTTCTGTTAGAATCTAGGGCAACTCTAAAAGTATTTGGCTGTTAAGTTGTTTCTCAGATGTGTTCACAAGATGATTTACCTTCTGCAGCTAAAACTTGTCACTTCCTAGTCATCTAAGGCAGAACTTAGAATTTTCATTCTATTTCATCTCAAAAATAACTTACATATCATATTGTAGTTTCATCAACATAATATTTTGTTTGTTTTTTAGTCATTTCTCTGATTTATTTTTTGAAAAAAACCTGAGATGGGAACAAGGTGCAATGGCTTTCAAGTCTCCATTTTCAAGGTCAGCGTGCAGCAAATAAGTGTCATGGAGATCTCACTGGTGTGTCACAGTGGGTTTTTTGTTGCCTTCTTATTCTGGAACTATAGGCACTGCATTGAATCTGTATAGTGTCTTCATGCTTGCTTCCCAATCCCAGTTCCAATCCATTTTACCTTGTTCACTGGAAACTTGTGGCTCTTAATCATAGACTTCCCAGAGAGGCAGGCCAACAAGGTACTGGGAGATGTGCACACAGCCCTGCTATTTTGCTTCTCAGCCAGACACAATCAAGTGTTCCATGCTCTTTTCAAAGAAACGTCTCCCCCAACCCCCATATGCTACCAGCATAATCCTCTCTGTTAATCATCCTGCAATATGCTTTGTTAAAATTCTACTTCACAGGTGTCAACAGTGATGGCAATAACCATTATCCTCACCCAATGTGGTTCTCTACATGTAGACTTTTACTTGTGTGTTGAATGAATCCTTAGGCATCACATTACAGCACCAGTGGTCTCCAAATTGATTTCAGTCATTTACCCCATCAGTAATAGACCTTTTGAGCATGCATTTACAAACTATGCATATATATATATATTTAATAGATATGAATATAGAACTATACTATAAATTTGATATTATAGTATAAATATAATGTATATTATATTAGCAATTTAGTAATTATGTAGTGGTAGTGATATTAACATAGTATATTAAAAACTAGTACTAGTACAAATTAGTATCTAGTACATTATAAAACAGTGTAATTCTCCTTATATTCTATCATATACACAAAATATAGGCAACAAAGAGCATGATAAGAAAGAAAATGTAAAAATAAATACAAGGCTAGTTGTCTTCTTTCCAAACTTAATTGACTGTCTTGAACACCACCCTGGGGTTCGTGCATCACTTTTGCCAAATGTTACCTTATTCTAACAGAGAACATTAATGGGTTTGTTACTACAACAAAAATATAATTTAAAATTATTTTATATCTTCCTATAAGACATATATTGTGTGACTTGCTGATTTATTCTTTGACTTAACTTAGCAGTCCTTAAGATAATATTGAAAGTAATTTGCATTTCCTGATGGGGTACTTGTGAGGTGGTAAATAGAATATCTTGAGTAGTAATAGAGATTAAAATTTTTCTCTGAATAGATTTAAAAGTAAATAATTTACAAAAGGTTTATTGTGACTTTATGGGAAAAAATGGAGCTAAAAGGACTAAAACATTTTCCTAAGATTCATGAGTGAGCTTAAGACAAAAGTAGAAAAAGAAAATAGTTCCCCAAGCCTCAGTGTTCTGAAACAACTACCTTGGAACTTTTAATTTTTATAATCCCTACAACTAAAGGATACACTTACATCCTTGTTCATGTATGCAGGAATTTTAAAAATAATATTATAAGATGATCAGTCAAAGCCATTAGTTGTAGCTTCTATGAAAATCACATATGTCCAAAATTCTTCTCCTTTAGATAAATTTTCAAAAAGAAATATACAATCAAGAATGGGAATGTGGGCTTCCCTGATGGCACAGTGGTTGAGAGTCTGCCTGCCGATGCAGAGGACACGGGTTTGTGCCCCGGTCTGGGAAGATCCCACATGCCACGGAGTGGCTGGACCCATGAGCCATGGCCGCTGAGCCTGCGCGTCTGGAGCCTGTGCTCCGCAACAGGAGAGGCCACAACAGTGAGAGGCCCACGTACAGCAAAAAAAAAAAAAAAAAAAAAAAAAAAAAGAATGGGAGTGTATGCATTGCTATATTTAAAATAGATAACCAACAAGGACCTACTGTATAGCACAGGGAACTCTGCTCAATATTCTGTAATAACCAAAATGGGAAAAGAATTTGAAAAAGAATAGATACATACCTATGTATAACTGAATCACTTTGCTGTACACCTGAAACTAACACAACATTGTTAATCAACTATACTCCAATATAAAATTAAAAAATTAAAAAAAAATTAGGTTAGTTGAGAATGACTTAACCCCTAGTGAGGGATAAATATTGTATAATTTACTAACAAATATTTATAAATATATATAAATCAAGTAATGCATAAATTGGTCATAAACCAATAAATACTTTCTCTAAAAAAAAGAAGAAAAAACGAGAATGGAAATGTATGCTTGTTTCTCCAATTGGCATTTTTAGATATTTTAACTGAGACAGATCACTGACTAAAATATAAGTTAGTGCTGAATGACAATCTCTCTTTTTTTAATTGAGGTATAGTTGCTCTACAATATTATGTAAGTTACAGGTGTACAATATAGTGATTAACAATTTTTAAAGGCTATACCCCATTTATAGTTATTATAAAATATTGGCTATATTCCCCATGTTGTACATGATCTCTTTTTAAACATTACCTATAACTTCGGCCAATATACGTTGCCTTCCACGTCCAAATATCATTTCATAGGTCTTTTCTTTTTGGCATGTGGAAATGTTTTTTTTTAATTATTAATTCTTAACATTAAAAAAATATATGATGGATACTCTTCAGAATTTTATGAAAACTATAGGCTCTCTTCCCTGGACAATGTACCTGTTTGCCTTTGGTCTTACGAAAGGTTAAGATCTTTGTTCTAGTATGACTATAGTACAAAATCTTCTTTCACACCCCCCGTTTCATAGGAAAGTTATTTTTAATAAAGTTATATACAAAGTGAAATTTACTTCTTTTCCATGAACTTGAAATTGTAGATGTACCTCCAAGGTAGCAGCTTAAAAAACAGGATTAAGGAAACAGTAAGGAGGGAAGAAAAACATGGTGCAGTCTTCTACTACAATTGACTGTTCCAACTTTTGAAGGTGGCTGAGTCAGTGTGAGTGGTAAGAGAATTCTGCAAACCATGGGGTTGATTTCAGAATTTGATCATTGGAACCTGGGCTGTAAGGCTTACGCATTTCTGGTGGTCTGTCAACAACATTTGCCATAGTGGTAAAGAGATAGGTGGGCTGTGAGATTTGAGGGGATTGAAGTCAGAAGTGGAAAGAGAAAGGAAAGTCCTGTATAGATTTGGAACTAGGAAAAGCCCATGACCTGGAAAGAGTCCTATTGGCCTAACCATGCTGAAGACTGGTTCAGAGGTAGGTCTGTTTGAGAAGAAAAACTAGGACTTCCCTATTTGGTCTAACTGAGGCTAAAGGAATTCTCCCCACTATGAATAAATAAAACAGCCATGACAGAGATTGCAGCATTTACCAGGGCAATACAGAATTTAGATTTTACTAAACTGGTAAATAGAAAATGCTTGGGAATTACATTACCTTAAATATCATCACAGAACTCCTTGAGTCTTTGTTAGAAATTATGCCAATGTTTTTCTTGTTTAATTAAGTCTCTTAGATCAAATCATCGTATATTATTTTTCTATATCCTGGGAACGATTTGTAGACATTAAGTGCTTGTAAACAGTTTCCTGCCCCAGGGCCTTTGTACATGTGCTTTTCTCTACACTTTGCTTTTCTCTGATATTTTTATGAACACCCTCCCTCATCTCCTTGGATTTCCACCAAAATGACATACTCTTTGTGAGCCACCTCTAATCATCCTATTTAAATTGCAACCTTTCTCTAAATTCCTTATCCCTTTGCCTTGTTTTATTTTTCTCATTATTTATCATGATGCAGCATCAACAATATCTTTCTTATTTTCATATTTATTTTCCATCTCCTCCCAGTATAATATAATCTCTATGGTGGAAGAATGTGTGTTTCTTGTTCACTGCTGTACTTAGTATCTGGAGCCATGCACAGAGGAAGCGCTTGATAAATATTTATTGAATGAATAAATGACTAATGGAAAAATAGGTAATTTCTTTTATTCGTCTATCAATATTTACACAGTATTTTCTATGTGCAGGTCACCATAGTGGTCACCTGGGATAGGATAGTAAAAAATGACATGATCTCTGCTCTGAAGGAGCGTACAATATATCCAAGAAGACAGGCCCATAAATAAATAAATATAATATAATGATATAAATGACATAAAATACTAAGAGACTGCAGAAGAGGGAGCTGTTGACCCTTCCTGGGGCAGACAGGAATTGCTAAGGGGTTGACCTCTGAGCTGCATTCTTAAGGATGAGTAGGAATTCACTAGAGAAAAAAAGGGTTGCAAAAGGAGAACAAGTTTCATTTAGTTGCAGGGATATGTGGGTATAATCAAAGAGGCTGCTGTTGGGGCAGTCTTTTCAGGCATGTGAATGTAAATGGAAAGAAAGAATGACCATCAGCACTTTGGCATTGAGTGCCTCCAAAGATCACCCTTGGCTAGCAGCATGGACTGCTCAGTACAATATTTCTCTCTGTGTGGTCTTCTTTGCCTCTTAGCCAGCATTCTGCTTTTGCTCAAAAAGAGCCACCTCATTCTCTGATTGTTTTTTGCCAAGTTGGTGTGTTGCCTGTGATTGTTTCCCAGCATTCCACAGCTTGAAGTTTGCTTTAGTGTATCCTTATGGTGTTTCTTATGCCTGCCCTGCTTGCAGGCTACATATGTTGTACCATTTTACACTTGGAGACCTTCCAAAATGTGTGAGAGAAAATGAGACCAAAGTGGTTGCCTTTAACCAGAAGTGGGTAGACAGGCAAAGAATCCTAGATTCCCAGAATCAATTGAAACACACTTGAGAAGTCAACTAGTCAATTTTCTGGACTCTTGGCAGGATTGCAAAAAAGCCAGTCCAGGAATACCACTAACATTTAGTCACACATGACTAAATGAACTTTTACTTTAATTCTAAGTAGCAATTGGCTATTAAAAATTGAACATTGAAAAAAAAAAATTGAACATTGAGTGTACAACCTTAAATGCTTAGAATAATGCAAGTTTCCATTTTGGGTAATGTATTTATTCATTCAAGTGACAGGCACTATGATGTTAAAAAATGAAAGAAGTTTAATAATGGTCTTCCATTTCCTGGAATAAGTTACCAAACTGTTAAGAAATTAAAACAACTTTTGCTCTTTTGTAAGACATGATGCTTGGCAGGAATTCATTTTTGAGAGGTCTATTATTGAGATGGAATTCTTTAATCTTCACTTTGATACTGACCTTTCAGAGTGATGCAAATGCTACTGGTTAGAAGGCAACCTTTTGTAAGGTAATCACATCCAAGTCTGTAATCAGGGCCTTATACAGTCTACAGTCTTACGAAGAGTCTCTCTTTGTAATGGCACAAAAAGGAATTATTGGAGACTGAGTAAGCCGGGGATCGCTTAAGAGATATGGCAGGTATTGTAACATACCATCAAGATACAAGACATGAGCCATCTCCTCAAAGAGTTCTTACACTAATTGGGGAGATTGCACATATACACTGAAAATACTACATGGTACTTGATGAATATTTGGAACAAGCCTTGTGATGACATTGTGGCTAAGCATTCTGGACAAGTGGTCCATTGACCAGTACTGCAGACAATTAGTGGTTGGAGAAATCACTATGTGTTGAAGGGACAGAGGAGGTACTCAGGGTGGAAGTGAACTTGAATGGGTTTGAAGGGTAGGTTCTGCATGGATCAAGAGAAATGGCAGGAATATCTTGGATTAGGAAATGAAACATAACAAAGCACATGAGTAAATGTGTAAAATGGTCAAGAATAGAGCATACATGGCCAAATTGGAAAATTCCACTTGGAGGGTTTGACAGAAGCCAGAGTATATTTGGAGTCCAGTGAATGCCAAGATGACAATCTGGATTTTATTCTTTTGGAAATACAGAGCCGGAGGAGACTCTGATCAGAGGAGAAGCAAGACGAAAACAGTGCTTTAAAGAAAGGAAACATGAGTCTTACACCTTAAAATATTAACAAGGCACAAGACTGAAGAATGGTCAGGAATGTATATTAGTATCACCCAATACGGTTAGAACAGTGGTTAAGACTGATAATTCCAGAGTAATACTAGCCAAATTCGGGCATCACCATTTATTAGCTGTGACCTTGGATAAATCAGTTAACTCCTTAGTGCTTTATTTTCCTCATTTATAAATTATGGATATTGATAGGGATTACCTCATAACTTTGTAGATGAGCTGATTTGCATAAGGTTTTTAGAACAGTGCACAGTAAGACTTTAATGAATGTTAGCTAGTTTTATTAGAGAACAGTGCCAAACGGCGTCCATGCAGAGACTATCGATCAGATTTCTACACATCTCTAAAATGGAAATAATGGTGACTCCTACATTGCAGGGATGGGGGCATGACAAATGAAATAATTCCTGTAAAGGTGTCTGGCACAGAGTAGTCATTAAAGATTATTAATTGGCTAATCCATGGCCATCAATTTAAATCAGATATCTTTAAGTTCAGACGGACTTGTTTTGTAAAATTGTTTGGTAAAAGTTCCTGTGGTCTCTGGCCTCAGAAGTCTGACTTAGATCAGATACCTTATTTGGGTTTCCTGTAGAATGACGAAGGCACATGAAGGAAAAGCCTTTGTTTGGGGAAACTTGATACTTTTCTGTTATTGCCAAGACAAACTCATTTGGACAAATAAAAATTGATTTGGAAATTTTAAAATAAAAATTGCAAACCAAACAGGATGTAGTCTCGTTAAGGAGGAAATGATTCATTGGATTAGCGTAATTAGATAGGCTCTATTTGTGCAAGACTTAAACAATCACTAAGTTCTTTCTTTAATAACTTAGTGCTGCTGTTGCTGCCCAGCTCTGGTCTATTCTAGGTGGAAAATGAAAAGCAGCGGGAGGAAGGCACACAGATTTCCTGTGTGTGTGTGCGTGCGTGCATGCGTGTGTGTGTGTGTGTGTGTGTGTGTGTACGTGTGGGTGAGTTTGCATGCATGCACACACATCTACTTAGTGCCTTTGCTGCTATCAACTTTTCTTACAACTTTGTGCTTCCAAATGATTTTGAAATTTTAGTGTGTTTTTGGCAGAGGACAGATTCCTCACTTTGAATAAAAGGTAGTGAGATCGATGGCAGTAAGCAGAAACTGTCTGAATGTAAAAGGGGATACTGCTCCAGATCTCTCTCCTTTTCTTTTTCCCGTGAAAGAGAGGTTAGAGAGTGGCATGTGGCTAGAGCAGTTGCAGCTCCATGATGGAGGACGGGAGAGCTGTCACCTGCTTTGCTGCGCGGGGTGCCCAGCTTAACCCATCTTTCTTTGGCAACTGTGCCCCAGTGAGAAAAGCTAGCAGTCCATATGTTGAGTAGGCACCATGCCATTTTGACAGGCGTGAGTGTCGGCAAGAAAGGGACCATGTATGAGCATCAAATGTGTTTGTTGTGAGAAGGATTCTAGGCCAGGAATATTAAAATAACTGTCTGTCCTTAGCTCTAGCACATATGGTTAAGGAGATATGCTATGATGACTCACATTAACGTTGGAAAAAATATATATAGAATACACAACCATGCTAAGTAAGTTTCTGCTGTTGATAAATCGAGCCTGGAATCTTCACAAAGGAAGGTTGTAGAGAGACATATATAGTGATAATAGACTCTTTTCTATGTACAAAATAGAATTGACTTAACGACTAAATTCCCATACAATTACAGTTCCACTGAACTGATGAACAGACCAAAGGATACTGTTAGAATTTTGCTGGGAGGTCCTCAGGTATTTTCCAACACTATTTGAAAAGTAAATGGGATAGAATGGGTTCATTTAATATTTCAATTCCAAAGAAATTAAATTAATTTTAGCAATGTTAGTTTAACTATTTTCCTGCTACAGGGACCATTTGTTTTAAAATCATTAAAGGGTTTTAAATGACATTGTCATGACATTTGGGCTGATTAAATTAAGGGAATTAGTATAAAGTCGTTTTATTTCTCCTTAGCTTTCTAAATGAATTGTACATTTTCCCATGTAGGAAAAGGAATTATCGACCTGTTTTATACTTATATCAATTTGTGTGTTCGTTAACTGCATAAATATTTAGGCATGGAACTGCTCCAATTCACAGTTCAAAGGTTCCACAAGGCTTGCTTAACTCCTTGGAAAGCCAGCACTGTATGGGGCAAAGGGGATAGGATATATAGTCTAAAGAGCTATAGGTAAGATTTGATAGTTGTCCACAAGGTGTTTAAATTTATACCTGTATGCATACATACACATGCCCCCTCCAAAACCACACAAGCTTAGCATTTGTCATTTTGAAGCCTAGGGAGGTGCATCTAGTTTGCCTCTAGTTCTAGTAACTTGGCCTCCTAGGGAAATGCTCTAGTAACGATCTAAATATATATATATTGGGGTGTATCTCACTAAGGAATGTGTTGCTTCCTAAGATCATGTTTCTCAAAGATGAGAAACATCTTTTAACATACTGTACGATTCTCTGATATTCTATGTTTATTGTTTATTGCCTACTTTCCCTGACTAAAATGTAATCCATAAGGAAGTACTTTTTGTAGTTTTTATTATTATTAATTAATTTTATCACTATATCCCAATAACTTACCTAGAACAATGCCTGGCACATATGGGTAACTCAGTAAATATTTTGTTGAATGAATAAATTAATAAACAAGGTTATTCTATGGCGATACCTGGAAAGGCAGATGCCTGGGCTCCATTCATTGTTAGTGCCAAGGGCTGTAGCCACTGTGATCTCCATCAGCTCCCTCTATTCTCAAATAAAAATATTTTTTAATACGGCCAATTTAATCATTCTTATGTAAAGTGTGAATAGAAGTGTATTTAGGAAACTTTAATATCGATATTGCTCTGTAACATACACACTAAGTTAAAAAGAGTGCGCTTGCTTTGCAAACATAGCCTCGTGGCAAAACTCCCAGCTTCCTCTTCCAACCAGATGGCCTCCCCAAGCCCTACCCTTCGTAGAATCCTGGAGATGGAGCTGGCCCTACCCCAGATCCAAATCAGGACAGCTGGAGTGGAACTGGGAATCAGCATTTTCACAAGTTGCCCAGGTGAGTCTTATGCAACACTAAGGTCTGAGAACACTGAACCCTGGAACTTCCTATTATTACACAGATTTTATTTTAATTCCTGTTTTCATCCATGGCTCTTATAACGTTCACCAACTTTGCTGTGGTAGCTGCAAATCCCATTTTTATGGCTGCCTGAAGTTGGGTAAAGGCTGATTTCATTATCTTTAATGTGAAATTTAGTGAATGAAGGAGCAATTCCATCAGGAGTTTGGACTGGGCAATAAATAAGGAACTGAATGTTTCTTTGATTGCAGCTTTCAGTTCTCCACAAACTATAGAACTGTCCCTAGAAAACAAAAGAAAATGAAATTTAACCTTATAAAGCACCAGCCTTCTCCCACCCTGGGATGCACATAGGCTGGGTCTCCGCAGTGTTCTAACGCAACTCAGGAGAAGGTGCTTCCCCCTGGCGGACAAATTTTGAAAAGATGCCCCTCTCTGGGTGTACCAATTACAAAACGATGTTTGTGTCTTAGTTTGACTCAAGGCTGGCTGAGAGGAGCCTGGGCTAGGTTTCCCACTGCTGTGGTGCCCTCTTGGCTAATGATGTCTTATGTAGGGTGCAACAGCCCAACTGTGCAATTGTATGGTAAGGAGTTCCTGATAATTGGGGTCAAAAGTTGGTCTTTGGTGATGAGGTAGTGACAGAAAAGAGCGAATGCTTAGGGAGGTCACCAATGATCTACTGGGTCCAGAGATGAACCCTTATATCTTTGCTATACAGGAAGCATCCTATTGTAATAAGTGTCCTTTGATGAAAAGTTGTAAATCTCTTCTTGTTCAAATGATAGGGAGGTGTGATTATTGCTTTTGAGAAATCCATAGAGAGAAAAATTCATTTACATGGTACTGAGGAGAGGGCAAGCTCTCAGAGCGGGAACAGAATGAATCCCTTGGCAGCTGGGCAAAAGATTAGAGAAAATACTTTTGAGATGGTAGCCATTAGGAAACACGAACTTGTACGTCTCCACCTCTGCTACACACTGGCTACATGGCTTGAGACAAGTCATGTCACCAATCGAAAACTAGCATCTACTTCTTGGGTGCTGTGGAATGATTTATACGGTGATTTATAAGTTGAAAAGTCTCTATTCCTGCCCTGCAAATAGGTCCATCTGTACCATTTTTCTAGATTCCACATATATGTGTTAATATATGATATTTGTTTTTCTCTTTCTGACTTACTTCACTTTGTATGACAGACTCTAGGTCCATCCACATCTCTACAAATGACCCAATTTTGTTGCTTTTTATGGCTGAGTATAGCAGCACAGGGAGCTCAGTTGGGTGCTCTGTGATGACCCAGATGGATGGGATGGTGGGGGTGGGTGGGAGGGAGGTCCAAGAGGGAGGGGATATATGTATACATACAACTGATTCACTTTGTTGTACAGCAGAAACTAACATAACATTGTAAAGCAATTATACTCCAATAAAAAAGAATAAGCTGAAAAGTGTCAATGTTAATGCTTATTTTGGAAGAGTATATTTTATCATGGTAAGGACTTTGATAAGTTTTTAATGCTTTTTTAAAGCCTATGTGTATATTATACATTTTGAAGAGACACATGTAAACCTTTAGGATCTGAACATTTGTGTGTCTTCTCTTTCTGAAATGACTGCCTTCCTGGGGTACTAATCTAAAAATATTTGTGTAGTGCTCTTATATTGTAGTAAATGTGGTTAAATATAGAGGAGATCACCAAGAGTAGGTAATCTGAATTCCTGCCAAGCTAGCATCAAAGGTTATGGGGAGATTAAGGGATTTTTTTCCCCTTAATCAAATGTAAGAGTCTCAATGGGTCAAAAGGGGTTCTGTTTAAAAAAAAAGAAAGATTTCAAGAATTTCTTGAACAGTGAATCTGACTGGATGGCATTATTTATGATTCTCAAAGTTTAGAGTTCATCAGTGTACATTAGAATCATATGTGGTCTCATTTGAAATGTCGTTCTTAGGCTCCAGTCCTGGAGACTCTGATGCAGTAGATCAGGGATGGGGCCCCAGAATCTGCATTTTAATAAGCACCTGATACAGGTGGGCTGAAGACCACACTTTGAGAAATACTGGAAGAGGTGATCTCAAAGGTCAATCTGCACTTCAGCTTCCTTGAGTCATTTATTTACATTGAAAGTGTTTTTCTGAATTTTTTTCAGGAATGTGAGCAAAGCATTTCTTTTATGACTCACATAGTTGTAGACAAGAAAATCTTCATGAAATTTCCTCTGGATTTCTTCTACGCTTTCAAAACTGAAAAAAGAAAACCTTTGATGTTTAAATAATCATTCAGTGTCTCAGATGCTATAACTAATTGTTTGAAAATGATGTGTTTATGCCAGGAATTATTTGAGACTTTTGAAAAATACAGAGAGTAGAAATGTATTATACTCACATGGAGATACTGCTGAAGTTTCATCTGAAAAAGCAAGAGCAATATAGCTTTGACACCTCTACTTAGGTAATTTAAACTACTACCTTACAACCTGGGCTGCAATTAAAATCACCTGGAAACTTTAACCAATTTCTTATATTTAAGTCCCAACTCAGACCAACCAAAAATAAATTTCTGGGGACGGGGGAAGGCATAGATATTCTTTAAAAGCTCCAGAGATAATTTTGCCGTCTACTAAAGCTGAGAATGACAGATTAAACTAAAAGATAATTATTAATAAAATTTTTGGTTTGATATCTCTTTATTTTGCATGAAACTAAGAAAATGTATTTGATTTCTAATCTCATTTGAATGCAAAAGAGAAAGCATTAATTACATTTGACAAATATTCACAAATGTGATTTCTGATCTCATGGAACTTACTAATTAACAGAAATAAATATTTTCGCTTCCAAGGAAATCAGGTATCAGCTACAATTCTGGGCACATCAGTTTGAATGGAGAGAAAATTCCTGGCACTGGCTAAGGCTAAAAGTTAGTAACCTAAGTTTGCAGAGGCTGTTTAAGCTCCCTTTAGATTCTGTGACTACATATGACCACAAGAAAGATGGTGGTTACTGAGCCGTAGCCACAGAATCTGAATTCTTCAGTTTCCCATAGGCAGAGTTAATATATTGAATCAAATATATTGAATGATTTAAAATATTTATTAATCATATAGTATATGAAAACTGTGGTTTATCAGGTAGAATGATTTTCACTGTAAGTAACAAAAACCTCTGATAATAATAAGGTGATTTATTATCACACAAAATTAAAAGGTAAGGCTATTGGTGGACTCTAAGTGAATCAATAATTTCATGAAAACCTTCAGTTCTTCCTGACCTGTTCTGCTGTCTTAAGCAGTGGCCTTATCTTGAGTTTGGTTCTCCTTGTGGTTGCAAAGGGGAAATTGGTTCCCTGTGTCAACTGACCCTCCAAAGCCTTGCTCCCAGCAAGCTGGAGCCAGAGAGAGAAATCTTTCACATGAAGCACAGGATGCAAGTCTTTCCCTTTAGTCTGATTGGGCCCACTCAGGTCATGTGCCTATGTCTAAATCAGTAGGAAACTGTAGGAGAAGTCCATTTATGGATTAACCAGACTCCATCTCTGGAGCTGGGAATAAACTCATCTTCCCTTTCATGATAGGAAGTGGTGGGAAGCTGAACAAAATTGAGTTCCTGACGGAAAGAAAAAACAGAGGAAGTGGAAGCTGGTTAGGTTTTGAAAACCTGAAGTTTTCAAAATGATAAATGATGTGGATTTAAGTGGAAGAGACATTTTTCCTGCCTTTAATAAATATATAATGTATACTTTTTGCAGGCTCCTGTGCTTTTTCTAAATAAAACTAATTATGCATAACTATTATCAAAGAATTCTATTAACTGATTACAAATTACTCATATAAAGAATGATTCAATTTACATGAAGGCAAGAGATTTAGAGTCATCTAAATGCATAAAAAGGAGAGATATTTATCTTACTTCCAGGGGTTATCATGCACTGTTCAGAGTAAATCTAGATTTTTCTTCCAAGTTTAAAAAAGAAACATTTACACTGAATTGCTTGGGGTGGTCTTCTGCAGTCAGAAAGGAGTGTGTCTCCTCTTTCTTCAAATGCCTTTCCCAATTCCAAGACCTTGATAGCTTGGAACAATTTCAAAGATTAATTTGAACGTAGCATACTTTTAAATTTAGTGTAATGGAAAAGACTTCAGATGCTGGTGGCAGGCACCTTTGTTTAAATCCTGCCCTGCCTTCACTCATCACTTTATTATTTGTGAAATCTTGAGTATGTTAATCAGTCATATTGGGCCTGTTTCCTTATGTATGAAGTGGAGTTAAAAATAGAACCTGGGCTTCCCTGGTGGCGCAGTGGTTGGGAGTCCGCCTGCCGATGCAGGGGACATGGGTTCGTGCCCCGGTCCGGGAAGATCCCACATGCCGTGGAGCAGCTGCGCCCGTGAGCCATGGCCGCTGAGCCTGCACATCCGGAGCCTGTGCTCCGCTCCGCAACGGGAGAGGCCACAGCAGTGAGAGGCCCGCGTACCGCAAAAAAAAAAAAAAAAAAGAACCTACTTTATAGGATTGCTTTAATGATTAAAAGTATTAGAATTAGAACTGTGCCTGCTATTTGGTAAGGGCTCAATAGATATAAGCTAATATAATTAGTTTTCTAAATAACCTGTATAGGTTTATCATCAAAATGATTATGAAAATTGTACAAATAAGAGTAGGTAGCACTAAGTTCTTACTATGTTCTAGGCACTGTACAACTGTGAAATTCATGTAAACGGCACATTTTCTTCTTACAGCAATGGCATGAAGTGAGTATTATTATCAACATTTCACAAACTGAAGGTTAGAGAGTGTAGGTCACATCCTCTCGTTCCCACAGCTAGCAGATGGAACCAAGATATTAACTCACAACCGTCTATATTCTTTCCCTGTTCTACGAAGTAAAATATTTTCTCACCATTTTATAGTCTTGCAACAGAGTTTTACTGATTATTTAAAGAATCTGAGCTGCATTTTATTTTTCTCCAAAATATTTAAAACACCTTTAAGTGAAATAATAGGAAGTAAGCTGTAGGTCGAAGGCTGCAAACTTAGCAGCACAGGCTAAATCTGCCCTACGCATGTATATGGTTGGCTTCTACAGTCTTCACATTTGTTTCAATTAATAGCCAACATTTAAAACTGGGAGATTTCAAGTAAGAATAAAGAGGACTGGCTTCTATTCAGGTTCTGGAAGTTCTGGGAACTCTGGTTGCATGTGTTCAGTGAAAAACCATTGACCTGCTGCTAAATATGGCAGCCCCCATACACTCTGGACATACACTCTAGCTGGATCATTCTTACTTGTCCACTCATTTCAGTTATCAACCTCTCCCCAGACACATTTTAATTTTTAATCTTGCTGTAAA
The DNA here is from genome assembly GCF_951394435.1 of Stenella coeruleoalba. NCBI lineage: Eukaryota > Metazoa > Chordata > Mammalia > Artiodactyla > Delphinidae > Stenella > Stenella coeruleoalba. The sequence continues at coordinate 54,349,374 of NC_137151.1, read as the reverse complement.
ATGTTGTGAAAGTGACTTTTCAGTACGGCTTATTTTTCTTGGAGGAAAATAATTAACTTTCCACTTAGTTTTCCTAGTATAAACTTAAATATATTGTTGTCAGCAAAAGCCCACTCCCCCACTTTGATATCAGAGTTGACGTGCTCATCAGAAATGTGTCTCAAGAAAAAAATTTCATGCCCTCTGCTTGCCTAATACAGGGCTTTCTGATCCTGGGTTGAACAGGGATCAACAACCAGCCTTAGAAGCATGTCCCTAAAACAACGCATTTCCTTGACGTCAGATCAGGTTTTCAAGTCATTAGGTCCTTGGTTCAGCTAGTATTTAAGATCTTAACACATGAATCATTCATAGAGTGAAGGAAAGAGCCTGCAGAATGTCTTCCTCTGGGGCAGGCATATGGATGAGATGTGGTATTGGAGGGTGTCCAGAGCTCAGATTTCCAGAGAGCTTGGCAAGAATACGGAGAGAGGGACTAAAAAGTAGGAGGTTCTTTTAAAGCTTAAAGCATCTGTGCCAGTGGGACAAAAACATTGTCACTTTCATATTTTCAGCCCTGAAACTAAGGAAGTTCTGTGGTTGTTTATTCTAGAAGTATAGGTGTGCCTCCTTTCAGGGAAAATCAAAATGCAAAAATCCACATTTAAGGAGAGAGACTGGGAATTTGTGTCACAAAATACTGTCCTTTACTGGATGATTTTCTAGACGTTCTTTCCTCCTTTTTGCTTTCTTTTTTCCCTTTCTCTTTCTTTCTTTCTTTCTTTCCCTTTCTTTCTTTCTTTCTTTCTTTCTTTCTTTCTTTCCCTCCCACCCTCCCTTCCTCCCTTCCTCCCTTCCTTCTTTCCTTTTTTAGTAAGTAAGCTTCCTTGGGACCTTTATGTCATAGTTATGGTTATAAAAATTATAAGCAGATAAGAAAACTAGGGCTTAGAGAAGTAGCTAAGTTTTCATAGCAATCTTTGTGAGACCCAGGTTGAACTGATCCTTGTTTCCTGGGTTTAACTGATCTGAGAGTACAAACTAAACCCCGCTTTGTATCTCTCCTACACTTCAAGTCCCCTAACTGCCAGTGCACCATATTTCCACAAAATACGTTCACCAAAACTAAGGATTTGTAGTTAAAAATCCGAATCCAGGTCCACATGAAACTGAGTACTTTTCTATGTATTGAAGGTCTTTTATTTAAAAGCAAAGGAAGAAGATTCTTGAGAACTATTAGTAGCAACATTTTGGCACCTTTATTCACTGAATTGTTGGGAAGTCCTTCAAATGAACAGAGACGTGGAAAGGAAAATAACAATAAGGCTTCTGTAAATGGAAAAATCCACAATATCTTTCAAACATTTTCCAGAAGACTGAACTTTTGTACACTCTTTGTTGTTTTAAAATGTGCTCATGTGTTTGGATACTTATTTGTAATGAGACAAGTGATAGTCATGCCAATGTATGAGTGTTCTTTTGAATGCAGGGAAATAAAGCAAAAGGGAAATTTCACATGAAATAGTTTTTTGGTTTCTATTTACTACTGTAGCATCTTCTCTAAAGAGCCATTTTGAAGGTGGAAAAAAAAAGTCTTTTAATAGTATTTGCCTATTTTTTGTAATATAACCTATTCAATTGCTTCAGAAGTTTGAGGAGGTACTGGTTTATGGGAATCCTTAATAAAATTATGACTTAACAGAAAACAGAAGTTACTTGGCTTGCTTATTCTTAAATTATTAAAAAATTATTTTTAAAAACTTATTTGAGGAGTGGGAAGAGATGGGACCACCCCCTTCAACCCCACCGATGGGGCGCTTGCGCTTAGGGTCTTTTAAACCGTTTTCCGAGTGGGAAGTGGCGTTTCTAAGAGGAGGAGGAGTTGGCGGCCCCGGAAGTGGTACCACCGGAGTGCGAGCCTTACGGCGGAGTGACTGTTGGATCAGAGCTGGTGGCGCCAGGCTTAGTCGTGTCTTGAGGCTGGGAGTGAGGCGAGGAAGAAGAACGGATCCTTCTTGGGTGAGAAAGGGAATCTGCTGAGGGGACGAATCCCTGCCCCCGCTGAAGGGGAGGAGGGATTCGTTCGGAGATCCGTCAAGAAGGGAGAGCTAGGGCGTGCGTGAGTGCTGGGCGGCGGCCTGGTTTCTACTGGAAGGGAGGATGTTCCGAGGTCTCCAGATGGAGGCGGGCCGCAGTATTTTTAAGCCTTAGGTCCGCGTCTGGTGGAGAGTCTGCAAACGTGTTAGGCAGTATGGGAAGAGAGGCACGGGTTAATTTAGGTACAGCTTGTTCTAGATGTACCGGCTTTCGAGGCCTGTTTACAGAGGTGCATAACGGCAATGTTTTCAACACAGAATGGAAAAAGAGTTTAGGGTAATGGTAAGATAAAGAAATTTGGAGTGCCTTCCGGCTGGAACTAAGTCTTTAAACTGTTCTTTAATGGAATTATTTGAGACAATTATTAACATCTAAAGAAATAGATTACAAAGCAGCCTGTACGCCTTTTTTCCTGTTGAACTACCTTTCCTCCCCAGCAGCAATGGATTTTCTGAATTTACTGTTAATTTTTATGTATTAATGATATCTGAATAAATCTCTGAATAAGAAAAAAAAAACCTTATTTGGTAAAGGGGGGGGGCTTATAACTACCAATTCAGAGATGGCTACTTAATGGTCATCAGTCTTATTCCTGAGAGGCAGGAGGTAGAGAAAGAACAGAAATTTCGCATGAGCTGATGATGAATAATTCTCTATGTAACATCAGTAACCATTTCCATAGCCATATTTAAATTGTTGCATTATATTTGCCAAAGATCCAATCATGAACAGTGGACAACTTGATATGTCTAAATTTTTTTTTTGACTCATGGAAATAAACAGTCAGCACCTTGATCAAGGATAGAAGGTCTCCAGCAAAACCAATAGCACACCAGTAAGGGGTTTGCATTTTTATTCATTGAGCTGAAAGTGAAAAGACTTTTACAATAAGGAAATCAAGTAGAGTAAATGTAAATAACGAAGCTCATCAGCAAATGGTAAATACGAAATATTTTAAGGTTTCTGTCAAGGAAAATATTGTAAATAGATGGCATCTAAGTTTTTAATATATTGCTAAATAAAAACATTTAGCACAAGAGGATACATCTATGCCTTTATTACATTGGTTATTACACATGTATAATTGCCTAAACTGTGCACTTAGGAACATTTTCTTTATTTGTTTTATGTGGAATTATGGCCCTAATTTAAGCAAGTACGAATTGCTTGTACCCTCAACAGTGACTCTGAGGTTGGCCATGTGACTTCCTTGATCAATGGGCTGGTGGCAGCCTTCAGGCAAGATAGTCTTGGAAAAACACTTGCAGATTTCTATTTTCTCTCTTCTTCTCAGCTTTCACCATTAGAATACTCTCAGGCTAGGTTGCTGAATGACAAAAGACAAATAGCCTAGTCACTACTGTGACTATAGCCAGCTAACCATCAGAAGTGTGAGTAAAGCCCCAGACGAGACCAGCCCCGAAGTTTAGTTTGATACTGACGTGAAGGCTTGTAAGCTAAGTAAAGGCTTATTATCCTAAGCCACCGAATTCTGAGGGGGTTTTACCATGCAGCGTTACTATGTTATATATAGAAATACTTTATTTTTATTTTTCGGTGGACCCAAAAAAGAAAGACATTTATAATAAAGGTATCAAGAAAAATATATATAAATAACTATGTTTATTGCAATTGATACGTAAGAATTTTTTTTGTTGTTTCAACATGGAAAATATAGCAATTAGATGTCATTTAAATTCTCGTTATTGTTAAAAGCAAATATGTAAGGGAATTCCCTGGTGGTCCAGTGGTTAGGACTCTGTGCTTCCACTGCAGAGGACACGGGTTCGATCCCTGGTCAGGGAACTAAGATCCCACATGCCACGTGATGTGGCCAAAAAAAAAAAAAAAAAGCAAATATGTAATTAGTTGACCAGCATAGATAAATGAAATATTTATTTCTTTATCAGATAGAATGTCACACATGTTAGACTGTATATCTTAGGTATGTAAGCATGTTTTCCCTGACTGCCTTGTAAATGTAGCATGAATGTATTCTATATGGTTAATGCTAAGCTTTTCATGTGTCTTTCTTCATTTTATGCTAGCGTTCTCTGCAATTGGATTGATCTCAAAATTGGAACATTTTCAAAATACTTGAGATAAAATCAAGGAAAAAGCGAGGTGAAAAAAATCTTTAGAGGTAAAACAAGATTTAGGTTTTATATCAAAATATGTCTATCAGCGAACTGTTGTGATATGGATCTTCCCAGATGGGCAAGTGTCAATCCTATTGAAATAGCAGTCTTCTTGATAATTTCCACTCAGATAACACACCACAAATCAACAGAGCTTATTTTGAGAGGAACATCATATAAAATGAGCCATATCTGAGTCTTCTTGCAAATGTAAATTGCTAACTGTGAGAAGCTTCGGAAATGTGTGGACTTGAATTTTATTGGCTTAAATAGGTATCTTTAAAATGAGGAAATTTTAGACCTTCCTGATTCAGAGGTACTGTGTTCTCATTCTGCTACTATAATTGATCTGGTTGCAGAGACCTGGGTAAGCCATGTACTCCCAATCCCTGGCAACCATTGATCTTTTTACTGTCTCCATAATTTTGCCTTTTCCAGAATGTCATATAGTTGAAATGATACAGTATGTAGCCTTTTCAGATTGGCTTTTTTCACTTTGTAAAATGCATTTAATTTTCCTCCTTGTCTTTTCATGGTTATATAGCTCATTTCTTTTCAGTGCTGAATAATATTCCATTGTCTGGATGTACCAAAGTTTATTTATCCATTCACCTACTGAAGGACATCTTTGCCGCTTTCAAGTTTTGGCAATTCTGAATAAGCTGCTATAAATATCTGTGTGTAGGTATTTTGTGAATATATGTTTTTAACTCCTTTGGGTAGATACCAAGAAGTATGACTTATATGGTAAGAGTATGTTTAGTTTTCTAAGAAATTACCAAACCGTCTTCCAAAGTGGCTGTGCCATTTTCCATTCCTACCAGCAATGAGAAAGAGTTCCTGTTGCTCCACATCCCCATTAGCATTTGATGTTGTCAGTGTTTTGGATTTTGGCCATTGTAATAGGTATGTAATAATATCTCATTTTTGGTCTAATTTGCATTCCCCTGATGACATATGATGTGGAGCACTTTTTCATATGTTTATCTGTAATCTGTATATCTTTTGGTGAGGTGTCTGATAAGGTCTTTGGCCCATTTTAAATCAGGCCATTCATTTTCTTATTGTTAAGTTTTGAGAGTTCCTTGTTTATTTTGGATAAAGTCCTTTATCAGATATGTCTTTGGCAAATATTTTCTTCCAATCTGTGACTTCTCATTCTCTTGACACTGTCTTTCTCAGAGAAGTTTTTAATTGTTTAACAATTATTTCTTTCATGGATTGTGCCTTTGGTGTTGTATGCTATGTATTTTCACTTTGGAAAAGATTTTATGTATCATCCAGTACAGCCCTGCACTAGTACAGGACTCTCTTGAAAATGGCCTTACAGTCTTTGCTTGGCCATTTTCAATGACTAACAACACAAACTTCATGAGGCAGTCCATTCATTTTTATTTATTGGAAAATTCTTCATAATCTGATCCTCCTCATTTCTCACCGTAAAACAGTGTAAAATGTATCTGTTTTTTCTTCAGTGTGACCAAGCATTCAATAGTCAAGATGATTCTTATATCTACACCCCTAAGTCCTTTTATTTTGTCTCATGTAGAGAGGTTTCTATATCGCTCATTATCAGAGTCAATCCCATAATTGTCTCTGGACACATTGTTTAGAGATGTGTTTCTACAAATGAGCTAAAGCAAAGAATCTAAGTGTGGTCTGTTCACTGTAGAACACTGGACTGCTATTTCTCAATCCAGTCTGTCTATTTCCATCAGTCCATCAGTACACCTTAAATTGATTTAGCCTTTTTGTCAGTTAGAATATAATGAGAAAAATCAGGAAATACCCTAAATATTATAAACAGAGAAAATTCAATACAAATAATTGGTTCTACAAGTAACGAACAATTAAAGGAAATGGGGAGAGGCAACCTAGAGTTCAGCCATGCCAGGAAGTGTCTGTATCTACAGGGCTGGGGATTCAAAAATAGGAGGTAGTGTAAGAGAGACCAAGATCTGAGTCTACCTGGTAGAATGTGTGGACACCATGGGAGGGACTCTCTAGCAGACCTGTAGCCATAGAAGAAAAATGTCCATTGCTGGGGATGTCACCTATGGCAGATAGGAATCGGGGGAGGGAGAGAGAAAGAAGATGAAGACAGCAAGGAAGCAGCAGCACCCTGACTTGCCTCTCTGCCTTCCGATCTTCCACCAGTGCTTCCCATGAGTTGAACATAATATAAACCGGTTATTGGGAAAGCCTGAAATATTGTTCCCTATGGTATAAAGATGAGCAGGGGAAGGATGAGGAGTGGATCTGACAGCAAACAGGTGACCAGTGGGACACCTTCTTTATTCGAATTTTACATGCATCACAAAACAGAAAAACGAGTTCACATTTCTACTTCTAATAGTTATCAAATTTGCCCTTTCCCATTTACAAATAAATATACAGAATTTTTCTGAATATGTATCTCCTCTATCTATCTTCATTGATGAAGACAATGTCTATCACTGTAATTTCTCCATCTTTATTGATGGAGAAGTTACTTATCAGAATGAGGAGATCATTAGCAGACCCCACTGCCCAGGGGCAGGGTGACTGCACATCAGTGAGGGCAACATGGCTCTTCCTGTAATATCTGAATCTATTGGACCATCTTTGCTCAAGCAAGGTGGGCTCTCCTTGTATATCCAGTCTCCTTTGGATAAAAGAAAAAAAAAAAGAAACAGGATATATAACTCTCATTATTTCCTATGCCTCTGGATTTCTCACTTAATTACTTCTTCTACACTGTTTATTGACCCTTTTAGGATTTCTAATATTTGGCCTTTGACCCCAGTTCCTAACACAGGGCTCCTAAAACTCTTGTCATTTCCTAAGTGATAGGATTGCCTTTTATTCTAATGACATGAATCTTGGTGGAATCTGGTACAGCTTCAGGATGGGGGCTAGTTACCAGAAAGACAAAGCTATGATTAGAAGGTTGGAAATTTCTACCACAGCCCTCATCCTCTGGGAAGGGGAGAGGAGCTAGAAACTGAGTTAATGATGAAGCCTCCATAAAAATTCCCACAGTACAGGGTTTGGAGAGCTGCCAGATGGGTGGACATACATCTACGTGTTAGAAGGATGGCCCACCCCAACTCCACAAGGACAGATGCTCCTGCATTTGGGACATTTCCAGACCTTGCCCTCTTCATCTGGTTGTCAACTGTACCCTTCGTCATACTGATTATTATATAATAAACCAGTAAACCTGTTTTCCTGAGTTCTCTGCACTGTTCTAGAAAATGGTAGAATCAAAGAGGGCATTATGGGAACCTCTGATTTGTAGCTAACTCAGAGACAAGCTGTAGGTAACCTGGGGACCTACTGCTTGAGGTTGACATCTGAAGTGGTGGGCAGTCTTGTGAGACTGAGTCCTTAACCTGGTCCACACTAACTGCAGGCAGTTAGCTTGGTGTAGGAAACCCATACATCTGGTGTCAGAAGTATTGTGAGTGTGAGAGTAGGGGAGGAAATCAGTGTGTTTTTCCAATACAAGTAATCTCTTCCATTAAGAAGAGTAAACCTTTTATAAGCCCACATTGTTTGCTAAAGCTTTTCACCTTTCTCTCTTTTACTTATTGGATTTTTGTGAGATTTTCTACATTTTTGTTGTCTTTACCTCAATTCTATGCTCATTTTGTGTTATTAGGATCTCATACCATCACTCTGTTCTCAGTAAGGAGAGAGCTTTCTGTTCTCTTTCGTCTGACCTCTGGGGAGCATTTATATGGACAAACACTTCCTTTGTAGTTTTCTCTTCCTCCGTTTTCCTATGACTGCTGTCTCCTGGCTTTTACAACTCTAGCTGCTCCTCAATTTTTTGGAAATCTTTCCCACCACTGCCCACTCCTTAGTGTTTTTATCCCTTACTGTTTGCTCCTCCTCACAGATTCCCAGAATGATTATGTCCTCTCCCAGGGCTCTGGTACTTCGTTATGGCTCTCAAATCCTGCAGCTTCCATTTGTGAGGTGTGATGCTTTCCAGGGCCAACGGGCTCCTTCAGCACTGGCCCATGTTTCCCCTTCAGTCTCACATTTCCTTCTGCTCAACACTTTAACTGCTTATTAAATATTTGTTGCATAACGAATGAAACTTTCAACATTACTTGTGAAGTTTAAGTAAAGTTGTGATTAACTAAGATCACTCAGGTAATAAGTGTCAAAGTACAGTTTCAAAGCCATTTCTCTACTCTAAGCAGACTTCACTTTAAGCCACAAAATAGCAATGTTTAAAAAACAGCTTAGTATTGTTCTATAAGATAGTATTTTTTAAGGCAGGACCTCAAGTTTTATCCTCATTATATTCTTCTGTGTGTCTAGCGCCATGTTTTTTTAAAAACTATTTTGTGTCCAATAAGTTGATTTTAAAGGAATTTAAATGTAAAGAAGATGGAAAATCACTTGAGTCTTTACCAGCCTTTACTGGTATTCATATGTCTTCAGTGGCCACACAAACAAATTCAGTGATTACAGCAATTCCATGATTGCAGCTAAGCGATAGGGAATGGTGAGGACTATGGTAAAATAGAAAGCTTATGTTTTGTTTAAATATATTCATATAAAAATTAAAATATATATATTTATGCCAAACAAAATATCACTGGACCAATATTGATTCTCATTGTTTTCAATCCTTGCTTCAATAATAGCTTGAATTAGAAGCAGCTTTGACTAGAGACAGCCAAAACTGCAGCAGAATTTTTATTTTATAGCCAATCTTATACTTCTTGATTCAAGCTGAAAATTAGTGAGTTGTCCATTCCACAGATGCTTGATGATAGAAAAAATAGTCTATTTGAACAAGAGACCAAAGGAAAAGAAAAAATATGAAAGCATGTTGTCTTGGTGTTTTCTTAGAATAATAAAGAGAGGAAAAGTAGAGAGAAAAGAAGAGAAGATAAAATTTCTGCCCCACGGTCTTCATGAATCCTTATTTTGTTCAGCATAAAATCAAGACTTCTCTGGAGGACTTTCAAAACCCTTTGTAAAGGAAAGCAGCTGAGATCCAGAAACTAAAGACTTACCAAGAGAAATCAGTTCATAAAAGGGATATCAGAGAGACCTTCAAGATGGTGGAGGAGTAAGACTTGAAGATCACCTTCCTCCCCACAAATACATCAGAAATACATCTACATGTTGAACAGCTCCTACAGAACACATACTGAATGCTGGTAGAAGATCTCACACTTCCCCAAAGGCAAGAAACTCCCCACATACCTGGGTAGGGAAAAAGAAAAAAGAAAAACAGAGACAAAAGAATAGGGACAGAAAAAAAAAAAAATAGGGACAGGACCCGGACCTCTGGGAGGGAGCTGTGAAGGAGGAAAAGTTTCCACACACCAGGAAGCCCCTTCACTGGTGGAGACAGTGGGTGGTGGGCAGGGGGGAAGCTTTGGAGCCACAGAGGAGAGCACAAAAACAGAGGTACAGGGGGCAAAGCGGAGAGATTCTCGCACAGAGGATCACTGCCAACCAGCACTCGCCAGCCTGAGAGGCTTGTCTGTTCACCCGCCGTGGTGGGTGGGGGCTGGGAACTGAGGCTTGGGCTTCGGAGGTCAGATCCCAGGGGGAGGACTGGGGTTGGCTACATGAACACAGCCTGAAGGGGGCTAGTGTGCCACAGCTAGCAGGGAGGGAGTCCGGGAAAAAGTCTGGACCTGCCTAAGGGGCAAGAGACCATTGTTTCGGGTGTGCAAGGAGAGCGGATTCAGAGCACCACCTAAATGAGCTCCAGAGACGGGCGGCTATCAGCGAGGACACCAGAGACGGGCAGGAGGACAGGCATGAGCAGCTAAGGCTGCAGCTGCAGCCACCAAGAAGCCTGTGTGCGAGCACAGGGCACTATCCACACCTCCCCTCCCGGGAGCCTGTGCAGCCCGCCACTGCCAGCGTCCCGTGATCCAGGGACAACTTCCCCAGAACACACGGCGCACCTCAGGCTGGTGCAACATAAGACTGGCCTCTGCCGCCGCAGGCTTGCCCTGCATTCCGTACCCCTCCCCACCTGGCCTGAGTGAGCCAGAGTTCCCTAATCAGCTGCTACTTTAACCCCGTCCTGTCTGAGCAACGAACAGTTGCCCTAAGGCAACCTACACGCAGAGGTGGGGCCAAATGCAAAGCTGAACCCCGGGAGCTGTGAGAACAAAGAAGAGAAAGGGAAATCTCTCCCAGCAGCCTCAGGAGCAGCAAATTAAATCTCCACAATAAACTTGAGGTACCCTGAATCTGTGGAATACCCGAATAGACAATGAATCAAACCAAAATTGAGGCAGTGGAATTTGGGAGCAACTGTAGAATTAGGATTTGCTTTCCACATCTAATTTGTTTCTGGTTTTGTGTTTATCTTAGTTTAGTATTTAGAGTTTATCATCATTAGCAGATTTGTTTATTGATTTGGTTGCTCTCTTCCTCTTTTTTTTACATATATATAGATTTTTTTTCCTTTTTCTCTTTTTGTGAGTGTGTATGTGTATGCCTCTTTGTGTGATTTTTGTCTGTATAGCTTTGCTTTTACCATTTGTCCTAGGGTTCTGTCTGTCCATTGTTGGTTTTTTTTTCATTTTATTACTTCCTAATTTTTTTTAATTTTTAATAATTTATTTTTATTTTAATTATTTTATTTATTTATTTTAAGTTTTTCTTCTTTTTTCCCTTTTCTTCCAAGCCGTGTGGCTGACAAGGTCTTGATGCTCCGGCCAGGTGTCAGGCCTGTGCCTCTGAGGAGGGAGAGCCTAGTTCAGGACATTGGTCCAACAGAAACCTACCAGCTCCACATAATATCAAATGGCGAAAGCTCTCCCAGAGATCTCCATCTCGATGATAAGACCCAGGTTCACTCAACAACCAGCAAGCAACAGTGCTGGACACCTTATAACAAACAAAGAGCAAGACAGGAACACGACACCACCCATTAGCAGAGAGGCTGCCTAAAGTCATAATAAGGTCAAAGACACGCCAAAACATACGCTGGACTCGGTCCTTCCCACCAGAAAGACAAGATCCAGTCCCCTCCACCAGGAAGCCTACACAAGCCACTGAACAAACCTTAGCCACTGGAGACAGAAACCAAAAACAATGGGAAGTACGAACCTGCAGGCTGAGAAAAGGAGACCCCAAACACAGTAAGTTAAGCAAAATTAGAAGACAGAGAAACACACAGTAGATGAAGGAGCAAGATAAAAACCCACCAGAACAAACAAATGAAGAGGAAAGAGGCAGTCTACCTGAAAAAGAATTCAGAGTAATGATAGTAAAGATGATCCCAAATCTTGGAAATAAAATAGAGAAAATACAAGAAATGTTTAACAAGGATCTAGAAGAACTAAAGAGCAAACAAAAAATGATGAACAACACAATAAATGAAATTAAAAATTCTCTACAAGGAATCAATAGCAGAATAACTGAGGCAGAAGAACAGGTAAGTGACCTGGAAGATAAAATAGTGAAAAAAACTACTGCAGAGCAGAATAAAGAAAAAAGAATGAAAAGAATTGAGGACAGTCTCAGAGACATCTGGAACAACATTAAACGCACCAACATTCAAATTATAGGGGTCCCCAGAGGAAGAAGAGAAAAAGAAAGGGAGTAAGAAAATATTTGAAGAGATTATAGTTGAAAACTTCCCTAATATGGGAAAGGAAATAGTTAATCAAGTCCAGTAAGCGCAGAGAGTCCCATACAGGATAAATCCAAGGAGAAACACGCCAAGGCACATATTAATCAAACTATCAAAAATTAAATACAAAGAAAAATTATTAAAAGAAGCAAGGGAAAAACAACAAATAACACACAAGTGAATCCCCATAAGGTTAACAGCTGAACTTTCAGCAGAAACTCTGCAAGCCAGAAGGGAGTGGCAGGACATATTTGAAGTGATGAAATGGAAAAACCTACAACCAAGATTACTCTACCCAGCAAGGATCTCATTCAGATTCGACGGAGAAATTAAAACCTTTACAGACAAGCAAAACTTAAAAGAATTCAGCACCACCAATCCAGCTTTACAACAAATGCTAATGGAACTTCTCTAGGCAGGAACCACAAGAGATGGAAAAGACCTACAATAACAAACCCAAAACAATTAAGAAAATGGGAATATGAACATATATATTAATAAGTACCTTAAATGTAAATGGATTAAATGCTCCAACCAGAAGACATAGACTGGCTGAATGGATACAAAAACAAGACCTGTATATATGCTGTCTACAAGAGACCCACTTCATACCTAGGGACACATACAGACTGAAAGTGAGGGGATGGAAGAAGTTATTCCATGCATATGGAAATCAAAAGAAGCTGGAGTAGCAATTCACATATCAGACAAAATAGTCTTTAAAAAAAGGACTATTACAAGAGACAAAGAAGGACACTATATAATGATCAAGGGATCAATCCAAGAAGAAGATATAACAATTGTAAATATTTATGCACCTAACATAAGAGCACCTCAATACATAAGGCAGATGCTAACAGCCATAAAAGGGGAAATTGACAGTAACACAATCATAGTTGGGGACTTTAACACCCCACTTTCACCAATGGACAGATCATCCAAAATGAAAATAAATAAGGAAACACAAGCTTTAAATGATACATTAAATAAGATGGACTTAGTTGATATTTATACAACATTCCTAAAGATGCTATCAGAAAACTACTAGAACTAATAAATGAATTTGGTAAAGTAGCAGGGTACAAAATTAATTCACAGAAATCTCTTACATTCCTATACACTAATGATGAAAAATCTGAAAGAGAAATTAAGGAAACACTCCCATTGCAACAAAAAGAATAAAATACCTAGGAATAAACCTACCTAAGGGCATAGAAGACCTGTATGCAGAAAACTATAAGGCACTGATGAAAGAAATTAAAGATGATACAAACAGATGGAGAGATATACCATGTTCTTGGATTGGAAGAATCAACATTGTGAAAATGACTATACTACCCAAAGCAATCTACAGATTCAATGCAATCCCTATCAAACTACCAATGGCATTTTTCACAAAACTAGAACAAAAATTTTCACAATTTGTATGGAAACACAAAAGACTCCGATAGCCAAAACAATCTTGAGAAAAAAAAAAAAAACGGAGCTGGAGGAATCAGACTCCCGGACTTCAGACTACACCACATAGCTACAGTAATCAAGACAGTATGGTACTGGCACAAAACCAGAAATATAGATCAATGGAACAAGATAGAAAGCCCAGAGATAAACCCACACACATATGGTCACCTTATTTTTGATAAAGGAGGCAAGATTACACAATGGAGAAAAGACAGCCTCTTCAATAAGTGGTGCTGGGAAAACTGGACAGCTACATGTCAAAGAATGAAGTTAGAACACTCCCTAACACCATACACAAAAATAAAGTCAAAATGGATTAAAGAGCTAAATGTAAGGCCAGACACTATAAAACTCTTAGAGGAAAACATAGGCAGAACACTCTATGACATAAATCACAGCAAGATCCTTTTTGACTCACCTCCTAGAGAAATGGAAATAAAAATAAGCAAATGGGACCTAATGAAACTTCAAAGCTTTTGCACAGCAAAGGAAACCATAAACAAGATGAAAAGACAACACTCAGAATGGGAGAAAATATTTCCAAATGAAGCAAATGACAAAGGATTAATCTCCAAAATTTACAAGCAGCTCATGCAGCTCCATATCAAAAAACAAACAACCCAATCCAAAAATGGGCAGAAGACCTACATAGACATTTCTCCATGGAAGATATACAGATTGCCAACAAACCCATGAAAGGATGCTCAACATCACTAATCATTAGAGAAATGCAAATGAAAACTACAACGAGGTATCACCACACACCGGTCAGAATGGCCATCATCAAAAAATCTACAAACAATAAATGATGGAGAGGCTGTGGAGAAAAGGGAACCCTCTTGCACTGTTGGTGGGAATGTAAATTGATACAGCCACTGTGGAGAACAGTATGGAGGTTCTTTAAAATACTAAAATTAGAAGTACCATACAACCCAGCAATCCCACTACTGGGCATATAGCCTGAGAAAACCATAATTCAAAGAGTCATGTATCACAATGCTCATTGCAGCACTATTTACAGTAGCCAGGACATGGAAGCCACCTAAGTGTCCATCGACAGATGAATGGTTAAAGAAGATGTGGCACATATATACAAGGGAATGTTACTCAGCCACAAAACGGAACGAATTTGAGTTATTTGTAATGAGGTGGATGGACGTAGACTCTGTCATACAGAGTGAAGTAAATCAGAAAGGGAAAAACAAATACTGTATGCTAACACATATATATGGAAGCTAAAAAAAAAAAAGATAAATCTGAAGAACCTAGGGGCAGGACAGGAATAAAGACAGAGACATAGAGAATGGACTTGAGGACACAGGGAGGGGGAAGGGTAAGCTGGGACAAAGTGAGAGAGTGGCATGGACATATATACACCACCAAATGTAAAATAGATAGCTAGTGGGAAGCAGCCGCATAGCACAGGGAGATCAGCTCCGTGCTTTGTGACCACCTAGAGGGGTGGGTTAGGGAGGGTGGGTTAGGGAGGGTGGGAGGGAGCCGCAAGAGGGAGGGGATATGGGGATATATGTATATGTATAGCTGATTCACTTTGTTATAAAGCAGAAACTAACACACCATTGTAATGCAATTATACTCCAATAAGGATGTTAAAAAAAAAGGGGGATATCAGATACATGGTATGGCTGCACCACAGTTCATGCTATCCTCTATATCATAGCAGACTTGGAAAGTTGATCAAAGCATTTTTTCTAAATTGAGCCCCCTTTAAGTTGTCAGTATTCTTCTCCATACAGGGAGTACTCCTATTTGAGTGAGCTTTACATGAGTAAAATCAAATTCTACCTGGAAGGGGAGGGGGGAGAGAGTGAGAGAGAGAGAGAGAGAGAGATGAAGTTTTCTAAATGATATCATAGAGTCTAGTAAGTACTGACATAGCTAATAGAGTAAAATAAGTGAAACCTGATTAATGACAGAAACAGAGCACCATGGATATGGGTCTTTTAGATTCATGACTACATGCTTAATTTTTATGTCTTCTCTCCTAAATCAAGCCCTTATATATTAACTGCAACGTTCTCCTATCTGGTTTCTTTGAATCAACTCTCTTGCTTCCTATCTATCTCACACATTTTACTAGATTAATCTACCATAAACTCTACTTTCATCATATCACTCCCTTGTTCAAACAATAAATTTTTATCTTCTAATACATCCAAGAACTCTTGTCTATTCATTTTACTTATTAAAATGAAAAGTGCTGTAGTTCAGTAAATTGGGGAAACATTGAGTTTCCCTATTGTTGTATTTCTTAGAGAAGTAATCCCTATGTACATGCATGGAGCAATAGTATTTTATACAAGATCAGCCTGGGAAATCTTGCCATAATGCAGGCATAGACAAATATTCATTTTATGGAGCATCTCCTGATCACAGCCAACCTGATAAGGAATAGAATTGCTCAGCTTGATAACAAAAATACAACCTAGAATAAAGACTGGAATGATGCTGTTCTTTAGGATCCATATTTTTGTTTGCAGTACTCTGTTCTTAATTCATGAGTTTCCTATTGTAATTATCTAAGCAGATTTAGTTTTGATTTTCTTTATTTTTTCCTATTTTTCTCTGATGCTTTAAGAATGGCTTCCAAAGTTTTATTTATATTTCTAAATTAATGGTTTGTGTAGGGGAATAGGACATAGCAGTGAAAGGAAAAAGTAATCACTCAAAAATGAGTCCATAAATGAATTTCAGAGTAATGTTTGCTGACAAAATTGTGTTGTGATTTTCTTTTCTCCTAGTTTTCCATCCTTAGATAACAATGCCCTACATTTGTTTTTATTGTCTTTACTTTGTCTTTTATAGGGTCTGATAAGCAATTTAAAGTCTGAAAATAAAGATCAACTTTTTGCATTTCCAGGGTGATATTAGGGACTTCGTGGTTGTTTGCACAGTTCCACTTAAAGATCACAATCTCAAACACATTGATGAATAAAAATGTCTTCTTTGTGCCTAAGCAAACAAAGTAAACCTGCAAATGCCAAACTGCAGAGTATGCCAAGTAGGGCATCACATAATTCTGGCCTTTAAGTGAAAAAAAATATATGAACACAAGTGCATTTTTCTAACATAGGGAAACATGGAAAGCATTGGAGATGTGAAGGCGATGCAGTGTGATACCATCGATATAGAGAATGGCCTTTGGTACCAAGAATCCTTGGTGCTCAAGTCTGATATGCAGGATCATGTCTCTCAAAGACATCTAGGTTCTAATCCCCAGTGAACGTGTCAATTTACATGGAGACAGAGACTTCGCAGATGTGATTAAAGTTAAGGGTCTTAAAATGAGGAGATTATCCTGGATTATGTAAGTGGACTCGATCTAAGCACATGAGTCCTTAAAAATGGAAGAGGGAGAAAGAAGAGCTTTGAAGATGAAGGAAATTGTCCATGAGTCAAGCTTCTAGAACCTGGGAATGATCCTTACTTTACCGACAGCAAGAAAACATGGACCTCAGTCCCCCAATGACAAGAAACTGAATTTTGTCCAGAGCCCCAGTGCGTAGGAAATGGAACCTCCCTTGGAGACTCCAGAAGGGAATACAGCCTGCTGATACCTGGTGAGACCCTTCAAACCTACAACATTGTAAGAGAATACATTTGTGCTGTTTTAAGCTACTGCTTGTGGTAATCTGTTGCTGCAACAATAGAAAACTAATGAACCAAGTAACAAATAACATGAGGAAAGCACATTTAAAGGAGACAATGGGAATAAACTATACAAGGATTTATACAGCCAGAGACTAGGTTCCTAAAACCCTAGAAGCAGATTCAGCTTACATTCTCCCCTTTTTTAAAATTTTTTAAATTAATTTTTATTGGAGTATAGTTGCTTTACAATGTTGTGTTAGTTTCTACTGTACAGCAAAGTGAATCAGCTATATGTATACATATATCTCCTCTTTTTTAGATTTCCTTCCCATTTAGGTCACCATAGAGCACTGAGTAGAGTTCCCCGAGCTATACAATAGGTTCTCATTAGTTATCTATTATACATAGTATCAATAGTGTATATATGTCAATCTCAATCTCCCAATTCATCCCACCCACCCCCCTTCCCCCTTGGTATCCATATGTTTGTTCTCTATGTCTGTGTCTCTATTTCTGCTTTGCAAATAAGATCATCTATACTATTTTTCTAGATTTCACATATATGCATTAATATACGATATTTGTTTTTCTCTTTCTGACTTACTTCACTCTGTATGACAGTCTCTAGGTCCATCCACGTCTCTGCAAATGACCCAATTCCATTCCTTTTTGTGGCTGAGTAATATTCCATTGTATATATGTATCACATCCTCTTTATCCACTCCTCTGTTGATGGACACTTAGGTTGCTTCCATGTCCTGGCTGTTGTAAATAGTGCTGCAATGAACACTGAGGTGCATGTGTCTTTTGGTTTTTTAAATTTATTTATTTATTTATTTATGTTTGGCTGTGTTGGGTCGTCGTTTCTGTGCGAGAGCTTCTCTAGTTGCGGCAAGTGGGAGTCACTCTTCATCGCGGTGCATGGGCCTCTCACTATTGCGGCCTCTCTTGTTGTGGAGCACAGGCTCCAGACGTGCAGGCTCAGTAATTGTGGCTCACGGGCCTAGTTGCTCCGTGGCATGTGGGATCTTCCCAAACCAAGGCTTGAACCCATGTCCCCTGCATTGGCAGGCAGATTCTCAACCATTGCGCCACCAGGGAAGCCCACGTGTCTTTTTGAATTATGGTTTTCTCTGGGTATATGCCCAGTAGTGGGATTGCTGGGTCATATGGCAATTCTATTTTTAGTTTTTTAAGGAACCTCCATATTGTTCTCCATAATGGCTGTATCAATTCACATTCCCGCCAACAGTGCAAGAGGGTTCCCTTTTCCCCACACCCTCTCCAGCATTTACTGTTTGTAGATTTTTTGATGATGGTCATTCTGATGGGTGTGAGGTGATACCTTATTGTAGTTTTGATTTGCATTTCTCCAATAATTAGTGATGTTGGACATCTTTTCATGTGTTTGTTGGCCATCTGTATGTCTTCTTTGGAAAAATGTCTCTTCAGGTCTTCCACCCATTTTTTGATTTGTTTGTTTTTTTGATATTGAGCTGCATGAGCTGTTTATATATTTTGGAGATTAATCCTTTGTCAGTTGCTTTGCTTGAAAATATTTTCTCCCATTCTAAGGGCTGTTTATTCGTCCTGTATATGGTTTCCTTGGCTGTACAAAAGGTTTTAATTTTAATTAGGTCCCATTTGTTTATTTTTTGAGAAACTCAATGTCATATGCACTCTTCATGTACTTCTATTGGTGGTTTTCAAATGCAGGCAGCACGACTTCCTGGCATAGTTTCCAAGGGGGTCTTGGGGCTAACAACTATTTTTGTACACATTCTAAGATATTCGTTTGTATATTGGCATTTTACTGTTTGTAGAAGAGTCGCAATTATAGTTGAATTGTAAGTATTTTTAATGCATAAAAAATTCAATCTTGTCACTAGAACTGATTTCTCCCATAATAATAGAATTTGTGAAGCAAAATTCATAATAAATAATAAAATATTAATCTGTTTCTTGTACACCCATTTTCGAATTCTTTTTCCATTGTTGGCTCAACTGTTTTATGTTTGTGATAGTTTGTCTCACATCTGCTTAGAAGAGCCTCAAAGCCAGTTGTGCAACTTCTACATATTAATGATATTATAGCAAATATTTACATATCTATTAGTAAATATTTAACTCATCCTTGTAGGCCTTGAACTGAAACTCTAGATATATTTAACATTTTGCTCTCATTATAACTAATAGACCTAATCAATTCATTTAAACGTATCTGTTGAACTCTTATTGAGCACTTACTAGATGGTATGCATGCAACAGAACACAGAAGACAAAGTATGGAAAGCTCTCATGGTCCATGTGGGGAGTCATGGCAGTCAGCAAATGGGAGGAGGTTCTTGATGAGCCAGAGAACCAGTTAGGATAGGTGATGCTGGTGGGTCGGCAAACCTTCTCCACCAGCTAGTGATATCCCTAGAGTTATATGGGGCTAGAAAGTTCTTGAGAAAAGTCTTGGATTCTGATCTCACAACAGGTGACATACTTGTTACCTTAGTTGAATTGGGATGAGGTGCTAACTTGTAGAGGTTTGACTGAAAATCCCTAGGAAAAGTATTTCTTAGAGGGAAAATGATGACTAAACAGAAATTCCAGAGTGACCAGCAGGGCCTGGGAATTAGAGGGGAAGGACATGTGGCTTTTAGGGGACCCATGATGACCCAAACTCCTGCTGAGTAACTTAGCTGTTAGGAGTACAAGATCCAGAGCCAGATGGTCTGGGTTCAATCCTGCTTCTGTTACTTGGTAGGTGGGTATCCTTGGGTAAGTTACTTCTGTGTGCTTTAGTTTCCTGAACTGCAAAATGGAATTAATAATAGTATCTATATGAGAGAGATTTGTAGAGATGAAATGAGTCAATATCTCTAAAGCACTCAGAAAAGTTTCAGATGCGTATTTAATATTCAATAAATGTAGCTATTATTAATATCCTTGGGATGAAGGACTGTGGGGCTTTTCTAAAGGACCAGAGCACAAAGAAAGAGAAGCTGCTATTTTATTTGCAGATGAGAGGCAAGCCCTGGAGAGCCAGTGAGCAGTAGAAGCTTCATTTGGTGGCTTGGCAATGAGAGGTGAAAGGGACAGTAGGCCCAGTCTGGAATGCATTGGCAGGGTGGTACAGGAACTAGCTCAAAGAAACTGAACAGCAGCTGAGAGCAGGGGTGATGCAGAAGCACAAGCCATCAGTGAACATCAGTGATTCGGGCACAGGGACTGAGGTTGGTGGAATGCTCAACTGCCCTGGGGTTGGTGACAGGCAGTGATCTTGGGAGCAGAATGACCCAAGAGACTGCTACTAGCAAGGCGTCTAGTAGAAGGCTGTCTGAGCAGGTTTACAGCTAAGGTAGCAGTTTTGCCTATCGTGGGAGCACCTGCAGGACTCTCTTCTGCCATGCGGATGCCCACAAAAATTCTAGAAGTAGGAGAAGAACTGTAAAGGGGAGAGGGCAGAGGTTCTGTACTGGGAGGGGAGGAAAGGGCTTGCAAGACAATATGTCTGTGTCTTCCAGTACGACCTTAAATGTACCTACAGTTTCATGAGAATTGGGGGACCTTCAGGTTGCACAAACTGCATATTATACAATGTGATAGATCCTCTGACAGAAGAATCAAGTGGGAGCCCAGAGGAGAGAGCAGATTTGGCCTGAACACACTGAAAATGTTCAAGTGCTGAAATGAAGAAATGATTTGGAGAAAAGTTAAAATAAAATGTGCTATGGATAAGAAGGAAATTTAATTAATTTCCTTTTTTGCATTTTACTTACATTAGTAGTTCAACTTAGAATTGTGTATGCCTCGTTTTGGGTGCTATATGATGAAATGATGTTGCATTGACCTTTGACCTCTCATTCTTTACAGATTCTGCTGGTAGCTTCTGTCAATCATTTACATTTATTGTGTATACGTTGTCTATCAGACCCTTTAAAAAACAGTGAGTAGGTGGTTTGCACATCGAACTACCACCTACTCCTTCTTCAGAGAGCAACGTTCCAAATGGTCGTAGCACACAGGAAGAAAATGTCACAAATCACCTATGAAGGTAATATGAATATATATGCAGGTCACTGCAATGCAGCAAACTCCACACACAATAATCAAAGGGCACGTGTGGTTTATGCATGCTTTGTGTGTGTGTGTGTGTGTGTGTGTACGTGTGTATGTGGTTTTACACTTGGCCTCTACTCCCATGATATAAATCAGTGCCAAAAGAACTTGTAGTCCTAGTAGTTTTAATGTTTAGTGTTCACGTACAAAAGCTACACTTCTGAATTCATTAGTCAATGGCATAGACATAAGATCCAATATTGAAGTCAGATTTAACAAAATTCACTTCACATTTTGCCACAATAATTGGTCAGAGTCTCTGAGTTGGAAAGAACTCAGATGTCAAATACTTCAACCTTTCTCCCAATGCACAAAACCTTTCTACATCATCCCTGAGAGATTGGATCTAGAATCTGTCTGCCACTTCCAACGTCACTGACATTTCTTTAGTATTCTTCTCTAGTTCCTATTTTTCTTCCAGTCTCCCAAATAACATGTACCCAGAATTATCTACTTTCTCATCTCTTTTCATTCCTTTTCCCCTTCTGCCCCACTGCCCTTTCTTCTTTATCTTCCTGTCGTATAGTCGTCAAGTAGTAACTATAAATATGACTTCTAATACATAATTCTGTTCTTGATTCTCAGACCCCAGCCATAAATTTTCACCTGTTTGATAGGTCTTTTCAGTTACAATGTCTCACTAGAACCAAAAGTGAACATGACTTAGCTCTTGGGTTCCCTATTTTGGTTTGTGGCAATACCCTACTATGGGTTCAAAACCCCAGGTATATCTAATTTTTTCCTTTCCCTGACTCCCTATATCCAAATTAGTAGGGAGGAAAGAATGAACGGGGAACTGAAAGAATTTGGTCTTGGTTTTAGCCTCACCAATTAACAGCTTCAGTGAATTCACTGAACAATTCATTTAATTGCTTTTAAGTTTCAATTTATCTAACAGATGAGCTGACTGGAATAGATAATTTCCAAAGTTCTTCCCAGTTCTGTCATTCTGTTTCTATGTATGATTCCAAATCCCATCAATTCTTTTGCATCAATTTTTGCTGCATCAATCTTCCCTTCTTTATTTTTACCTTCATCCCTACTGATCTCATCCCCATTGCCTCATCTAGATTTTTATGTCTTCAATGAACTTTCCTCCTTTAGCTATTTCTTTAACTTATCTTTCCAGTACATTGTTTAAGTAATTACCAGCGTAATTTTCCTCAAACATAATTACGGTGATGACATGATTCGTTCACTCACCTGCAATGACTCGCTATGTCCTAAGATTAAAATTCAAACCCATGGTCTGACTATAAACTAAAGCTTCATCTCTCTCCATCCTCACTTACGCAACATTCATCTACAATTCTAGAGGGCACTTGAACTACTTGATCTTCCCATACATATCTTTCATTTTTCTAGGCCATGCTCCTTCGTTCAATTTCTTTCCTCTGCTTCAAATTCTTTTTATTTCCATTTCTCTATTTCCACATCCTTTTCATTACTTAACTTCAAAAGAAAAGACTTCCACTAAGTCTTCTATATAAACTGGGCAAGAAAAGCTAAGTATTATCACAAACATCCAAATCTTAGTGGCTTCATGCTAACACTCACATTCCATTGGCCAGAAGTTAAATGATAGAGGGACTGAAAAATACAGTCTCTCGTGTGCCCAGAAAGAAAAGGAAAGGAAAGGAAATGAGTTTAATTATTAGACACACAAGTCTTTGAACTTTCTTTGTTCCCTCCCTCAAAAAAGCCAGAAATAAGTTCTCTCTTTTGAAAACATTCATATTAATTTATGCAAAAATTCTATAACTCCATTATACTGTAATTGTTGAGAGTCAATATTTCCAGACATTCATTCAATTTGACCATATTTTCAAATGAATTCTCTTATGCTTGAATATCATGATATTCTCGTATATTTAAAAATTTCCTCCATGTGTGTTTGTACACATCCCTCTTCATCTCCAAATTTGTTATATTCTTCATCTTATTTTCTTGTTTGTATTTGTCAGGTGTTTATTTATTTTATGTTTATATTTTCCAAAGACTAAGATCTTGGATTCGGTTTTGTATTTTGCCTCTCAGTCTTTTTGGTAATTGCTCTTACCTTTGTTTTCTGTTTCTTTCTTATGTATTAGGAGTTCTTTTTCACTTTATTTCTAACTTCTTAAGTTTTTAATTTGTTTTAATGTAAATAAAATGATTTAAGTTTAATAATTGCTTCTGACTAGAGCATTGTTCCATCCACTAACTATACTACAATGGTACTTGCTACATATTTTACATTGGGTAAATGATTTAATAGTTCCAAGTTTCACTTTCTGTGAATGCAAATAGGAATAAAATATTACTTACCTTTTGGTTTGTTGTGAGAATCACATGAGCTAAGGCATGGAATGTACTTAGCAGAGTCCCTATCACATTTAAGTACTCAGTAAATGTTAGCTCTCATTGGTTTTATGATTTTTGGTGTTTTCTAGTCTATAGGGCTCATTTATGCTCCTTCTTTGAGTCAATTTGTATTAGGGAGTGAGTTTTAAAATTTGTATGTTGTTGGAGTACTTTGTGTAAACTTAAAAAAATAATTTACAATATTTTCATTGTGTTTTGAGAGTGTATTCTGAATAATTTCTGCTTTGGCGAACTTATTTCCATTCTCTTCATGTCCTAGGCTATTGCCACTTTAAAAATAAGAACTTGTTTATTTTCTGTCTTAAAGGAGTGAATTTTAATATACATCAAATTCTCTTGGTTCTTATTTATTTTTACTCAACTACTTCGGCATGAATTGATGTGATGTATCAACGTCTCCTACCATAATGATGATTTAATTAAAAATTATTTATATGGGTTTTTGTCCTTTGTATTTTGATTCTTTGTTATTTGGCCCATACATTTGATAATGAATATGACTGCATTCAGATTGCTTCTTTTATAAAGACACTATAATCCTCTTTGAATTGTTAATAATTTTTATTTTGAATTCTACTTTGGCTGATATGAATATTGCCACTTCTGTTGTCATTCTGTTTGCATTTTACCCATATAGCTTAGCCTACCCTTTATTTATAACCTTTCCAAGTAATCTTGTTTTAAGTTTGTCTCTTGTAAACAGCATATTGTTGAATGTTGTTTTCTACTCTAATCTGAGAGTCTTTGCCTTTTAATTGGGGAGTTCAACACATTTACATACATTGTCATAGCTGGTATGTTTGGTCTTACTTCTGTCATCTTGTTTTATAGATTCTATTTTCTGTGCCTCCTTGTCATTTTCTATGTTTCCTCTCTTGATATTTGGACCATATTTTGTTTGCTTTTGTCTTTGAAAGAGATTTAAAAGAGAGAACTTCTGTTTTAAATTCTACCAATTATGTCTTTATCTTATACACATTTAAATCAATATTACTCCAATTATGATACTGAAGAACAAAATAATACCTTTGGTCCCATCTCCAGATACTATGTTTTTACTTTTCCTATCTCCCTAGGCCAACTTATACTTTATGACATAAGCTTGTCTCTTTTCTTTTGTTTCCAATAAAACTTTTTAATGAAAAGTTGAAAAAGGGTTTATCAAATATACTTCTGGCACATCGACAATTATAACATTTTTCCTGATAAGAATTTTCTCACTTTGTGACACTGGAGGAAATTAAGAGAGGTGATGTATCAAAGCTACGTGTATTCAAGTTAAGAACTAGATTGGTGAAATCTGTCAGTAAACTCCAGCTATGCTGTCCTGACTTCCGTTCCCAGACACACAAACCCTTTCTCCACCATTGCGTCTTTAACCATGGCTTCCCCTGTTCCTTCACATCTCCCTTAAATGTCATCTCCTCAGAAAGCCCTTTTAAAACTAAACAAACAAAAGTATATCTCAACACTCCATTATTATCTTTCTTAGCTCTCTATTTTCCTTCATAGCATCTATTATAATGTTATCATATGTTAACTCATTGCTTGCTTGTTCCATATCTGTGACCTTGATTAGACTGTAAACTCCATAAGGACAAGAGCCAAGTATATTTTATTTACCACGGTATACCCTAACCCTAGAAGAGTACCTGATATTGTGGATCCTTAGGAAATGTTTGTTGAATGAATGAATGAATGAACTGAGGGTAAAGTGTGGCAGTGTAAGAGACTTTTATGTCCTTTTTAATTTTTCTCAACAAGGTCCCTGCTTAAGCTGAATAACAAACTCTTGCTCCCATCTAATACAGTACTTAAGCACCCTGAACTATGTAATCCTCATCTCCAAGAATTTCTTGGAAACTAGATAGTTCACAAAAACATTTTAGCTCTGGATTTAAGAGCTCTCATGCTATCTATGCCCATCAATTCCTGCCAGGCATAAACTGCATCATTCTGTGTCCATGACTGCTGTGGATCCGCCATACCCTGGAGATGTCCTCAGGGTACCAACACATTTGTGAGATACTGAGGTCTCTTCCACTGCTGTGCTGGATGTTAACATAGTAATACCAGAGTTCTCATTTTGCAGAACACTACTATGATCTTCACTGCAATGATAAGAATGTATGGGTCTTCTACTCCATGACAAGCTTTGTCATGGGCTCAGCAGCAATGTTAATGGTCCCCCCAAATACCTCAGGTCCTTTATGAAAAAAGTTTCCTATCTTTGCTTATATGATTAGCTCAGGTGTCATTCAGTGAGGTTGAGTGAGGAACAGACACCATTCTGACTTCTCCACTTATCATCTCTACTGTCTATGGACTAAATGTAGCAAAATATTGTCCTTCAGTTACAAGAAGATCAGCTACAATCAGTCGTCCTCCCTTATTTACTAATTTTGCTCAGACATGAAGTTTAGCCTTAAGATAAGGTCTTTAATACATATAAAAGAGAGAAGGGTCAATTAAGTATCACAGTTCAACGTTTATGTAACTTATCCTAGGTCTTCATTGAAAAGATTCTTTTATCCTCACCTGAGAAGCAGCTTTATTCTAAGATTTAGCTAAAAGAAAAACAAAAACTTTGTAATTTGTGACAGTGGATGAGTTTCTAATGAAGAAAGTATTAGGTAACAAACTGAAATCACCAAATTTTTAGACTACTGTCTGAAAACCAGTCTTTGGCATCTTCTGAATCTACTTTGAAACCTACAATATACCAGCTAGAGAGAGGTTTTTAATACTCACTGGTCCAGGGGCTCAGATAACTATAGCCAAACTTGGATGGTGGCAAGGAGAATAAAGGGAATAGAAGTATCTCCTGTTTCATTCTCTGTTTTCACTCTTCCTCAGCAGGGACACTTATCTTCCCTTCTACTAGAAATCTTATGGTGGAAATTTGTACTTCTATAGAAGGATTTGTATAAAGAAAGCCCTGGACTTATTTCTACCTTCCCCCTAGGAACAAGGCAAGTTGCAGTTCTCCTACCTATGCTAAATAATCATAGATATAGCTGCCACTTACACATGGAGTAATTCTTTTATACTGGCAAAACAGTCTCCTCCAGCAAAGTGTTGTGATGTACTGTGGGATCCAGGATTTCCCTTTAGGGCATGGAGAATTTTGTAGGAATGAAGGGCAATTTTAGCATCTTTTTCTAGAAAAAAATTCCTTACCTGTTTGTTGGGCATGATGAGTAGCACCTGGAAAGTGCTTCATTTCCTTTTCTGAAGGAAGAAGCAAATGGGACGATCAATAGAAGAGAGGTGATGAAAAAAGGACATATAGGTGGCCTTCTTTGAAAGAACAGGCCCGTTGAAGGGTAAATAAGTTGTGTTATCGTAGTTACTAAACACCATCCATAATGAAGAGAATTAACAGGGAAATAATTAGGGAAATTCCCACAAAATAAGATAATGTAGACCTGGAACTGTAGAGAACATCTGGTCAAACTTTCATTTTGCAGATGAAGGAACAGAGTCCCAGAAAGGAGAACTGCAAGTCGCATAATTAGTTATTGGCAGAACCAACACCAGATGAAGACTTCATGACTCCTTGTGCAGTCCTTTTCTTCCTGAAACCTGGACAAATCAAAATCACACACTAAGTATGCATGTCTCTAAGTAATTGTGATTATTATATTTTAATTGTTTACTCTTGAGTTTTTGTCTCCTCCATTAAACTGTCTGCTCCTACAGGGTAGGACTTAAAAACATTGCTTCTTGGACATAGCACAATGTCTGATACATACAGAACACAGTAAATGCTTATTATATGTGGCAATGAATGAATAAGCAATTGACAGATGAATGGATAAAGAAGATGTGGCACATATATACAATGGAATATTACCCAGCCATAAAAAGAAATGAAACTGAGTTATTTGCAGTGAGGTAGATGGACCTAGAGACTGTCATACAGAGTGAAGTAAGTCAGAAAGAGAAAAATAAATACCGTATGCTAACACATATATATGGAATCTAAAAAAAAAAAGGTTCTATAGAACCTAGGGGCAGGACAGGAATAAAGATGCAGACGTAGAGAATGGACTTGAGGACATGGAGAGGGGGAAGGGTAAACTGAGACGAAGTGAGAGAGTAGCACTGACATATATACACTACCAAATGTAAAATAGATAGCTAGTGGGAAGCAGCCGCATAGCACAGGGAGATCAGCTCGGTGGTGCTTTGTGACCACCTAGAGGGATGGGGTAGGGAAGGTGGGAGGGAGATGCAAGAGGGAGGAGATATGGGGATATATGTATATGTATAGCTGATTCTCTTTGTTATACAGCAGAAACTAACACACCATTGTAAAGCAATTATACTCCAATAAAGATGTTAAAAAATAAACAAAAAATGTGGTTCTTTGCAATTGAACTGATAATCTCTTTTTTGTATGTGCAAGTTTCAAAGTTTTCTTGCAGATTTGTTCCTTTTCAAATGGAAAATAACTCTAAAGAGTAACAATAAATGCAGCCAAGTCTGCGTGTTGCATAGGTAGATTTATGTGATATTTCTTTGTGGCATTGACGTCCCAATATCTCCTCATATATTTGGGACTCACCCTCTCTGGAGCAGGAAAGGGAGCTCTGTTTGATTTATAGCTAAGCTTTCCAATATAGTCTTTAAGTATTCTCACACAATTTCTCTCTTCTCATTCTGAATGTAGTGATGGTTCATTTAGCAACCTATAAGGATAGAATCTGAGAGTCGAAGGTTCTAGGATAAACCCAAGGAAGCTCAGTTGTTAATTCTCTTAAGAAAGTTGCTAATTCTGATGCAAATCACCATCTTTTATTTCCCCCAAAGAAAAAGATTGCAACTATGGTAAAGGGTAAATGTTCTTTTCCATTTGGGGCCAGATAAAATCCAAGACCTTTTTAAGGTGGCTTATGTGGCCTTTTAAGAATTGCCTAGAGTGTGTCATGGAAGGACACATCATTGTTTGGGAATGAGAGGTGCCTCATACTGGGTATGAGGTTCAGTAAGGAATACTCTGGGCTTTCAAGAGTCCTTGAAGTTTAACCTGGCTTTTTTTCTCCTTTCATTATACTTATCATTGCTTTACATGAACTAGAGATGCTTTACATCATGGCACAGGTTTTTAGTTCAGTGCCTGCCCTTTCCTAACTTCTGGGACTGTAAATAAGATATCCTTCTACAAGCTGTTTGGTTTTATAAACTGTTGTATAATTGTTTAGGAGGACAAAAAGATTTAGTTCAGACACTGATCAGCACTATATATATGTGTGTGTGTGTGTGTGTGTGTGTGTGTGTGTGTGTGTGTGTGTGTATTTGGCTTACGTTAATATTTTGAACAGACAAGGATTCTAACTCAAGCTAAAACGGTTTTGCACTTTAGTTAGCATCTTTATCATTTTAGAAAGATGGTAAGATTGCATTTATGCAATATTAACTTCATTAGGGTTAGATAGGGAAATTTCTTTTCCTTGGGGAAATACTGTAAACAAAGCACTTCCTTTAGAAAACTTTCTTTTGCATTGTCAAAATAAATAACTGAAGTTTTGTGGTCCTGTAAGAAGCTGACTTGAGTCCACATTTTTGCACAGTATTGTACGTAGGTAGTTAAGATTCCTATTTCAGAGTAGAAGTGAAATTCTATGCCAAATTACTTTAAAGGTAATAAAAGTTCCAGAATTTGTGGTGCCGTTAACTTTTGTCATTTGTGTTCCTCTTTAAGAAAAATGATACAAATTTAAAGATATGAAATTCCGGTGGCCCTTCCAATGCCCCTGCCCACACTTAGTGTAACATATGGCAACAGAGATTCAAATTGGAGCAAGGCAGCAGTCTTAATGAATTGGAATTAAAAATATCTTGCAAAAATATTACAAAAACAAAGTGACATCCTGCTAGAGACCCTCCCAAGGACTTGGAAGAGGCCCCTGCACGGGAAGGCTCCTAAACTACTTTAGCTTAAATGGTGAAAGCACTTGGATTTCACAATCTATCCCTACCTCACAAATCCTTATTGGGGACATTTGTACAATGGAAGAAGCAAACACAAATGTAAGTTCCTTTTCTGCCATTAAGGAGCTTGAATGTTTACCAAAAATGTGAGTCCTATAAGCCCCTGGGGACCCACCCTGCTTCTTTTCTCTTTCACAGTCTACAGTCCTAAGTTTAGGTACCCAACAGCTGTTTGATGATTAAAAGGCAGAGTATAATAACAAATGTCAGAGAACTTTTGTATATACATCTTTTACATATCTATAAAATTTACAAAGTAAAATATGTCTTTATTTTCTTACTATATATATGCATGTATATATGTGTTGTATATATACATATATATGTATTAAGAATATGTTCTGTATACTTTATGTACTGTTCACTTATACTATACACTATACATACATAGTAATAAGATATATAATAAATAAGAAATAAGATCTTTTTACTATATACGTATATATCTTCTAGATACTATACATAAGTACATATCGACTATATACAGACTACGTACTTGTATATAGTAAGAAGATATACATATAGTAAGAAGATAAAGGCTTTTATATATTATTTTATAAACTTCATTTTATAAATTAAAAAAATTATTTGACAAATATTATTAATATTTTAAAAATATGTGTCAAAAATCTCTATCTTTTCTTATACATATATTTATGAAATAAGAAAATATATGTAGTAAGAAGGTAAATACTGTACAAAGTGTGACAACATTACACTGGTCTTCTCTATAGGAATTTTCCTCAGGTCACAGTTGGCCCTTGGCTTGCGTGTCTATGCCTCTTTGATGACAGCCAAGTTAGATGCCAGTTTTTCAGGTAGACAATGCCTGTTTCAGACTGTTTCATACTGATCACTAAAGAGGTAGGAATAAAAACTTTCTCCTTACTGTAAAAACCTATCTAAATCATTTGAAACTGAAGAAATGTGGAAGATAAAACTTGAGGAAATAACAATAGCAGATACACTGATTCTAATGGCTTTGACTTCTCCAAATAGATCCAAATTGTGGCCCAGGACCACTTTCTTTCCTGATGCACATCTGTTTTTAAAAATTAGACAACTCTGTTCTCCGTCAGTGCTTGTG
Source organism: Stenella coeruleoalba (assembly GCF_951394435.1). Lineage (NCBI taxonomy): Eukaryota > Metazoa > Chordata > Mammalia > Artiodactyla > Delphinidae > Stenella > Stenella coeruleoalba. The sequence goes on along the minus strand of NC_137151.1, from coordinate 54,318,920 downwards.
GAACCATGATGGACTGATTTTTGCTATCTG